>NC_091834.1:50208654-50813580 GCF_037783145.1 Equus przewalskii | reverse complement strand
CCTCCACGTCTTCTTAGAAGGCCTAAAATAACACAGGATAAGAAGCTGAGAAGCACGAGGGCCTGGAAAGTTAAGATCTAGTTGTTTTACTTCTGCATTTTAAGTGATGTGTGTGGAACACCATAAACTCATAGTTATTATTTACTGCACATTATTTACTGTATATTATTTATTATATAGCAAATACAGCATAAGATCTCTCTTAGTCTCTACCCAAAAAGTCAAAGAGTTTGATTTCTCAAATAATTTAAGATCATTTAAAATAATTTCACCAACAGGCTGATCCACCAGCATGAAGCTCTAAGGAAAACATTACAGGCTCTAGTCAGTGAGAAGTAAACCAATCATATATTACAAAAGCTATGGATAATTAAGCATGCTGCCCAGGAAGAACTATTGGGGAAAAAATCAAGGTTGCTAAAGAAACCTCAAAATATCTTTTGTCTTTACATTTACCTCAAAATTTTCCAGAATAATTCCTCCTTACAAGGTCAGAGGTCATTTTAGTGGCTTATGCTATTGCTTGGCTTAGGAAACACTTTTTAGAAATGCAGTTGCTGGTCTATTGTATATGCACGTGTACAATTGGGCTATGGGTGTACATATGAGTGGAAAAGAAATACTGTTCTGTAGAGACTTGTGAGGCTGATGGTACACAGATACTGTCAATTGAGCAGAAAATAGAAATGATTGGGTCTTGTAAAAGAATGAACCAAAAATCAGTATTCTGAGTTAGAGATATAACTTGCGCTAAGGTTGCATCACAACTATCGCATGTTAGTTCTTCCCAGCCTGGCAAAATTCTCTGGTGAGCTCTGCAAACACAAAGCTGGCACAAATAATGAGAAGGGTGACCAGGAGCATAGGTATAAAATCTGCTGCAAATCCCCAGCATCTTTCTTTGCATGAGTGTTTGTTTCTGGGACCAGAGATTCAGCCAGTCCATTAATCTCAGCTCCCCATGACCCAAAAGGTGCTGAATGCTTAACTTTGTTCTCCCTGACTTTGCTATACCCCATATAGGTGAGCTTGTCTGGTTTGCTGTGCATATGGATTGTTGTGCATCAAAGATGATTTGGAAATGGCAAATTGGCCTTACTTCATTCCATGAGCACCTAGTATACCAGGCACTCTTCTAAACACCTGGGATAGACCAGAGACAAAATCCAAGCTTTCATGGAGCTTATATTCTGAGGGGGGGTGGGGGGAAGCAAACAGTAAACAAGTACACAAAGAAGTGGGATGCCATATAGTGATCGGTGCAACACTAAAATAAAAGAGGGTAATGGGAGGGGCCAGTCCAGTGGCTCAGCGGTTAAGAGTGCACATTCTGCCTTGGTGCCCTGGGGTTCGCTGGTTCAGATCCCAGGTGTGGACATGGCACTGGTTAGCAGGCCATGCAGTGGTAGGTGTTGCACATATAAAGTAGAGCAAGATGGGCAGGGATGTTAGCTCAGAGCCAGTCTTCCTCAGCAAAAAGAGGAGGATTGGCAGCAGATGTTAGCTCAGGGCTAATTGTCCTCAAAAAAAAAAATAAAAAAAGAGGGTAATGGGATACAGAGTGAGTTAGGATGCATGAATCATTTAGAAAGGGTGGTAGAAAAGGTATCTTCGCCGAGGAGGTGACACGACCAGCTGAGATCAGAAAAACATGAAGGAGCCAGCCATGTAAATATGCAGGAAAGGCACATTCCAGGCAGAGGGAATAGACTCTGTGTGTTTGCGACAGAAAGTAGGCCAGTGGAACTGCAACACAGAAAGGAGTGGGGAGAGGTAAAGAAGATTCTTTTGGAGGAGACAGCAGTCAGAACCTGTCAATCTGCGCAATTACATCAACAGAATAAAGGGAGAATTTGAGAGTTAGGGTATGAGAGAGATGGGGCCATGTAGTGGGAAAGAAAGAACTTCATTCAAAGAGCCCTCAAACTGCGGAACAGGTCCAAGACCATCCCTGGGCAGTGCCTGTCTGGGAGGCAGCTAATCAGGGACAGAATCAGAGGTGAATAGATTAGAGGGAACAGTCTGAATATTATCTGTGCCATTTCTTACTGTGGAATTTGATTTGAAACCTGCCAGTAACAATCTTTTCTTGGAAGTAGGCAGGGGTAGATATTATAAATAAATATAATCTGAGAACAAAAACAGGACTGAAAATCAAATCTGCAGCTAAAGGCAGCTAAAGCACGGCTCCAAATCAAATCTTCAGGTTTAGAGAAAGTCCTTAGCAATTACAGAACAACACCATCCACAGCAGAGCGGCAGTACAGAGAGAAATATGGGCATGGACCTCTTAGAGATCTGCAGCCTGGTTTGTGTTAGTAGCAGAATTTAAAACACAGGGACAAGCTCTAGAAAACCAGAGCCCAAACAGCCATTTACAGGTTTTTTAAAAAAGGCACCGAAATTAGCATGTCTAAACTAGGTGAGTCTTCCTAGCATCTCTTTATCCTACTCCCACATCCTTTTGGTAATAGTCTCTGATTTTCTCCCCACAAGGGTGGTTAGATAATGGTACCCCTGACCCAGTGGTCAAGTAATTGAACTAAAGAACACACACTTGACCTTAGATGGGCCAATCTCAATCTCTCTCCAGGAATTTAAAACTAGCACAGAGCACAGAATATGTAAAGACCCAGAGGTGGGAAAAAGTTGGGAGCTGAGTTATGTCGGGTGGCATTCCAGAGAGAAGGTCCACGGAGCCCTGTTGCTGAGACCTCACCTAACTCATTTTCATAATATGATACCTTTTGTGTTTATGTTGGCCATATTGGTTTCTCTTGATTCTAGCCAAAATGTCTTTAGCTAACACAATTATCAATTCTTATAAATGTCATCCTGCTTTGGAATCACGAATGTTGAAACAACGACAGACTTGAAGGCGGGATTCATAACCCAAAATTACTCAAAATAGATGGAGCGTTGGATGAAAACTAAAAGATATGGTGTAAAAAGCAGGAACTCAGTGGCCAGGACTCAACTGCCTGGATATCACATACAGAGACTGTCAGGCACTTGGATGGAGGGCACCAATGCACACTGAGAGGGAAGACCTTGGTCCATTCTGCAAAGGTTTCCCGAAACACCTACTCTAGGCCAGGCACCTACTCTATTTTCAGATGCTGGAAATATAGCAGTAAACAGGGGAGAAAAGGTCCTTGCTCTCTTAGAGTTTCCATTGTTAGACTTTAACTCAACAGAAATTCTCCCTTCATATTTTCTCTGTCCATTATTTGAAATAAAGGTTCTACCTGATAAGCAAATGCTCCACAAACTTCAACCTAGCCAAGCTAGGGATACTCAGGGATACTATAGAGATAAACTCCTGCCTCAGCTGTCTCAGTAGTCAAGGAATTGGAAGTTCTCAAACTTAAGCGTAAATAATAAACAATAATAATATTAGCAACTACATAAACATGCAGATTCCAAGAGCTTATCTCGAATGTCAGGGGTTAGGCAAACTATAGCAAATCTAACCCTCTGCCTGTTTTTCTAAGTAAAGTATTACTGGAATACAGCCACATCTATTTGTTTACATATTGTCTATGGTTGTTTTCCTGCTAAAAAGCAGAGCTGAATAGTTGTAACAGAGACTATACAGTCGGCAAAGTGGAAATATTTACTATCTGGCCCTGCACAGAGAAAGTTTGTCAACCCCTGCCTTAAGAGATTCTCATGCAGGCTATCCAACGTCTGTAGTGAAAGCTTCTTCTACCTCTACATTTTAATGATTTTCAAAAAAATAATTTAAATTTAATACTAAGAAACAGAAATTTCCGTAACTGGCTAAGCACTATGAAAGTAAATCCAAGGAAACATAAAGATTATCCTTGCAAATTACAATAGCTTAAAATAACTGACTTTTTGTTTTTTCATTTCTCAAATTTAACAAAATATATACTTGTTTTAGAAACCATGGAACATTTATAAAATCACTACTAATTCGTAACACATGAAGATCACCTCTATTAAGTTTCTGACATATTCACTTAGAGTTCTGTTTGCAATTGGTTTATTAAATGCAAGAAGACACATATCTAGGCGAAATGATTTTATTCTCAAAGTTCACCTTACCTACAATTCATTAGTTCTAAAATAAATAGTATGACTGATATACCCGTAAGAGCTGAGCTCTCCCCATTAAACTGAGTTACACAGTTTAATGTAACTGTTTACAGTCTAATGTAGGAAGGGATTATAACTCACTCATTTTTATTTTCACAGCAACCAGGATCCTGGCTGGTACTTAGTAGGGACTTGATAGAATGAATGATAAAGAAAGCTCCTAGACAGTTATGTTCTTGCATGAGGTCCTGTTTGTGGGAACTTTGTGAATTGCTCCCATTCATGAAATACAATGTGGTACCATTAGGTTGTTACTAGTGAACACCTACACACTTTCTCTTGCTCTTTTAAGCTCCCTGTTAGATGTGTCACCATTTAAAATGTGCTTTTTTCCCTGTTAATGTGAGTTTTGCAAGGTCAACCCACAGTTTCCCAAAATAACACTATATCTAGTGTTTCCCAGAAATAGCATATACAAATATGACATTTAAAACTGCTCTTTGATTTATGAGATCTGTACTTGATGGTGAATAATAGTGAGAAGTTCCCAAATTTGAACATGAAAATGTACGGCTCTTCTCCAAAATTAAAGTGGCAGAATATTATAAATAAGCTAACACTATTTCTCTGTCAACACATAGCCAAATGCCAAAAATACAAATATATATATATACACACACACATTTCTCATAGGTTTCGATTTAGTCACACTGGCCAATGAAGTAAAACTGGAAGTAATAAAAACCTGGTGGCCATCTGTGGAAAAACCCCAGGGCCACTATAATTATGTTTGGGTCTGAATCAATATAGAGAGTAGGTGATTATAAAACTTAAAGTAATGGCGGGATGACTAAGAAGCACAAATGAGAGTATGAAATGAGACAGATACCCAAGGTTACAATGATCTCATCCTGCTAAAGATGTACAGTCTGACAACACAGAGATTGGCTTGTGTTTTAAATTTATTTCTGTATTTTCTACTTTTCACCTATACAATAGTCCGGAGATTCAGAGGAAATGAAAAATAAACCAAGCACAATAAAATAAGTAAAGTAGTGTTGGATTGTAACACAAAGAATAAAACGGGAAAATAAATAAGGCATAGCTAAATACTTCAAACATATTACAAGAAAATTTCCGTTAAAAAAAGAAAAATGGAAAAGCTAAATAAAATGGACAAATTCCTAGAAAAGCAAAACACAAAACTGATACATGAATAACTAGGAAAATCTAAATAGTCATACAACCATTAAAAAAACTGAACCCACAATTAAAAATCTTCCCTCAAAGAAAATTCCAGGCTTCACCAGTAAATGGTACCAAAAAATTAAGGAAGAAATAACACTAAATTCTTCCAGAAATAAAAAATTGAGGGAACACTGACCAACTCATTATGCAAATATAGGCTGATACCAAATCTAACAAGAGGATTCCAAAACAGGAAAATTATAAACTAGCTTCATTCATAAACATAGAGGAAAAAATCCTACACAAATATAAGAAGTAAAATCCAGACATAAATAGAAAGGACAGGTTCAATTTCTTTCTTTACTAGTAATAGGAATCTTCAGGGAAACTCTAATTAAAAGCAAAACTATCTACCTACTGGCATGGCTAAAATTACACAGACTGGTGACACCAAGTATTGACAAAGAAGTGGAGCCATCAGTACTCTTACTGAGTGCTAATAGGACTGTAAATTGATACAATCACTTTGGAAAACTGTTTGATAGTGAGTACAGGCATGTGCTGCTTAACAGGAATACATTCTGAGAAATGTAACGTTACGTGATTTGGGTTTTGTGCGAACATCACAGAGTGCACTCACACAAGCCGAGGTGGTATACCTCCCGCACACCCCGGCTCTATGGTATAGTCTGTTGCTCCTAGACTACAAATCTGTACAACCTTTTACTGTACACAATTGTAAGACAATGGTAAGCATAGAAATGTACAGTAAAACTACAGTATAAAAGATAAAAAGTGGTACACCTGTATAGGACATTTATCATGAATGGAGCTTGCAGGACTGGAAGTTGCTCTGGGTGAGTCAGTGAGTAAGTGGGTGAATGAAAAGGCCTAGGATGTTACTGTTCACCACTGTGGACTTTATAAACACTGTACATTTAGGCTACACTAAATTCATAAAAAATATTTTTCTTTCTTCAATACTATATTAACCTCAGTTTACTGTAACTTTTTTGTTTTATATCCTTTAAATTTTTTCAAACTCTTTCGAAGTAACACTTCACTTAAAACACAAACACACTGTACAGGTGTACAAAAATATTTTCTTTATATCCTTATTCTATAAGCCTTATTTATTTATTTATTTTTCTGTAAGATTGGCACCTGAGCTAACAACTGTTGACAATCTTCTTTTTTTTTTTTTCTGCTTTTTCTCCCCAAATCCCCCAAGTACATAGTTGTATATTTTAGTTGTGGGTCCTTCTAGTTGTGGCATGTGGGATGCCGCCTCAATGTGGCCTAACGAGCAGTGCCATGTCCACACCCAGGATCCGAACTAGTGAAACCCTGGGCTGCCTAAGCGGAGCGCACGAACTTAACTACTCGGCCACGGGGCCGGTCCCCAAGCCTTTTTTATTTTTAAAATTTTTCATTTCATTTTTTTAATTTTTAAACTTTTTTGTGGAAAACTAAGACACAAACACACATGTTAGCCTGGGCCTACAAAGGGTCAGAATCATCAATATCACCGTCTTCTACCTCCACATCTTGTCCCACTAGAAAGTCTTCAGCGCAATAACATACATGGAGCTGCCATTGCCCATGATAACAATGCTTTCTTCTGGAACACCTCCTGAAGGACCTCCCTGAGGCTCTTCTTGAGGAGATGTCACTCTTTTCAGAAATATGTCCATGGAGGTTTCCTTGGTTTGTTTCTTTTTTTCATTATCGATTTGCTTGTAAACAGATAATATACCACGAATATTCCCCTCTATTAATGAAAGCCTTTCCACATTTCCAAACTTTTTAAGGAGCTTGTTGATGTCTGAAAAAGCTTCTACTAAACATTTCACTGTGAATTTTCTTGGGGGTTCTTCTTTTCCTTCTCCTGCAGTTTCCTTTTCTCTTGCCTCTTCTTCGGCTATGCGTTCCTGTTCCAGTTCCAGTTCCTCATTAGTCAATTCCTAAGGAACCATCTCTCAGAGCTGCTCAATGTCATCCTTATCCACACCCAGGTTAAAGCTGTTTGCTATCTCAACCACAGCCTTGTTGATTTTTGCAACCCCCTCATCCGTGGCAAATCCTTTGAAGGCATGGATGAACCTCTTGAGTGTCTTCTTCCAGATGCCATTCATACATTTCTTGGTGACATCACCCCAAGCCCAAGTAAGGTCTTGACGCAGCCATAGCTGTTGTAATCCTTTCAGAATTGCACTAATGTCTTCTCAGTGTTTTCCTCAGTTGTAGCAATAGCCTGGGCAAAGGTCCTCCTCAGGTAGTAGGCCTTAAAAGCTGCTATCACTCCTTGATCCATTAGTTGGATCAAAGAGGTGGTGTTTGGAGGGAAAAAGACCACTTTGATATTGGAATGAAGATCACCAATAAAAGGAGGATGTCTGGGAGCATTATCACAATAAACAAAATCTTGAAAGGTATGCTATTTTCCAAACAGTACTTCATTTTGCTGGCATAGCAATTCAGGAGGGCATCTTAGAAGAGGACCTGGGTCATCCACGACTTCTTACTGCTTATGTAGTACACTGGCAGTATGTGCTTATTGATATGCTCGAAGGCCCTGGGGTTCTCACTGTGCCCGATCACAAAGGGTTTCAATTTGTAGCCTGTAACATTGCCCCAAGTAAAACTGTTATCCTGTCCTTAAAAGCCTTGAAACCTGGCATTCCTCGGCCTGCTTATGGATGAAAGTCCTTTCAGGCATCCATTTCCAGAATAGGGAGGTTCCATCCATACTGAATATTTGCTCTGGCAAATTATTTTCCTACAAAATCACTTATCTAGAGTTTACAAAAATTCTTCAAATGCTTTCAGATCAGCACTCCCAGACTCACCACTCACTTTCACATTACATAACAAATGATCCTTGAATCATTTAGGCCACCCAGAGCTAGCAGTAAATTCAACATCATAGTCAGATCCAGCCATTTCTTTCAACGTCACAAACAGCCTTTTTGCTTTGGCCATGATTGTCATGGTGCTGAGAGGGATATGCTTCTGTGTCTGGTCTTCAATCCAGGTCATTAGAAGTTTCTCCATGTCATTCTTCTAGAATTTTTGTGAGTCTTATTGCCTTCAATGAAGCAGATCCTTTAACAGCTTCCATCACTTTGTTCTTGTTCTTCAAGATTGTAGCTATGGTGGAATGGCACGTGCCTGGCTAGCCAAAACCATCACAGGTTTTCCATTTTCATAGCCCTTAATCACTTGTATTTTCATTTCCAGGTCAATCACTTGATGTGGCCTCTTACTGGCAACATTAGCAGTGGATTTTGTACACTTTGGGGCCATGATGAACAAAACATGAGATTAAATCAAGCACAGAGAAAATGATGCAATGAAGAGACGTAGTAAACATGACATACACACGGCTGCTGCCAGTGTAACATGGCATACTGCTTTACAGTAGAAATTTTTTTATAGAAAGAGTACACTCTAAAATAATAATAAAAAGTATACTGGTAAATATATAAACCAGTAACAGTCGTTTATTATTATTATTTAGTATTATGTACTCTACACAATTGTATATGCTATACTTTTATGTGACTGGCAGTGCAGTAGGTTTGTTTCAGCATCACCACAAACATATTAGTAATGCATTGCGCTATGACATTCTGACAGCTATGATGTCACTAGGTGATAAGAATTTTTCTGCTCCATTATAATCTTATGGGAGCACTATCATATATATGGTCTGTCGTTGACTGACAAGTTAGGTGGTGCATGACTGTATTAAATTTCAATATACTCATATGCTATGCCATGGCAATTCATAGGGGGAAAAATTCATGCCCCAAGGTACATGAATAAGAACATTCTATAACAGCATTCTTCATAATTAGTCAAAACTGGAGATAATCTAAATACCCATCAAAGGTAAAACGGGTAAAAAAAATTCTGATAGGGTCACGGAGTGGATACTATACAGCAAAGAAAATTAACAAACTAAAGCTATAAACAACACTATGGATGAATCTTGCAAACTTAACTTTGAGTGAAAAGTCCAGTCACAAAACAATACATACCACATAACTTCATTTATTTGTACTATAAAAACAGGCAAAATGAAATGACAATAGAAATCAAAGTAAGGTCACTTATGGGAAGGAGGGTTGGAATAGGGATTGGGAGAGGACCTGATTTAGATCTAATGCTACATTATAAAGTGCTGGCATTATTCTATTTCTTCATCTAGGTGTAATACTTATAATACGTTCATTGAGCGTTTTTCTGTATGTGGGTTTTACCTCATTAAAAAAAAAGTAAAAAACAAAAAAAGTCCTGACTTTTAATAGCATTTCTTATAACAGAGTAATAGTGAGAACCTGGTATGACAGCAATATTATTATTCAGTTATATATAAAGAGTGGATGAGAACAGGAAGCCTAGATACAAGCAAGAGGATAAGAGGCTGTAACAAATAATCCTTTTATCAGAGATTAAAACACTGGGGTGACTGTGGAAATAGAATTGTTATAACATCATTACTTGAAAGGTTAAGATATATCTTTATATGACAGATTTATAATTTCCAGTCCATTATTTTTTAAATGTTAACACTAGAAGTTTCAAACTCTGAGGTTTCTGATTCAATAATAGGAGATAGATAGTATTAAATAGGAATAAGAAGTACTTAGTCAAACATAACCACTTGCTAATATAGTGAATATAGTGACCATGAGTACATTATTCAACTTCTCCAGGCCTCAGTTTTCTCATCTTAATACAACACTTGGGAGGAATAAATGAGATAGTCTACGTAAGACGTTTAGCACAAGCCTGGCACATAATAAGCATCCCTTATTGTGAACTACTATCATCACCATCATCATATAAAATTGACTAAAGTCATATCAAATAAATTTTTAGTGTCATAATCTTTTTAATCAAATAATTAAATTTATTCAAAATTTATTACTTTTTCTTCTACAAACAAAAAGTCACATTCATCCAAACCACAGTTCCATAAACCCTTCACAAGCCCTCATCCGCACTTTATAAGCAATAAATGGGTGAAGGGAGCCATTTTTTCCCCTAAAAGACTGCTCTTGCTAAAACTGCTTAAATTCCACTTAAGCCAATGGTTAGACAGTACTGATAAGCTCCCCCAAATAAAACAAAACAAATCTCAGAAGATTTGGTTTTCATTGACTGGGGAACAAAAATCAAACAAGAAAATATATTTCCTCTAAAAGTTTATAAAAAACATCTTCTAACAGTACTGTAGTGAAACATCTTAAAAATAACTGGGGGATCTCTCTTCAGCTGCTACTCTGGAGATATAAGGAGGCAACGTAACTCTTAACAAAGGGACAGGTCCAGTTCAAATGTGCCAGGAAAAACTAAGTTGATAGGAAAAGCAGTTGTTTGCCTAGTACCAATTTAAGTGCTACTTTTATTTAATAAAAAAAATAGGAATCTGACAATCAGATAGCAGGTAGCATAATACTGCTGCTAACAAAATCATGCACAAGTGTATATTATTAGGTTACAACTTTGTAAACATTTTAGGCAATACTGGATTTAACCAAAACTTTTTGAGCTTTTTGGTCTTTTTTTAATTGTTCGCAAAATATTTTAAAATCCTTCAATTTTAGAAAAAACATTTTCATTAAAAGTCCTCTTTTTCATCACTTAAACTTATCTAAAATTAGCAACATCTAATTGACCATTGCATCGCAGATTTTTAAGTTTCGTGAATTTTCTAATAGGATTAACCTGGGTCAAAAAGAGTTAATTTTCAATCTAGAAATCAATCTGGTATTAGTTTCTAGCATTTAACCAAATACTTAGGACTCCAAATTTTTTCTGACTGCAAAGTCCATGTATGTCTGAGAGAAGTATATGTGTATATGTACGTCTACACACATACTAACACACACACATGAGATGTTTTGCTAGTCTTTATTTGTCTGACTTTGTTATTCTTCTCCACAGTTAATAGGGTTCCCCACAGAAAGAGAGCCACTAATTTAATTTTCTCTTTTTTGGCTTTTTTAGTCTTGTCTAGAAACTACTGTCTATTTTCCAGAGTCTATTAAACAGGTGGGGTTGCAAATATTAGTCATAGTAGAGCATTAGGTTGTTTTTATAATTTTTCTGCTCAATCTACCTTACAGAAAAACATAGTAGTCTTTCTAAATATTTTCTATTAAGGTTCAGGAAAATCCACTCTTGATACCATAGAATGAAGTCGAAACCATAAAATATAGAAAGCTATTGGGGCCGGCCTGGTGGCCGAGTGGTTAAGTTCGCGCGCTCCACTGCAGGTGGCACAGTGCTTTGTCGGTTCGAATCCTGAGCGCGGACATGGCACCACTCATCAGGCCATGCTGAGGCGGTGTCCCACATGCCACAACTAGAAGGATCCACAACTAAGAATATACAACTATGTACCAGGGAGCTTTGGGGAGAAAAAGGAAAAAATAAGAAAACTTTAAAAAAAAAAAAAGAAATCTATGAATTTTGCCCCCAAATGCAGCTGCTACATACCATAATTCCACAAAATTTTATATCAATGAAAACTAATTGTTTATTCTGCACTGAAACCAAGCCTGGCCACTGTCAAAAGCTTTGCTTCCTCTTTATAATTCCACAAAAGTTAAACTAAAAGCACAAGTGTAAGTACAACAATGAAGTATCATCTATATGGTGACAGGCTAGAATTATACACTGTGCTCATGAACAAATGCGATTATCAGAAGCAAACAGTTGAACTTCTCAGTCATTTTAAGTCAACTTCATCCATAAGCAGTGTGCAAACTGAAGATCTGAAATAGTCTGATACAGGAAAATCTATAAGGTTTGATGATTCTGTAGGGTAGATTGGATGCCTTTCTCAAATATGAGGACTTGAAGATATACTGTAAGAAAACTAAAAGGCTATTTCCTTTCTCTTTAATAAGGAAGTTATATGACGTAGCCCAAGGGGGCACACCATCCTCAGAGAAGTCTATTAGGCTTCAGCACAATCCTCCAAATCAACATTTGCAAACGTTAATTTGTAATTTGAACACCATAAAAATTAAATCATCACCCTGGGCAGGCTGATTCACTGGCAAGGGAGCAAAAATTGGAGGCCAAGGGCCATTTTCTATGGTTACCATTAGTCAATTATAGTCAGTAAAATGAAGCTTATCTTACCTGTTAAAAAGATTGCCTCTCCAGAAAACAGCCCCCGCAAAAAAACTGGAAAAATAATCCATCTGAGCATGTATACTACCAAAAGGCAATTTTATTTATTGGTTCATCATTTTCTTAGAAAATTTCTTTCACTCTTACTATTTTAATATAACTTTCTGCTTTCCTACTCAATTCTTACCTCACTACAGTATCTATTTAAAATCATCTGAGAGGAAGAGAGTTAATTCTTAGCATTTTAACCTCTATTTGACTTATATGTTAAAACAGTAGGAAGTAACAGATTTCAGGCACTTGGGGCTAAGGAAAAGAAGGAATCTAGGGGCCTGAAGTAAGAGGCAAATAAATAAATAAATAAATAAAAAGAGTAGGGAGAGGTGAAAAGACCCAAAGACACTCCTAACCGACCTGAGAGTTTTGCCCAGCCGGTAACCCTGCTTCTCTGACTCATGCCAGCTCCCAACAGCAATTCCTTGGTTGGTCGCCCATGGTAGAACTGGGTCAGGCACGTCTGGGCCAAAGTTGGGGCTAACCACAGTTTTGACCAATAGCCTGGGAAAGAAAGTCACCCACTCATATTCAGTTCAACTCCAAAGAAATCAAAGAAACAGGGTGAGGTCTGGATATATCTGGGAAGAAACTACAGCAGCCAGAGAATAGTACCTACAGTAGGAATTTTAAAAAATGTTAAGTTTATATAGAACTCTATTTTATTGATTGGTCAAAAGTATTGTTAAACTAGCTTCACTCTGTTTGAACTCACAGATATTCAGGTGATAAGAATTTTTAAATAGATTTTTCTTTGCTGTGGACTGGCCTTATTCTGCCCGGGAGGAGCTAGATCTCTATTTCCTGGAATAATTCTATATTTTCTTCCTTAAATTTTTGGTACTGGTTACTGGTAAAGCCTGGAATTTTCTTTGTGGGAAGATTTTTAATTATGAGTTCAATTTTTTAAATGAGTGAGGTCTGCTGGGGTAGGAAAGTCAAGTTTAACAAGGAAAGAGCTCCCCATGACAGTGGCAAATAAGAGCCAACATCTTTAGTTCTCTTTCGGTTACTGCTTTGGGTAGAGGTCAAAGGCTTAACATATATTAATTCAAAGTCTTAGCCAACTAAAGAACAAACACTTATTTTTATATCAAGATATTCTTTTGCTACTTTTAGCCATGATTTAGAAGACGGGACAGGAAACCAAATTCAATCAATAGCACTGGCTATGAACTTTTAAGTAAATCTACTCTGCAAATTGGTATCCAATCTTTAAAACAACAATAAATCTTACTTGCTCTGGAAACAAACCATAAAGATATTAAGAATATTAGTGGGTTAGTTAGTACTGGTTTTAGCACAAAGTGATCTGAATTCTATATTTATTGGCATAGCTTGGAGGTCACATAATCAGGGGGCTTTTCATAGTTTCCTAGTAACCATTTTCTTCCAGAAACATTAGCCACATTTCACATATGCTCATCTAAGTTACCAAGCCTAAAAGAGCTCTCCTCTTGCTCATTAGAGATGACTCTGCCTAGTTAAAGTTTTCACTTCAATATATTCTTCTGATCATTTGTTCCTGCAAATAATGGTCAAATGTCCATATTTTAATTACCGGCACACTGGCACTGACAGGGTGGCTCCTTCTTTTGACAATGTAACACTTCCCTGGGGCAAAATGCCAAGGAGTTGTCAGCACAACTGCACCTACTTTTTGATGGTGAGGCAGCAAATGTCACAACACAACAAATGTGATTCAGCCCTAACGTTTTTATAAAACCCAACCCTCAGTGTCAGTATATGCATGTGTGTACGTACGTGTGTGCTGCTAAGCTACGTAGGCAGGATTTCTTCCAATGGCAGAATAAGACCTATCGAGCAGCAAAGAAGAATCAATTTAAAAATTCTTATCATCTGAGGGGCTGGCCCTGTGGCCGAGTGGTTAAGTTCTCCCGCTCCGCTGCAGGCGTCCCAGTGTTTCGTTGGTTCGAATCCTGGGCACAGACATGGCACTGCTCATCAAACCACGCTGAGGCAGCGTCCCACATACCACAACTAGAAGAACCCACAACGAGAAATATACAACTATGTACCGGGGGGCTTTGGGGAGAAAAAGGAAAAAATAAAATCTTAAAAAAAAAAAAAATTCTTATCATCTGAAAATCTGTGAGTTCCCACACAGTGAAGCCAGTTTAACAATACTTTTGACCAATCAACAAAATGGAGCTCTTTGTAAACTCAGTATTTTTTAAAACTCACTAATGCCTTAACAAGGATGTCAAATCCAGTTGGTATGAAAGAAAATTAATTGGAGCAAATTTTTATAACATACAGTTATGAGACTATTAAGGCTCACATGAAAAAATCAACCAGTTTGTAAATATGATGGGTCACCCACACAAAGGCAGGCAGTAACTAACCATAAAAATACACTTAATTAAAAGCCTAAGAACAATGGGATTATTCTTTTTAAAATCATATTTTGCAATTAATTTAAAAAGTTAAATTAAAATTTAAAAAGTAAATATCTTCATCATGTCTCATAAATTTTATTCCTTAACTCATATACTCTCTGAAAAGCTCTTTCCCTTTCATTTAATGACAACTCTTTCTATTTTATCTTAAATTAAAAGAGTAAGGAAACAGAAATTGGTGGGATGAACATTAAGCACTTCACTCAAAATACTATAGGAAAAATGGGAGCAAAAATGTATACATAGCTTCTGGGATCTGAAAAAACTATATTCTCTTCTTGCTCGTTAGTAAAGGGTTAAGTTGACGGCGCTGGCCTGGTGGCTAGTGGTTAAGTTAGTGGTTAAATTCGAGTGCTCCGCTTCAGCAGCTGGGAGTTCACAGGTTCAGATCCCGGGTGCAGACCTAGCACCACTCATCAAGCCATACTGTGGTGGCATCCCAAATAAAGTAGAGGAATATTGGCACAGATATTAGATCAGTGACAGTCTTCCTCAAGCAAAAAGATTGGAGGATTGGTAACAGATGTTAGCTCAGGGCCAATCTTCCTCACAAAGAAAAAGGAAAGAAAGAAAAGAAAAGAAAAAGAGTTCGGTTGAAAAATGGACATGTGAACTAATCAGAACGTTTGAGACTCAAGGAGCATCTGCAAGGAATTCTGGAAAAAGGAATCTTATTTTTCCTACTAATTTAAGATTTCAGAAAGTGGAGGCACTTGAGCTGAACTGCCAACTTGCTATAACATGACTATGAAGCAACACCATAGGTAGCAAAACCGAGGATGGAGAAAAGCATTTTGTGACTCCTGAAAATAGCTATACCTGAAGCTGATTCTACCACCAGGGCTTTCAGTTACGTGAGCCAATAAATATCCTTTTAACTTCAGCCAGTTTGAGTTGGATATTTTTAAACTTGCAATCAAAGAGTCCTTAAATGGCACATTGCTCTATATTCAATTCAGAATCTGAAAAACAATTTTGACAGGTCTCAGCTTTTTGATCATCTCATTTAAAGTAGAGAAAAGGGAGTGTTATTCTCATTTTATAGACACAGAAAGAGAGAAGGCATAGAGAAAATCAGAAGCTAAGCAGAGCAGCCAAATTGTCTTAAAGCATAGTGTCATTCATAACCTTATTTTCTAATATCTTCTACCAACTCCTTTTCAGATGCACAAATCTTATAAATAAAGGGGTGAATATATATGAGCTCAAAAGCGTAACATGGTCTGATAATGCAAGTGGGTTAATTTATGTTATAGAATAAAATTATCTTCACAGGGGCTGGCCCCGTGGCCAAATGGTTAAGTTCCCACGCTCCACTTCGGCGGCCCAGGGTTTTGCCAGTTCGGATCCTGGGTGCGGACATGGCACCACTTGTCAGGCCATGCCGAGGCGGTGTCCCACATGCCACAACTAGATGGACCCACAACTAAAATATACAACTATGTACTGGAGGGATTTGGGGAGAAAAAGCAGGGGAAAAAAAAAAGATCGGTAAAAGTTGTTAGCTCAGGTGCCAATCTCTAAAAAAAAAAAATTACCTTCACAAAACTTATTGTAGTTCAACTATGCTTATTTCACAACAGATATCAACATGGAAATGAAATGTGGAGACTATATTTGTGTAATATGTTATTATATTTCAATCCCAAGAAAGTTTGGGATATAGAAACCCACAAATATTTCATTAATAAGTTAAATCTCCCTAGCAGGTAAAAAATCTGCTTCTGCTTCTTTTAGAAATAATTTCCTTGCTTCTTCATTTTATCCTGGTTTCATGTTTTCTGGTTATAGCTGATGTTTTCAAAGTTGACACTAATTGATGATAGAGGAAAATTTTAAAACAGCAAGGAAAATACTTTCTAAAGGTGCTTTATAGCTCTCAGTAATCTAATTTGTGGGAAATGGAGAGTAGAGCATCACAGAGTGCTTTTCAATAACTTATGGTAGAGATTCATCTCCTAAGTTTAGAAACATGATTTGTGACCCAACTGTGCTGTGAACCTATTTGGGTAATTAGATGGCTGGCTATATCCCCATCCTGACTCATTCTTCTTGCACTCTCTTCTGGGTCTGCAATAGATTCTGTGCTTGGATCCATCCTTTGGAAAATGAATAAATGAAAACACTTATTTATAACATGTTTTTTTTTTATTCTGATTATTACCAAAGCACTGACCTGGCTGGCAGATCTTCCTTTTCAAATTTTTTCCTTCTGAGTTTATAGAGAAGGAACACCAATCCAAAATTCTCCCATTTGTTTTCATTTCATTTACATCCTTTAATGGCACAGGATTTTTTGTTGTGTAATGAAATCTATGTCCTGGTTAAAATTTCACACTAAATGGTAAAAGGGACCAAGAATATCACAGCCATAAATACTTCTAGTTCAAGTTTTACAGGATTCATTAAGTTAGACTTAACATTTAAAAAAAACAACTAGGAGCCGGCCCGGTGGCGCAGTAGTTAAGTGCGCATCTTCTACTGCGGTGGCCCAGAGTTCGCCAGTTCAGATCCCGGGTGCAGACATGGCACCTCTTGTCAAGCCATGCTGTGGGAGGCATCCCACATATAAAGCAGAGGAAGATGGGCACGGATGTGAGCTCAGGGCCAGTCTTCCTCAGCAAAAAGAGGAGGATTAGCAGCAGATGTTAGCTCAAGGCTAATATTCCTCAAAAAAAAAAAAAAAAAAAAAAAACACAAACAGCAATTTTAAATATCTTCAACTTAAAATGAAAAAGGAGGTGTTATCTTTATTTTATTTACATGACTATACTTGAGCTACAGAATATTAAGTTTCTTACAAGAAATAGAAAGAGATCTGGTCGTTTTCCTATACTCACTTCCATGTCCCTGACTCCATTTTATTATCCAAGTATTGGGCTTTGAATGAAACAGCCTTAAAAGAAGAAAAAGAAAAAGAAAAAGAAAAGACAACAGCCCTGAATTATGTTTGATCTGTGTGCTCAGCGACAACTAACCAGAAATCAGTTAAGAAGGAAGAAAACTCTAATGCCATCCTCCTCCATTTTCAGATTAAAAATAACTTTTATTTTGAATATTTGCTGTCAGCAAGAACCAAGATCCACAATGGAAATTAATTTATAACATCCTGCCTTATCCAGTTACAGAAAAATGATTAAATTTAACCTGGCAATGAGATCAACAGAATTATTAAATAAAACTTGTATAATTAATTAATTATCAAATGTCACTTTTTTTAGGATAAATGCTGAAAATGAGAGCTGCATAATAAGGTAGAAGACAATTCTGCTTAATTAGGAAATTAATAAAGGATGTTTCCTGCTATCCACAGGTTCTCAACTGAGTAACAAGTAAATGAATAAAATTTTATTTGCCTTATAGTGATTTATATTTTTAAACTATTTTCAAGAATATATTATGTTGGACTTAATGTAACATAAAAAAAAGGATTTGGGAGTAAAAGCCCAAATACTTGGATTTGACTTCCATCTCTACTGGCTTTGAGAACTTGAATAACTAATTTAAACTTTCTGAGACACAGTTGCCTAAAATGGAAAGTGGAGGCAATACTTGACCTATTTATATTACAAAGCAAAGTATCTGAAAACACAACAATTTGCAAATTGTAAAACATTGTCCAAATATAAAATATTGCTTTATAAAATTTCCTAAAGCTTTAGTCTCAAAATTGTAGTGATCCACTTAAAATTAGAAGGTTAATTCCATTGACCAGGGAGAACCGTAGTTCATCAAATAATTAATTTAAAGATTTTGAGCTCAAAAATAAAAAATCTCTGATTTTTTAAATCTCCAGCATTTTCAGAAGACTAATAAATAAATCACACAAGTCTTAGATCTTTTTTGCCATATCTAAACTAGCTTTTAATAATTCCATAATTAACACTTCAGAAAATCTTAGTAATTCTATAACTATTAATTTACGCAATTACAGTTTCTGAATAATATGTCTGTTTTCACATTAGATTATGAGGCTCTCAGTGCATAATCTAATTCTGAGACTATCTTGGTACTTGCTAAATAAACATTCCCGCAATTGAATTGAAAAGGAACAATTCCCCCGTAGTCAAGGCTTAGGAGTTCCCTCCCTTTTGTCCGTAGGCAAGTCTAAATGGACTCTGGCCTTCATCTGTAGGTTGCTTGGGCAAGTGTATTGTTTGAACTAGGTTTTATTCATAAATTTTGATAATTTAGTCCCTGATAGCTGCATCAATAACTGACATTTACCTAAAATATAGGCAGAAAAAACATGGAAAATAAAACACAGAATAAGTAATTTTTCTACATAGTTACAGACAGTGAACCAGTTACATTAATTAGTTAAGGAAAGCTTTGAGGCCAGGATTGGGAAATATGTGGCACTTGTGCCTCCAAAACCTCCCAGCCACTAGTTTAGCACCCGGATAAGCACTACCAATTCCTTTCCACCAAGCCTCAGTTTCTTTCTTAACACAGGACTCCACGCAGCTGCTACCAGATTCTGTGGATTTGACACTCAAGGAGAAAAATATTTACCTTTTTATGTCTTAGACCATCGTGTGCTAACAGCACTCTATTAGGTATGCTCTTGACATGTTTAACCAAATGGATTTTAGCTCCAGAATTAGCATGCATTTCCTTTTATTTCACTGCTGATGTTGACCTTAGTGCATTTATCATTAATACAACTAGAAACAAGTTAATACTATTAGAAATAATCCAGTGTGAGAAATGCATAAGAAATAAGAAGGCGACTATCTTGAATCAGTAAAAAGATAAACTGCAAATTCCAGTCTTTTGAAACAACAGACATATAAAAAGCAATTTTTACCCTGACCTCATGAGTCAAGACATTCCTAAGGAAAATTCTAATTAGAAGATATAAATTTATTCACGTACTTTATAACTTATTTGCAAAAAGTACCACAATGATGAGAAAAAAGTAAAATCGTGCTTAACTTGCATTGAAAAACAAGGATAACTCTTCATTGACCTTTCCTGATACAGTGTCCAAGTTTATAATATGTATGTCCAAATTTATATTATATACTGATGCAGCTTATAAGTCTCCTGGCTACTCACATGCTCTCCCTCTGTGTCTAAAAGACAGGCCTACCCACCTGTGATTTCACACAAAGTTCCCTTGACAAATCAGGCCCAAACTCTGGTTTGTTAGCCCCAACTCTATCTCACAGGCCTCAGCTTCTGAGATTCACTTCTGATATTTCTGGTTGTTCTCTAAGAGTACCATATGTGTTCTTACAAGTCTGTCCTGGCCAATGTTCCTGCTGCCACTTCTACTTTATACTCAGGCCATATTCTTAGTGCTCATTTCAGCTTATTCCTGCTCTTGAAAGATCACTGTATGATGCTCAGTGCTTATGTTCCTACCACGGCTCAGCCCAGGACTCAGGTCACCGCTTGATGTCCTGGCGACACCACTCCTGACTCCACTGCTGGCCTTTGTCCTATAACTTCATGACCTGCTCCATAGCCCCCCACACCACCCTGACTATCATCTCAAGGCTGCTGATTGATACAGCAGATACTGACTCCATACTTTACATGGATCCCACAGCAAAGTTACTTGAGACATAATACTTTTGTACAACATCTCTTTTAGGTTCCACACAGACCTTAACACCCTGGGATATGCAGCTACCATAAGGACCATTGGATTGGGGCAGATTCAGGTGAAATCACCATGCTGGTCCCAAATCCACAAGTCCCACCATATCAAGATTCCCCCCTGAGTCCAGGTCATTGGCCAGACCTCTTCCTTTGGATAAATTATTTCCTAGGGGCCACAAAGTCTTTCCTAAAATTTGCCTTCTGTTCTCTACATCACCCCACGTCACACACTGCACCAAATACACCAATAGGGCTGAATGGAAAACATGTTTTTTCCAAGAAGTACTTCCATATCCAGATAAATCAGTGGCTACAAATAATATGGAAAGATAAGACGCATTGTGTCTGGGAAGTTGGTGGAAGTCCACATGTCAGATGTGTGCAATTTGTACTCCTGGTCAGCTTGGATTATTTATGCATATCTATCTATCTATCTGTAAGTATATATTCACAAACACACACAGATTTATTATCATAGATCCACACAGAAACACATATTACATTTAACCTCTCCTTTCTTTCCCCTTCTTGATACTTTCTCCTTCATTTTGTATGTCTTGTTGCATTGCACTCTAAGGCTAAATGTAAGAGATATATAATCAAAACCCTTCTTTTCTTCTAACTGAGAAATGGACCAATCAGAATATAATCTTCGAAGCTTTGCCTCTTCTTAAAAACATAAAGAAAATAAACACAGAATAAAAATTTGGTATTAAATAATAATATTAGTTATGGAATAAATATTAAGAACTAATGAAAGTAGAATTCAAAGTCAGAGCTCAGTGTTCAGTAAGACACAAGAGAAGCACACTTGGATTAAGAAAGCATTTACTTCTTAAAGTCATAATCAAACTTATTTACACACGGCTAAGTGAAAAATGGTAATAATGATAGAATCATAGGTTACTTTTACAAAATACTTGAGTCATACATGGAAGGTTACTAAAAGTGTCTACTCTATAACTAGCATTGTGCAAGAGCGATGGAGAATAAAAATCAAGTGTACAAACTCTGTTAAACATTCTTTTGCCACCGAAATGAAGCCATTTTTGGAGACATCTTATCTACCGTTTGCCAAAAGCAACGGCTCCCAGCGATATTAATGGTGCCAATCTTCTATCTTTAAAACAATGGCAAAGTTGATGAATAAATATCCAAGCAACTGGAGTTGAATCAGGAATCAAAGACGTGGATGCAATAATTAGAATCAGGCACCACCATACACCACCAATTAGCTTCAGTTAGTGAACATTTCACAATACTCTTTTTGACTTTGCTCGCTCACATATCATAGGCAGTCAGAGTTGGAAGGGCTTCCAAAAACATTAATCATTCCACAGACATTTTTGAAAAGCCTAATATTTGTCAGATACTGGAGTGTCAGTCTGATTCTCCTTACTTTGATATGCTGAGGCCACTAGCCTCAGCTTGAATGTTTCCAACAAAAGGAGCACACTCTTTTCAGATACTTTTAAACAAAGATATTAACAAATGAAATAAGTATTAATTCAATTGGAAATAACTAAAATTCCTCAAAATAAGGAAATGGTAAATACATTTTGGTACTCCCAATCAATGAAATTTTCCAATTGAAAATATTTAATGTCATGGAAAATGTCAACAACAGGATGACAGGTGAAACAGATTTAACAAGTAAGATACTGGATATATTGGAGGCATAAAGTGGAACTTTTCATTATCTGAAATCAGAGGCCATTAGTGAACTTAAATTTCATAATAAACTATGGAGGTGAGGGTAAAGGGGAGAGGACTTCTTCTCAAAATTAAACAAAATATAAAAATAAGCTGATTTTAAATATATGTTTAGTAAAATCTAGTTATACTTACAACTCTGAGCTCGTTCTTATAATGGAAAGAGTGAACTAAGTGGTGTTTTTGAAGGCGGCAGTGAAGATTTTTTTTACATAAATTCTTTTATTCTAATGCTACAAACATACAAAAAAGTGAGCAAACCATAGGTGTAGATCTCAGAGAATTAACACAAAGTAAACACATCTAAGAAACCCAATGAAGAAACAAAACATTTTGACAACCGCCCTGAACGCAGCCCTCATCATGCCCCTCTGTTGCTAACCCCCTAAGTAACTAATAGCTGGACTTCTAACACCATAGGTTGGGTTTGCCTGTTTTTTAACTGTGTAAAAATTAAATCAGATACTAGTCACTTTTGAATGTCGCTTCTTTCTTTCAACATTATATTTGTGAGGTTCATCCACAGTATTGTATGTAATAAGAGTTCATTTATTTTCATTGCTATATGACGTTCCATTATATGAATATATCACAATTTATCCATTCTAATTTTGAGGAACATTGGTTTGTTTCCACTTTGTGGCTGTTAGAATAAGACTGTTAGAAACATTCTGTACATGTATTTTTGGTAACACATCTTAGTGTATACATTTCTACTGGGTATGCATCTAAAGGTGTAATGCTGAGTCATGGGATATGCACACACTCAGATTTAGCATAAACTCTTTTGAGCTTAATTGCATAAGGAAAAAAGGTGAGTTCCATAACACAGTCTTCAGTTTTGCCAAGATATTCCAGGACTTTATCAATTTTCCCAAGAGTTTTCTTACTCCTCTAACACACAAATTATTCTTCCTGCTGTTCACTTTTTTTTTGTAAGCATCTACCATGCCACAAATCTTGTAGGGTTCCTCTTATTGGACTATCAACAGATTAAGCCATACCAGAATTTCAAGAGCTATTCAAATTGTTTTCCAACATCACTCTCAGAAGTTAATAAAATCTTGAATCTTTTCTAAAAACATAATTTGACTTTGCACCATATCTGCGTTACATTTTTGAAAACAGTCTTTTCCAAATTGCCTCCAAAAATCAACAGAACACTGACCAAGAAGGAAACTGACTGAATGGGTGAATTTAAAAAATGTGATTTTAAGTAGGAATATTTGAGTGGAAGTAAATTTTATAAATAATCAATTTGCCATGAAAATTCTTCCTTTTTTTCTCCATGCAATCCAGTAACTGTTGGAAGTCTAATAATAAACACTCAAATAATTTGAATACAACTGTACATATACAAAATCTCGAAAGAAAATATACCAAACTATTTCTGGGGGTGGGATCAAAAGTGATACTGCTTTATTTTAGTACTTTTTTAAATTTTGTACAATAAATACACATTATTTGTATAAGCAGAAAATATCTGTAAGGATTAAAAAGTGAAATTTGTTTCCTTTTCAAACTCATTGGTCTTAGTTCTGCTTTACGTAGCTACACAGAATAAATTTAACTTATTTTCCACATGAGAGCTCTTGAAATAGTTTATAACAGTTACGGCTGTTTCTTCTTCACAGGATAAATAGCTCAAGATCCTTCCATAGTTCTCTCTATGACATGGTTGCAGGACCCTCTGCAATTCAACTACTCTCCTTTGGACATGCTCCAGTTGTGTTCTTCCAAATGTACATTGTAGTAGAAATATGTAACAAAGGGAGTCAATGGAAATTTTCAAGCAATCGAATTTGTGGATTTCATAAAACTTACGGTAGTCTTTTTTCTATATATATGGTGATTAATAATAAAGTTCTTGCTACAATATTTCATCTGAATAATAAAATATAGCTTAAGTACTGCAAATATAAATATTTCTCCTAGTCAAGAAAATAACCGCAACTTTATACTTTAAATTTGCATGGCTAAGGTCATGACTCTGATGGTTGCTTTTACGTATTTCACATTCTAGGCTACCTGTCAATAAAACGATTGATGGACATAGCTGCCTTTCTGTTTTTCCCTCAAATAGACCAATAACACAAATGGTTCTACAATGATTAAATTCAACACATCTTACTCTCTTGTGTTTTATAAACAGAATAACATTATCAGTATTTACTTTTACCTCCAAAACCAAAAATCCAGTAAAAAAAAAAATAGGGTAATATTATAGACCAGGATTTTGGCAAGCGGTATAGAAATGTTTCTGTGAAATATAGGAATAATATTAAAACAAACAGGAAGTATTTCTTCAAACAGGGGTTATTTTAGGTGTTAAATTATCAGTTTAAATCTGATGATGAAATTTATTGACACCTATGAGAGTTTACATCATTTTAAACTCTCTCATTTTTATTTTCATACCACTGACTCATATCTAGATTTGGATTTTTAAAAAGGTCAGCGATGCCATAGATACACTAGGGTCAATAAACATTTTCCTTATTTTAAATACGTCAATAATCCTATATTATTTTTAGGGTTAAAAGAAAGACTATGAGAATTTAGCATTTACCCAAACATTCAGAACTTTTTAAAAAAATGTAAAGCTTACATGGACACAAGCATTCACTGATTAATATGTACACAAATATTCATTGGGGCACTTTTTTTTTGTAATAGAGAAAAATTGGAGACAGACTAAACACTCAAATACTAGGAAAAAGGTTAATCATGTAGATAACCTGCAACTGTTAAAATAAATTGAGAGCATTTATAGCTTTTGACACAGACGGCTCTCCTTGATATTTTGCTTCGTTAAAAAAAGGCATCTTATGAAAAATATATAAATATGATACATATACACACAGAGAGAGAGAGAAGCATATTTGTATATTTGTAAATGCACAGCAAAAAGTTTGAAAGAACCATATCATTAACAGTGCTTTCCTCAAGGAACTGGAAGTAGAAGCAGAAAGGGAGTTGTAGTCTTTTTTTAAAACTTACTCATAATATGATAATTTTTTACAATAAACATCTATTATTTTTGTAATTTAAAAACCTAAAATATTTAAATATAGTTTACATGGAAAGCAGGGTTACAGTAAAGAAGATTTGACTCCAAAATGCATCCCTAACATTTTCTTATTTTCAAGCCTTGTCAAATCTATGGCAAACACATTCTTTTCTTATTTCTTTACTAAACCCACTCCCCCAACCTTGGCATGTGAAAGAATAGTGACCAGTGCTGAGGAATGGCTGGCTTTAGAGCAGTGATGTCATACACACCAACCTAGAAAACCATGAATAAAATCTGAATATGACAATAAACTATTTATTTTTGGCCATCTTCTGAATTCCAAATTAGATACAGTTCTCTAACTTTAGTGGAAGCTCTGTGTATGCGTCTGAGAGTGTGGGAGCCAACAAAGGGTAGTGTTTGTCCCACTGAATTTAAATGTCTCTGCATATTATCCTCTCGGCTGGCCAGATGACAGAGGCCTTTGCCAGTCTTACTCTCTTTAAATAGAGACCTACACTTTTTAAATAGAGCTTACTTGTTCCAGGGAAAGGTTTTCTTTCCTTGTGCTCAATTTGTTCTTTAAGGAGCAAATGAGCCTCTATGCCATCAGTACTCATGCCACACACTCAAGATGTGTCTGACTTGTAAGCAGGCTTCTGTTCAAAAGGTTAAATAAAAGTCTTCTTTTTATTCTCTGCTTTTTATTTCCAGCACCTAATGAAAAGGTCAAACCATTTTCAGGATATTTCCAAATATTGCTGTCAACTATCTTCTTACCCATTTAACCATCCATGCATAAAAGGAGTATTTGATTCAGGCAAGCTGAAATTTCAGAACAATGCCTTCACTTCTAAGTATCTGTAAACAGCTCTGCCTCTGGGCATTTGGGAACAGATAGGCCTGGTTACAACACACAGAAAAACAATTACTGGCACCAATGCACAGTATTGGGTTCAAATTTTCATTAAAAAAGGCTCAGAAAGCCCTGTGAACATCAACTCATATTATCACAGGTACTTCTTTTTTCAATAATGGCATGTGCAATCTAAAACACAATTATAGGAGCCACCCAGTCCTGTACATTTAATGTTAATTTAGTATACCATAACAACATAGTCAGGGGAGTTATTTAGTGAGCAGAAAATTAGCAACCTGTCAATATGTAAAGTCGATTAACATCATCATATAGAATACAATGTAAACATATAAACAAATTACACAACTCACTCAAAAATAGCCCCCAGGAGAAAACAATGAAGTATTTCACCAAAAAGTTAAAGTAACTGAACGTAATTGGATTTATATGACTTCTTATAAAGAAATTTGTGACTTGAGCTAATAAAACTAATTTTACCTTCCATGATTACTGAAAGCTGATTACAGTTGATTAAGTAAGACTGTCGCCATGATATGATTATTGTCTTAAGAAAACACATAATTCATTTTTCTGCAACTGTGAATTCTTTTATCATTGATACAGTGAATGCAACCTTCTGCCTTCCCATAACACATACATTGGCAACTGAGCAGGACTTTCTCAGGTCATAGAACGATTAAGTTCTTGCATAATTATAGAAACTCACATATAGCTAACATTTCTAGCTCTGAATCTTATATTGATTGTATATTATAGGGAAATTTAGTCATTAAATGAAAGAGATGAGAAAGATAATATTTTTTATTCTTAGCACATACAAATTAAATGGATGAAAGTCATATTATGACAAAGATTATAAACATTACTTGATGCTAATGAGCAAGAAATCCTTATCAAAATCCTACTTTTTGAAAAAGAACAATAGAATAGTGTTATCATTCACAGCTAATATTCTGGTGCAAAACATATATCTTAACATCACAGTTGGCACTATTTTATATATTCACTCCTTTGGGCATGACATAGTGTGAAGAACCATTAACCTGCAAGGAAAAAAGAAGATCTAGCAAAGTCAAATAATCAGACACTATTGTGTCTAGGATACCATTATCTCATCCTATAAGCTTAAAAAAATGAATGCATTTGGAAATAGCAGTTTAAATACTAAAATAAGGATGGGATATATAGTGTTTGGAGGATAAAATAGATTGCTCTAGTTTCCCCCTTTTATTTAAGAGATATGTCAATCACTATGTAGAAAATATATACTGAGATGTCTATTCAGAGATTTATTTCATTATTGCTATGGATAGTAAATTACCATCTTTGTCAGTAACTGCAATAGCCAGAATTAAGGTTTTCTCCTCCTGCTAGATAGATACATAATAGATATATAGATACATACATATATACACAAATCATAACATTTGTGTGTGTGCATGTGTGTATACAAATTCAAATTGGGTTCTATTGTTATCCAAAGCATTTTTAAGCTCCTTGAATTCTATTTTGTAAATGCAGGGTGGTGCCCTGCTAGTTAACATGAGTTAAACATTTTATTTTAAATGTATATATATATTTATATATTAAATAAATATATATAAGCTATCTTGAGAGCTTTGCTAATATACGCCTCCAGGGCTATTATTATTAAACAATAACATGTTTTTTAGAATAGACCATTACTAACATGGGAAAAGCCAAGACAAAAAAAAAAATGCATCCTCAACAGCACTACTAGTTCTTACTTCCTGTTTATTTGCCTTTATTTCCTTCTATGAGATGTATGCCTGTGCTCCCTGTAACATAACCCAATTTCCCACCTGGTTTTACGAGAGAGGTGAGACTATTTACTCACTGGTCTTCTTCAGTTTAATTTTCTGTCAGAGAAAATACAGTCACATTAATTTACTAAATAATTTTCCCTAATGTCATAGTATACAAAATTAAAATATAAATATAATATAAAATGTAAATTACCTTATCCCTGTGGAAATTTCTAATTGAAAGCAACTAGAAGAGTTTCCTTCAGAAAAATCTCAAGTTAATAAGCCACTTTAGGTGAAGCAGGACTTCTCATCCCTGGCTCATCAGCGATCACTGAGATTCTATCTCAATTCTATGGAAGTGAGTTTGCATCAGGCCAGGGACGGCTGTGAATTCTGTTCTATCTGTGGTAGCCTAGCAAATCGGGGGCTCCCATTGAGTGGTATTGGTTCAGGAGAATGATTCAGATATTAGGAGTCAATCAGCCATCAGTGTGGGTGCCTGGGGCATACACTGTAGCTGAATCCCCAAATATGCTCCCTTGTGAATTCTTCAGGCCCACATCAAAGTCACCTTCCCTAGTTTGAAGCTGTACATTTGTCGCTAGGCTGGACTGAATGAGCCTCTGGGGATGCAGGCAAACCAGCTGCTAATTATCCAGGTACTGTCTTAACTATCCGACCACTGAAAACCCTAGAGAGAAGGAAAAAAATACACATTTCCCATGGCACTATAGCATAAAGAATTATAAATAGATATTGCAAAGTAGTAGCATGGTGCAAACTCTTTCCACTCAAAAGGATAAAACCTATTACAGACATAGTTTGGTTCTATTACTCTGAGAACTGTAATATTTCAGATAATGCAGGCTCTTATGTTTCGACTGAAAATCCAAGGTATCCAACAGATTGTGGGTCCCCCGAATAGAGATAAAGGTGAACGCAGGAATACATTAGGCAAAGTAGAGGCAAGGAGGGTGGACAGGAGGTTGTACCATGATCATATGGAGTACAAGAGTCAGCTCTGCAGGAAAGCGAGTCTAGCAATTGGGATGGAAATGTGTATTTGGCCTTTTCTATTGTCTCGAATTTCTCATTTTCAAGCATCAATGTGAATCTTAAGGCTGCATGAAGTAACATACCTGGTAAGAGGGATGAGTGTGTGGGAGGAAAAAAACTACAGTTCTTCCTAACCAATCCCCACAACTGTAACACAGGGGTGGAAAATGCTAAATGTTGATGGAAAAGAAATCCTGTGTATAACATCAGCGTGTACAAGCACAGTCGGTGACGGTCATCCATCGCCTTTAGTTTGGTCTCACTTTAAAGAGTCCCTGCATTGTAATTGAAAATCCGTGTAAAAATTAATTTCTCCTCTGGCCTCTATAGACCTTCTATAGGTGGAAGATGGGTAGAAGAGTGAGGTGCTTATATAGTGTGCTTTCGTTTCTTTTAGATTTCTAAGATGTAAATCTCTTGAGAGTCTCACCTCCAAACAGGTGCATATTGAAAAATGTCTTTGGAATGTAAGGTAATTTGCAACCTATATTATGCATGTGTGAAAATGAAATCTGAGATCAATCACAACATATTATTTCCAAGCAAGTGTCATGCCACCACGTAGAAAAAAAACACAGATTTTATATGTGCATATATGTGTGTATGTATACACTTTTAAATTTCTATAAATATATTTACTTAAAAATTTAACATTTTGCATTGTTACACAAATGCTAAATTATCAAAAACTCATAAAACATAAAGGTAAGTCCAAAATGGAGAGAAAGACAAGTGATAAATGTCCAAGTAAAATATTACAATAAGAGCTGACAGATGATATGGGTGAAGTAATGTAATACATTAAACAAAAAATTGGCCAGATGTCCACATAGTAGTGGTTATAAAAGAGCTTATGGTGTTGCTATGAGCAATAGAATGACATGGTCTTAGATACACAAATGTTAGACCTAGAAATGACTTTGAGTCATGATCTGGGTTACTCCTCAGCTTTTATGAACATTTGATATTACTATATCCATTTTATAGATGAAGGAACAAGGTCCAGAGATTGAGTTGTCAAAGTCACTAAGAGCAAAGAGTGGCCAAGTTGGAACTAGAAGCAAGATCTCCTTTGCCCTCATGCACTGCCTACATCATTAATTCTTACTATGGGATTGGCTTACAAAACATTCATAAAGAAGCATGAAAGTCAAGCAGCTTTCAGAAAAGATAGCATTTAAATATAAGATTATCAGAGAGAGAGAGGAACTAAAGTTTTATAAATGACACTGCTCTTCCCATGTGTTGTGTGCACTCTGGTACTATCAATCCTGCGTTTAAAATGCTAGTCTCAATCCGCTAAACTGATTTCTCAAACTACTAATAGGTCTCCCTGTCAGTGAGAAGATAGTAGTGATGAGGGGTAGGACCTCTCAAGTTGTTGGACCAAGAAATGCCCAGGGTTTCTCAGAGGACTGATGAGAAAAGGTGATAGTGGGTATATTAGCATCTTCATTGCAGAGGCTGTAGGTAACCTGATAGAGTAGAACTGAGATGAGCAAAAGATCTTGAGTCTTTATATAAGTGAGACTGTAATAAGATTGACAGCCAGCCAGGATTTAATTTGTTGCCCTGATTAACCAATTTTAAACATTTCAAAGTTTAACATTACTATAGGAAGTCAAATTACAATTTGATTCCCTTATTTATATAACACTATTTTTAGAATTTAATGGAATGAGAGAAGAGATGAAGAAAGAGGCAGAATGGAGGAAATAGAGTGCATAGGGTCCAGAGAAAGCAAGACACAGAGAGAAGGGAAGAGATGGAGAGATTAAAAACTCCTATATGTGGCAATCTTCCCATTTTAATTCTCCAGGATTACTGGAAGAGAAATATTTAGCATTATTCAAAACGAATGGATCCAATAATTACTGAACTATGTAGGATAAATTAACTGCTTGTCAGGTGGGGGCTATTCAAATTCATCCAAAATTACATGATGCACATTCAATAAGTCCAGATACTAAGGATGAAGTTATACCATGACATACACACACTTTGGTACTTGCAGAGTTCAAAAATAATTTTTACATTCACCAATTCCCTTAGAGCTTAATATCACTGTGATGTAAGCAGGGATAATTTAGAATTTCTGTTGGTTTTTAAAAGATTATTAAAAGTTTAGTCCTGTAAAGTTAAAGCAACTTAGAAGTTTAGGGAATAAAAAGAGAAAGTACTCCCTCCCGAGGATTAACAACTGTTGTTTGTTGTGTATCCTTCAGACCTCCTTTTCTAAGCATTTATGCATGTATACACACACATATTCTATACAGACAACCTATAATATATAGAGTATAAAATTTCTTTTCAATTCTGCAATATGTCTTGGCCTTTTCCATGTCTAAATATATGTCTCCTTCCCATTCTAATGTATCGATATAGCATAATTTAACCCTTCTCCGATTGTTTTCTGATTGTAAATAAAAGCCTATGTGGGGTCAGCCCTAGTAGCATAGTGGTTAAGTTTGGCACGTTGTGCTTTGGCAGCCTGGGTTGGGTTCCCGGGCATGGACCTACACCACTTGCCTGTCAGTGGCCATGCTGTGGTGGTGGCCCACATACAAAAAAAGAAGATTGGCAACAAATACTAGCTCAGGGTGAATCTTCCTCAGCAGAAAAAGAAAAAAAATTGATATGCATGAGTTTGCATAAATGTATAAATATTTCCACATGGTAAGTTGATTCTAAAAAGTTGAATTGCTTGCAAAGTATTATATTTAAAATTTTAAATGACAGATTGGCCCCCAAAATTGTTTCTAATAATATACCAATGTGTCCAATTCCCCATACCATTACCGACACCAGGTAATACTGATCTTTTAAAAATTTTTACCAATGCTCAGGGTGAAGAAAAGTATCTCATATTAATGTTTTCTTCTTAAGCATACGTTATATGTTTATTGGCCATTGGAGTTTCTTCTTCTATGAATTCTGTTTGCATATCCTTTTCCATGTTTACAGTAGTTTGGTGATCTATAGGAACACTTTATATATTATTTATATATTTATGGTATATATTTACATATTTATCCAGAATCTAATATATATGTTACATATATTATCTGTCAGTCTACAACATGTTAATTTGCAATCTTTTTCTTTATGACTTCTGAAGTATATATTTTGATAGTAGGAATTTTTTAAAAACAGATTACAGATGAGCACACAGAGACTCAGGGGGTTTAAATGATTTGTCTATGGTCACATAGGTATACACTGGTGATTCAGAGGATCTGACTTTAGTTGGCTGAAGTTCCTCTGGCAGAAGCTCAAACAAACTACAGTACTAAAAAAGCCATATGATATTTTTGGCAGACTTTATCTTAGTGTTCTTGAATAGCTTATACATATATAAACACGCACACATACCACACACACACATAACCATACACTCTTTTAAAATTCTCCTGTTACCCTCATACATAAAAGACTACTTTCCACAGACCATTTTAGCTTCAGACAAAGTGAAATTGAGCTTAAAATCAACTTTAATTAAAGTCAGCTCAGAAAACCTGATACTGGATTGCCAGTGCTAGGAGATATACAGAGTTTTAACCAGTAAATAAAACCTTCCCATTGGAAGAGAGCCTTAGAAATCCCTCTCGCTTCACAATGGCCTCATCCTGAAGAGAATCATTAGTTAATAATATGTATGTAAGTGGTATTAGTATAGTTGGATTTATTCATCAGTAAATGATATGTACCAGGGTTTGAATTTCAGAACTAGAAATTCTATTACTTCTATCACATCAAACTATTCCTTATCCATCTACTTCTTTCAATAAATAAACAGTGCTAAACCACCATCTATATTTCATTATCTGGCTACTGCTAACACATGGATGGTTTGGAACCATAAATTCTGTGTTAAAATAAAGCCTCATTTAGCAAAGGCAAATTTTTTTATGAAAACATAATCTACTGAATTTACAATTTATAAGATACAACCATTCTTGGCAGATGTTAAATGTTTTATACCTTTTCCCTTGCAAAGAAGTTAAATGAAATATTTATTGTTTGTGTGAAGCATCAAACAGTCCCTCATGACAATTCCACAACTTAAAATTTTTAAGACATGTATTTCCAAAGATCCATCTACCTTGAAATTAGGGTGAAAACAAAACAACCATATACAAATTTTTTTAATGAAAAATGAGTGGAGTCGAGGAATCTTTCCCTATTTTCTGTACCATTATTCACAAGAGTTCCTAATAGGATTACACCAACTTTCTAAAATTGCAGACTTTTTCCTTTAAGACTACTAGGTGAACATTTGAGACAGGTGACCAAAAAATAATCTTTGCACCATTTTATTTGGAGTAGAAATCTCCTCAAAAAATACCATTTCAATCAAATTTTGATTGAACAATAATACTTAAGACTTTAGCAGCCATAGATTTGATAAAAATTTACTGTTTCTCATATATCACTTCAATATCATCAAAGAAAATATGTAAAGGCCATCAATATAAGTAATGTACATTTATTAGTAGTAGTACGATTACTAAGAGTATTATTAGTATAGTACAAATATTATTTATTTAACTCTAGTTGACATGCTCTATATAACCACAGACTTTGATCCTCCTGTGCAGCACCCTTCCTTCTAGATGGTTCAAGTATGCAAAATGAACATTCAAATTCCCAGCATAACCCCTAGTGTTCAGTACATGGAAAGTGCATCATTCCTGATTTCAGAAGAAGATGCAAACAGAAGTGCATTAGACTGCTTTAACAAAGCCCCACATCTTAGAGACTGGGGATAACTCACATGACCAGGCTTGTGATGAGAAATCTAAGTCAATTTTTTAAAATGTTTCTCCATCCATTAATTCAGGATTTATTGAGTGTCTACCATGTGCAAGGCCTCATACTAGGCTCTGGAAATCCAAATATAAATAAGTTAAAATATATGTCCTCTCGAGAGTTCAGAATCTATCAGAAGAAACAGCTAAGCATAATGGTTACAAAGCAACATGGTTCTGCTCAACAGAGGAATGGAAGAGGGAGTTTGCAGTGGGTGCAAAGAGCAAGAAGGAGATGCTTGACAAGGGCAGGAATCTGCCATGTTCACTGCTGTAATACCACTGCCCAGCAAAGAGCCTAGTGGGTGCTCAATAAGCATTTGATGAGTGGATAGTGGATGGAAGCTTGACTATGCCTTGGAGAACGGAAGCAACAATTCATTGACATGGATTTTGAAAGACATAATTAGATTTGTCAGACAAATAGGGCTAAACAGCTGGGCTAAGGCACAAAGGCATAGATGCACGTTTTTTTCAGGACCCTTCAAATAGCACTTGTCCTGGGAGAATGTGAGAAGGGATGTCCAGGAGATAAGGTTGAGGAGGTAAAAAGGATGCATTAAAAAATTCTAACTTTATGATATAGGCAATGGAGATGGTATTCAGCACAGTGTTCTTTCTATACATACCAAATTCTCAATAAATTCTTGTTGATAAAATGACTGAATGATTTTCTCATAATAGATAAAGAAATTAATGCTAAAGTATGGAGAATTGACATGTAATTCAGTCATACTCATCAAGTATCATACAGTATTGAAACCAGTATATAATTCTCTCATTCATCGATACAGCAAGCAGTTACTTAAGGTTCACTTTTTTTTTTTTTTTAAAGATTTTATTATTTCCTTTTTCTCCCCAAAGCCCCCCGGTACATAGTTGTATATTCTTCGTTGTGGGTTCTTCTAGTTGTGGCATGTGGGACGCCACCTCAGCGTGGTCTGATGAGCAGTGCCATGTCCGCGCTCAGGATTCGAACCAACGAAACACTGGGCCGCCTGCAGCGGAGCGCGCGAACTTAACCACTCGGCCACGGGGCCAGCCCCTTAAGGTTCACTTTTTAAGGCATCGTAGGAGTATAAGAGAATAATAATAACACTAATGATTATACTTCAGCAGAATGCATTGCATGTATTTAGCACTCTCTTTCAAAACCCATTCATGCTGCTATCTTATTTGGTCCTTCCTTGATTTGGAGTTCACAGTGTTATTGGTATATAATGCATATGTATTAAAAAGATCCACAAAATTAAAGCATACTAGCTTTTGATTAGGTATCTAAATCAGTGTCATAGATTAGGAAGAAATAGACGGCAAATTTGCACAGGCATGGTATGACCACATCACGGGAGTCATTTCCCCAGTTCTCGTGGTTTCATCAGGCTTGGACTCTTGGAAATATGAGAGGAGGAATCCAAGGAATGTCTCCCACTTTTTTGCCCTCACAGAAGTAAAAAAGTCAAAAGCCTGTTACATTTAATATATTATTTTGTATGATTACTATATCTAACCATTAATTTCCTTCCATCCCTTTGTAGGTTCCTTAAGGTCTGATTTTGTTGCATTTTGTATCCACAGTGCTTCACACATATAGAAGCAGTTTCTAGAACAGTGTATACACCATAGAGCCAATATATTGTGTTGTGGGATAGGATGGGATGGGATGGGATGGAATGGGAGGAGATGAGATAGGAGGGGATGGGATGGGAGGGAAGAAGGGAGATGGAGATGGGGAGAGGAGAGGAGAGAAAAGGAGAGGATAGGCATGGCACGGCATGGTAAAGCAAGGCTAGGCTACGCTAGGTAGGATAGAGTAGAAAATATCTGAGGGCATTACATAGTGTTAGGATATTATATTAGTGAAACATGCTTCACTTATATGTATATGTACAAATAATCGCAATTCAACATTCTTTTATTACTGTACGTTGTCATCCACACGTTTGAGAAACATTAGTTTAGGAGAATAAGTTTAAGCTCTAAATTCAGCCTGGGTCAATTTGCAGCCTTGGTATTTCTGGCTCTGTGGACTTTGACAAACTAACCACTCAGAAGCCTCAATTTCCTAATGTGAAATAAAGATGATATTATTTACACTATAGAACTGTTATAAATTTTAAAATTTAAATGAACTAATGTATGAAATACTTCTAAGAGTTCCTAACATCCCAGATGTATTCACAAACTATCAATATTATTTTACATTGTAATCCCTTATGAAATTTTACTTGAATGCAACTGAAATGAATTCTTTTAATATTTTAATTAAATACTGAAAAAATAATTTAAAGAATCTAGTTTATTGAGAAGAGTTTATATTTGATGTCAGCTCTCACACTCAACTGGAAATGTATCTAAATAGCATGGGAATTCCATGGTTCAGTTCAGAGAAATTTTGAGTTTCTGTCTTTTCAAGTTTAAACTTCATGCTTTTCATTCATTCTTGAATTACTTGTAACAGCATGGGGAAGTTATATCAAAGACACGTAATCTACATTCCCCTTTGTTTTTACTGCAAACATTACAGTATAAAGACAAGTTTAAAACATACACACACACAATCGAACTTCCACTGGCCATCTGAAATTGAGAACATGAAAAGAAGCCCTAGCATCCAAAGGAAAGTAATTTTTCTACAAAAAAAATGGAAGGATAGGTAACACATTTATAACTAAATAGGAACAAAATATCACATTCCTGAGACATGAGCACTCGGCTGAATTAAGGAAGGTCACAGTGGGAGGCCTAAGACAGAGGAAAGATAAAGAGGAGGAAGTCAACAAATTAATTCTTATTCATTTATTATTCATTTTTTTCATTCAACAAATATGAAGTATTTATTGAATCCCCACTTCACGGCAGATATTTTTCTAGGCACTGGGCATACGGCAGTTCCAAAACAAAGCCTCTGCCTCCATGAAGTTCATGTTCTAATCAGGGGCAATGGACCATAACAACTAAATCAATACACACTTGCTGGTTGGTGATAAGTACTGTGGAGAAAGCAGGGTACGAGGAAAGTCCTGTGAGGTGGGGTGGGGTCTGGCAGGGGAAGGATTGCCCTTTCATTCAGGGTTGTCAGGAAAAGTCTCTCTGAGAAAGTGACACCTGAGCATAGATCTGAAGACCGATGCAGGGAGTCACCCAGATATCTGGGAGATGAGATCTATCTATCCAAGCAGTAGGAGCAGCAAGTACAAAGGCAACAAATTAGGTGTGTGTTTATCATGTTGACCGTAGAGCAAGGAGGCCACTGTGGTAGGAAAGAGTGTCAGGAGATGATTTAGAATGAGAGGAGGTGCAGATTCTCATAGGCTCTGGGAAGTATTTCTGTTCTTACTCTGAGAGACGAGAAGCTACTAGAGGGTTCTGAGAAGAGGACAGGCATGACATGACTTCTAAAAACTCACTGGGGCTGCCAGATTTAGAATAAACTAGGGCTCGGGAGTGGGGCGAGAAACTTAGAACAGAAGCGAGAAGATCAATTAGAAGACCTTTGCAATAACCTGAGAGCCACAGAAGAGGCCTGGCTAGGCAGCAGTGTAGTAGAGGTGGAGCTAAGAGGACGCAATGATAGACTGGTTGTGGAATGGGAGAAGAAAGATGAGTCAAGAAGGACTACCTGAGTTAACACAGATACAAGAAAGTGAAATTCTAGAATGAATGAATAAGCAAATGATTAAGTAGATAAGGAAGACAAGGAAGGAAAGAAGAAGGAAGATTTAACATGCAAATATTTACATTTAGAGAACTCAGAATAAACCTTACCCCTGCTTATGACTAAACATCTGGTAGCAGTTGCAGTTGAGTGGCTAGGCAAGGTGCTGCCATGGAAGAGATGAGTGAGGTTCTAGGCACGAAGAAGCACCTATATTTCTTTAAGGGCCTAACCTACTACAACAGGAATTTACAAATAGAACAGAGCCTTCAATTTGAAATAATCAGTCAGTTATTAGAGGCCAAGCATATTAGGATTCTGTCGTGCCTGCAACAATTGGTTGTTACTCTCCAGCCGGTTAATACCAGCCAGGCAATGAAGCTAATTGTACTAAGGATCAAAGAGTTGAGCTCCTGCAGAGAAGCAAGTGCATACGTTGCCAATATTTCATCATTCAGAGCTACTTTCTTTCTTTTCCTAATATGAAAGCTATAAAAGGGGGGGAAAAAAACCCAGCCCCTGAAAGTGCTATTGTTAAGACCAAAAACTAATTAGTCATTGCTTCCCAAAGTGTTATGTGAAATGTCTCCAGAAATAATGGTCTGCTTTCTCAGATTTTATAGGTTTGCTGAGTCTAGTGTTCTCTGGAATTTCCTGTTTCCTTTGCTAGCGAAGATTGAGTAAACTTTACAAGTCATCTTGAATAACACAAACGTTTCAATAAAGGCAATCATTTGTGGATTCATAAAGTATACAACTAGACTTGAAATAAGGATGAGAGTGGTAAATAAAAGCAATTCCAAGATTGTGTATATGAGTGTGACTAAACTTTTTGGTTATTATATGCCTGAGGTAGTCATTTTATACTCTTTGAAGATGCTGAATGAAAAATTCACATTTCCTTTCAGTGTGTTCAAATGTCAAATAAATTATGGTCTAAATATGGTAACCCAATGCCCCTAATGTTTGTAAATAATTTGTGCCAATTCAAGTGTAAATTACACAGATATCCCTGAATAAAAGTTGCTGTTTGATATTAAGTGCCATTGTCATTGTACTTTAGTAAAATATTCAGATTCTATGCTTCTCACTAAGATTGAAAAACTGTATTAGCATTTGTGTAAATGCTGCCACTGACATAGAAACTCACTTGGCAAATTGGCAGTTAGAGAGAGAGAGAAAGAATGACAAATGACTTTTTGCACAGCAGCTGCCTTCAGAGGTTCCTATGAACAAAAGATAATAAATATAAACCCCACTGACATTTATTTTCTAAAGCTCTTGATGTATGCCAATCAATTCCCTGGAATTACTCTACGTGATTTTGTCAGGTGGCTCATAACTATGCCTGAATTATTCAGAAGAAATATTATATATGTGTGTTAATACCAAAAATCAAATGCAAATAACGAGTCTATATGTCTACAATTGTGTATCCACATTTCGATAATATATGGGGTCTATTCCCCACTGAGCCAGCAACTACTCGGTCACGTCCAATGTGAAAAAGTACTTCTCTTCTGTTGTCTCTTCCCAAAGTTGAAAACTACATGCTGGCTTGGTAGAAGGCAAGTTGACGTGAATTCATTACAAGCGGATGTAAGTACTGAAGTACAAAATGGACCCATTATAACACATATGATGATTCTACCTATATGAGTAGATCATGAAGATAGTGTTAAAGAGATTTGCAGCTTATTCTAAAAAGAGCCCACACCATGGATGGAGCTTGCCAGGAAGAAACTTCCTCTCAATATTTTCTATAAATGTAATGTATAATGAGTATTTAAATGTTAACTCTTCAGAATCACAACTCACATGGCACTATATGCTTCCTGCCAAAGCACTGATAATTTTGTATTAACTGGAAAAAGGAAAATCCTCCTTTGGAGGCATGTGTAAGACTTAGTTAAACACTAAAATATGCCAAAGAGGTCATCCACTCTGATGTTTTGAAAACCCCAAATTCAATTTAGTTGACAAGCTTTATCAGAGAAAAATCAGAAAGCAGTTCTTTCCCTAACACGTGTCACCTGCCCACTCAGTTGTGACTGGAAAACGTGTCAGGCCACCTTCAGCTCTGCATTTTTCTCTTACATGATGAGAGGAGTACTTGCTGAATAATCTCAACTCCTATCTTACTTACAAAATAGAGTGCTTGTGATACATCTCAGATGCAAACTGTCATTTTACAACTATTTCTATATTCGCTTGAACAAAATTCTCCGCAAAAATAATTTTAATAATAATTTTGCATTTTTCTGAAATTTTTTAACCTACTTGGATACAATCCTGCAAGATGTCTACAAATTCCTGTCCAATTAATTTCAGGAAAAGCAAAGGTTCAATTTTCTATTATTTTATGACAACAAAAGAATGGGTTTACTACACCTAGGGATTAAAATTCATAACAAAAATATTTTCAAACTTCTTTCCTAGGTAACCTACAGATATCTTTGTTACATAACATATAAGTACCATGTAATTTGAATACACAATAAAACATTTTTAATTAGATAATCATAAAATACATCATTATGATTGCTATTGCTTCATTTAACTATTAAAGGCTAATGGTGGGAAATACCTCCACTAAATTTTTTTGATGGCTTTGTTGTAAAAGTCATACAATCATATAATATCTATAAAGTCAAAACAGAAATAATGCTAAGCGCTTTCCCTCCTCTTCTGAGGAATGTTGTCATTATAAAGGAATAAGAAAAAGAACTCTGAAAAAAATGAAACCTCCATGTAAATACTATATTTGGTAAGCATAAAAAACTAAAACCTCTAGAATTTATATCAAATTTTACATTTTTTCTACTTATTTTGTCCTCCAAATATTTAAAAGAAAAATATTATTATTTTTCCTATAAGATGTGACCAGAATAATCAAATCTCAAACTGAGGAAGTCTCTATTTCCCCAAAATATTCAAAAACAATTTTTATATAGGAAATTTAATTAACTATAATGAAGGGAAGTAGGGAAAGGGAAAACCTACTATTTCCTAGTATATTGTCCCAGTGACTGTATTATGTGATTTATATAATTACTTTATTTAATCTTCATACCAACCTGATGAAGAAGGTATAATTATTCTCATTACACAAATGAGGAAAATCAGACTCAAAGAATTTAAATAACTTGCCCAAATGTACACAGTCAATAAGCGGAAGGATTGGTATTTGAACCCAAATCCATCTGCCTCCAGATTCTTTTCACTACACCATAATAGTGAAGGGGTTGTTTTCAAAAATAACTCAGTTGATTGTGAAGTGAATAACAGCCAACGTTTGGAAATGGTCAGACTTAGGTGAGAAGTGCAACTCTTTATTGTTAAAGATCAATAATGTGGAATGTCATAACTGGAAATCAAGGAAATACAAGCTCATATTGCAAGATTAAGAGTGTATACAAAATTAGAGCATGATATTTATAGGTGCTATGTATCAAAAGGACCTTCATAATAAAGATAAGGAGGAGTTTACTCATTCTTTTCAGGGATATATTTGTACAACGGTTGTGCAAGACAGTCTCCCAGTGTGGTGGGCAACAATTCCTTCCCTCCTTGTAAGTGTTTCTCCCAACAAGACATGGAGTCCATCTCCCCTCTCCTTGACTCTGGGCTGGCCCTGTGAGTTGCTTCGGCCCATATAATGTGGTATAAGTGGTACTGTGCCAGTTGTGAGCCAAGCCTTTAAACACACCTATCTAGCCTTTAAGAGGCCTCGCACCTTCTGCTTTCACTCTCCTGAGATCCAGCCTTCGCATAAGAAACTTGGGACTATGAATAATAGGAGGCCACATGGAGAAAGGCCCTGGGGAACAAGATGCCCTCTTGGACTTGCCATCTCCAGCACCAGCTGAATGCCATGACAGCAGAGACACACCACCCTGTGAATGACCTTCCAAAATGCAGAATCACAGGCAAATAACTGGTTGTATTTTACGTCACTACATTTTGGGGGTGATGTGGTACACACCAACAGAGAATAAAAACAGTGGTTAATTAAATCCGTTCTTTTAAGCCACTACTTTAAGCATCCTGTGCTATGTCTTGAATACAGCCCTCTCCTAATGGGGCATCTAGAACCTAGAAACTAAACTCTCTCAATAATGTCAGAGAAGAAGTAAATTATGATTACTGATTTTTTAAAACCTGTATACATATATTTACATATACATATACATATATATATATATATACACACAAATAGAGAACTTTTAAAGTGCAGACGAGGCACAGCAAATATACAACGAAAAAAGAAAACCAATCAAGAGTTATTTGTTGAAATTTTCACTCAGCAAAAGCATACAAAGCTATTAAGTTTTAATCATTCATAAAAATAATCAATGTATTTTTTGAAATAAAAACAAAAGATACCTGTTCTGAATAAACTGGAGTGTTCCAGGTAATTGGAGTGTAAAAAATAAAAACAAGTATTAATAAAACCCGCTAGTTTAAACCTGCTATAATTTTAGTAAGGTGTATCTCAATTACGCAATAGCAGTCTGCTATAAAGTGACTTTTGATAGAAAACTGGTGTATTTGTAGCTATTAGCTCAGTAGAAACCTTTCCACATTACACTTCGGGGGCATACATAGGACCATTAGATTGGAAGTTTTAAGACCTCGCCCCTCCCTCCTCAAACTCAGGACTGTAGAGAAGCAGTGAAATTATTAACGTAAACTCCAGATAGGAAATGAGTCTAGAGAGTGGAAAAAATAACCTTCAACCCAATCCATTCTGAGCTTAGTGGCAGTTTTTTGTTGGTTTTTTTTGAAGCTAATGACAGGTTGGGCTGTGGCCTGCTGCTACTTCTTTCTCCGAGTCCAAACCCCATGGTGATTCCTTCCTTTCCCATGACCTCTTGCCAGACTTGTGCTTTCTTTCCCTACAGGCTTGGTTTCTCCCTCCTTTGAAGATTCTCGTTTTATAAAATCAATGCCTCAGTCTTCCCTATTTGAGAGCTCTTTGGAGACCACCATTCGTAGTCAATTGACGGAAACTGGGTAGAGCGAAGTCAATTCAGATTTTCCTCATGTGTAAAAGTAATTGTTTATAATTGATTTACAATTTGCATGTGGATTCTCACTTGCCAATACTAAATCTCTTGCTGTTTTTGCTTGGCTGATGTTTAGTTGCCAGTGGCTTCTCCTTTCTATTCTTTCTCCCCATATCTATCCTATGATATCCACATCTATCCTATCTGTGTTCCACATTTCCTTTCCTAAAATGGCATAGGACTGAAAAAACAACAAGAAAGGGAGAAATTGAGGAAAATGAGAAGACTTTACAGACTCTTCTCTGACCATTTTATTGTCCATTAGAAGACCAACACTAGGAAACAAAGTCTTTAGTGCACTTGGAGGGGGGATAAACCAGAACTAAAGCATGTACTCCCAGATGTGAGAACGTGTCCTCTTTCTATCATCTGGGAAAATAAGCGGAATAAAAGCAGAATGATAAGATCTATATTTAGACACAGTGAGAAAACGCAAGAATATGCAGCGGCTCCTAAAAATAGATTACAACAGAGAATGGCATTACGCTAGTCACAGAAAAACAGGGTCAAGACATTAAAGATATATCAGACCAAGAGCCACCATCACCATGATCCCTTCTGGGGTTGGTCCAGGGCTCTGCCTCCACAAACAATAACAACCAGACTTTCAAGATTTAGTGCTGTCCTTACAAGAGACTGTTTTCACTCGGGGACCTCATTAATCTTGTGCATTCACCCTGAGTCTAATCACGTGGCAAGCTAAGGTTAAGAGTCTGTTCTTGGGGAGCTAACTGCTTACTTGTGAGGTAAACTCACTCATCTGTGACACCGAGCTACCAAGAGGGCAGTGAAAGAAATAATTTAGGAAATTATGCCCTGGAAGTCTCACATTATGAATGTGTGAATCTGTCTCCGAGCTTCAAAGTTACCTCATTTGGGGAAAAGTTCCCTATATCTTTCCAAACATAAAAGACTTCTGTTTTTTCTTTCTTTCTTTGTGTTTCTAAGAGATGTTATATTTGCTCATTTTAATGCAAGTTTTGAGATAAAAGACTTTTGGGGAATTATTTTTAAAATTTACCTGTTTCTTAAGTAACCACTTTTAAACTAAATTGTTTTGTGAAATTATTCTAAATGTGGAATAATTTTCTGAAAACACTAGAGAATGAATTACCCAAAACAGTGTTTCTCTAGTCCCTTAACAATATAGTTTTCATTAAGAATACACAAATCAGAAGGGTAAGGCGGGATGGGAAAGACTGCAGGAGGAACATTTTGAACAGCAAAAGTGAAAGCAAATCAGGGTAAGACATCAAGGTGACATAATGGTGTGTCCGGCCACGTCCACATTGTAGCAATATCTTTATGTTAGCTGTTACTTCTGCCTGGAATGCTCCTCCATCATATCTTTGCACAGCAGCCTGTTTCTCATTCAAGTATCAGCTTAAATGCCACCTCCTTGGAGGGGCCATTCTTGACAGCTTGATCTAAAGCAGGCTTCCAGGTACACTTGACTGCTTTACTTTGTTTTAATTTCTCCTGAGCCACATTACTACCTGATATTTTCTTGTTCGTTTTATTCAGCTCCACTCTACCCCTAAATTAAAACATGAGATCTGTAAGAGCAGGAATCTTATCTTCTTATCTTTCTTTTTCACAACTGAGTCCCCATGATCCATGAAAACGTTGAGCAGACATGAAATATTTTATAAAAATTTGTGGAATTAATGAATAAACAAATAAATTAATGAAAGCTTTCACAAGAGTTTACTTATCAATTTTATGAGTTACTAGTATGAAAAATCATACCTGGAAGAAATGGAATTACCACTGATACAAGGCTGTAGATGAAACCATTAAAAAAGCAGGAGCTCTGTTTATGGTAGATTATTATACCAGGATCTAAACTTCAAATTCAGAGTGATTTTCTAAGATTTTACTACTACAGATGATGTGAGCACAGCAAACTTTGATACTGTTAGCTCCAGCAATCACAAAAAGTAACACGAGAGAAGTCAGTGATTTCTGCAAACAAAATAACTACAGGAAGTACACCTATTCCTGGGCCTGAATTCAGACTTCATGTCAACAGTCTAGAAAGATAAATAAATCATCCTGGGTAATCAGATAGTGTGCTTGTCCCAAGTGCGGGAAAACTACATTTAGGAAGAGAGTGTTTGTTCCTGCCTGGCCTTCCAAACAACTCTAGCAATTTATCTAATCTCAGTGGTTTATGAGTTTTGTTTACCTCATTGAGGTCCACTTCTCTGTCCCAAACATTTCTGTAGAACAGCAGAGCTTTTCGTTTTTACAAAATGGGGGCTGTTCTCACGGTGCCTGTGCCTGAGGCTGGAGTCTGCAGGTGCAGGCCTCCAAGATTCACGGGCAGCCATCGCTGGAAAGCTGCGCCCTCCCCCAAGTGCAGGAAACAGGCTGCAGGAGCTTTTCACAGTAATGGTGAATGCTTGTAATTTTTAATGAACCTACCCAGTGACATATCCTTGCAGTTATTTTCACAAAGAAACCAGAACACTTTTATAAAAATGGAAATATTTTTAGGAGATCTTAGCAAAAGAAAAGATTTATTAAAAAAAAAAAAAGATCCTGCTTCTTCTAGAATGTCTGTTTCTTTTGGTTTTCAACCCTCTTTAAAGGTCTAAAAGGCTTATTTCAACAACAGAGTATAATTTATCATTAGAAACAGTCTTCTCTTTAATAAAAAGCTCTGTATAATAACAGGAGCAATAAATAATGCATAAAATAGAGTCATCTGCTCCTCTTTGGAGATTCTGAATAGTGTCTGGAGAGGAACATACTGCCACATTTGGAAAACACTGAAACTCATCTTCTCACTTGGAGGCAGTGGAGCATGGTCTTTGACACAGACCTGGAGTCTCGTCCATAGCTTTTCCTTAGCTGTGACATCTTGAGTAGTTATTTAACCTCTTTAAAACTTAATTTCTTTATTTGTAAGAATAATGATGGCCACCTCACAGAGTTGTTGTAAGTTTTGAATGATACAACATATTTCTTAGTACATCGATAATAGACAATTGTATTTATTATCATCATTGAAATATTATATTATTAATATCATCATTGAAAAGGCATTTTTCTCACTGGCTGTGATGGTTAACTTTATATGTCAATCTGACTAGGCTAAGGGATGACCAGAGAGCTGGTAAAATACTATTTCTGGGTGTGTCTACAAGGGGTCTCTGGAAGACATTAGCATTTGAATCAGTAGACTGAATAAAGAGTATGCCCTCACCTATACTAGTGGTTGTCATCCAATCCCTTGAGAGCCTGAACAGAACAAAAAGGCAGAGGAAAGGTGAATTTGCTCTTTTTAGCTTCAGTTGGGGCATCCATCTCCTGCCCTCAGACATCCTGGTTCTCAGGCCTTCAGACTCAGACTGAATTACACCACCAGCTTTCCATTTTCCAGCTGGCAGATGGCAGATTATGAGACGCTTCACCCTCCATAATATCATGTGAGCCAATTCCTATAATCAGTATATATACATTCTGTTTTTCTGGGGAACCCTGACTAATACACTGGCCATATGTTCGTGACAAAGAGAGAAGGCACCAAGTCTATTCCTTCTTTCTTGTCATACAATAAAGAGAAGCAGTATTGGGAAACAATCAAAATCAATCATCAGTCTCCAAATACTGCTTATTAGTATTGAGGAAAGAATTGAGTTGCATAGCTACTATGGAGTAAAGAAAGGAAAGAAATATAAAGATAACCCACGTTAACCATTCAGATATGTCCCATTGTCCGTAAAGATTCTATGAGTTGCAATGGGCAGAGACGCTATCCTCAAATAAAGGATGCTCAAGAAGAGAAGCATTACTTGTTTTCCTGAATAAAGTCTTATGGTAACCAATATTTGCATAACAAAGGGTAGAGCTAAAGTATTTGAGCATAGCCAAACAGTTGTTTCCAGACTACTGGAGTACCCAGAGCAGTAAAATGAAAATTTTATGGGAAATCAACATAGGATGGACCACTTGTACTTTTGTCAGGTAATGTCTTTAAAAAAAAAACAAACCTTACCATCCATCTGTCATCATAATAAATTCAATAAAGCATGGAATTTTATCACTAAAAATGTAGGAAGGATATAGTAAAAAATAAAGTCTCTTAAATGGAATAAATTTAGCTTTATAAAAAACTCCCTATCTTTTTCTTATTCTTCTATGGTCGGGTGAAAACATCCTTAAAAATAAGTACTCATTCATGAATATAACATTGGGAACCAGCTACATAATCTTTTAGATTGCCCATAATCATTTTATTTCGTTAATTTATTGAAAAACACTTTAGTTGTTTGTATGGCTGTAGTTTTTCTGGTTTGTATGTTTCTATAATTCTTTAATGAGCAAGTTTTTATTTCAGAAAAGAAAACTATTAATATAAAGATTTATCCAGTAGCCAAAATAGTAGGATTTATTCTCCTGAGTTTTACTCTCTGAGGCTGAAACTTCAGAGTCCAGTCTCAAAGTCTTCCCTCTTTAGCTCTGCACCTAGTGTCAGAGAACTTCTGCTTTCAACTTGGATGGAGTCACAAGAACTGAATTTAATCTTCTGCCTGAACCAACTAAAATCCTGAAGCAAACAAAACTCAAAAGTGAAACAATGGTTTTCAAGATCCTGAACTTGAGGCAATGAAGAAGAGTAATCTTAAGAGATGGAAAGCAAATGAAGTGAGCCCTGCAATTGTTCAAGTTTGTTGCCTTGAGAGAGTTTCTAGGTGACAGTACAGGAAGGGAAAGCCCAGGAGGAGCCTGGTGAACTACCAGACTTGAGAAGAGAGATCTGAGATTCCAAGGAGAATAAGGCAGCTAGAGTTTTCAGGACAGAGCGTCAGAGGGAGGAGGGCTGTGAAGGGATAGAACTCTGAAAATCTACAAAGGGTTTCCACTAAGTACAGTTACGTGTGGCATAACGTTTCACTCAATGATGGACTGCATATAAGACACTGGTCCTCATAAGATAAGTACCATACAGCCTAGATGTGTAGTAGGCTATACCATCTAGGTTTATGTAAGTATACTCTATGATGCTCGCACAATGACAAAATCCCCTAACTACACATTTCTCAGCTGCGTTACAGTTGTTAAACGTCAAATGACTGTATTCGGCAGAGTACCAGTCACTACGGATGTGTGAAGAAACTGCCTGAGGCAGGGGAAAGAACCACTTGAAAAACCTAGAGGTAAAAGCGACCAGCACACACACAGGCTAGGATTAGTGCCTGCCCCCATCCTCCAGACCAGAAAATCTCATGATATAAAGAGGATTGGGAAGAGTACCCAGAATGGTGTTGTGTCAGTACTGGGAAATAATTAATCCAAAACTAAACACTGATCTAGTCCTGCCAAACAAATCTTAAAAGCAATACCTGAAAGGATAAAACTGTTTACATGTAACTTTACTGTATTCTAGAACAAAGCAAGATTTATAGGAATACAGAAATACCCAGCACCCAGTAAGTTAAAATTCACAATGACTGGCTTCCAATAAAAATTATCAGGCATTCAAAAAAAGCAGAAAAATATGACCCATAGTGAGGAGAAAAACCAACCAATTGAAACCGACCCAGCACTGAAACAGATGTTAAAATTGACAGACAAGAGACTAATATAGTCATTAAAACTGTAATCTATATGTTAAAAAAGCTAAGTGGAAATATGAAAGAGATAAAAAAGACAGAAATTGAACTTCTAAAGGTCAAAATTACAGTGTGTAAGATGAAAAATACATTGGATGAGATAAACACAGAGCAGACAATACAGAAGAAAAGGTAAAAAGACACAGAATGTACAGAGTAACTAAGATAAGAATGAAAGCAGATATCTCACTGGAATCAACATGAACAAGTACATAGTGCAACAACTTGCTTAAAATTTGGAAAAGAGAAAACACAAAGGTGACATCACTACAGATTCTATAGATTTTACAAAGATAATATAGCAATATTATGAATAACCTTTTTCAAATAAATTGGACAACTTAAGGAAAAGGGAGAAATTCTTTGAAATACTAACTACCAAAGTTCACTTAAGAAGAAATAAGCAACCTAAATAATCCTAAATCTATTACAGAAATTCAGTATCTAGTTTAAAACATTCCCACAAAGAAAACTCCAGGCCTAGATGGCTTCACTTGTACATTCTAGCAAACATTTAAAGAAAACATAATATCAATTCTACACCACTCCTCCAGAAAACTGAAAAGGAAGTAATACTATCCAGCCCCTTCTAGGAGGCCAGCGTTACCTTGATATTAAAACTTGACAAGGGTATTACAAGAAAAGTATAGATTAATATCCCTTTTGAACACAAATGCTAAAATTCTAAATAAAGTTTTAGCAAATTGAACAATATATTGAAAGAATAATACATCATGACCAACCAGGGTTTATCCCAAAAATCTGTGGATGGTTTAACATTTAAAAAGCAATCAATATAATTTCCCATAATAACAAACTAGAAAAAAAAAAGACCAACAACACATTAAAGATACAACAATAGGGGCCAGTCCTGTGGCCCAGTGGTTAAGTCGGCGTGCTCCACTTCGGCGGCCTGGGGTTTGGCCAGTTCGGATCCTGGGCGCAGATGTGGCACCACCCATCAGATACTGAGGTGGCGTGCCACATAGCACAACCAGAGGGATCCACAACTAGGATATACAACTATCTACTGGAGGATTCGGGGAGAAGAAGAAAAAGAGAAGACTGGCAACAGACGTCAGCTCAGGTGCCAATCTTTAAAAAAAAGAAAGTAAAGATACAACAATAGTATTTCTATACTGAGAATCTCAAAACATACACAGATACTTTGAGCTTCTTCAGAATGAAAACTTTTAAATGGTCTCTAAGGGATACATCTGCAAAACCTTAAGTAGATATAGCTGCTAGAAAAATCTGACACTGCATAATAAGTTCCTTGAGTACTGCTTTCAGACATTTCCCACCACCACAAAAAAAAAAAGAAGAAGAAATCAAGACAAGCAAAACATGGAATCAGCATTGATTTAGGAGATTAAATTTTCCCTCTCATCATTATGAGAATGAAATAAACCCAAAAGATATTAGAGAGTGGGGCTCTTTATAAAAAGTGCCTCACTAATCATTTTATCTGTCAGCAGCTAAATACCTCACTTTAATTGCTACTGGGCCAAGGAATGAGGGCAGTGCAGATTGGGGAGTGGGTCCTGAAGGATGCACAAGGGCTGTTGAAACAAAGGAGATATTCCTAGCAGTGGCTACTGACTAGCCAGCGTAGAAATATTTCAATATTTTAACAACTGGTACAACTGTATCAGTGTGAACTGGCTGAATATTAGCCCTACAGACATTCCAGTTCAGACGGGAAAACAGATACACATTAAGCAATTGAGAACTACAACACAGTCTATCAGCATCACCTCTGATCTAAGAAATAACTCCATTAGAAAGTCAGGCAGAGTAGTGGACCAGGAGACAGGAGAGCAGAGCAGCTTGGACCAAGCAGCAGCTGTGTAAACTCTGTCAAGTTACTTAATGCCTCTGAGCATGAGTATTCTCATCTGTAAAATTAGGAGAAAGAGATGGTAAAACAAAGAGAAGAAGAATGGGGAACTACAAAGTAAGGAGGAAAAAAAGAGGCAGACAGGTCATAGAATGAAGAGGCAAGGTAGAAAGGCATGGGAAATATGGAATTAGGACGAAGTATCAAGGGATTTAAATAAGATTATTCTCTAAAATAAGGATGGAGAGAGCAAGAGGGTGAGATAAAAAAGCATAAGCGTCAACCATCCTTTACTTCCCCATTAAATATAAATTCAACCAGAGTAGTCTCTAAAAATAACAAATAGTCTGTCTTCTTCTTTTTGTCTTTTTCTATCTAGTTTATTTCACTTAGCATGACGTTTTTAACCTTCATTCATATTGTAGCATGTGTCAGAACTTCATTCCTTTTAATGGATGAATAATATTCTGTTGTATGTATACACCACATTTTATTTATCCATTCATTTCTCTTTTTAAAATTTTTTGTTGAGATATAATTGACATATTATATTAGTTTCAAATGTTCAACATAATGATTCGATATTTTTATATATTGCGAAATGATCTCATAAGTCTAGTTACCCCATCACCACAGATAGTTACAAATTTTTTTCTTGTGATGTAACTTTTTTCAAGTTAAATTTTTTTCTTAATTTCTTCTAAGAAATATTTGCATCCACTATAAAAATGTTTTTCTGCATAAAAGAGCAAATGTTGACATTCTGACTAGACTGCCCACATACCTTGTTTACTTATAATGAGTAGACCACCTAACTTCAAAAATAAAGACGCAAAAATTTGTGATATATAAGAGGTCATTTCTTTCCTTATAATTTCTTTCTTATGCAGATCAGAAGATATTTTAGGTAGCTTATACAGTCAGTTTTAGGTAGCTTGTACAATACATTTTTGGCCAAGGCAAAAAAATGAAGGGTGGCGATAAAGGAGCTATATCTCCCATTATTTGACAAGAATAAGTACAAAAGTTACTTTTTTCTCTTTTTTTGTTCCTTTAATGAACATTTTCCTCCAATCCTAAATTTAAGAATTTATCCTGTGAATCATATAAAAGTGAAATTGGTCAATATCTTTGCTTCATCTTGACAAAAGTACAATAAAAATTTTTTCTTTAACACATGAAAGAAATATGAAGGTTTTGCTTAGTTCAAATATTTTTCAAGTTGTCACTTCAATACATTTAAAAAATAAATGTCAACTAACCATGTTTTAAAAATTCTTAACTATTTTAATATCTCAGTAGCAGCATTTGAGTTATGGTACTTCAGTTGTAAAATGTCATTCATTTACTTCTAATTTCTTCCCTCTGGTCTTCTAAGTTCCTTTGAAATAAAGTTTCTCATGTGTGGTCTTAGTCTGAAATGAGTTTATTAGCAGTTTTATTTACATATCACAATTGGCTTACACAATATTCAAGGAAAAATAAAGAATATTAAACTATTCTTAGTTTAACACAAAGACATAGCATCTACCACAGAGCTAAATATTATCATTTAATAACCCAAATGTTAAATATCTTGAGTTTTCTGCAGCATAAACACCAGCCTCAGTTCTACTCTGAGATATGAGGTGCTATTTTACTCCCCTAGCTGTCTAAGTACACAGAACAGTGATTCCCCAGCATTTTTAGTATACCCTTTATTAGGATCTATTTGTCCAAGTATCCATTTATTTCAAAGACTTTCCCAGCAGGCAAATTTTGTAAAGTAAGAATTAATACGGTTTCATGTGTTTTATAAACAAAGACATGTAGTAGCCAATCAGAGCGTCTACTATATACGAGAGGTTATCACACTGTTGATGTAACGATCAAGAGTGAAAAAGCTCAACAGTTTAAGTCCTGTGCAGCCCTAACTGGAGTAAAGGTATTAATGGTAGGACCTTTAAATATTAATAAGAACACAAAACTTTAAGTTGGTGGGCCCTTAGGGAGCCAGAGATGGTCTCCAGGTAGCAATCATTAGTTCCAAGAATTCTGCTCTTTTTTCTTACAGTTTTTTAATTGACCTAGAGAGCCAGCAGTATATTGTAGCTATCACAACTTTTTCCTCAAATTGTTTGCTATGTCTGCATTTCCTCCTGCTCTACCCTCCTTTTATGGTATCATTTCATGAAATACCAATTCACAGCGGAAATATTTATAGGAAATTATATACTATTTTTTTGCATGTCCTTCAAATCACAGTGATACCTTCCCTATTTACTTGATGTTAAAACTAATGAATGCTTTCAAACGAATATAGTAGCAGATATACATTACTTACTCAGAAGTTTTACGATTTGCTTCTTAAGCTAAATCATATTTTCAATTAGTTAATCTGAAGATGGTCATATTTTAAAACCTTGAAGTGACATTTATCATTGATGTAGTTTAAACTGTTTCATATTATGCTAGTTTCTAAAGTTTTTCAAATCAATACTCTTAAATATGGATAAAGAAAAAGTAATTATCCATTTCATTATACTATTAACTTTTTCAAGTGTCCTTCACTTGTTAGACTGTAATTTCTTCTAATTTGTATATAATTTTTATCTCACAGGAAAACACGGGTCTATGTGTCCTTATCACATGTGGCATGTACTTTTTATTTTGAATAACATTTGCTTTGTTTTCTGCCATGTAGTAAGGAGCTCAGGCTTTGCAGTGAGTCAGACATGGGTATTGGTGTCCTAGTCATGCAATGCCCAGCAAGTTTCTTCACTCCTCTGAACTTCAGGGTCCTTGTCCAACAGGGGGACAATCATTTCTCCACCATAGGCTTCCTATAAGGCTAAGTGATGCAAATAAACCATTATAAGACACATGGCACAAAGCCTGCCAACCAAGCTGCAAGCAATCACTACCTCTATCCACTACAGTCCTGGGGACGCTTTCCTTTGCTGAAACCCTTGCCTCAGCCTCCTCTTCTGACTGGTATACTCTATGTGTTACTCTATTTGTTTAATAGTTATTACGGTTATCTCAGTGAGTTATTTTTTGCTAGTTTTTCTGGCTAAGAAATAAAGAATATATAGTATAAGATAAGACATACCTCTATGACTTATTTTTAAATAATTTTTTCTCCTAGACAAGCACCTAGTGAAAGACTTAAATTTGGAAAGTGGGTACCAATAGCTCTTGCGGACTGACTTCAATCTTTCCTGAAGGTGAGGTACCCACCAGCACTTTGTGGATACACCAAATACACTAAGCTGGAAATCTTGGCTTATTAGCTTATTAGCACTTCCCAAACATTGACAGACAAGCCTGTGCTGCAAACTGCTTCTTGCTGAGCAGCTTAGCGGCTTTTCACTCAGCAAGAAATGGATTTCCAAAACTAGTCTTTGATTCTCAACTACTTCCTTGACTGAATTATAATTCTCTAGAGCTGTCTTCTTTTTTTTTCCCACATCTTTCCTACAAAATGGAATTTGCTTCCCATAACCCTCACCAAAACAGTGCACTTGTGGTAAAGCTTATATTTACCACATTTTTAAAAGACTATTTGCTTAACAAGAATATCATTTAGAGTCCTTTTTCAAATAAAAAAAAAATTTAAGATAGAAGCCTTGAAATGCATCCCCATTCCTACACTCTTGCATTTCATTAAGTCAAAAGAACCTATATTTCTTCCTTCCTGAAGCAAAATATACTTAAGGAAAAATAAAAATAAGTAAGGTGAAGGAAACATATATTTGAAAGAGTTATATTCCTTTCAATTTTATTGTATGTTTTATTCCTCTATTGTCACACATTTGAAAATGAGATTTTAAAAACTAAAGAAAGCTATAAAATTGATTCTTGAGTCCTTATAAAAATATAGTATCTTAACAGTATTATGTATACATCAGTGTGTAATTGTCATGCTCAGAAAGCATTCTTTGTCAAAACAAAGCACTACAGATTCTTGGCACACAGAGTTTTGGTGACAAGGTTCTTATGACTGATGTCAGAGCTAAAAGCCCCAACAGTATTGTCCAACCAGTACAATTTTCTTTCTTCATTGCTAACATGGACCAATGCCCTATCGTTTTTTAAAAGAATGAATTTGAAGAAAGATTCTGTTTCTCCTTCTCAGCAACAAATGGATGCAGTACCTTCAACCTAAAGCACTATATATTCACCAGTAGAGCGAAGAAACTAAATCATAATCTAGTGTTTCAAAAGAACTATTTTTAGATTATGATTTAACTTAAACAGAAATTCCCCCCCAAAAATGGGTAAAGAAAAACGTTAATTAAAAATTAAAAATAAAACAAGTACTTTCTATTGTTCATTTTTCTACACTTAATGAAAACCAATTCACTTCACTGCAAACCTAATTACACAGCTACTTCTAAGATTTTGGAGAAAATGGCTAATTTAGCCAATATTTGAGGGTTTTTCCCTAAAACCACATTGAAAATACAAGAAAGTATAGCTTCCAAAAAACTACAATCATATCACTTTTTCCAAAATTTAGTTTATTGTGTGTATCATATTGCTAACCATAGTACATGTCTTTATATTTCCTGACAAAAATGTGAACTCAAAAAAAGGAAATATACTAACATTTAAATATAATGCAAGCATAACTAAGCAAACATCGTCTTCTTAGGGGAAAAATTAAAACATCAGATTTACAGCATTTCATGTGGTAGAAGCAACCTCTGGAACAAGGGCAGTTTCCGAGGGTTGAGAGGTGAATTCAGAGGGTGTCACAGAGCTTTTAGTTAGTCTCAAAGAGGTACCACTGTGGCTAATTATTTTCTTCTATGCTTCTGTCTATAAGCATTACACTTTTCACTTTTCTATGAAAAAAGAGCCATAGTTAATGAGAACCATAAAGATCCCTTAATCAGCTTATATTGTGAAAGAGTATTAAAGTCTCCACTTTCACAACAGGCACATGAAATACACACTTTTATGATATATTACTAGCACAGGAACTTACATCTCTCTCCCCTTGAACCACCTGCAAATTTTAATAGTCATGTATCGCCAGGGTACCAGAAACTCATAAAAGTTTAACCTGCTAATTAACAAGTAGGTTAAGCTCCAGTCCTGTACCATAATTCGTTTGCTTCGAAGGCATAGTCAACAAAACCTAGAAAATATTCCCTTGAATTTTTTTTTCCAAGGCAACTATATTGCAGGCCTGATTCCTTACCAAGGTTACCAAGAAATAAAAGCACACAAATAGATATCAAAAATCACGTCCTTATGAAGGAAATAAAGTTAGTGAAAATGTGGAGGTTGAAAAATGGATTTGATTATCTCCAAAAAGCTGCTACCTGAAGGGTTTTATTTGGACTAGGTTGCTCTGGTTTCAAAATCAATTTGTACCTTTCCTGGTGGTGTTGCATTTGAGGTCTGTGCTGTTTGTTTCATTCTGCATTAGAAATTATTATATATTCACTAGAACTGTTTATGTAAATATCCAAACCATGATCCCAAATGTGGGGCCCACAAAACAGAAATCTAAAGAAAGCATTGCAAGAAAGAAAAAGCCTCCCAATTCTCTCCTGTAACAATGGCGATGGCTACTAACAACATTCCGATAAGATGACTTCAGGCTATGTAAGCTTCATAAACGGCCCATTAGTGTCAAGGCCCTTGGTCTCAGTCCCAGCCCAACTAGTCACACTAGGAATTACTACCATATTAAGAAATTGGTTATTTTTCTGAACTTATAATACCAGGCAGAGGTATTTTCTTTTTCTAGCATTTTATTTATGTGAACTAACCTCCTAAGAGAGTAATTAAAAGATTTATGCCAGAAAGCTAGTGGAGGTATTATATGATGTCTGATTTTTCTGTGGCTTAGAGGATATCTGCACATGTAAAGGCGAACAGACAGCCAAAAGTTAGGAAGTGGTTCATTCATTCATTCTTATTTTGAGTGCCTTCTATAACTGAAGAACTAGGTATAGTGATAAAAAAGATAACACATCCCCGCCCTTGTGTATCCGATAATCTAGTGACCATGAGGCTGGTTCTTCAATATTAGCTGATTTTAACAGAATTCGTTCCTTCCCAGCATCAAATTGACAAACTAATAATAATAATCAGTATATATTGATTACCAACTTTTTGCCAAGTATAATGCTGATAAGCCTTCTATATATATCATCTCACTTAACGTTCCCAATAATTTCATGATGCAAGTACTATGTAAGTATGAAGTAACTTAGCTGTTGACACACAAATGAATATGGCCAGAACTCAAACCCACTTCTGGTAGACTCCAAAGCATTTGTTATTATGACTTCATTATCTCTCCTTGAACAATAATTTAGGATCCAGTCTTAGAAGTTCTCAATCTACCCAAATAAAGAAATTTTCTGTAGAACTTATATTTCTAGACAAGAGGAAACACAATAAGATTTCCTTTAACAACTGAGGATAGCAGCGTCCTTTTCATTAACCATCTCCAGAGCACAGTCCTAAATAGCATCTAAAAACCAATTTTTCCAGCTCTACTATTGTTCTATGGAACGGATGCATCCCCAGTGCTCTATCATTTAACTCATAAACACTTCATAGAGTTTTGAGAATTTGAACGGCATGCAATTCACTAGGTGCCAAGGCATATTGTCCTAGAGACTGTGTGAGCGATGGGACTGGTTTATTGTCAGAGATCTTACTTGCTGAACTGACCAATCACAGAAGGCTGGGCACTGACTTTGAATCTCCTGTTCCTGTTTGCTGTTCATACATTATAAGATTCTTTGCCTAAATATATGTCACGCTACTTTTACATTTGTTAAGTAGCTTAAGACCTCGCAATGGAACGAATAGAGAAGCAAACTTTTAATGTACATTACTGTTCCTGCTAAACAGGGACGACTACTGCAGGGGATGTTCAAAGAACACTTTCCGTCGGCAGAGAAGAAATGATTGTTGGGTCACAAAAAAGAGACAATCAAATGTTATTCTAGAAATAGAATAACAGAAGTTATTCTAGAAATAGAGCAAATAACTCAACATATAGGTCAATAAAACCTGAAGATTAGGAAAGCTGAGTCTTCTCCAACAGATTGAGAGGGAACTGAGATCTAGAATGAAGAAAAAAAGAATCAGATCTTGGACTTTGGGAGATTTGGAAAGAAATATATACAGTGATCAGAGATTTCAATAAGAGACTACCTAAGCCGAGTCCTAGATTTATTGATGTACCTTTAATTGCTTATTGACATATAGTTTATATAGTTGTATAACTATTTTCATGCATGTAACCAAGCTGTCTCTTTTGACTCATCAAGAAGATTCATTATTTCTAGAAACCTAACTTGGGTGAATAATTTTAAACAATTCATATTTATGTAAATGAAGATAGTCATTCTTTGCTGTGTTATTTTTAATAGCCAGAGAAAGAACTAGAGCTAGAGAAGAGGAAGGGAGAGAGAGAGAAAACAAAAACAAAGAACCTAAAGCTCTAGCCGTAAGGGAAATATTACATACATTATGGCAGAGTAACTAGATCAAAATTAGGCACTCAAAAAAATTATACATAAAGGTGTTTTAGCAAAAATGCTTGTCTTATGAAAATGTTAGAGGAGAAAGTAGGACAACATTTTGCGCTCACTATATTCACAATTATGAAAAAGTCATACAATATTGAAAAAATTAAATGATTTATAAACCAAAATGATACTCTTGGTCATGAGAGTAGCTATATTATCAGCATTTGTTAAGAAGGTGTTTTCTATTCTAAAGACTTTAGATAACATAATTGTATTCCTTTTATATTTAAAACATACATTTACAACCAACAGCAGTCTGAAAATAGTTGTTTATGTGACAGCTTCTTAATAAAGCCCAGAGGTGAGGGGAGGCAAGTTATCCAGAAGTCTGGCAGGAGCAAAGAAAGGTATTGCCAGGCAACCAACAGTAGATCTAGCTAGAAACCAAGGACAGAGAAGCTTTCCACAGGCAACAGAGCAGAATCTATCTTACTCTTGGCACAATGATTTTGGGGTGTTTTTTTAATTGTTTTTGTGCTACAAGTTGAGGTGCAAAAGGTGAAGATGAGATTAAATTATTGTCAAAGTTTTAAGTATTTTAAACGAAGAAGTCCAGGGGCCAGCCCTGGGGCTGGGTGGTTAAGTTCATGAGCTCCACTTCAGTGGCCCCAGGTTTCGCTGGTTCGGATCCTGGGCACAGACATGGCACTGCTCATCAGGTCATGCTGAAGCTGTGTCCCATATAGCACAGCCAGAGGCACTCACAACTAGAATATACAACTATAAACTGGGGGCCTTTGGGGAGGAGACGAAAAAAAACCAAGATTGGCAACGATGTTAGCTCAGGTGCCAATCTTTAAAAAAAAGAAAAGTCCAAGTGTAAGTATTCTAACACTATCAACTCTGCCTTATTTCCTTCTCCAGCATATTTTTCATCACTTAAAAATTGTCCTTGAAGCCAGCCCGGTGGCACAGTGGTTAAGTGCGCAGGTTCCGCTTTGGCAGCCCAGGGTTCGCCAGTTCGGATCCTGGGTACAGATATGGCACCGCTTGGCAAACCATGCTGTGGTAGGCATCCCACATATAAAGTAGAGGAAGATGAGCACGGATGTTAGCTCAGGGCCAGTCTTCCTCATCAAAAAGAGGAGGATTGGCAGCAGTTAGCTCAGGGCTAATCTTCCTCAAACAAAAAAAAAAAGATCCTGTACTTGTGAATGCAATTTTCTTTCTTTTTCATGTCCCAATTTCCACTACCTTTCTGAAAGGATAACCATGTAAACTGGCTATTGTGTTTCAGAACTGATGAACAAGAGTTGCCTAATATGGGGAAGAAAGGAAGGAAAATGGCTCTTCCCACTGCTCCCTGGCTTACAGGTGCTTCAACACTGACTATGCTGTATTTCCATTTGGGAAATAACAGTGAGTAACAGAGAGAGGTGGTTGAGAAAACACACACACACACATGCACACACACACAAACCTCTGGAGAGACACTGAAAAGCAACCTAGAACAGGAATCAATAATCAGAATTAGATGTGCCAAAGGAATAATTGGAAAACCAGAATTATAGTTCTACATGTTTAGGTAACAATAGCAGTAAAATTAGCCTGCAGCTAATTTGCTAGACTTCAATTTGTCACTCAATAGATAATTTTTGGTGAAATAACTAGACATTAAAAATGAATACAATGTCACTGTGTTACATGGCATTACACTCATAGTTTTATAAGTACATGAGGTCAAAGCAGAATTTTAACCACATATATTGTCTCACCCTATTGTTTTCTGACAAAACCCTATTCCTCTTCTGTTTCCTGTATCAGCCTTTCCATTCCTCCAACATGCCACATTCCTGCAGTTCTCAAGACCTTCAAAAAAGTTTTCCCTCTGGGGCCAGCCTGGTGGCACAGAGCTTAATTTCGCACGTTCCGCTTCGGTGGCCCGGGGTTTGCTGCTTGGGATCCCAGGTGCGGACCTACGCACCGCTTGTCAAGCCATGCTGTGGTAGGCATCCTACATATAAAGTAGAGGAATAAGGGCATGGATGTCAGCTCAGAGCCAGTCTTCCTCAGCAAAAAAGAGGACGATTGGCAGATGTTAGCTCAGGGCTAATCTTCCTCAAATGAATAAACAACATTAAAAGAAAGTTTTCCCTCTGCCTGAAAGGTCTCTTTCCTCTTCACTAACTCATTCTAACACTAACTCATTCTTCAGGTTTCAGCTTGGAGGCTACTTATTCACAGACGCAAACCCTGACCTCCTTAGGTTGGGTCAAGTTTTTGTTACGTACCCACATAGCAAGCTCTTCTTTTCCTCCTCAACACTTACGGAATATCTTAATTACATTATTTCCTTCTATAATTATTTGACTAACATATGTCTTTCTCTTGAAGTCAAGAGCTCTAAAGGTAAGAACTCTTTCTGTCTTACTCACTACTGGTGCACCAGCTCCCAGCCTGGGATATAGAGGTACTCAGTAAATGTTTATAGTGAGGCCCACTCACCTACAGTTCACTTACTCATTCATTTACTCACTAATTCATTTTGCCATTCAATTCTAACAAATATAAATGGAGCAATTACTGTGACTAGTTAAGTCTGTTTTTCCTCCCACCAATAAATTATTATTGATCATATCATGAAACCTAATATGCCATTCTACAGTAATGACGATTTAACCATAAGAGTGACTGAATTTCATTATTGTATCTTGTATATGTTTCTATTTGAAGTAAAATGGAAAATTAGCAATATCTCACTATGTAAGGATATACCTCACTGTATTTATACACTTAACTGGGGAACTTAACTCTGTATGCACACACAATCAATATAATTCTCTGCTCCAAATTTGTAAATAAAGAAATTCTGTCTGCAACTCTCAAAACATGCAATCAGATGTACAATAAGAAGTGAAATGTAAACATATTTCCCTAAGCCACTAATTTGCTATCAAGCAAGAGACTTTGAGGATCAAGCCGACTCTGACTCACAACTATGCAATTCTATGATTGCGTGTGCTTAAGCCATAAGCCAGCGTTTTCTATAATCACTCTGTTTAGAACATCGGATTTCCCATGAATTTTTTTTAGACTTGCTATGCCACCCAAAATTTTCTCTCTGAAGGTAAATGTAATGTATATAGCATTTTATTGAGTTTGTTCTTGAAAGAGGTGCTTAGCCAGTGAAGAAGGGCATGAAAGCAACCTTTAATTCAACTGTTTTAGGTGCTGCTATCCATACAAAGTTCATTCTAACCATCAGCAGTCCCAAATATGAACCAGTCCTCCAACTCCAGATTCATTATCCACATTGCCACAAGAGTGAGTTCTCTAAACCAACTATGTTATCATGCCTCTCACATGTCTGAAACCTTCTGATGGTGCTCTAACACATTCGGGATACAATTCAAGTTCCTTGGCTCGGCAAACAAAAGCATCCACGAACTGGCCCCTGTCTACCACTCAGGCTCACCTCCTACCTCACCCAATTTTGCACTTTATGCTCCTCTGATACTGAAAAGTTCATGGTTCTTCTTACTCACCATAAAGTCTCCTGCCTTGGTGCCTTTGCTCATGCTCTTTCCTCAGCTCAGAACTCACTCCTCTCCTGGTTGGTACTCTTACTCGACCTTCAAGATTTACTTCAAGAGTTCTTTCTTCCAGAAGGCCTTTTCTTAGCTCATCATCCCAGGCTGGGTGACTTACTCTGTTCCTCAGAACAACTGGAGACGCCTATATTGTATTTATTACATTATATTGATGATCTGCTTCCCTGTCATACTTCTGACTAGTCTACAAGATCCTTGAGAACTGATGAACAGGAAAGGATGTCGTATTTATTTATTTATTTATTTATTTATTTATTTATTTATTTTTGTGCCCTCCAACCCAAGTCAACCATGGTGTTTACCACAAGATTCATGCTTAATAAACATTAGTCATTTCCTTTCTTAAAAAGATACTTAAGGAATTTACAGAATACATCAGCAGGGAAGAATGAGACAAGTACATAAATAGTGGTAAATTGGGAAATAAATATGAGAAGTGTCATAAAGGAGTTCATGAATAAAGGCAGATGACAGTGGAAAGACGAAATAATAGATTGAAAAAAATCAAGGAAGCCTTCCTAAACAAACGCTCTATTTGAATTGGGTCTCTCAAAATGCGTAAAATCTTGATAGGAGAAAATGGAAAGACGGTCAGAGGAAACACCTGTATTAATAAAATCCCAGAAGCAGGTAATGACAGATTGTGAAGTATGAGCAGTAACTCTTGCCAAGAGAAGTATAAAGCTGGATAGTGTGGAATAAAAATGAAAAGGAGGTTAGGATAGGGCTTAGAGCATGGGGTTTCTTTGAAGGCTCATGCAATTAATGAGTTTAGTCTATAAGATGCAAGTATAGCAAAACCACTGCAGATTTTTGAGCCTGGTTTTGACAAGAGGAAAGAGAATTGTTCATTGCCTATCTAATGCTGCTGAAGCATTAGAGTTAGTGCCCGTCACCATCACACCACTCCAGCTCTAGCACTTTGAATATGGCTCAACAGGAGACACAAAGTATTGCTATGCAAAGCATGAAGATCCCAGGTTAGAGAAGGTCCAGAAGAGCTGGGTCTGTTGCAGGAGAACACCAGCATCCCAACCCCCAGTACTTCTGCTCCTCCCTCTTCTCCCCAACTACATTCCTAAATGAGGTAAACAGCTGTAGAATCCTGCAAAAAGCTGTACAATCCTGTAAAGCAACTACACAAGGGTGAAAAGGGATATCTAATAGATGCGTAAAGATTAGGGAAAAGCCATCCTTTCTTTGAGTACAAATCCCTTTCATGAGCCCTGGAAGAGACCATTAGGTCATTTTGTTTCTTATTAGCCTGTAAATTCATAACCATGCCACACTTTAAATAAACGTACAATACTTCATGAAAATTCCTACTCCTAGCAGTTTTCAAAGAGCAGATATTTGACACGCCACAACCAAAAGGACTAAAAGTAACAAAAGCTGGGCAAAATATAGGAAAATTTATTTCCTCAAGAACAGCCAAAAACAGCCTAAAAGTAATTAAGTTTAGATTTAAGAGTTTCCCATCATTTTCATACCACAACTAAGGTTTCTCAGCCCAGCTTATGCAAACTGGACTGCTGTGTTTGTTTAACATCTGATGGTTTAACTCAAACTTTCATGCCATGCCCCTCTCCAATAGGGAAAGGAAATCTAAGAGGAAAGTTACTTTTGCAAAATGCAGACTTGATTTACATGACACAATCTCCAGTTCTTGAAGGAGATGATCAATGAAGGCTACTCTTCCTCTTCCGGGCCTCAGGACTAACTGCTTTCATCATACTTCTACCTTCTTGTTCCTCTGCCTCACCTATCCAAGAGCCCTAATTCATCTCCATGCTCCTCCACTTGACACACAATTCCACACACAAATCAAAGGAGGGCTCTCAATTTTTCTATGTCTCACTGGTCATCATCCTCTCCCACTCCAGAAACTGTCCACTAACCTCCTATTCACTCTCTTTAGGTTCCCATCCACACCTGTTTTACACCTACTCAGTGAATGTCTCCGTGTTCAACTTCACAGTGAAATTAACAGTTCATCTGCTGGGAGGGAACACTGCCAACCCTGGGCTCCCACAACAATACACTTGTCTGACTCTATACCCATTCTTACTACTTGTCTCCCATATTATTAGTAGGATGTATTTTTCTCCCTGTCAATCACTATCCCAATAAATTCTATAGCTGTTGAACAGCAGTGTATCAGCAACTTTATATGTTTCTAACCTGATGATCCAAAGACATCTCTCACAACTACACACCACATGCCTTTACTTTTTTGTTGTTAAATTGAACTTAAAAAGGGGAAATTTCTTTGGCTACATCTGTCCAAGGCCATATAATTTGTTTTTGTCTTTTCACTTTCATCTAAGAGATGGCCCCAAAGTAGAATTTTATTTCTTCTATCTAATGTTATCACCTCTGGGTATCCACACTAACCAATTAAATAAAAATAATCAAAGAAAGACTCGCCCGCCACCTCTCCAAATCCCTGCAGTTTCTGATTCTTCCTTTGGGCTCTGAGGGGAATAGGCCAGTGTAAGGATGTCCTGGGTACCTTTAAACGAGGATGGTAAAAAAGGGATCCATGACCCCATATGTAACACTGCTGCTGTGCATCCTTGCCATTCCCCAGCCTGAAGAAGTAGAGAAAGAAATGTGACTTCCAGCTTCTTGAGATGAGAGCTGTCTGCTACACAGGTGCCTGGGCGTGTTATACAGCCCTGCTCCCAAGTTCTTTCCTGGAAGGTAGCCTGTGAGTATCCTAGAGAGACAGAAGGGGTGTGATGTTCCTCACTGTCATACTCTGTAAGACACACAGCAAACACTCTGCTGAACCACAAGGGAAGAAGCTCTATTTTTCTTGATTAAAATGTTCCCCTAATGCTCCTCTGAGAAAATGTGATGCTTGGGGAAAAGGAGCCTTGCGGAGGAGGGCATCTTATTTGAATGACATCCCCTTTCTGGGTTGCTATGATATGTGTTGCCTCACTCACGTTTACTACTGTGAGGTTCCCTCATCAACAAAACAACAAATGAAAGCTGAGTTTTACTATGTTTTAAACAATGAGTGCCATTTGTGTCAGATTTTTAAATCTATATTTAGCTGAAATTTTTCATGAGCTTTAGTTTTTCTTTCTGTATCTTTTATATCTCAGAAATTTTTGTTGTTTTAGTAGAAATCTGGAAGGAAAAAAATGTCACTTTTTTTCCTTTTTGTGACACTGCGGATAACTCTCACCCTTATAAATTTGGTAGAGAAAGGTGGGTTTTTCAGTTTCCCCATATTGTTTTACTCAGTACCACCTGATAAAAAGCTTATAGAAATTAGCTTTGCCACACACCACTGACCTGCGGAGTCATTTTTCAGCTTCATGAACAAGTCCAAAGGAGAGGAAATTATTTTTTATTAACCAGGTACTAAAAACTAAAGCCTTTTATAAGGGTTCCTTGCTTCTTTCCACTGAGACCAGTGGGCAAAGGAAAAGAAATCCACTGGCAATAACTTTGCCCATAGGCGGCTTTATTAAAATCTATAAGGTGAAATTTTTTAATAGAATCAAATCATCATAAAATATGTTAGGTATTTATGGTAAATACAACCATTATTATACACCTTCCTCCTGTGACACCACCCTTGGGAGAAAAGGATTTTGTGTGTTTCAAAAATGTGCTATTGTAAGGTGCATTTGGGTTCCTCTAGTTAAGGTCAAGTTGCATTTTCCATTATAAACCCGTTTCCAGGGGTTCATTACTTTGTCATAAAATCTGCTTGGGGCTGAAATATGGCATATAGAGTCTTAGCTCAGCAGCATATTCTTTTTAAAAATGTATCAGAATCGGCTAAACTCAGTTTAGTCCCACTTAAATAATAAAATTATGACTGAAATATATCTTAAAGAATCCCATGGGCTAACACAGCTCAACCATTGAGTTGAGCAAAGCATCACACCTACAAGCTCATGTCTTTCCACTTGTCAAATCTAAGGATCTATAAAGTCCACCACATTGCTTCTAAGCAAGGAAGGTGGCAAATATTTTAAGCATTGAAAGACAAAAGAAAAAAAAGAAAAAGAAGCTCAACCCTAAGGAAGCGTTTTACTTTCTGTTAAGGTTTAATGTAAGAGTTTTCTAAGAATAAAATTTTATTTTGTTTCATCAAAGTTCACGTTGGAAATACCTTCTTTTCTACAGGAAAAATAGGAAAATATTAGTTAAAATATAAGAAAAATACTAAATCAATCGGAAAACTGAAAGAGTTCCTTATTAAATTATACTCATCTGCGATACACCTTTTTTGACTAGTGTTCTAAATCATTTTTGCTTGTTTGAAAACACTGTTAGTTGAAGAAGGGCTGTACATTGAAGCAGTTGTGGAAAATAGTTATAAGTTGAAGCTACAAAGGGATATCTTCTAGAATTAGGGTATAGAAATAAATTATGCCAATCTGTAATACAAATTTACTTTGGAATAAACTTGTAATTCAAGATTTTGTAGTGTAACCTTGGACAATCACTTAATCCCAGTGGGTTTCAGATTACCCACCGGTAAGATGACGAGTTGGATTCATGATTACTGGACTCCCTTCCAGTTACCTCATCCTAGGGTGAGGCATACACACAATACCTGGTTTGGAGGTCTGCTTATTTTGTACCTTGTTAAAATTACATCACAGGAAGCTCCCATCTTGGCCTTCCTGATCTGTTTATTAATACAAATCAAGTCAATAATAATTGGACCCGTGGAAATTTTTGTGTTTTGATCTCTGATGTAAACTTCTCTACAACTAACTTTTTGCTATCAAGTAATGGAGGAGGAATATCACAGAGAATGTATTTCCATACAGCAGAGTGCTTAAAGATCACTTATATTTTAATTTTTCCATATATTACATGAATTTTAAAAAGCATATTGCATTTCTGAATGATGTCTGGCTTAAGTTAACGTTAAAAGAATTTTGCATTCCCAAAGACATTCATTAACATAGGAAGCAGGGGAACCTAGAAGTTTTCTCAGGAGGTGGTGGTGGTTAAATTTTCCTCAAACAGTCAATAAAGTGAACGATCCACCTGCCAAAACTGCACCTAAGGAATAATCTCTATGCTGCTCTTACTTGATGAAGAGTTTTATTGATTTCAGACTGCCTCTTCCAGATTCTGTGACGTTTTTCTTTCTGTAATAAACAAGTGTTTGCCTTGCTTCTCACTGCATTCTGAGGTGAAAATACACTAATATGTTCACCAACAAATTCCTTTTATTTTTTTTTAGTTCATAAGAGTCTCCAACATTGTGAAATTTCAGTTGTGCATAGTTATTTGTCCATCACCATATATATGTGTCCCCTTACCCCTTGTGCCCAACCCCAACTCCCCTTCCTCTCTGGTAACCACTAGTCTGATCTCTTTGTCCATGTATTTGTTTATCTTCCACATATGAGTGAAATAATATGATGTCTGTCTTTCTCTGGCTTATCTTGCCTAACATAATACCCTCATGTTCCATCCAGGTTGATGCAAATGGGGCAGTTTTGTCTTTTTTGTGGCTGAGTAGTATTCCACTGTATACGTATACACACCATGTCTTCTTTATCCATTCATCAGTCAATGGGCACTTGGATGGCTTCCACATCTTGGCTATTGTGAATAATGCTGCAATGAACATAGAGGTACATAAATCTCTTTGAATGGTTGATTTCAAGTTCTTTGGATAAACACTCAGCAGTGAATAGCTGGGCTGTATGGTAGTTCTATTCTTAATTTTTTGAGAAATCTCCATACTATTTTCCATAGTGGCTGCACGAGTTCGCCTTCCCACTAGTAGCGTATCAGGGTTTCCTTTTCTACACATCCTCTCCAACATTTGTTATTTTTTGTCATGGTGATTATAGCCATTCTCATGGGTGCAAGGTGATATCTCAATGTAGTTTCGATTTGCATTCCCTTGATGGTTAGTGATGTTGAACATCTTTTCACGTGCCTATTGGCCATCAGTATATGTTCTTTAGAAAAATGTCTGTTTATATCCTCTGCCCATTTTTTGATGGGGTTGTTTGTCTTTTTGTTGTTGAGTTGTATGAGTTCTTTATATATTTTGGAGATTAACCCCTTGTTAGATATATGATTTGCAAATATTTTCTCCCAGTTGGTGGGTTGTCGTTTTGTTTTGTTCCTGGTTTCCTTTGCCTTGCAGAAGCTCTTTAGTGTGATGCAGTCCCATTTGTTTATTTTTTCTTTTGTTTCTGTTGCCCAAGTAGACATGATATTCGAAAAGATCCTTCTAAGACAATGTCAAAGAGTGTACTGCCTGTATTTTCTTCTATGAGTTTTATGGTTTCACATCTTACCTTCAAGTCTTTGATCCATTTTTTGTTTTTGTCTATGGCAAAAGATACTGGTATACTTTCATTCTTTTGCATCTGGCTGTCCAGTTTTCCCAATACCATTTATTGAAGAGACTTTCCTTTCTCCCTTGTATGTTCTTGGCTCTTTTGTCAAAGATTAGCCGTCCGTAGATGTGTGGTTTTATTTCTGGGCTTTCAATTCTGTTGGACTATCTGTGTGTCTGTTTTTGTCCCAGTACCATGGTGTTTTGATTACTATACCTCTGCAGTATATTTTGAAGTCAGGGATTGTGATGCCTCCAGCTTTGTTCTTTTTTCTCAGGATTGCTTTAGCTATCTGCCAGTGTCTGCTCCTAGTTCTGCTCCTAGGTTGCACCAGCCATTATGCTTGGTGGGCAGGGCCGCCCCACTGGATCCAAGCCAGAGCCACTCCCTGGGACTGCGTGGCATTCTGGGCTCTCCAGGAAGTGATCACATGGGGGCTTAGGGCTGCTGCTGTCTGCTCCCCAAGTTGTGCTGAGGCGTGTTCCCACCCTTGGTGCTACAGTGGTGTTATGAGCGCTCCAGCCGGGAGAGTAGTCACATGCATGCACTGGGCTGCCTGGGAACCAGAGACTGCTCACCTATCTCCACCACCTCCCCGGGGGGTATTCCATCCACCTTCAGGTGTATAGGTGCATCCTGATGTGTTGTGTGGGTATCCTTTGCTGATCAATGAATGCCCATTTAGTTGTAGTTTGAAGGGGGAGAGACAAAAGGAACAGCTCACTCCACCATGTTGCTGATGTCACTTGCCAATTTTTAAAAAATATTTTCTATTGTTCTTTTTGAGGCCCTTGCCCTGCTAGCGCTGAAGAATGTGCATAGTTGGCCTACTGAAGAATCCTGTACTGTGGGTAATTCCACTGACATCATCTCCAGCCTGGGGATCCAGGGGGTCAAGACAGAGAGATGGTCTCCTGACCCCACATAAAGCTGGGCGTACTTTGCCCTTCCCTGTCCATAAGGAGGCCTGCACTGAGCCTGGAACACTTCCCCGAGGGCCTGGACAGGGCCAGTGGGAGGGCGTGATTTAAAGTTGGTCTGAGTTGCCCCTTCCTGGCTGCAGCCAGGTCGGCTGAGGTGATGTGAGCTTGGCTTTCACCTTTGCTCTCTGCCTGCTTTCCAAATTTCTTAATTAACTTAGTGCTAATGTGTCAATATCATTTTCCTTTCTTGAGAAACGTAAACTGTATGAACACTCATCTACAATTACCACTTCCTTCTGCCTCTGTTCTCTTCCACACACCTTCACCCATTTATACTGTAAGCTTTTATTCTATTTCCATTCATATCCATTATCTCCCTTAATCACCCACTTTGGTGCATCCCAAATCTATTTCCTCTATTCCCTTCTTGTTCTTCCCAAAGATAGGAAACAAAAATGATTTTTTTCCAGCACAGCATGGAGTTCTCTCCTTAGAAGGAGGTGGGGGGTGGGGCAATGTGGGAGGGAAGGCATTATATCATAAGTCAAAAAAGGAAAAAATAAACCAAAGGAATTTGTCTTAGGACAAGATGACAGCAATCAGTCCAAGATCATTCTATCATCAAAGTAAGCAAAAACGAATCAGGAGAGCTTCCATTTCCAAGGAGAACATGCTAACGAAAGTACTTTTCCCAAGTAAAATTCCAGTATTTAGCGGTCTTTAATGAATTGGCTGAACACAATTATCACCACTATTCAGACATCTGGAATTTTTAAGCCTCGTCTCCATAAGGGAGTGTGAAACTTGCAGGCATCATCTCTTAATAGTGCCAGTCAGGGGTAAAAAATTAACACCTTGATCTCTACTCTTTAAAACAATTTACAGGGATAGGATTGAGTTCAACTGAAAAGGCAAGAAAGCCTCAAAGGGTAAATAAAGTTACAGAGGAGAATATATGCGGAAGGGATGGGAGTAGATAGTATCAACTCCACTTTGTTTCTAAGCTGTTGGGGATATTAATAATCTATTTGCACATCCTGTGTCTCATGCAATGAGATGAGCCCATCTATACCACTTCTTTTTCCCTCTATAACAGCACCATGCTAATACCTGCATATAAAAAATCTTATACATTTTTTAACATATTAATTGTTGTCTCCCTCACTAAAGTGCAAGTTCTATATGAGCAAGGATTTTGTGTTTTTTATTCATATCTACTTCCAGTGTCTAGGAGAGTGCCTGGCACACAGAGGCCCTCAGTAAACATTTGTGGAAGGAAAACAGGAAGGCGGGGAGGGGAATGAGAGGGAGTTTTGGAGAAATGACAAACAATTTGACAGTCACTGTCAGGACAATCTACTTAACTAGAATATTATTAAATGACTGCCTTTTCCCTACATCCTTCCTAATAGAACAAAAAATATAATTTAAAATATTGTGATTCATCATGTGAGAAAACATAATCTGAGGTAGAATCAACTACTAGATCAATATATAGATTTTGAAACTAAGGTATCTCCCAAGTTTTTCTCATCTCAAAAATTTTTACTAAATATTATGGCGTCAATGTGAAATTCTACAGCTCTAGAATGTTTGAGGCAAAATTAAAAGCTTTGGGCTTCTTCTCTGAAATAATGTAATGGCCTTGGAGGAGCAGTGGTTTAAACTTTCATGTTAAAAAAAGTCTTATATGTGTTTGCAATGTCAAGTTTCCAACACACAGAATACATCTTATATGTAATCCTAAGAAATATCAAAGAAACGCAATCTCTAGGGAGAATAATCACACCTGAGAACACTCTAACAAAGAATGCTCTCCTTACCAAAAAGAGTGAAGAGATATTTATAATAATTCCCTTTTGGAAGGCTTAGGTTGCTGAAAACATAAATGTGAAAATGTCTGGCATAATTCATTTCTTCTGCAATTCCACAGTCTACATACACAAAATTACCATGTAATATATCCTCATATATAAGTACATCATTTTCCAATAGAGGAAAAAGTGCAAAGGGAGCCCCAACCCAAATAATTAACGGTACTAATTTATACTTATGTAGCATTTCATACGTTATCTCATTTAATCCTTAAAATAACCTTGGAAGGTTGACAAAAATTAGCCCTATTTTAAAGTTAAATTACTTAGCAGGTCACACAGCTAGTGGCAGGACCATGATTCAAAGCCTGAACTTACTTCAACTATCATGCACCATCCAGTTTACTGTAACTCCCTTCATATACCACAGCATTTTAACAAAAATAATCCTCTCCTGGTAGGATGTCAAACATAGTGTAATTATCTATTTAAATCTACATGGTAAAATTACTATTTTGATAGAAATTTTTCTGTAAATCATGTCAACTATCATGTTAATCAGAATATTGTTAAATTTCCTAATAAATGTGTATTTAACTCAGTGAAGGTTTGGTTTTATTTTGTTAAATTATGGTAAATGAAATTTTAAAAATGACAATGCATAACTATTTAGCTAAAAAGTACATAAATAATTGGGTTATTAATTGATTTGTAAAGTGTCCTTTGATATAAGAAATGTCATATTCATACATTCAACAGTTCTGCTAAACCTTTACCTTGCAATCTCAAAAGGAGTAGACCTGTTACACTTGGCATGCATGATATCTGCAGAGTGTAGTTCTTAAACAATGAATTTCCACAGAGAAGATATTTAGCATATTGTAATAGCCCTCAGTCCTTGTATCTGCCTCAGAATAACTTGTGGAACTTTCCACACACAGATACACACATACAGACATACACACACACACACACACACACACACACACACACACACACAGAGGCCCCATCCCTTTGAACTACTCATTCAGAACTTCCAAAACAGGACCCCATTATACGTATTTTTTTGAGAACTCCACAGGGGATTCTGATTAAGAATCAAGATTCAGGGGGCCAAGCCCCATGGCGGAGTGGTTGGGTTTACACGTTCCACTTCGGCGGCCCAGGGTTTCACGAGTTTGGATCCTGGGTGCAGACATGGCACTGCTCGTCAGTCCACGTTGAGGCAGCGTCCCTTGTGCCACAACTAGAAGGACCCACAATTAAAATGTACAACTATGTACCGAGGGATTTGGGAAGAAAAAGCAGGAAAAAAAAAAAATCAAGATTCAGAACCACTGCTATAAACTATAACATTTGTTTCCTCCGACAATTTTTGGAAATAATACTTTATGGCATTACAAAAAAAAATTCTGGTAAGCAGTATCTTTAAGGATTTCAGCCTTTGCTGCCTCTCAGCATTTCACAGTCACACCACTCCCAACATGCACAACTTTCCCAGCCTCTGTTTTAATTTGTTAAAATCAACAAGATACCTACAGAATTTTAGGAATAAAATTAAGACAGCCCCCACCTCTAAGTGTCCCTTTAACAAACAAGGTATGATTGTAAAGGATAGTCTCTTCCTAAATATTTAGAGCCCCTTGTAGAAATGCTAAATGGAGATTATTTAAAGACTTAAGTATACAGAAACCTGACACACTCATTTTTAATGGGGAGGTAGACTGGTGTTTATTTAGCTTTTGAAATCTATACTAAATTTGGCTTTATGGAACCAAAAAAGTCTAGCTTTAAATTAACAGACTGCCTTCTACTGTCCAAGGGATAATTTGAACTTCACTGAGACATGTCTATGAATGGAAATAAAAATAACTCACATTAAACCCTAAGTACTTCCCCACACGCATTTCACTTGCCACAAGGCCCATTGTTCCATGCATCGCTTTTAAGTAGCCTGTAGGAAATTTTCACTGAAACAATTTCCCATAACCAAGAAGAGGAAGACCAAAACGATTTCAATTAAAAAAATATATACTTCCTAAGCTTTCAACATCTAAGGTATGAAAAGCAGCTCTGTCAGAATAGCAGGAATGGGAACTGAGAGGCTCACATAATACTCTTAAAATTCTGTGGGTTTAATTTTAGCTCACTTTCCTCATGCACTTCTAAACAAAAATCAACTCCAGATGAAGTGTTTTGCTCCCCACTCCCACCTCACCTCATCCATTCTTTTAAAGACATAATTTTAAAGTTAGAAATGTTTCAACTATCCAGAAAAGTAACAAACATAATATGAGAAGCATGCCTGATTTAAAACAGGTTACTATTTTGCCATATTTGCTTCAAATCTCCCTTATCTTCTCTTCTCCTTTACCCTCCAGGTCTAATCCATCTTGTGGAAATGTCCCTGATCATTTCAGGCCAAAATGATCACTCCTCCAAAACTCTTTTTCTCTTAATTCTAATTTTGAATAACTTTATGTCTTATCTCTTGTCCATGATAGTTCTCAAGAATTTTACTAGTTTAATTCACTCTGCATTTTAGCCTGAATTAATTTCTTTACTGCTTGCTGATCCTCGGGTTTTCACTTTCATGTTGAGTTAATTTATGCTTTTCTTTTTAAAAAAAATCCATTTTATCCAAGTTTTAAAAATGATTGGTACATAGTTTTTCATATTTCATTATGATTTTAAGATCCCTGTCAGAGCATTATTATGCCCTTTTCCATTTCTAATAATGTTTATATGTACCTCCACACTTTTTTTAAAATAAATCTTGGCAGAATTTTGGCTATTTTATTAACCTTTTCAATTATTTTTTGTCAATCATGTCCAAACCTACATTTAGTACCTACCGTCTTTCATGCCTTGTGAGCCTACCTAGTGGTCTGTTTACTCTGAGTGCCACAGTCCAGCAGGTCAGCAGGAAAGCACATTCAATTCCTTCCCTTAGCCCTCCTCTGGCTCTTTTTAGGTTAAATTGTATCCAGTTCAGCCCATCCTACGTGAAAAGTGAAATACCATATCCTCTAGCCAAATAAAAAGCATAAAATGTAGATCCTTACCTTCAAAGCCTTTGCTGATAATAAAGCAGAATGCTAAAAATGTCAATAATAAAGTGATGTGAATGTGTGATACACACAAGTCAAGCACTTACCGTTCTAGGGACAATTACATTACTTGGACTGTAGTGGTCAGGGCAAGTGACAACATGAGAATAGTTTACTTTAATAATATAATAATTATAATAATAGCAAGCCTTCATTTACCAAACACCTATGCATACTGGTAACTGAGGTTAGCACCACCTACAAAGAACACGTGTTGTGTGTGTGTGTGTGCACGTGCATGCGTGTCTGTAAATGTACAACAGAGTGTTCACAGGAAGCTTGTGGGTCATCATAATAAACCCAATTTGCCAGGGAATCTGCAGTCAAGGTAGACTGTAACTCGCTCAGGTGACTTTACTTGTAAATTGTGGTGCTGGGGTGAGACCACAAACCTAAAAACTGCTCTCTTTTCACTGTATCTTACTCACCTCATTCAAGAAGGTGTTAGCTCAAGTATGAGGATGAAAAAGTCATGTCATGTAGGAGAAAGGACATAAGTAAAGGGAAAGGTACTTTTAGGACATAAGTCCTAGGACACAAGTAAAGGTACTTCTACATAAAAGTAAAAGTGTGGGAAAGTAAACCTACATGGAGGAGCTAGTGATTAATAACAGGCCACGTCTACCAAGGGCTTACTTCATGCCAGCTTCGGCTCTGAGCACTAAACCTGAGGAACTCCCGTAATCCTGAACACAACCTCATGAGGTAAAACCTACTAGTGCCTTCATTTGACAAAGAAAAAACTGGGGAACAAAAAGGCTAAGTGACTTGCCCAAGGTTGCCCATGTGGTAGGTGAGGGCACTTGGATTTATGTCCAGATGTCTGCCGCTAGAGCTGCCATTCCCAATGGGTGAAAAAGACAAAAGTGAGGAGAAGTTTTTGGAAAGTCCTTAGAGCCACCAAATCTAGTTCACTATTTCCAAGTGTGTCTTTTAGGGAATGTTATTTGCTTGAAGTCTCAATAAGTGATATGTGAATAACAGGATTTGATAGTCCATAAGCAAGGAGTATGCAGAGTTAAACCAAGGCAAGCAGGTCAATTTCGGGCAGGACTTCTCAGAACCTTTAAAATATACCACCATGCAATTTTAGATTACTAAGAAAAGCATACAGTACGCAATGTTTTCTAAGCTTCATTGACTAAGAAATAGTTACTCTTTCGCAGAACAGTTGGTGACACGTAGAGTCTCTAAGTGATTTCTCCAAGGTCATAAAGATGATTGCAGTGAACCCGAAGCTAGAATTGAAGATCTCTGGCTGCCGGGCCAGGCCTTGTCTAGGCACAGATAGTGAAAGATCTTGAAATGTATCCCATGGAAAATGTACAGCGAGTTAAGTTTTTATGAGCAGAAAAAAGCAGGGTACAGAATATCCTGAAGGGGAGAGACATGAGCAGCCATTACAAAACTACAGCAGGAATTCAGAAATGACATGCAAAGTGGCCTCGTGGCAGAAAGAAAAAAAAAAGCAGGAAGCAAGAATAAAATCAAACGTTCAAAAACAGAAGTAAACCTTGAGAGTTGGTATGAACCAGTAGTTCCTGTGAGAGACAGAACTTGCTGACCTGCTAGGATCTTAAATTCTGAAGAAGTCTGCGGGCTGGCACCAAAGCCTCCTCTCCAGTTCTATCAGCCTATTCCAGGGAGTAGTTAGCTGCCAAAAGCCACAAAGATCAACTCATCATTATCAAAGAATTACCTTAAAAATGTAGCTATGTTCTTTTCCACTGAAAGCCAAGAAAATCATGGTCAAACCTTTGAACAAATTTTTCGTTCTCATGCTTACCCTTCACTGCCTTCCTTCTCAATCGTGTCTCTGTGTGTGTGTGTGTGTGTGGTCTTTCTCCAAGGGCAAGCACAATTGAGATCTAAAAATATCTTATTTTTTCAAAACAACGACACTAATTGCTATGTGTAGAGAACATGTTAGTCATGTTCACAAAATGCCAAAATAAATTTAAAAAACTACATCCTCAGGAAGTCACACACTCTTTAAGGCATACAACCATAGATAACAACTTTCATTAACCCTCCCTTTTCCTTTGCTACACTCAAAAACGTCAGAATAGTTATACCTTCAGAATATCACATGATGTTAATCATTAGCTCACAGTTCCTTTTTCACCTTTGTGTTCTTTAACATCTAGTCATTAAGTCCCATCGCCTTTTAGGTACTATTTTCCTTTTCTTATACTCATCCTTGACACACATAAATTCCCTCCCACCATCTTGTGGCTGAGACCACTAGCTAAGTACTAAAAGCTTCTCTCTTCCTACCATACACATCCCAGCCTCCCCTGAAGTTAGGTGAAATAATATTCTCCCCCACAGAATGTGAGCAGAAGTGACATGTGCCCCTCTAGCTCTAGCCTCTGCAGAACAAGCATGAGCACTCTTCCATGCACTGTCTCCTTTCCAGGGTCCGGGCTACATTGGAAGCTATGTGTGGAAGATTTCAAAACTACCCTCATTACGGGTCCATGAAGGACACAGGAGAGGAGAGCTGTAGTGCTGACTTAAACTGCTATAATCCAAGGATCTTATGCAAATGAGAAAGAAAATTTTATTGCCATAATCCACTGACACTTTGTGGTCTCTCTGTTACTACACCTAGCCTAGCTTAACAGAGAAATGAATCAACAACTTGAACAGAATGGGACCAAAACAAAGGCCCAAAACTTTAATATGTGATTAGGGGGTCGGAATTAGGTAGCAAGAAAACAGATATAATGACTAGAAAGCTGGCGATTTGTGCTACCATAAAAACATTTAGTGAAACTGAAGCTGACAATTACTCAAAATGCAATCCAAGCGCCCAGCGGACTTGCAGCTCTAGGGGAAGAAGTCACCAAAGGCCATTACATCACTGTGTATCATTTGTTCTTTGCTGCTTATTGCAAGATATGACAAGAAAGAGATGAGCTCAGGCAAAAATTAACTAGTTTGGAGATAGAAATGAAAGGGAGTAGGGAGTCCAGAAATTTGGGACTTTGCAGAACTGAAAAGTCAGACTGCTTCTGATCTCCAAATAGCAAAAATAAACAACTGTAAAAGGCTTTGAACAACAAAACCCATTAAAAATTCCCAATTAAACAAAAAGACTGAACTCTGCGACAAAAATAAGATTATAACTCGTGCCACCCCTACCACTTCCCCCAGCCTTTGTTTCAGATGGATTCAAGGTGGCCACCACTGAACTGAGAAGGAAGTGTGGACGAGAGAAGGAAAGAAAAAGAGCAGAGTTAAGAACCATGTTTAGAAAAATGTGAAGTGTGACCATGAAACTGGTTGGAAGCAATATATCAGAAGCATACTAAATTTCTGAGAAAACTGCTATAAAGAAACTAGAACCCTATGGTGAAAGAACGAAAGTATCTAATTAGAATTTCCATAAGGTCCTCTGAAGCTAGTCATCAAAATCTTTTCTTCCTTCATTCCTCTCCTATCCTCAGAAGCTGTAGAAGACAATACTGGCACCCCAAACTAATGCTGGTGGGAAGTGGGCTGTGAATGCTACGTAGCCCCCACGATGGGCACCTTCTCCACTGCCCACTTCAGATGTGTTCATGGAGGGTCGTGAACAAGGGAGAACTTTCCAGAGGACTGTGGCCACTGAGAATATAAATAAAATACCCTGGGGACAATTTTGGGAGTAGTATCATTTGATTATCTTAGCCACACATACCAACACACCATGGTGTTTTGGTCCAAATATTTATACTGTTTTTGTAAAACAGACCCACATGGTTAAGTGAAACAGATTCTTCTCTCCTAGACAAGATGAGTCCCACATCTCCTATGTATAACTTAAAATGTCATTACTAGAATTTAAAACTAGAATTTCAAAAACCTTTTAAAATACAAGATATCACTGAGTTACTGTAATCTACTGTGAACGGAAAGCTTTTTTTCTCTTTTCCCCCACAGATTATTTTTCCCCTGTAATCTAATTTAAAACATACAAAAATATTAAGGTGTTTTTCAAATAATGAGTTGATATAATTTGTTGTCTTACTCGTGTACACATAGTCCTTAACAAAGCATACAACCATATCAAACTACTGGAATTAGCATAAAAATGTCAAGAAAGGATATGTTTTGTTCAATATTTTATCTCTATACCAACTACTAATATTGTTTTGTCATTTACTTTTGCCAGTGATGAGGAAGATTTTTAAAAATTCACTCTGTCTTACTTGCTTCTAAAATTCTAAAGATAAGCAAGTTCCTACACCACTGGCTTGGCTAGGAGTACTATTTCAGTTGGAATTTCTCTGTTCAGCCTACCTCCTACTTCATTTTTTATGAGTAGTCAAAATAGCAGAGTATCACTTTTGGAGTGACATGGCATTTCAGGAAAAGCCCACATGACAACTGTTTAAAATATTCTTTGCAAGTTTCTGACTGAGAAATACAACACAGGCAATTTGGAGAAGGCTTTAATTGTACTCAGATCCTATAATAGCAGAGGAGAATAAGAAGAGGGAACTAAAAAAAATGGACAGGATTATGAATCCAGCATTTAATTGAGCACCTTTTATGTGCAAGACTTCTCACTGGGTACTGGCTGGCAATATAAACATGAGTAGAGCAAGAATATCTACAAACAGAAAAGGTGAAGGGGCCGGCCCGGTGGTGCAGCAGTTAAGTTCGCATGGTCCACTTCCATGGCCTGGGGTTTGCCGGTTTGGATCCCAGGTGCAGATCTATGCACCACTTGTCAAGCCATGCTGTGGCAGGTGTCCCACATATAAAATAGAGGAAGATGGGCACAGATGTTAGCTCAGGGCCAGTCTTCCTCAGCAAAAAGAGGAGGATTGGCGGCAGATGTTAGCTCAGGGCTAATCTTCCTCAAAAAACAAAAAATGAAAAGGTGTGACAGGGTAGGTTTCCCCCTTGACCCACCCCATGCTGAAACATAGAAAAGGTTAAGGTTATAAAAAGGGAGCTTTTAAAGCAAAGGTGGAGACAGGCATTCTTTTGAGCAGTTTCTCTTTAGGTCTTCTAATCTCAGAAGCTAAAGGTCACCACTCCTATCTATCAGTAGAAATGGACAGATCTGAGACTAACAATCTCCATAAAAGGCCAGACACAAGAGAGGTACAAATACATAAAAAGACTGATGACTGCTGGACTGGGGGAAGGGAAGAAAACAGTGAGAGAGCTAAACAGAGAGGACCCAAGAGGGACATCTTTGCCAAAAGTAGAGAATGGATTTGGCCACGTGGTGTGTCCCAAAAGACCAAGACTAAATTCCATGAGTAGAAATTAGTAAAAGAGCTGAAAAGACTAAAGAAAGCAGTCTAGAATCTTCTTTACCCTGGGGACTGAATAGGAGCAGGAACAGATTGCTGAAAACTGAAGAGACTGAACACTTTCCTTTCTAGCTGTGACTCCATTATGATAGGTCACTTCCTAGTTACCCTAACTAAGCTCCCCAAAAGGGCCGGGAAACCACCTCATACACTGCAATGTTAAATGTAACGTTCTTGTAGGTGTTTAATTCTCCTCCACTGGTAGGTGAGACCAAGTGAAGGGCAGGTGCAAGGTAAGAGTGACCTGGGTCTCAAGTTATGGTTTGGTTTCAAGGTCCTTCTGGCATCAAAAGGTAGAAGTGACATGCACAGAGCCAAAGACTTGTCCTCAAGAGGCCATTTCAAAACAAAAATCACAAAATAAGATTTCCAATGCAAGGGGTTTAATGGAAATAAGATACTATCTACAGATGTAAAGCTGGAGCCAATGGAAAACAGAAACCAAATAAGGTATTATTTGAGGGAATGAAAAAGAGAAAGAAGTGGGAGAACTGCAGACATAAGATGCAGGTGCCCAGGGTGCATATTCTAGGGCTGCCATAGGCTTAGCTGGGCTGGCAAGACAACTTATGAAGAATCTACACAAGGTGAACGCTATCAGTGGTACAAACAAACAATCTACAGGGAATTCAGAGTTGGAGATGAGGGAAAGCTTCATTGATGAATAAAGGCAGGTAGGATCTCACTAGAGACAGATGGAGGAAGAAGATGCACCAGGAATCAAAATCATGGTGACCAAAGGAAATAGAAAACGAACAAGTCTCATCAGATGAATATTGAATGGCACAAGTTTGCTAGAACAAAGGTTACATTAAATAATAAAAGTGGCTTGAAATGTAGCCTTGGGCTGTATGGAGTGTAACTTTTTTTGACAAGCAATGGGAAGCTACCAGAAATTGAGAAGGAGGAAAAGAGCTTAGCAAAATGCCCTGTGCTGGGGAATTCTTTCCTCCAGCTTTTCAAGAATGTCAATAATGGTTGCAATATTATAAACTGTACTTAAAAATGAGAGAATCAGAGCTTCAGTGCAGGTTGGGAGGCTGTGAAACAAAGTGGTCACAATCATGCTATTTAGTGTATTTTCTAAAGCTAATTTAGAAGAAAACTGCCATCATCAAATTCTTCTAGGGGAACAATATCCTAACTATAACTATAGTCCTTATTTTCATCAATTTGAAAGTTATTCTACCCAGCTAGATGTTTTCAAATAATGCTCCCCTGTGAACAGAAGTAGCATAGAAAAGACACAAAACTCAGGCCAGAGAACAAAACAATATATCAATTATGATATATGCAAAATCTATCTCCAAAATATACCCAAATTTACCTCAGTAGACTAACATACCTCAGACCCAAACGGTAACCTGACCACACTCACTAGCATACTAACATAAATGTATCCATTTCTTTTGGTGCTAGTATCCAAAAGGAAAATGATGGGATTTGAGGAGCTTGCATGCTGAGACAAGAAAGACTGATTGAACATACACCTATCTAGTATAATGAATAGTCTCAAAATACTTCTGCACTTGAGAGTGCTTATTTCTTACCTGGAGTTGTAATGCATATATTTGATTCCATCACTTTGCCTCTTTTTGCAGCAAGGTACCTATAATACATAGAATTAAAGGCTGCAGAATGTCTGTGATAAGAAAATAAAGGTTTTTTTTTGTCTTTGTTTTTTTTAACATTAACACTCTTGGCCACCACAAGAACTCAAATACAAGATTTACAGGTTGGTGGGCCAGAAAAGGAAGGATTGAAGGATTATCTTCACACATTTGCAGATGGTAAATAAGAACAGAAAGAGCTCACTTTTTACCAAACTCTGATGTTTCATCTCCAAAATCTAACATCATCTGTAGGAGAAAAGCATTTACCTTATCAAGCCCTGGAAGAACTAAACAGGAGGTATGTGGAAGGAATCAGGGACAAGCACAGAAAGTAGGATAAAATAAGCCAGGCTCTGTGGTTGAAAGATCAGGCCCCAGTTTAAACTCAACCTTTTTTCCTTCCTTCTCTCCAATTCTGACATCAAGCAGGACAGAGATCTATGACTGATGCTAGGTAATGGCATGAGGAATCACACAACTACCTGCTTTGGATCTCAACTCTACCACTTCCTACCTGAGTTATCTCGGGGCATTTATTTAATTTCGCTGAACCTCAGGTCCCTGATGTTGAAAAGCAGAATATTATTACATGCTTGAGATTACTAAGAGAATTCAGAAATAATGTATGCAAAAAATACTGCAGATTAGATTTTTAAAAATATTAGTTTCCTATATTTCTCTTCATAAATCTGATACACATTCCTTTTTAGAATAACATATTCATTGTAGAAAATTTAAAAATAATAGAATTATCCATAGTCTCCCTATCTTAAATGAATGGCTAAAAATATTTTTGTATGCTTCAATCGAATCTCTTTAGTATATATACGTGCGTTTGCACATATACATATTTTCAAATAATATTTTACAAAATATTGTAAAACATGCCCAATACGTTTTGCAAATACTACTTTTAAGACTTACAGAAATGAAAAATTTTGGAGTAATTTCATCCATCCATCCTTTCTTTAATTGATTTCTTCCTTTGCTTTCATGCTAAAAAAGACCTTCTTTACTTTGATGTTAGATAAATATCTATATTATCTCCAAGCTCTTTCCTGCCTTTTTTTTTTTGATTCAATCCTTTGATTCATCTGGAATTTATTTTAGGCTATAATGTGAGGTAAAGGACTAACTATTTTTCCAAAGAGTTAGCCAGTTTTTCCAGAATCATTTCTGAAATAATCCTTCCTTTCTTTACTAATTTGTATGTCACTTTTATCACATACCTGAAAAGCAAAATGTTTTAACCCATGTGCCAATTTTGATAGCCTAATGGGCCTGTCTGGAGTACTCTGAGACCACGTCCAGGCCCAGCAGGGAAGGGAGCCCAGGTCATTTAGCCATGAATGTGTGCCATGGCGAGGAGGATGGGAGAAGACGGTAACCGAACCACAAACGTGACTTCCCTGCACTAGTTAATTGGTTTCTGCGTCTTCCAGCTCAATTCCATTGCAGCTTTATGATGTATTTTAACATCTTGTAGCCCAGGTGCCCTTTTATTTCCCTTCTTAATCAAATTATTTATGGCTGTTCTTTAATGTTTATTACTCCAGGTGAATGCTATATTCTCTTTACAAGTGTCCCAAAGAATTTTGTTAGGATTAAAGTAGCCGTAAATTTGTAAAAAATATAAAGATAAATGACATCTTTATAATAACGAGTCTTTCTAGCCAGAAATACAAGTTGCTCCACTTATTTAGTCATGCCTTCTCTCAATTAAAAAAATATATGTGTGTGCACACTCCTACGTGATATACATATAAATATACATACAGGCTCATATGTAGATTTTTTCATTATATGTCCTGCACTTTCCTGTTAAGCTTGTCCTATATATTTTGTATTATTTGTTGCTATTGTGAGTGGAGATATTTGTCGATAAGATTTTCTATATGATTATTTTAAATTATTCCTTTTATATGTATTTTATATCCTTCTAAGTTACTAATCCATCACGTTATTTCTAACATTTTTTTCTAATGACACACTCTGACTTTCTAGGTAGGCAATGACATCATATCTGAAATCATAAGATTACTCTCTGAAATCTTCTTGTTTCCTTTCTTATTGTCATCCTCCACTTACCACTGTAAACGATACACTTCATGGGAGCAGGCCCTTGCCTGTCGTGTACACAGCTTGATCTCCAGAGCCTAGAACACTGCTTGCCACAGCATAGATGTTCAATAAATATTTGGTGAGTGAGTCTGTTGATTGAAATGAAATAACTGCCAAAAATAACGGCAATGTCCTCTTCATATTTCTAAGAGTTATGCCTCAAAATTTTGGTTTCTGACTTAGTACGGCTAGAATCCCAAGAATACCATGGTGGGAGCAGATATTTTTTCTTGTTCTTTACTGAGAATGTCAATGGTACTTCTCTATTACATATGATTGATGCTGAAATATTGTTTTAAGAATAATTTGTCACTTAAGAAAGCATCTCTATAACTAACTAACTTGTTTCTTCTTTCTTTTTTTAAAAAAAATTTTAATACAGAATGGACAAGGACTCCATTTTCGAGATTTCTGAAAAGAAGATTACAATATAGGTTTTCTCCTTTGGTCTACCAAGGTGATTTACTTTTTCAGTGAAAAAGATAATTTGGAGGGATGAGGGGTTTACAGACCACCTTGAGACGCTAATATTGATACTACTCAGAAAAACATCATTCACACACAAGTTTGTATTTAACCTCAGAGAGCCATAAGTTTGAATAAAACTTGTATAAAAAACAAGTCTTTCTAGCCAGAAATACAAGCCACTCCATTTATTTAGTCATATATTCTCTCAATTAAAAAATGTAATTAAAAAATATAATTACACATACAATGCCTTTTCATTAAGAGGCAAAAAACATGAAAGAAGCAACCAAAAGACATGTAAAACATTAAAATATTGTCTAATGTTAAACATACTGCCAAATCCTGAAATAAGATCTATGTCAGGATGTATTTTGCCTGAAATGTACTCTTCAATTTACTTGTCTACTCTATTAAATTTGTGTCTAATCAATATTTTATTGAAAGGAAATATTTTATTGAAGGAAAATTATTTCTTTCATATTCTTTCCATAGCATTACTTATCTAAATTTCAGTATTGAGTGGATAGTTTATTTTCATTGGTTCTTACTTAAAAACAAAGCGTAGGTCTGAAATTTGCCTATTAATTGTAGTTTTGTCCTATCCCGTGCTTTTTGACACACAATCACATCATTGCTGCTATTTTCCTAATTGTCAGTAATTACAGTTCTGATTTCCTTTTTGATCCAAAAATTTACAAAAGTGGTTTTCTTTTTACGTTTCCAGTACTTTTTAACTTAAAGCTTCATTATTAATTTCTACTTTATTGCTTTGTGTTAAAGTAATGTAAACTGCGCTCTTTCTAGCTTGAAATATTTATGCAACCACATAAATTATATCCTCCAAGCTTTTTCCCAAACCGTTTGTCAAAGAACCAGAATAATTGCATTTCCAACACAATTAATCTTCTTTTTCTCAAAAGCTTTACTTTACAAATATGAAGAGACAGGTTTCTAGAACTCCAGAGAGCTGGAAGTAAAGACATTTGAGGGGACCCAAAGACTTTAAGTGCTCTTTCCTCCCAGATGAGGATGCAGCTTTGCAAATAATGCACTTGTTTAAAGAACCACAAAAAGCCCTTATTAGAGAAGCCTATAGATCATTAGTGTGAGTTCTTCCAGAATGGTGATAGAAGCCCTTGTAGAAACAGATTTCAACACAGCAAGAATTCAGCCTCTCTTCATACTCCATGAGGACCATCTCTACGCCAGGAGAGGCAAGGGCAGCAGTATCAGGGGCAAAGGAAAAGCCATACAATAAACGCTGCATCCTGCCTCTGTTCAGTCAACTCTTCTGTTTAATCCTGAACCCTTGGCAAATTTATAACAACTAATGGTTTGGTCTCTTTTTTGCTAATCTGAATTGCCAAACTGCAACAATGCAATTTAATCAATGCAATTTAATTTGCCACTCTTTTCTTTGTTTTTAGTATATAAAGTGTCACAATTGTGTTTTCACTGTAGATATTTCTTTAAATTATATAAAATAAGTTCATTTTATCCTCATTTAATGCTTTTTTGACTTATATTCTTGGTTGTTATATCAATTTCCCTCTTTGCACTTAGCTGATACATTTTAACCCATTATTTTATTTTAAACTGATCATGTCATTTTGTTTTAGGCCTTTTGGAAACAAGCTATCTTCAAATCTAATCTGAGAGAGCCTCTTTGTCTTTTAAAATAGAAATTTAACGCATTTATATTCATTGGCATAATTAAATATCTCATTTTACTTAGGGATCAAAGTGCTTATTTTAGGAACTCAATTGATTTTAGAACAAGACTAAAATGTGTTACTTCACTCACTCTGCTCCAGGTGGGGAAAAGCATGAGAGATATCACTCCTACTTTTTGGTGACTTTCTTAGATAAGAGTTAGTTGCAAGAAGTAAATTCAAGGGTGTTTCAGATAGTTCAAAGGAATTCTATAGAGTCTATACGGAATGGACATCCGTTGGATCTGCTCAAAAACCAGAGGTTAACAGTCAGGAAACAGAGACACCATAATTATTTAACAAGAATATACTGTAAGCCCCAGAGAAACACTACACAACCAAAAAAGACAACAATCCTCCCAGTAAAATAGAAAAATCAATATTAAATTCAGTAACCTTGTGACAGATTCTGAAACTAAGACAAAAAAGAGTTGCATACTTATGATTAATCTTGAAATTTAAAAGCTGATTGTGAAGTTAAATTTTGTGTGTTCATGAGTTCAATAAAACAATTGGTGGGCTACCCAATTCTGTATCTAACTCAATTTCAATTTCCGATATAGGACAGGAGGTCATTTAGAGCTAGAATAGTGTAACATGTTCAAGGATTCATGAAAAACTAGTACTGATTTCCCTACGAAGATGTTTACAAAATAAACAGGTTTTTTGTTGCAAAACAAAACAGTTATTTCTCTAGTATATATGAATTTGGGCCTATTTGCTCCATTGACAAACTTAATTGTTTGCTCTACTGAAAGAAATATTAGAAACCAAACAGTGACCACTAACGTAAGATAATATGGTTACAATTTCAATCTATACTTATCTAAGAATCAATATAAACTGATCAATGACATACTAAAAATAATGTAGCTCTTACGTTCATTCTCCTAAGTGCATCTTTTATTATTCAGAGAACCAAATTTTTGAGTGGTGATTTTCAAAAGTATTACTAAGGAGAGAAGTCATTTATGAGTTATGAAGTTATAAATTTCAATAACTGCAACTCAACTAAAAGCATAGATCCCTACGTGTAGTAAGAAGAATCATTTTCAGATATAAATCTTTCAAAAAACAAGCTTTGGTTTTATTTCAGCATTTGAACAAAACTGATGTGCCCATAGATCAAATAACCAATTACAGCTTTAGATAAAATTGAATTAAAAGAAGGCTTTCCGTATTTAGTTCTACTAAAAACAATACAGATGTCATTTAATAAAAACAAGCTCCTTTTGCCATTGACTCTATCGCTTCAACTGCTCGGGTATATGAAGTGAAGGCATTCTGTTTTGTTTTGGTATGAGCTCTGCTTTTATAAAATTCATATGTTTACTCCAAAATAGAGACTATGCATAGACATAAACATATTTATATGCATATAAACATATGTGCATAAAGAAATATATATCTACATTAGATATAGATACATATAAACTTCACTTCATTCTGGTAAACATCCACAGGAAAAAATTAGATTACTAAAATTTGACTATGTGTGGTTAGGCTCTGCTCCCCCCTAATCATCCTTAATGTGAATTTAATCCCCCCTTAGATATTTTTATCTGGCATTACTATGAAAACACTATTCTGTAATATGATCAGAATGAAGTAAGATAAAATAAATATATTTTCTAAACATATACAAAAATAAACACATAGTTTGGTATATATAAAATATATATGTGCAAATATACAAATATGTATCCATATATACACTAAATGATCTATTCTCTCAGAAATTTAGCTTTGGCATTTGTTTATACTAAAACTAACATTTATATTTGCTTTGACATTTGTACAATTGAAACTCCCTTACTTGTCACCCGCTAGTTACTTTAATAATCTCTTTTATATTTTCCTAAATCTGCAGTGAATCCTCCAGGCACATTTGCTAGTCCCTGGGTGCTCTCAGTATTGGCTCACTAGACAAGAGTGGCACCTAATTTAGCTATTATGTCCCTCTGCTTTTTCAAGTCTCAAGATTTACTAGTTTTGTTCCACCTACTGAGGAATCTGAGACTTCCTTTAGGTTTTCTGGAATGAAAGTTAAGTATTTTTCAACGTGTAAAATTGAACCACTTCCATGTTCCCTTGTCTATTTAAAGGACCAAGTTTCTACTTTAAATCTGGAGAACAAAAGGAGAAATAATAAAAAACAAAATCTTTATCTTTATATGAATAACTGTAGATTTTTAAACGCTTGGGGCCTGGCCCCTTGGCCAAGCAGTTAAAGTTCCCTGTGCGCTCGGCTTTGGCGGCCTGGGTGCATGGGTTCAGATCCCAGGTGTGGACATACTCCACTCATCAACCATGCTGTGGAGGTGTCCCACATACAAAAAAATAGAGTAAGATTGGAACAGATGTTAGGTCAGACTGAATCTTCCTCAGCAAAAAAAAAAAGAAAAAAACTTAAATGTAATGACATCCTTAACAATGAATCATTATTACATTATTATCATCCTTGGAGGATGAAGCACAAAAGATTGGTCAGAATAGCTACTCAATATATATCCATAGCCTGCCTCATTTACTGAAAGTATAAAATATGCCTGAACTCTGAAGGTTAATATTTAAATCTCAAAATCATACTAAACACATTTGCCACATTCACTCTGATAAGAGGATTTAAGACTTACACTGAAATTAGTATCTTTACTATACCTAAGCTTCAACCAAAACAAGTATCACGCATATATGTGGCATTGAGATTATTTTCCATTCTTAAAGGAAAAAAAAATTAAATTTCCCTAATAAGGAGCTAATATAATTAATAAATACAATTAACTAATAAAGTACCTACAGAATTTTGTAGGTAAAACTAATGCTCATTTTTAAAGGAAATCTCCAGAAGACCAAGAGACCAATTTTTTAAAGAGAGAAAGCATTTTTGATGAGAGGGACTGTAAAGTAAAAGTTCTAGCCAGTGATGAGCACAGTGTTGACCCACAAGGAGTTTCTAGGCTATGGATTGCATCTTAGCCCCAGCATCTCTGATAGCTCTTTCTTAATTCAGGCAAAGGGAAGGGAACATACATTATCAGTATTATGCCTAACAGCAAGAAGCGAGTGTCAACACAGTGCCAGAATTATTTCATGATTTCCAGGATCCCATAGCAATAGAAACGTACAATAATTCGTTCAGTAATTTAACAGTAAAAACGGAAATATGTATTAACTTAGGGTGCCAGAGTGTGCAATATGTCAAAGATGATGACTCAAAGGCTTCTGCATGAGAGGAGTATGCATTTATTCTATGAATCAAAATTACGGGATGAGAGCAGGTTTGGTATTTTTTTTCTAAGATTTATGTCTCAGATACAGAATTATTACAAATATTCACATTTCAAATCACGTTTACAAAAGAAACTGTAATTCCACTTCTAGACTAAATTTATTTGATAAAATTTGTAATTGGGCAGAGTACCTCTTCCTTCACAATGTCTTTTGGCCCAGGAAACATCAATGTCATACACTAATTGTTGTCTTTCACGATGACTTCTCATGTCTCTCATTCCCTCCAGGGTCTTACTTCTTAAACCCCTCCTCCTTACGCTCATTCCCAATCCTTGCTTGCCTTTCACACATAGCAGCTCTGTCCCAGAAGAGTCACAAAGATCTCTTGGCCTCTTTCTTAAAACTATGCACCTAACTAAATAATAACTCTCAATGCCAATAATCAAAACATTTCTTTTTGATCTTGCCTATTCTGCATAAAAAATTATCTTACACAAAAATTTGCATAATGCATTACTTTTATAATTTTTTTATAGACATTATTTTATTTAATCTTCAAAAAAATGATATTAGGATTAGCGGTGGAGGACAGACACTAATGCCTTTCTACATGTGACTGGGGTCATGTAGCTGGTTAGGACCAGGCAGGATTCAACCCTAGACTTCAGATTCTCACCTCAGGGCTCAAAGGACCAGGCGGCTGCCACCAGCCCAGGCTAGTATGAACACAGTTTCACACTAGCATTTGAGGCTGATTAAAAGGAGGGCAGGCTAGATTTTAGCATCCAGTCACCCCTCCAGGCGCCAATGTGCAGGGTCCCATGCCCACCACCTGTGTGGTGGTCCAATTAAGGGAAAATGGAAAGGACGACTTATTAAAAGCCTGCTGTATACCAAGCCTTTATATAAATTATCTCACTTATTCTTGCAAACAAATTTACAAAGTAGGTGTTATCAAACTCACTTTACAGAAGAGGAAAATAAACCTCTATGAGGTTAAGCAATCCTGTTCAAGACCACACAGCTAGTAAATAGTGGAAAAATAAAACTCAAAATCAGGTAAGCCTGACTGTCTAACTTTGATGCCCACCCTCTTGGCTTGGAACACTACTGCTTCCTACTACATATGCTACAGGGGCAAGAAACATGCATAGATATATGTAGATTTAGTGTATAATATATATGAATGTGTATACAGAGAGAGAGAGAAAGAGAATGTATGATTTAGTGAATAAACATTCATTCAAATTAAAAGAAACAAACTTACAGAGAACTAGTCACGTTTTAATTTCACTTCATGATTTTAACTTTTATATTCTAAAAATTTTTACATCACCAATAAATTAATATCTGCCATTATTTTTAGAAATACTCAAGTTAAATACCTAATTATAGAGTGCTTTCCATATTTCTAAAAATATCAAATATCAACCACAAAAATAATTCAAAGAGTCACAAGTCTACCAGTTCTCTTTAAGAGGTAGCTTGTCTTAAACGCCAGAAAAAATACATTATAAATTTTTTTCCAAAACAAATGAAATTTCAAGGCAAAGTTGAAAAATGTCAATGATTAGTAAAGAAGAGTTCTCAAGAGTTCAGGTTTTGGTGTGTTCCTTTCAAAGCTCCTTCAGTTTCACCTGGATTTCAATGGAAGTAGCATTGCAAATGTGGCACTTACAACCCATTTCCTGGCCTGAAATCCCTATATATCTTCAATATTCAAAGAAAAGAGAGTTCATCAGGATTTCTGAATTACTTGGACATAAAACTCAACAGAATAGTTGTTGATATCATTGTTAAGACCTTCCAAATATACATATTTATGTATCAGAATAACACTATACGGTAGGCACTGTTACTATCCTCATTTTAGAGGTGAGTTAACTGAGACATAGAGTCATACTTGGATGATTCTTTTAGCTTTCCCATGTTAGAAAAAAATATACTGTAGGTCTTCATTAAAATTTTTTGAAACAAGATGGACTTTACATAAATGATAACTTTAAATTAAATAAATAAACAGACATACCTACCTTTTCTTACTACACTACCAAAATAACGTGCTCATTAGAGCTCAGCTAGAAAGTCCTACAATTGCAGATTAAAAACTCAAGTCTTTAGACTCCAATTTATTTGTGTTTTGAACTAAAATTAAACAAATGACTGTGGAAATATGAAATTTCTAGTTTATTAAAACCCACTGCTTTGGATAGAGAAATCAGTTACATGGTTCCCAACCCTGCTGCCTGTACAAAATGACTTATCCTTCTTATAATCTATAGTAGCCAGCCACTATCACAGCATCTCTAACAAGATCACCAACACCAATCCAACACAACCAAGTCTGTCAGAAGTTGTTCAGTTGGTCAGAATGCTTTTCCTGCTAGCCCTGGCAGATCATGGACTAGACTAGGTCTGATCTGAGCCCAGGTTGATCTCGCATTTAAAATTTTGCAGGAAATAATTACAGCGCTGTCCTTTTTACTCTTCTATCAAAATGTTGTCAACCATTCAAGAATGACTCTAGGAATGGGAAAGGGTGCTTACACTAAGCAAGTTAAAATCTCTAAAGGACCGAAACTTTTATTTAACTTCTGAAGTGATTTTGAGCTAAGAGGAAATCCAGACATGATAAAGAGATTATTCTAGCCTCACAAACTCTCTGCTGCAGGTTCAGCCCCTGCCCTGTCGTGCCCGTCCTGGTTCTCAGGATTGAAAAGCCCTCTGAAGATCAGCAGGGCAAGCTACCACTCTGTAAGGCTCATTGGTATCCATGTAATTCATTCTGCCGGGACAGTCTGACATTCCCATAGTTGCAGCCACCGTGTTCAATCTCCCAAGCCCAGCGTCGATCAAATCTGCCTGCACGTTGGAATAACCAGGGGAGCTTTCAGAAATACTGATGCCTGGGCCTCATGAAAGATCAAATCAAAACTTGTTAGGTATGAGTTACTTATGGGGCTGGCTGAGCTCATTCAGATGCCAAGAATGCCTCATTTGTAGTGAGAAATAATTGATTGGAGGAGATCATCAGTGTCATTGGAGGGTACGATTCATCCACAATTCAGAAGGGCCACAAAGTTGGCCTAAGATCTGCCCCTACCTCAAGAATCTTAGAACAGCAATGGAGAACACCAATACTTCAGTGTCCAGATTAAGCAAAGACATATGACCAATGTCAAAAAATCTCTAAATTCTGTTTTTGCTCATTGCCAGGTTAAGTTAGTCTTGGAAATGAAACCACTAGACACATTTTCTTGCCTGTCGCATCACATCAGTGGAAATTGATTGGGAGACCTTAAATTATTTGAGATACTCTAAGGAGAAAAAGAAATCCTCCATTCTGTAATTGTTAAAAAGATATGAGAAAGGAGAGAAAGGATAGCTGTGACAGGATGCAGCAATTAATAATTTACCCATTTTTTTCCTGCTTTTGTGTCTGTATACTACTTTTAGTGTAATTAGTTCCTATTTTTGTCTGTTTTTTGGTTTTGTTGTAGAATTCCTAGTATGTTCTTATACATAATAGACATCATAGATACCAAAATAGACTTACTATCTTATATCAGAATGCTAGAATATCTTATACTAGAATCAATGAGATAAAATATACACACAAAAAGATACTACATCCCAAGCATTCATTTAGTTAACTCCTTCAATCAGAATTTTAGGAGAACCATTTCATCAAAAAAATTCATTTAAGTTACTTTTGAAGGGTAAAAATATATACCTACATATTGTTAAACTGAAATCCACACGTCGATTCTTGCTTTAGAGCAACTGGCAAGGTTTGTTTAGCAAATTTCATGCCAAGCTTCTGAAGTATGCACCCCACCCCTTTCCACACATAATTCAATATAAACACTTTTCTTCTGACAGACATTTTGGAAGATCAAAGTGCAGAACAAAGGCAAAGAGTGACATGAAGCGCGAGTTCTGGACCATTGAGATGAATGGATGGATTAGCCAGAAAATTCACAATGACACCTCGGACCTACAGAAATGGTTCTGTTTATGTGATTACAGTTTCAATGCTTAGGAGACCCAAAGCTCTAAACAGCAATTTTCCTCTATGCCCCTACAGGAAACCCTGCAATATTTCAACAAGCTCATCCATCACTGCCAATCAGTACAAGTCACCTGACATCTCATTATAGGTTTTAAGCAACTGGATGTCATCTAGAAGAGGACAAATAGTTCATTACACAAACCATTATGGACCAAATAGAACCCTTATGCAAAATGCATCAAACAAAATCCAGCATATTGCCAGCAAGGGCTAGATAAAAGTCAAATAAAATAAACTGACTATTGTGGAATATGCTTCTTATAGAGCACAATGATCCAATTGCCTCACACTTATGATTTACAGGCTTATACTATAAGAAGCAGTGTTGAGTTTGCTAAACAAAAAAAAAATATGGTTTTATGCACGTATACTTAAAATAGAGAAGAGATTAGGAGTGAAGTTTTAACTACATAGACTTCTCTGATCTAGGAGTAGAAAAAAAGGAGAATGTTTGGGTTCACTAGCTGGAGTTTAATATTTTCAGCAATTTCCAGCCACCCTCTAAATTAATGTTTTCAGCAGTGTCGTATACCATCATGTTGATTTCAGAATATGGCAAAACATCAAAATCCTGGCCAGTGTTACTCCTTTCACTGCTAGCTTGAAAGGATATGCAATTAATTATATTGCAGATTTATGGAATTCTAACTAGAACCACACCGACTGGCTTGCTAGTGAGCACAGGAAGAAGGTAACCCACTTGGGGCTTGAAGAACCTATAGGACTACATGCACAATGGTTTGCAGGAATAAATTACTTCCCTAATAGCCTGTGCTCTAGTCTATTAAAATGCCTACTTTTTTCCCTTTCAGTATCATTATCTCCATGGACAAGTTATATTGTAGTCATACACAAAAAAGGAACTGAAAAAGCAACTCTTAAAGACCTTTAAAAAAAAAAAAAGCTCTTCTTGAATATGCTTTGTACCTACAAAAAAAAATTATTACATTGGCAGGTGGTGGGAAAGTTGACCTTATAATTCTTTCTTACCCCAGAATGATTTAAGGATTCTCTATAAACGTTTTTTCCCCCTCAGAGCAGCAGCTACACTGATGCAAACAATCCCACTTCAGGATGCTGGCAGCGACAGACCCCGGGAGCGGCACGCTTCCTCAATCATCCCTCTGAGGCTCTCCTTGATCCACCATGAAATACTTTTCATGACTTGCTCTGCACCATTCTGAAAAGATTTTAGAATCAGTGCTAGCTATCTTGAATTAATCTGCCTAGCGTAGAGCCTCCTTTAGTGCAAAGCCCACAGCATTTAGCATGCATAATTAGAAATTCCACTGAAGGAGTCATTAACTTGATAAGATATGACTAGATATGAAGCTCAAGATAAAGTATTCTCAAGATTTCAATGTACGGACACTAACTTAGAGATATTTAAAAGAGAAAACAAAAAGGAAAGAAAAGAGAAAAAGGAAAGGAAAAAAGAAGAAATGAGAGACTAGATCTTTTGTAATCCAACCCTCTTGGGTCATTTTCAGATAACACGATATTATCACAACAGTCTAAATACTGCTAGAGAAAATAATGACATAAGTTGTTAATTACTTTCTTCTCAATGTTGAGTTCACTAAAAGGGACGTTTTTAAAGTGTAAAAAAATGGTTTACATAAGCACCTCAATATTGTACCGTTACATGAGACAGAACAGACTCTTAAAATAATTCATTAACGAAAACCCAGAATTTCATTTCCTTTCTAATGCAAAAAAATAGAGGATACATAGTATGACCTAGTCAATTTTTTTTATAGTTTGAGATATGGAAAATGTGGGAGCACTTTTCACTTTAAACACTTTAAAATAAAGGATACTGAAGGAAACAAAATTAAGAAAACACAAAATGCCCCATATATAAATAGTGTGAAAGCACTTAGCCAGGTGGTAGGTTTTCAGGGGTTGAAAAATGGGTCTAGTAGATTTGTAAACTAGTAGCACATGGATAAAAGGATAATTTATAATCACTGTGTATAGATATTTATAAGGATTTTTGTCGGCAATATATTCAAGCATAAGGCTGTGGCCTGCAGAGTGAGTTCAATAATTATAACCCCTGTTCTTGCTCAGGGTCTCCACAGACCAGCACGTCCCTCTTCAGCTTGGCCACTCGTTATGTGAGGGTTTCCATATTCAGTTTCCTCACCCTGAGTATGTGTTTGCAACCTGGACATGTGCTTTCTTCTTCAGCATAACTCATGTATCACCATGAAGTTCCAATGGCGGAATGAATGAATACTTATCATTAACATAAAGAGGATTAAAGAGAAAAGGAATGAAATTAAACCGATGGTCTTTTTTTCCATAAAATTAATTTAAACTTTTTTTCCAGAAAATAAAGCACATTTTAACAAAACAATATGTTTTGCTTTATAAGCAAGAGTGTATGTGAGAGGCAAAGTTCTCATCAATAGAAGCGAATGGAATCCAGAAACAGAATTGTGTGTTTGACATACGACAAATTTGATATATGGCAATGGTAGCACTGCAGATCACTAGTCTGGGACATGTAGTTAACCATATGGAAAACGAAAACGAAACTGGATCTTTACCTCACACCACACCAAAAAAACCTTACGTGGACTTAAATGTAAAATATGATAGGTAAGTTTAATTTTAGAATAAAATACAGGATGACATCTTTAGGACCTTTCATAAGAAAGAATTTTCAAACAAAACATAACAGAGTATCAACTGTTAAAGAAAAAATAATAAATTTGAATCCACTAAAATTAAAAAACTCCTATTTATCAAAGGATACTATAAATAAAGTGAAAAGACAACCTATAATCTGGGATGAAATACTGGCAACGTAAAATTGACACAGGATTAGTATCAGATTACTCCAACAACCTCCATGAGTCAATAAGAGATAGAAACAACCCAAAAGAAAAATAGGCAAAGAGGTATTTCCCATGAAAAGAAACGCTATGTTGAATACACACATGGAAAGATTATGGAACAGGCTCCTCTAGAAGGATATAAAGCACTGCCAAGTCCTTTGAGTTTTAGGATATTGCTAGTAGTACTCTGGCTCAACCACTTACCACTCAGGGAAGTATTAGTAAACACAAATTAAGATCACATCAACATCCTCCAGATAACAAAAATTAAGAAATTTAAATACACAAGTGTTGGGGAAAATGTGGAGCAACAGGAAGTCTCAGACACTGATGATGAGTATGCAAACTGATTCCAACCACTTTCAAAAATAATTTGTGATTATCTTATAAAATGTTATGTATCCATTTTATTACTCAGCAATTTCACATTCAGGTATATTCTAAAAAGAGCTACATATATACGAGAAAACACGCATAAGCAGCATGTTCAGAAAAGTATTGACCATGATGGCAAAAACTTAAAACAAGATAAATGACTATTAAGTGGAAAATAGATAAGTAAGTGTGGTTTATTCAAGTAATGCAGTATTAAAGTACAGGAAAAAATGAAGAAATTCCAGCTATACATAATAACCTTAGAATGAATTTTAAAATATAACATTCAGTGAAAAAAGCCCATTGCAGAAGACCACATACATTATCATGCTATGTTTACAAAGCTCCAAAACAAACAAAACTAAACTAAAGATTGTTTTGGAGTATATACAGATATAGTACCTTTTTACAAAAAATAAATGGGAGTGATAAATACAAGCTCGGCAGGCAGCAGTTATCATGGAATCGGATTTGACAAAACACTGAGTATGGCAAGTATTGGTAATGTTCTTAAGTGGGGGAGTGGGTTCACAAGCACTCATTTGGTTATAAATTACTTATTGTATATTCTTCCATATATATATTACCTTACACTAAAAAATTACAAACACAACTGCAATTTCTAATGTTAGGTTTTATACATATAAAAGAAAGAATGAAAAATGTCTGCATACCTGTTCTGTTTGGTTTGTCTATGATCTTTACTAATTTTCACATCATTCAAACTTCAAAATGAGATACATTATATAAAAAAATCTAGTACTCTTCTTCTCTTGAAGCATAAGAAGAACTGGTGAGTAGAGGCCCATCTTCGTGCATGGTGCAAAAATCAATGGAGCTAGGTAAAAACTGCTCCCTCTAGTCTCCTGCCCCTATCCAGCTTGATTCTTTCATTTGTTATCACCTGGCCCCTCTAAGTATCTGAGTTTGCAATCCCTTAGAATGCGCTGGAATTAACAATGGCTCTCTCAGAATGGTGGGATTAAACATGGTTTTATTTCTTCTCTTTGCTTATCTGTGCTTCTTCTTGTTCTTCTGCAGTGAATATCCATTACTTATGAAAAAGAAACACGAGCATTATTTTCATGGATATTCCAAGAGAAAAATAAAGCAAGCTCATACAGAAGGAAAGAGAATGAGAACAAGTTATCTAGAAAGGTAGTGACCGCTATATGTTCAGAATTCATGTTAATAAAACCAGCCAAATGTATGACATTTTAATAAACATGTTTAATGCAAAACATTATCTATGGTTTTTTCGTATTAAACTGAATGAAGTAAACAATATATAGAAGATATGACTATTTAGCTAAAAGCGTCACTTTTACATAAAAATAGGAGAGTCACTTCATTGGAATTTCAAACTGAGAATGGAATATGAGCTAGGTGAATAGGTATGAGCATTTCTTTTAGAAATCAAGTTATAATTTTGCAACTACAAAGATGGAAAGCTGCTTTGTAGCAAGGGCCTAACAGCCCTGCCAAAAAATGTCATCATCTGTCAGCATCATATGTTCCTAAATTTTCTTGAAGAATAAAAAGGAAAAGGTGGTTATGGAATTTATGCATCCCACCCTTTGGCTCTCAGTCCTGTTCCTTTGGAGTGTATTCATGCGAAAGTTCATCAGCCAAGGAGGTTCTTGGCCAAGTGAGACTGAAAGGCCAGAGCCCATGGAAGAGTAAGCACAAGTCTTGACTGGCATTGTAGAAAGTTATTTTGGGGCAGAGATCTTCTATTGGAGAATATTCTAGGTCTTACATCCAAGGCAGTTGCCATGATCTAGGAAGCTTTATTCCCAAGGTCCTAGGCTATCTCAGCCATTATTTTCTTCTTAACACATAGGATACCGCCAGCTAATAACTGACCCTGTGTACTGTAATAGAGCTTCTACTTCCATGAGTCACTTGGTAAAGGATTTGTCAGTTTCTGAAGAAGCCTTGCTCACAACTATTCTGCAAGGCAACATCACCCAGGATCAATTTTCCTCCTATTCATCTCCATATAATACATAAAACAATGGAAGTTAAGGAGATTAAGAATTAAACTACAGGCACTTGCCTGGTGGTGTAAGCAGTTAAGAGTTCATGAGCTCTACTTTGGCGGCCCGGGGTTTGCCGGTTTGGATCCCAGGTGCGGACCTACACACCACTCATCAAGCCACGCTGTGGCAGGCGTCCCACATATAAAATGGAGGGAGATGGGCACAGATGTTAGCTCAGGGCTAATCTTCCTGAGCAAAAAGAGAAGGATTGGCAGCAGATGTTAGCTCAGGGCTAATCTTCCTCAAATAATAATAATAATAATATTTTTTAAAAAAGAATTAAATTACAGTAGTGGGGAATGATCATGAGAATATCAGTCTGCTACTTTATTATTCAATCCTAATCCACGATTCTTGGTTGCTTTGGGTGCTCACAGAAAATTAGAAGAAATGGAGGAGAAATTGACAGAAAAAACAATGGAAAACAACACAAAAGGCGAAAAAGAACAAACATGAGATAATGCATCAGGCATTATGTTACACTCATTTAACTTCTCTTGAACTCTATTTGGAAATTACTACTATTATTCCTATGCTAAAGATGAAGAAACAGAGTTTTTCATTCTAGGAATAGGTTAACAATAATTTACGCAATGACACAGCTAAAAAGTAGTAGATCTGGTGTTCGAATTCCAGAGGATGTGTTTTTCCTATTGGACCACACTTTCTAGAATACAAAATTGTGCAAATTCAGGCTTTATTTGCCTCTTGATGAAATATGGACCTCATAGTCAGGCATTTCAAAACTAAACTCATTATTGCTTTATTCTTTTGACTGCATTTCCTATTCCTGTGCTACATATTACTGGAAAAGATCAAATAATACCACAAAAAAGATTTACCATAAATTCATGTTAAAGTTACTTCTTTATTTCTACTCAATAATTTTCATACAATGGCAGGAGATCCTCTATTCTGGGAAAGCAAATGTGTGGAGCACACAGCACTACTTCTCCCTGATTATCAATGCCAGGAACTGCTCATCAAGCAGCTCTCTTATACGATGTTGGCCTCAGAATCCATGTCAACACAATATTCCATGCAGCCACTACCAATCAGTTAGCACTGAATCTAAAATTTATGCGTCATTCTAGTCTTATCTCACTCACCACTCTGGTTCCAAACCTATCACACCACCAGTTACCAACCGTATCCCTGCCCTACATACTCCCAACAAATAGCCTTGCAGCCTAGATGACATCTAATTAGAATGCATTTTTCTTCCCTCTTCTTGACCTCAAACTCTTTCCATTTTTGCACTTTTCTAAGAAGAGGTGCTTTTCTCAAATTCACCAGTCATCAAAGTTTTTCTTCTCTGTTCTTAATTTTACCAGTCATCAAAGTTTTTCCTCTCTGTCCCACCTCTCAGTTGTCCATGCCTTCATAATTATTCATACTCTCAAATCTTTCACCCACAATGTGATACTCTACTTCCCTGGGTAGACACACCCTCAACTGTTTCTTGCTCATAAAAACAAAATTTCCCCTCAATTCTGCTGCATTTTAAAAGGATAATCTAACTTTTTCCAACCCTGATAATTTTTAAGCTCCTTGAAAGAATTATCATTAACTTTTTCTGTCTTTTATTTGTCCCCTATTCATTCCTTCCTCTTCTTCACTTAAGGTCTAGCAGGCGAATTCAATGGCTTGTTTAGTCTCAATCCCACTTATCTTCTCTGCTTCTCCTGAAGTGAAGTCCCTAGGGATCCTGTTAAAATGCAGATGTAGATCCCTTGGGCCTGGCTAGGGCCTGAGTTTGGAATTTCTAGCAAGCTTTCGGGTGAAGCCGATGCCGCTGGTCCATGGACCACACTCTGAGTTGCAAGGCTGAGTGGCAAGGCTCTCTCATTTTTTAATTACTCTCTCTTCTTTTTTACATCCAAGACACACCCTATGCTGGTTCTCTCCATTTTCTGATTGCACTTTTTACGCCTCCTTACTGAGTTTTTTTCTTCTTCCTTGAATCTGAACTATTTAATTTCTAATATTAATAAAAGTAATAGTATTAATGGAGTGTTTATTATGTGCCAATAACTGTACTACAAACCTTACAATGATTATCTTAATTAATCCTCAGCAGAATCTGTGAGACGTTTCCGTGTTAAAGATGGTAAGTGGAGGTGTCATCACCAACACTGCACAGGCAGCCTGGAACAGAGATTCAGCCCCAAGAGATTTAACTCGAAAGCCTGGGATCCACACCTCAGCAATCCTGCCTCACGCCAGTGTTGTTCAAGAAGCCACAAGCAAGCCAGTGATGTCAACTTTGCATCTTGAAAGTAAGTGACTGAAAGGTGTGAAAAAGAAGGGAAAAAGGTCCTGAAAGAGAGATTATGAACTATTGCAAGAAATTTCAGAGAACAACATGGGAAGGTGAATAGATTGGAATTGCAAAGCAACCTGATACAGCACGTCCGCTCAGAATTAAATTTCTGAACCTGAAAAATCTTTAGGAAAAGTTGGACTCTGAAAAACACATTCATGATAATTTCACCAGGAAAATCAAACTCTGGGGCCATTCATATTCTCATAATGCAAGTCATTGGATCAAATGACACAATGTGATGTCCTTTGTACAAAAATGCAAAAGCAGGACTCTCAGAACTGAGGTCAACCACACACAAAAAGAGGACACACCTGGTAAGGTTGCCTTATGTCTCTATTTATGCCTTCCTCAATGCTCAGTCCATTGGCCTTCTCTAATTAATCCTTATAACACGGCACTTCTGAGAGGCAAATTAGAAGCAGAAAACATCTCCATTTTGTAAATAGGAAGCAGATGCAGTGACTTAGTGGCATTTAGTGAATCAATAACAGAACTTCAAATCAAGCCTAACTTAGATTCCACTGATTTATCTACATAGCATAGCACCGAATGTAAACTTTAAAAAAGAAAAACAAAAACCCAGTCCTTCCTTTCTTAAGAAACAACAACCAGGAGTCTCCAAAACAATTTTTTTTTTTTTTTGCTAATCCAGGCAAAATTCTACAAAACAGGCAAAAATGTGCCAGTTCTTTCTCTAGGATTAATAAGTTTCTTCTAAACACAAAATTACTAGACAGAAGTCATGCCCATTAATCCTCACAATTAGCTTTAGAAGTAAGTATCTGAGATCAGACACCAGGAAGTTACAAAAGATGTATATCTCATTTGACACTAAGAAAAAGTAAAGAAGGAAATTATATGAAAATCCACTGTGGCTAAAATACAAGTCATGGATTAAAGGCTTTATGAAAAACCACCTTATTAAATCCTACCCTTCCTTAAAAGAGATAAATAGAATTAGTATAATTAATGGTTGTAATTACTTTTATAATGTGCTTTTCTTGACATTCTTTAATCAATCCAAAATGCAAAAATGCTTATTAGTGGGTTTGCTATTTTAATAAGCTTTATCAAAACATGTCTAAAACTGGCACCTTTAAGTACTTAAACCAAACTAGGATAAATCTTTTTTTGCCCAATAAATTCAACACTTATGCTAATTATCAGGCATAGATTTTTACTAGAAGAAAGGTATAAACTAAACGTAACAATGCATATTTTATGGCCTTTAAAAACATAAGCCAGAAGTTCCATTATTCAGGATTCAAATATGAGACTCACAAATAATTCTTCCTAAGAGATAAATGCACATGAGAGCTGATAAGTGAAATTTAAAATCACTAGCATGATAAGTTGATGTATGATATGAATAATGGTTGTGAAAACAAAAATTTCACCATTCCTAGGTCACTTTTTGCTCATTTCGTGAAGAGAAATCACTGCTTTTATACTTAACACTTGTATTCACAATAAATCCAAGCTATTCATATCTGTATACCATATATATGTATATTGCTTTTTCATGCCTTTGTGAATCATAAATCTCCAAATTCCTCTATGTTTAGAATCTATATCAGGATTGTGATGAATGGGCCATATTGTGTTTCCAAATTACCGAGATTCATATTTTTATTAAAAACCAAGTTTCTTCTACATACATAATATAAACACATATCACTTTCCTCTAATACAGACATACAGGAAATTAGGGTTGCAACACATAAACATCACAGATTTCTATTCTGTGACAACAGAATCTTTTAATTTCTGCAATTCTGAATTGAAATTTAGAAATGAGGACTGGAACACGATAAATGCTGAAAGTCGACATGGCCAAGTACAAACGGTTAGATCATTTGCAGCCTGACAGCTCATTCTGTTCTCCCAGAAACAATTCATAATCAGTGAGGAGAGCTACGACTCCTAAGAGAATTGGGGAATTTGCTGGTGCTCCATTTGCTCCCCCTAAAGCGAATCCTCAGAAGCAGCAAAAGCACTAAGTTAGCTCAAGACGGTGGCCTGTGCTGAGTCAGCACTTGTCCTTGAACCAAGAAACTGCAGAAGGGTGGGGAGCTGGCAAGGAGAGAAGGGAAGAAATAAGGAGGGCTTGGAGGAAAAGAGCATATCATGTATTGACAATGGGTCTCCCGAGAGTGTCCGTAATAAACCGGCTTTCTGCCAAAATGTTTCTCTCTCTCTCTCGGCAATAAAGGAAATAGTACATTAAAGTGTTCTGTGGACTATGGACAATTTGGAAAATTACACGTTTGCAACAGTATTGCTCTATGAATTAAAGTTAAGGTCTTTTCCTTAAACAGAAGTAGTATTAACTACATATTCAACAGAAATCTTACCCTCAGTAAAATTTTATGCCTATTGAGTCAGTTAAAGTGTTTCCAAAATAGGAGAAATGAATGTTTCTTTTAGTTTCCCTGGTGTAATATAACTGAATGTAATTATTTACCAAATATACAGAATGAGAATGTTTAAATTGAAATTTAATTTAAAGGTTTAAGTTCTTCCTGGGAGGAAAAGAAATGCTACCCAAACAAGAAATCAACACATAATAGACTAGATGTTTTAAAGGGATAGAAAGTACTGGTCTGGATAACTTCAGGAGAGAGGTGTGGGTGGAGTAAAGGAGATCAGTCCCCATTTACTTTCACTTACTCATGTATTAAGATTTTCAATGAGCACTTGTAATTTTAGTAATTTAATATTTTAGCAGAAGAAAATCCAATTTCTCTCCTTGTTACACTTGACCAGAGAAAAGAATAAATCCTTCCAGCTTTTAGAAACTTTAGTATATTCTATAAAATATATTATCGTTAGTTGTTAGAAGGTACAGAGACAATGAATCAGCTGGGAAAAAAAAAAAAACTTTGCTAACTAAAACACCTCCTAATATTTCTCAGAAGAGGAGAATCATGCCACTTCTAGGAACCAGGTTAGTGTGGAACAGGCCTGATGAATTGAAAAATTGGTTGTAACTGTGTCATGTTACAAAACTGATACCAAACAAGGATAATTCTTCTACCATATTTCAAGTATGCATCAATCAATCAATCAAGACCAATGTACAAAGAAATGCTCTAGACACCGTGGGAGTAAATAAGTAAGCAGAAACAAATCACCCCAGCCCTTGGAAAGTATATGCTTTTATTGCTAAAGCAAGACAAATAATTAAAAATTGTCAGTAATGTAGTGTGTACTAACTTTTAAATGAGTGGGACCAAGATTGTTGTACTAAAGAAAAGGAAGAAATTATTCTTTGAGAGAAGAACATGAAAATCTTCAAGAAGGAGATGAGATTAAAGCAGACCTTGGAAGAAGAGCAAAATTTATTAGTTTGAAGTGACAGTGAGAGGAAAGCATTGGAGAGAGGGCATAGAGGGGAAAATAGTGATTCTGAAATTTTCCTTTTTCCAGAGCAAATGGGGGAGCCTCTGAAAACTTTTGGCTAAGAAGGTGTTTTAGGAGGTATAAGAGAAAATATTAAAATAGGGATAACAATCAGGAGGTTAACATATAACAGCCCAGTCATGAGGTCCATACATATTTCTAGAGCAGGGAAATAAATAAGGAGAAGATGCTAAAAACTATTATCAATGAAGACTGGAACTGAATGACTGATGGAATATGAAAGTAGAGAGAAATAACTTTGAAATTTCACTTGTGTAAAATGAGGAAAATAATGGCATAAAGGAAGTTCACTTGGTGAGAGATGTGATGAGTTTGTTCAGAAATGTTTAAAAGTAATTGAAAATGTAGGACTATATTCAGGGTGGGAGGTCAAGATTGGAGATTAGAGTAGTCTCCATCTAAACTGGAATTACAGTCGAGTCCAAGAAAGCAGAATTTCTTATAACAATCTAGAAAGAGACGAGCAGAGGACCAGAAGTAAGAAGTTGAGAGAAGAGGATGTGGAGGACTGAAAGGGACAGTATAGCGCAGGGATGCTATGGTGAGGAGGAAGTGTTGGTCAGCAGTACCTTCTATTGGAGAGGAAAAGGAGACTGAGAAAATGCTCTCGGGTTGGTTAGGAAATCACCAAAGTTACCTTGGAAGATCACTGGAGACAGAAAGCAGGTATTGGAGGTTATGGCTACATGGAGGATCATCACACCATTCTCTCTACTTCTGTGTGATTTTGAAATATTCCTTCTTAAGTTTTAGAAAATGTGAATGAGAGTTGAGGAAATGAAAGTGAATGGAAGAAGAAAAGTAGAATAATTGTTTAGGGACAAGGGCAAATATCTCTTCTTCTCTCTCCCCCCAAGCAGCTCAATTTAAGGATGAAGGACAAAACAGTCATTAAAAGTGCAAACTCTGGAATCAGACCTTCTTGGTTCAAATATTAACCCTGCCATTTGTTAGCTGGTGTCCTAGGACAAATCATTTGATTTTGAATACTGACTATTAGATACTTTATTTCTTGAATACCAACTATATCACAGATCCTTTGCATACATTATTTTATTTAATCTTAACATTCTTACAACATAGTTCTTATAGCTCAATTTTCTAGTTCAGGAGGATCAATGAGAGATTACGTGTCTAAAGTTATAGCTAGTAAATGGTAAAGCCTTGAATGGAACCTAGCTCTGTTGATTCGAGAGCCTGTGTCCTTTTTTTTTGGTGAAGAAGACTGGACCTGATCTAACATCTGTTTCCAATCCTTCTCTTTTTGCTTAAGGAAGATTGTCGCTGAGCTAACATCTGTGCCAATCTTCCTCTATCTCGCCTGTGGGAGGCTGCCACAGCATTGCTTGACAAGCAGTGCAAGGTCCCCGCCCAGGATCTGAAGATGCAAACGCAGGGCCACTGAAGCAGAGCACGTGATCTTAACCATTATGAGACTGGGCCAGCCCCTAGAGCCTGTGTTCTTAACTACTAAATAGTATAGAGAGGGAATAACTGAAGGTAGAATGTACTCTGTGTAGGGTTCCTAAGCATAAGTACCATACCCAAGACATGAGCACCTTCTACATCTTTGCATCCACAGCTCTTATTTAACATATACACGCAACCTATGGCTGTCTCAAAGTTGAAGCCAAATGCCTACAAGAGCCAGTCAGGTAATGTAGGAGTTTAGGGGGCTAGACAGCTCACCCCATCTGTGAGATGGGGTTCAAGAAGAGTCGCTGCTCAGTACCAGTCAATGGTTGTGGTATGGAAAAATGGATGCACCTTTACAGATCTTTAATATTTCAAAAGTACGGAAATAAGGATTTTTATGCTGACAACTAATTCAAAGTGTTTTATTTTATTCATTTACTTATTTTTCTGCTTTATCTCCCCAAACTTCCCCTGTACATAGTTGTATATCTTAGTTGCAGGTCCTTCTAGTTGTGGGATGTGGGATGCCGCCTCAACCTGGCCTGACCAGCGGTGCCATGTGCACACCCAGGATCCGAACCCTGGGCCGCTGCAGCGGAGCGCGTGAACTTAACCACTCGGCCACGGAGCCGGTCCCCAAAGTGTTTTAAAACTACTATGTAGGGCAAACAAAATATGAACATCCTTTGGGCTAGGTCACAACATCAGCATGACCAGACAAAGATTCACTTTTACTCTAGTGGTAGCTAACAGAGCACTGCTATTCCTATCTCTTGCGATTTCTGGCAAAGGAAAAAGGTGTCCCAAAAATGGCATGTCCAGGGATGGTGCCTAAAACAGTAAATCCTATATTCCTTAAAAAATACCTTATAGCACCTGATGACATATTTTGCATTGTATTCAGCTCAACAAATGGCCTTGAGTGACTAACTGATGCTACAGGGAAAACTAACAACATATAGTGCTTCACATGTGTGCCAGATGCTGTTCTAAGTGCTTTTCATAGAATATCTCTTTTAGTCATCCTAAGAACTATACGAAATAGGTGAGTTTATTATTGCCATCATACAGACCAGAAAACTGAGACACATACAAGTTTAATAACTTGCTCAAGGCCACTAAGCTAGTAAACTGCAGAGGCAGGACTTGAACCTAAGTAGTCCACCTCCAGAATCTGAGCCTTCCCCTCCGTGGGCACTATCTTCCTTAATTTGAATGGGGGGAGGGAGGGTTCATGATGCTGTGGATTGGCTGCCCTCTGGTCCCTCAGAGTTGCTGCAATACAGATATGCGATACTTTTATTTTTAGCATTACATGTCACATTAACAACCTCAGCAGAGAGGAATCTTATGTGGTAGCGATAAAATAGCCCAAATGTTGTTTTCCATATCATTTCTGCTCCTATCAAGACCACCAATATATACTTATACAACTGCTAAGCAATATTCACAGATGTATAAGTTCACATTATTTTAATGTGTTACTGAAATATTTTAGGCATTCATGAATGTAGTATATATGTACTTGTAGACACACATGTATAAAATCTTCCTGGAGGTTTTAATATTATTCATAGGCTTTTTTTTTTTTTTGACATTTTAAGTCTTAGTCTATTATTCTAATTGATTAAAAGAGAAGTTCCTAGCAAAATAATATTAAGGGATATGCTAACCTACTTCTCAAGTTCTGAGTGTTCTCATCTGCTCCCATATTTCATCAGCAATTTTTGAAAATTCCAGCCCTCAGAGAGAGAAGCACTCATTTGAAAACATTTGGATTGGCTTTTTACAATCAACATCAGTTTGCATAAAACTAGAAATACAAGAAATTAATGTTTCAAAAATGCCACTAATCACTAACTACTCTCTCAATGTAGCCACATTTAACAAGCTGAAAACTATTTATACCTTTAAAGGAACAAAAGAAGAGCCTTTTCCTCAACTCCCAACATGCAGGTGAATGTCAAACGTAAGACCATTTTAGTCTAGATTACTGCAACTGCCTCCTGACTTCTTCTCCCACATTCTCTTGAGTTTCTCCCCAATCCATTCTCCATGGAGCAGCCAGAATGATTCTTTCAAAAGCTAAATGAGATGATGTCACTGATTTTCTTTTGCTCTTTAAAGCCATCACTGCACCTAGAAACAAATACGAGCTCCTCACATAAACCTTTCTGACCTGGCCTGTCCCCCCTCCAGTTGCATCTTAGCCCACTCCCTCATTCACAGTGAGATGCCTAAACAACCATTCAGTTTCTAGAACAAGCCAAGTTCTTTCCTAACTCAGGACCTTCTCAAACTCTGTTTCCCTGCCCAGAAAGCTCTTCCTCCAGTCCTTTATGTCGCTGGCACACCTGAAGTCACCTTCATAGTAACATCTTTTTTGACTACGTAGCCTCAATTTGATCCCAAGAATTACTCTCCTTGTCCTTATCCTCCTTAGAACTGATTTCAATACGTAATGATGCATTTGCTTTTTGTTCATATGTTGTTTTGTTTGTCTCTTCTACTCACTATAATTCCACAAAGGCAGAAATTATGTTTGTGTCTTCACCATTGTACAGGTGGAACCTAACAGAATGCCTGGCACACAATTAGCATGCAATCAAAGTTTATTGAGAGAAATGAAGAAAGGAGAAGGGAGATGAGGGAAGGAAAGAGAAAATAAGAGATGGAAGAAGAAAAATTAATTGAGCTGCTGGGTTCACTCAAATTCCATTTTTTATCACTGGACCGTGAAGTCTGCTCAGACAATGAGAATGTCTGTTTAGACAATTCTCAAGTTACTTCTCACTTTTTTTGGTCTACTCTTTTTCACATATAAACAAGGTTGGATATATAGGAAGAATTTCAGAACTAAAGTAAAGATAAGACACAGTGAGGGGGGCGTAAAATTGTTTCAGTTCCCTATACCAAAAATCAATGCTTATAAATCCTGTGTGTTGATAAGATCCTGGAACAGTGGAAGTTTGTAGGTATTTTTTTAGTTAAATGACCATAGGAAAAATATCATCAATTGTAGGGTAAGAGGAAGCTAGTGATTTCTTAAAATGACCTGACATTTATAATTTAATGCTAATTAATTTACCTTTTCAATCATTATTTGTTGATTTCTACTGTACACAAGACCAATAATTGTTAAATTTTAAAAACCGAGAATGCTAACACCACACAATTCAAAAAAATCCTTACAGATCTTTAAGTCCTGCATTCCTAATTATTCATACATTGAAGCGAACACTAGCATTGCATTTGCCTTTTGTCGTGGCCTGATTCTTCCAATGTAACCTTATAAATGTATGAGGTTCAGGGATTTGTATCACAATTTCCTGGATCTTCCGCCTCCCCCCATGTGTAAATACTGATTTTGCTCTTCGACTGTTGTCTTTCCCTAAAAAACCAAGTCTTCTAAAGGAAAAATGTTGTGAAATTACTCCTACATCCCCCTGTAGACTGGGCTAAAAATGTTTCTAGGATCTAAATACCCAGAGGTGGAAAGGATAGCAGACAGGGAGGATGGGATGGCTCATCCCAATGAGTCGCTGAAGGAAGGGCCTCAACTATCCAGGTCTTCAGGATGAACCCCTGAAATCAGAGAGGTTCATCTAAAGCAATCTGGCATTCCTGGTGCTGGCAAGTGACTGCAGTTTGTCTGAGGAAGTTAAGACTTGTGAGAAAATGTGGGTGTTTCAAATAAAAACTCATGTGCTTCCCTCTAGAGGCTACAAGTAAAAATGAATCAACCTAAAAATACCGAAAAGGGAAAAGTAAGGGAAAGAGGGCAGGAGGCATTTAAGTTTATCTTTACTATTTTTCTGACCTATCATATTACATTAAATGGCAGACTTTGAGTTGAGAAGTAAATTAATATCATATGGGGGAAATTCTGAATCTGATGTAAATAACAGTTCTCTCAAAAAACACAATTCTAGATCTTTTTTCATTTTGGTTTTTTTTTTTTTTTTTTTTTTTTTTTTTTTTAAAGATTTTATTTTTTCCTTTTTCTCCCCAAAGCCCCCCGGTACATAGTTGTGTATTCTTCGTTGTGGGTTCTTCTAGTTGTGGCATGTGGGACGCTGCCTCAGCGTGGTCTGATGAGCAGTGCCATGTCCGCGCCCAGGATTCGAACTAACGAAACACTGGGCCGCCTGCAGCGGAGCGCGCGAACTTAACCACTCGGCCACGGGACCAGCCCCCATTTTTGGTTTTTTAAGGTACATTTTTAAACAACTTTATTGAGTTTATAGCATAAATTTATCTATTTTAAGAGTACAATTCAGTGATTTTTTTTTTAGTGAATTTAAACTTGGTTGTGCAAATATCACCACAATCCAGTTTCAGAACATTTCCATCACCCTCTATAAGATCCCTCCTGCCAATTTACAGCTAATATCCATTCCCTCCCCAGCCCCTGGAAACCACTAATCCACTTCATATCTCTATAGATTTGCCTCTTATTTCATTTTTGTCTCTTTTTGTTTTGGAGGAAGATTAGCCCTGAGCTAACATCTGCCACCAATCCTCCTCTTTTTGCTGAAGAAGACTGACCCTGAGCTAACATCCGTGCCCATCTTTCTCTACTTTATATGAGGGACACCTACCACAGCCTGGCTTGCCAAGCACTGCGTAGGTCTGCACCCGGGATCCAAACTGGCAAACCCGAGGCCGCTGAAGCAGAGCACGTGAACTTAACCACTGTGCCACTGGGCCAGCCAGCCGCGCCTCTTATTTCATTTTTGAAATATGAAAGTCTAGAATTAAACACTCTATAACTATCAAGACAAGTCTTCCTTTTTGTAATGCTTCTCCTTCAAAATGTCCTGCTTTGATCAATGTCATGAAATGAGTGTTAAATCCTTTACCAAACCAAACTTTTGGGGGAAGTACCTGTAAATATCTACTGCTCAATGTCTCACACAATGTATATTTAACCTTCCACAGTTTTGAGGGTGACGTTAAATCTGTCTCTATTATCTATGTGAAAATTGACCACGGATATACCTTTAACATATTGGTCAACAGCCCATTTCAAAATAAGATTTTATGTCCAAAGATTTTATAAAGGATTAAAGGTTTTTATACTTGCCTTCATTGGATATGAGCAATTCATTTTTGACTATCAAAGAAAATCCTAAATTATTCCCTTCTTTGCTAAGGAGCTTTTAAAAAACATCTCCATTTAGAATCTGTCAAGAGCATTTTAATCCTAGTGGTGCGACACAGACTCCAGGCTGAAAATAAAGATACTCTCAAGAACCCAGATTCTCTAGAGATTAAGACCTGGAGCTCCAGACCATCCTTTGGTCAGGAATCCTGCTCTGGAATTTACTGTGTTATTCTGGGCAGGGCACTTGACTTCCTGTACCTCACTTTCCTCATCCATACAGTGGAGATAATACGAGTTTATTTCAGATGTAAAAGCACTGAGATGTGTACCTGGAACACAGCCCATGGTGACTGTTTGAAATCAATAGTATCTGGAAGTTATTTTACCAAAGATAATTATCATCATTTCTATTTAAGAGTAAAGAACAGATTTGTGATTGGTAGTAGCAAAATGATTGACAATAGGCAGACCAAGGATTTTTAATCATCAACTTACAATTACTTATATCACATGTTTTGTGGATCTTCAGGGCCAAGCTGTGGTTTCAGTTCATTTCCAAGCCTAAGGACCAAACCAGGAGGGATTCAAAGGCTGGTCTCAAAGAAGGGAACAATTCACTTCACGGTATATGTGCCAAGAATGTGCTGACTCCCTCTAACACTTTCTGCATTCCCCATTTTTTATTGCCTTCCGAAGAGCTTTCCCTCACCTCATCCAAATGGTAAACTGCCCACTTCACAAAGGTGAGATTATGAGATCACAGCAAGGTGGAAGTGGAATAAATTTAGGTCTGGAGAAGTGAAATAAAACAAATCAAAGCAAAGATGGGTATTGCTAGTTTGATTTTTAGGTTCCTTTTTTTCTAAACAATTTACGCTTTAAAGCATTATTAAGTTAGGAACAGTATGTTTCTTTGTGAATCAAGACCAGTGAAGAATCAAACCACTATAATTAATGTAACAAAGCCTGCTGACTCACCTCCTTGGAAGGCAGTCTCTAAAAGGCCAAATTTTCACTTTAATTGCAACTAAGGCTCCTCTCCTCTTTCAAGCACCATGGAGCAGAGTTTTATAAACAGCAAAGTGTGTTACTTTAAACAAAATATAAAAAACCAATTCTTCCTAGGTGGTAAAGTTTGGTCTGCATATTTTCATTATTGCATAATGGTTACCTTTAGCCCATAAACTATAAGGTCATAGTAAGGTCACAATGAAGTGGCAAATGTAATAACTGAGAAGGAAAGTAACTGGAGACCATATTTAAGACGACTTTTTCCCTAGCAAGGTAAATGAACATTTCTGAGTGTAGCCCATTCAGTAGTGTTGATTTAAAGTAGGTTTTCTATTTAAATCATTCATCTATATTCTGTATTATAATAAAATTTCTTTTCCGTGCTGTCCCCTTCCCCTCTTAAAAAACACAACGCAGAACTTGCTATGGCCCAAATGGTGAGATTTAACTCAAAGGTTAAAGTCATTGTTGGCTTAGAATGTGCATATGCTAACATTCAAAATAAAATAACACGAAACTGGTCACTGATCCAATTGTGAAGAATACATTAAAATAAACAAAGAGGAATAAAATAAAAAGAGTAAGTTCAGGCTCTTTGTGTTTCTCAAAAACTTATCCCTTACACCAAGTGATGGTAAACTAATATCAGGCACCAATAATTTTAAAAGTTGTATACCTGCTACTTCACATAAAACACAAAAGTGCAAAAGTTGGCTTAGGCAGAAAATAGCTTGAGATTTTTCTATCCAAATGTGTTGGTCAGTATGATAACTGTGTTTTTCATTTACATGCTGTTGATACCCAAGATACAGCAAATAATGTCATCAATTTCCTTCAATTACCTCATAAAGGATTCATTTGCACTCAGGGAATAAAAAGGTTGCGACAGTAGCTTCAGGATCACTCAGCAGCAAGAATTGACATTAATAACTATCCTCAGAAGCACAGAGGGAGGCAAAAAAGTCATTTACTTAACATTCTTTAATTCTTCGTGGTATAACAAGACTATGTCATGATTTAGGGCTGAAAAGCACAGTTGTTTTGCTCACCAGAAAAGTCTTTCACAATCTACACATTTTTGTGACACTAGGAGTTATGAGATCTTAGGCAACCTTTAAATGTGGTATCCCCCTGCTGAAAGCTCTCAAACAGCCTTCAGAGGAAGGAGAAAATCCCGTTATTACTTTTCTCCTAAGACTTCAAATAGCCCAAGCCCTATCGTGTAAAGACGTTTCTTTATACAATAGTTCAATGATGCTGAAGAAAATAACTTTTCTATGCCTATATTGTAACATAGGGTCATGTATAGCTAATTAAGCATTCTTCCTTTGGTTTGATTACATAAAGAGTTGGTTTTGTAATATAATAGCATGTGAAGGTCAGTATGGTTATGAGAGAAACTTTAGATGCTGTGACAAATCCAATAACTATCAGGGCATTTTGTTCATAAAAGCAAAGCATTTCTTAAAATATTTTGCTGATTTGTTAAGGTACTAGGAGATATTTTGCTGGCTGGAGGGCTGACCTTCTCCACGACACTACAGAGTGTCAGCAGACTTGACGACTATACAGTTTGACAACTACACAGGGTCAACTATCCAGGCTGCCAACAGATTTTCTTAGAAGATACAGATTTGTATTTGGAGTAAGGTGGAGACCAAATCAAGGATAATTAAGTTGAGGTTCACAGGTAACTGAACCAAAGGGGAAAAAAAGATAAATATCAGTTAGCCCCTTATTATTTAAAATACATCCAGCTTCAACAATTCTGAGTAAGCAGTGCTGACACACTTTTCACATGGAATTTTAAAGTCCTCTTTCAGGTAATCTCTGCCCTCCCCTCCCCGCCCCGCAAGCCCCTGCAATCTAACAGCCTAACCATTTTAGCAGAAAAGACTTTACTTTCACGTTTATGTCTCTTTTGAGTGTTTAAAACACAGGGTGATTCACATCTTACAATGCTGGGAATCTTTGAAGAGAACTTCAGGGAAAGTTCAGAAGCTACCTGAAGCTTCTGCAACAAATCTAAGACTGCACTGCCCTCCAGAGGTGAATCCTTGGCAAATGCTTTTAATTAATGTGAGGACCAACAAACGACGCTGCAGTAATCCTCATTGCAATTTTATTCCTGCCGTCCCAAATATTTTTTTAAATAAACACCCAAAAATCAGTAGCAACCTACTGTGTCCCCTAAGTAGAATATTACATTTTCTTGACTCTTCCATCTCACCTCATTTCCTTTTGTCCTGTTCAAAAGCAATATTTACTATGGCTTTTCCTAAATGTTAAATATTAAGTTTTGTTTGTTTGTTTAGGAGGGCCTATTAATTAATGTATAGTTTTCAGAGAAATCAGACTAAATAGGTAACTAAGGAAATTTTAACAAAACTGAGAAGCCTCAGAGATGACTTCAGAGCATACACAGAAGCACTCAAGAAACTGAACGTTTTACAGTCTAATTATATTATCCTCGCTTAAGTGAAACTTGAAGGGTATCCACAGCCATTGTGAGAAAACTATAAATTTATTCTGAACTCTCCTTCTTGAGCTTCTGTTCTCCATAGCTACATAAACTACTTCCGTCCCACGTGCTACCCCAAATACGGGACAATTTTGTGGATTGTTGCTTTCTCTTTATTCACTGTAAGTTCAAAATTTTCGAAACCTAAGACAAAGCTAATAATTTCAATATAAAATCACAAAACCAGTGTGAATGACTCAAAACACATTAATGAAAAGTGTCAAATCTCAAATATTTAGGAGGGGAAGTAAAACTTTATTTCTATATATAACAAATATTTATGTAGGGCTTTGCAAATATTAACTCATTTAATTATTATAACATCTATGAGATTGGTATTATTATTGTCATCCACCTTTTACAGATGAGACACAGAGACGTTAACTCACTGCTCAAGATCACAGAGCGGAGGAGGCTGGCCCCATGGTCAAATGGTTAAGTTCGCATGTTCCACTTTGGCAGCCCAAAGTTTCACCGGTTTGCATCCTGGATGCAGACTTCACACCCCTCATCAAGCCATGCTGAGGCAGCGTCCCACACACCACAACCAGAATGACTTACAAACTAGGATATACAACTATGTACTGGGGGGCTTTTGTGAGAGGAAGAAGGAAAAAAAAGATCACAGAGTGGGAATGTGATGGAGCTGAGATTCAAACTGAAGTAGTTTGGCTCCAAAGTCCTGGTTCTGAATTTCTTGAACTTAATTTAAATGGTAACTTAAATGTATAGATTTTCTCCCACACATCATAAAAAGCTTTAATAAGATTTAAAATAAAGCTAATGCTTTTCAGGTAGTTTTTTAAAAATCCATGGCACACAGAAAGCTTTAAAATATTAAAACCTGGAAATACTAGAAGGCAGAATGAAATTGTAAATCAATTTTTTGTGATGACTTGCAAATATTTACCAAGTCATTAATCTTTCGGAGGGAAAAATGAAGAAAATATTGAAACAATGTGGAAAAATATTAACTATCTTCTTCTAATAATAAAAATAAACTATGGAAGTAAATCAGCCATTGACGTATCAAAGTAAATATCAAGCAACTGTTTACTGTTTTTCAAACAAATAATTGTAATTATTTTTCTGCATTAAAGAAAGAAATGCAGGGAAAAAAACCTTTATAGGTGAATACTAAATTCATTTTTTAAAAAGAGACAGTTAATATGAGACTTCAGATTCAATCAGAGAGGCAACTTCACAAACCGACAGTCAGTTAACTCAGACAAGGATTATAAAGTGCACTTGAGGTTGCATTTAAAAACAATGTTCTTCCACTAAGCACAGGCCGGCCAGCGACCCAGCGGCTGGGTTCAGAAACTTAAAGGCCCCTGGGAAAGCAGCTCGGGAACAACAAAGCAAATGTGGTCAATGCCCAGTGTCGTTATGGGGATTAGACTGGGGTCACGGCTTCATGGCAGCACCTGCGCAGCTATGACATAAGCTTATATCCTACATAAATCATATCCCCTCTGTTTTGAAAGCAAATAATTAAAAAGTTGTTCCATGTCTCTTGACCTTTATTTCTGGGAAACCTAGATTTTTCCCTTATAGCTATGGAATGTACTAACCATCTCCAGTGGGACACACTTAGAAACCTCTGTCAGAACACATGTATAAATATCCACCTGCTCAATTCTAAAGTGATTTGCATCTTAAACATCACTAAATTATTATTTTTTTAAGTAGCTTAAAGTGAGATGGAAAGGGAGAGTGAGAAGGAAGGAAAATCAGAGAGAATGATACTTGAAAGAGGAAATTAAAATACTGGTATTGACTAAGATACATAATTGACCAGCTAGTGATAAACGGAAATCAGATGGACGTTGCTGCTGACAGTGGCTAAACACTGCCACGCACAAATGCCGATGAACCTGGTGCACAAAGAGCTCCGGAGTTCTTTTTTTCATGGAATCCAAATACTCAAAACTATTGCCTCCCCCAAACAAACTGCTTTTCAAGACCTGGCATTAACATTACTTGAGATATCAATGAAATGACGTTGCTAGAACTTACATGAGAAAAGAAAAGGTGGCTAACTACCCTTAAATCACTGAGTTACACACATATACAATAATTCTGGACGCCCATAAATCCAGTTTTCCATAAGGGCTAACTTCAGAGCAAAACATAAAACAATATCATGTAAAAAAAACCCTAGAAACCTATCGAACTAGCATTACCATGCTTATATGATAATACTAATACTAATAATGAATGATGGCCGGAGCTGGCACATAGGAAGTATTGCCTCAGCAAGCGGAGCACCTCCCAGTACTGAGGTAGTGCCTAATCCTCACAGACATTCTCATGCTCTAGCAACTAAAGGAAAGAACAGGAGAAATGTACCGAGTATTAATACTGAATAGCTACTAAGTTTTACTTGAGTAAGGGGTCTTTTATAAAACTCTTTTGCTCTAAATATTCTATCTAGAAAGACATTTTATTTTCTTCATAGTAATATTCATTCCTATTGATACAAAAAGTGATACACAACAATACATTTTTTGCTCAGGAACTTCATTACGAAAAGTGCAGTTAATACAGATAATATTAGGATAATTACCAAGACATCATCTGTGAGGCTTTCATGCTGTGAAAATGATAAATTACTATTCTAAAGAATATCAAATATGTCTCCCAATTCATTGCTCAATATTCAAATATGTATTGAGTCCCTTCTGTGTGCTAGACACTGAGAATACAGCAGTGAACATAAAACCACTGTTCTCAAGGACTTACTTTACACTGGGGAGAAATAAAAAATAAATTTAAAAGCCCAAAGATCTTAACTGGCGATCCCTGCTACAGAGAAAAAGCCAGTCAGCAAGGAGGAGGGGCAATATCTGCGTCTGTCTGTGTCCGGAAGCTCCCTTACATAAGGCGATCTGGTAAGGCGTCTCTGGTGAGGGAGGCAGAGCTGGATGGCCGCTCTAGGGGAAGACAGTTCAGACAGAGGGAGCAGCAAGGGCAAAGGTTCTTGAACACGTAAGGCACATCATGCAATGCTTTGTCAGTCTTAGTAAGGAGTGAATCTCACTCTGACTGAGAAGAAAGCCATTGAGTAGCCAATGTGAGAACTGCACTTTCCAATCTTGGGGGAAAATGATGTACTCAAATTATAGGAATAGTTTACATATGACATAGCGGCCAGAACTTGGGCTTGAAGACTGACATATCTGCATTAAAATAATTTCAGTTCTTCAGAGTCAAAGCTGAAAGATCCTGTCTTAACTACTGCACTTCTCAGCCTATATTTAAATGGTCACAATACCTACATTGCTGTACTTTAGTGAAGATGAAATAATACAAACAGCACCTCATATTTTTCCCGGATTATAGTAAGTGCTTAATAAATAATAGGTGTCATTTTAATATTGTTGTAAGCACCTGGAAAATGTGTTTGATGGAAATTTATGCAGGAAACACAAATTTTAAAAGGGCTGAAAAGAAAGTGGAGGGAGAAAGTTGGTGTTAAGACAGGCTTTGAATCCTGGAAGATTTTAAGGGGCTCTTGACATCTACATAAATCTCCAAAAGATGCCAGTTCAGAACAACAGATGTGTGATTTAATAAGGAGAACTGGTGTACAAGAAAAATACCTAATTGGGATAATTAAATTATTACCTCTATACTGTAACTGACAAAAAATATTGACATCGTTTGGTAAAAATTAAGCATTTATTAGGGTATACCTAACTGAATATTCCCAATAACCTATGAGTAAGATATTAAACGTATTTTTTAAATGAAAAGCTGAGGTTCAGCAAAGGTACAGAAAACATCCAAAATCACCCATCTAGTAAGTGATCTCAAACCCAGTCCACAGTAAGTCCACGATAAATGTTTCTTAAATGAATATATGGATCTTTACTCCACATTTCATGTCTGAATTGCTGACAATGCCTGTACAATTCATTAAACCAGATAAATGTTTCCCAAATTCTTCTGATTATTAGAATCATCTAGGGTGCTTGTGTTTTTTCCTGTGTGCCACTGTAGGACCAGAATCTTTTCTGGATCAGCCTAGAAATTGGTATTTTTAACAAGTAACTCAGGAGATTCTTATGATTAGGGAATTTTGAGAAACACTGGATAGTTACAGCATAAAGCTCCTCTCAACTCTATAACTGCTATCTAAGCTCTTCTCTCCTTTAAAAAGAGGAAGTAAAAATATATGGCCCTTGCAACCCTCTACCTATTTCAAAATCCACTACTTATCTTCGTACTTTGCAAAGACAGAGGGCCTTGAAATGCGGATTTTTTAAATGTCGCAATGTCTCAACTTTGTCTAGGATCCCTTTGTTGATTTTAACTGAATGGGAATGAACACAATGTACATGGGAGTTGTTTTTAGTGTTGTTTTCCCATTATTGGCTACAAATCCAAGCAAATGTTTAAGGAAAGACTTTCTGTCACTGGAGCTGTTATATAGACTTCATTATAAAAAGCATCCCTGCCTGACCCCCTGCAGGGGGTTGTAATCAAGGTCTCATTGCATCTAGAAATTTTTATTCATGTTTTATTTCTTGGTAACACAATTAAGAGTGTTGCTGATGAAGTGTTCATTTTCCTTTACTTTCTGGGAAGACTGGGAAAACAGACTTCATTTGGAAAGTTTTTAATATGCTTTAAAAATACACATTGCTGTATATTCTGGCAACTGCTGAGTGGTACATACTTTGCAGTGATGGTAACTAGGATTGGATGGTGTTACATTAAAATGATGAATTATTATATTTTTCTCAAAGTTTTGTGTTCTAAAAAGAAGTGCTATAAAATATTCATTTGGCATGGTGCAGAGAACAAACAAGAACAATTTTTTAAACTCTCATCCGATGGTATGATGTAAAGAAATTGACTGACGGGGATCATGTTATCTTTGTGCCAGCAGATCCTCGTATGAAGCCCACGCCCATGAATTAGGGAAAACTAGGGAGAACTTTTTAGATATAGAAAACAAAGAAAAGTGGCAGATAGCTATTCCCCTCTCCTCGCACCAAGAAAAATGATCTGAACTGTCATCTTCTGGCTCCCAAGCAAATAATGGGAAACTTTCAGCTTCTCTTGCTTTGAGATTTCAGTGAATATTAATGATGAGAGTCACTAATCAAACATACCAATGTCTATTATAAATATACAAGATAAAATTGCCTTGCTATCCTATTGACCATTAGCGATTGAAAAGCAGCCACATTCTACAGATTTCCAGATAGGAAGAGGATTCTGAGAGTATATTTACTGAAAATTCTATTTCCTGGTCAGATGATTTTTTTTCCCTTTTAATGACAACAAAAGAACAATGTGAAAACTGCAACTCTTCAACCTAAAACAAATAGCTCTCAGGAAATATTCATATTCATCTTTTAGTCCAACACAAATAAAAGGAAAAAAAGAAAGTTGTATAATGGAGGTTGGGACATCCAACAAAAGCAAATCTAAAGTGGCTAAAATAGCATGTGATAATTTTCGAGATTTAAATTACCTAAATTCTCTTATAAAGAAAGAGTCATAAAGATTTAATGACAATGGGTGATATTTGTTTCAAATCATTGCCAAAGTAAATGTATTTTGAAATCATCTAGTTCCATTTATTTGTAACATCAAGCTATCAATTTCAAAGGTTTTATGAATTCTTTTAAAATGCAAACAGTTTTCTTTTTTGTAGCACAATTACTGCCATCTTAAAAGGGAAAAAGAAACTTTCTTCATTATGAACAAAAAAATAACTTTTCTTTAGCAAATGGTTTTTAGTTAAACCAATTATATTTAGCATTCAGAAATTCAGACTGTCTTATACATATTTTCTAAACGAGCATTGGTGTACTCTATTCTCTCTAGGAAAATTTCAAGAAAAATGGTGCCTAAAAACTTAAAATATCTAATTTTGAACTTATGGTTGCTCCTGTGTTGGGAACATAAGTATTACTATACATGAGGCTTGAAGAGAAACAGACAGGAAAAATTTAACTATAGAGGCCTTGGAAAAGAGTCAACTCTAATGCATGCCAGGGGCCAGCAGGGGGAGTAAAATCCCAAAAATATAGGTAAAATAAAAGAAAAATGTTGAATGGAGGAACAGCCTGGACCAACCTGGAAAGAATCAGTCACCCAATCAAACAAGGATGATAAACTGATTCTTTAGGGCCTTAGCCTAGAGATAAAATGAATTTGAATTATTCCTCATCCATGTATAAAAATCGAATTCACCTCTTTCTACATATATTCTGGGGAGCAAAACAAGCTAACAGGGAATTTCTTCTTCAGTCCACTAGTACTCAAAAAATTGTCATTTTGTTCATCTTCTGTTGACTAATAAAGAGAATAAACTACCCTACTGGAAGACAATCATGTACTTTTTAAAAATTAAGACTATTTTTTAGAGCAGTTTTAGGATCACCAAACATGTACTTTTATTAAACAAGAATTTATTAAATTAACAATTTCTTGAATGCCACTGTGTAGCCTGCTAGGAGAACCATGATTCCTATTGTCACTAACCTCTTAATCAGTATTAGTTATAGCACATGAGAGAGAATGATGCTTAACATGATCTGTATGAATTAACAACTCTGGAAGCACAGAGGAAGGAGAAATTTCTAAAAGCGATGAAGAGGTAAGCTAGGAAAAACTTTTAGTAATAGGTTAAAATATATTCTATTGTTCATCATGCTCAATTTTAAGATATTTTATACATAGATATACATTATCTAGAAGAAAGGAAATTCTGGCCTTTGAAAACAATAACCCTTTCAGGTCACAGAATTACCAATGCCTCTGATTAAAGTATTGCCTGTCAAACTTCTCAGGAGCACCTACAACCATCTGAGGTGTTTGCTGGCTGGTTATTTCACTCACTAAGGCAGTGAAAAGCTATAAACTCCACCCTTTCTTATTTCCATTTAGATGTAAGGCCATGAGGTTTTAGCAGAGACGCCAGATCATCCAAATTCCGGTTATACAAACTCTCAGTAGAATGACTTCACTGATTACCATTTAATAGAAGACTTTGCTGATCAAAGACCATACCTCCTTATGAATTTTACTTATCAACCCTCAGAAGTTGGTGAAAGAATTTTTTTTAAGTTAAAAAGAGAAAGAGTTTTGCTAGAAAATCTTCAACTGTGTAGTTAACACTGAATTTGATAAACAGTACATTCCCAGTAACAGCCACCAAAATTCCAAGTTAAATCTGTGCCCTTGGAACAATGCCAAAATGCCACAGCATATTTGCACTTTGAACAAATTGCACATTTTTAACTCCTATTTTTTTCTGCCAAAACAAAGGCTCAAAATATGCAGATTCTATCTTCCCTGAAAACTTCACAATGATAATTTTGGATGCAAAGAAAAATGCTTTAAGACCAAGAGAATGATAGATTAATTTGATTTGCTATTTTAGTACCAATACTACCTGAACTATTTCTAGAGGTCATATGTGAACACAGATATCCTGAAATTGTCACTATCATTATCTGGCTTGAAATCAGACAACTTTATTAGAATTCTCTTTGTTACTTGGCCAATATCCTTAACCTCCCAGCCTCCATTTCTTTCTCTGTCAGATGAGGATAATAGTACCTCATAGGCTTGTTGGAAGGAGTCAATGAGATAATAAATATAAAGTGCCTAACCTAGCTCCTGCCACATAGTAGCTAACCAATAAATGACGTCCCTACTATGATCCGATTAGATATTTGCATCTACTGGGTTCAAGACACTAGTCATGGACTTGCAACAGGAAAACAATAATTTTAAAAAGGCATTTGTAGCTTTCACTTATAATCTGAAATGCTCTGATATTGGACATTATATAAATGTGAGAACTCTGTAAGAAATCGAATATTTTCCATCAAATATACCATTCTCCTCAACAAATAATCACTCATTAAGACCCTACCAAGGGATCTTCCTATTGAATTGCCCACTACAGAAGAAAATCTAGTAAAAGCAGATATAATTTGATCAGAATCTAATAGAAGTGAGTTACTCAAAAAATAAAGGATTCCCCGAACTGTGTCTAGGTTATATTAGACTGTTACTTAAGTGATAAATATCATCTGTTCCTACTTTTTCATAAAAGAATACAATGATTCTTTTTGTTGGAAATAAATACATATATAAAAGTAAATTTACTAAAATGGAAATAACTTTTCTTGAGGAAATGCAGATTAGTATAGATAAAAATCTGTGCTAAAATGGTTTTTCTTTTACTAAATCTAAATAAAGTGGAGAAGACAAAAGAGTCTTCTAGCTAGGACCAAGGTAGAAATTGATTTCTTATGCTTTATATTTTGCTTTTTAAAAGACTATATTTAAATCACATTCTATTTAAAAATAAAAATTTGAGTTTTAGTTTTAATATTAATATAAAGAATAGCTCCTTCTCTTCAGTGTCAATATTCTGCAAATAGATGTAGGTGAGTTGCACACACCATACACATAGGCAACATTCTCTGTAGATAATCTGAATGCTATGATGATTTGAAATGTGCCTAATATTATCTCATTAAATTATGCCTGATGTATTAAAACTGTGCATTAAGAATTTACGTACCATAAATTCCCTTGGAGGTTTTAAATATTAAGTTACTAATTACCTCCCTTGTTGAAAGTTCATAAGACATGAAGTATTTACTATTAAATAGCTTCTATATTTCACCTTAGGGAATGCTAAAATGTTTCCCAGTGGATAACTTTAGTGACCTAGGCATTAAAAAACTGATGAGTCAGATATCATAGAGACATGTTAAAATGCCATGCTGCTGAGTTTGTTTTGGTTAAACAGCCCAGCTTTTATTGAGAAAGATGGGATTAAACGTGATCTTCCCTTACGGGAGGAGATGTTATGTAAGAAGGGTAAAGAGATGATCCAAATCACAAAGAAATGACTTAGTGAATTGTATCTGCAATTTTTTGTCTGGATAGGAACTTTCATTCTCAGAAGAATATTTTGAGGACCATATTAAGTGTCCTTGACAAAATTTCTCTCCCAGGAAACATTATCCAACTGACCATACTAACAGTTACCACCTGTCTTTCAAGATGTATGATTCTTGTCTCCCATTCAGTAGATCCACTTGACCCTTTACTTGCATATAACATAAATATTAAACTTATTTAACAGAAATAGAAAAATGAATCAAATTAAGTGGACATACATTTAAAAGTGAGAGACAGTTTTGTGTGATTTGTAACATAAAAATAATGATAACAATAAAATAAGTAATACACTGGGAGCTTTCTATGTGCTTATTAAATGTTTTACAGTGTTATCTCATTTAACTCTCTCAACAAACTTGAAAGTATGTACAACTATAATTCTAATTTTATAAATGATGAAATTGAGGCACACAGAAGTTAAGAAACTAGCCTTCTTAGTAGAAAGGAGGAAAACAGGAATTTAAGACATTATTGTTATGATATAAAAATTACTATGAATCAGAAACTTCCATTTCCTGTCAAGATAAAATAATAGATCAGATTTACTCTCTCACCTGGAACAATAAAAAAAACGGACAAAGTATTTGAACAATGGTTTTAAAACACTGGACATCAGGCAACAAAGTGTAGTGATCCCTGAGAGATGTGAAATATACAAAGTGAGTGCAAAGATGGCTTCAGCTTATTGCTTTGAACGATTTCTGCTGATAGTACAGTGGGTAGGAACTCAGAAAGAACTCAGTATCCCAAAGTTGAGGAGACAAAGCTGAAAGTCTAGGGTCACCAAAGTGTTCACAGGAGGGAGTACTAGAGAGAAGAATACAGCACCAAGCAATAGAGAGAATCCCAGAGCTCTACAGAAGAGATTCCCTCAAATAGTCAGTAGAGTACTCATCAGCATGTGTGTACAGAAACCGCCATAAAGGATTAGAGGTAATAGTGCCCAATTGTCACAAAGGGCTAGAAATAGTGCTTATTTTCACCAACCAGAGAGGAAAATCTCATGAATCATGGGACACTGGATACAGTAAACTAAAGGGACTTCTCACAGAAGTGAGAAATAATAAGCCCTAGACAGCACTACTCCAGTTATACCTACCTGGAACCAAAAGGATAAAACTGTTTTCAATAACTTAACTGTGTCCTTGAATAAAGCTCAATAATGTTTATAGGAATACAAAAAACATTCAGCATTCAAGGAGGTAAAATATACAATGTTTGACATATAATAAAAACTCCCAAGCATACAAAGAAGCAGGAAAATATGACCCCCAACTAAGAAAAAAAATCAATCAAAACAGAACCAAAACTGATAGAGACTCTAGAATGAACAGGAAAAAAAAAAAAAAAAACCCCACATTAAAACAGTTATGAGGGCTGGCCCCAAGGCTGAGTGGTTAAGTTCGTCCACTCCACTTCAGGAGCCTGGGATTCTCTAGTTCAGATACTGGGCACAGATCTACGCACTGCTCATCAAACCGTGCTGTGGTGACATCCTGCATAGAAGAACTAGAATGACCTACAACTAGGATATACAACTATGTACTGGGGCTTTGGAGACAGAAAAATCAAAAAGAGGAAGATTGGCAACAGATGTTAGCTCAGGGCCAGTCTTCCTAAGCAAAAAAAAGCATACTTAAAAAAAAAAAACAGTCATGAAACTGTATCGCATATGTTCAAAAAGTTAAGTAGTGACATGACAGATATTAAAAAGAACCAAATGAAAGTTCTAGAAATGGAAACTACAATGTATTAGATGAACAACAGATTGGATGGAACTAACAGCTGATTAGACATTTCAGAAAAAAAAATTAGTGGCCTTGCTGACACAGCAACAGAAACTACCAAAATGAAACACACAGAGAAAAGGCAATTTAAAAGAAAAGAAAGAGAAGAACAGAGCATCATCAAGATGTGCGACCATTTCAAGTGGCTAAAATACATGTATTTGAAGTCCACAATGAGTGGCTGATATTCAAAGAAATAATGGCCCCCAAATTTCCAAATCTGATGGAAAATATACACTCACAAATCCAACAAGCTCGATAAACGCCAAGCAGAAGAAACATGAATAAAACTACTCAAAGGAATATTATAATCAAATTGCTCCAAAATAGTAATAAGGTAGAAAAAAGTCTTAAAAGCAGCCAGAGGGTGAGAGGTTGCAGGGAAGTAAGTACACTTTAAGTACACAGGAACAAAGATAAGAATGACAGCATACTTCATGTCAGAAACATTGTAATCAAGAAGACAGTGGAGCAACACCTTTAAAGGATTGATTGAAAAAAAGTCAACATGGAATTCTATACCCAGCCAAAATATATTTCAATAATGAAAGTGAAATAAAGACTCCTTCAGACATACAAAAGCTGGAAAAATTCACCTCCAGCAGATTTGTACTTCAAGAAATGTTAAGGAAAGTCCTTTACATGGAAGGAAAATGATATCAGATGGAAAAATTCCGATGGACCTACACAAAGGAATGAAAAGCACCAGAACTAGTAACTACCTGGAAAAGTAGAAACTTTTCATATTATTTAAATCTCTTTAAAAAATAATCTAATGTTTAAGCAAAACTCACAACAATGTAGCATAGGATTTATACCTAATGTAAAAATAAAACCTATGACAATAGCACAGTGGTCAGAAAGGGGAAAATGCAAGTATACTTTTGATAAAGTTCTCATCCTGTACATGAAGTGAAGCAGTACAATAGTACTTGAAGATAGACAATGATAAATTAAAGATGCACACTATAAACCATAAAGTATTAGCTAAAACAATACAACAAAGAGTTGTAGATGACAAGCTAACAAAAAGAGATAAAATGAAATCATTTTTAAAAATCAATTAATCAAAAAGAAGGTACAAAAGGAAAAAAGGAAATAAAGAAGAGATAGGAAAAGTAAGAAATAAATAGCAAGGTGATAGAATTAAACTAACCATATCAATAATCACACTAAATGTAAATAGTCAAATACTCCAATTAAAGGCAGAGATTGCCAGGTTGAATACCAAAAGCAAGATTCAACTATATGCTGCCTTCAAGATACTCATTACAAATATAATGACACAAATAGATCAAAAGTGAAAGGACTGGAAAAGATATATCATCTTAACACTAATCAAAAGAAATCTTGAGACAAAAGTAGATTTCAGAGCAAAGAATATGACTAAAGGTAAAGACTTTCATTTCATAATATACAAGAAACTCATACAACTGATTAGCAAAAAACCCAATTTAAAATTTGGCAAAGAATCTGAGCAGCAGTTTTTCCAAGGAAGACATCCAAATGGCCAACAGGGACATGAAAAGATGTTCCACATTACTAATCATTAGGGAAATGCAAATCAAAACCACAGTGAGATATCACCTCATACCTTTTAGAATGGTAATGATCAAAAAGATAAGAGAGAAATGCTGATGAGGATGTGGAGAAAAAGGACCCCTTGTACACTGTTGGTGGGAATGTAAACTGGTAGAGTCACTATGGAAAACAGTATAGAGCTTCCTCAAGAAGTTAAAAATAGAACTACCATATGATCCAACAATCTCACTTCTGGGTATATATCCAATGGAAACAAAATCATTATCTCAAAGAGATATCTGTACTCCCATGTTCACTGCAGCATTCCTTTCATGATGGCCAAGGTACAGAAACAAAGTGTCTATCAACGTGTGAATGGATCAAAAAATTATATATACATATATACACATATATACATACATACTGCATGGTATCACTTATATGTGGAAACTGAAAAGAACAAGTTGAACTCATAGAAACAGAGAGTAGAAAAGTGATACCATGGGCTGCTGGGGTGGGAAAAATAGGCAGAGGTTGATAAAAGGGTACAAACTTTCTGTTGTAAGATATCATTATAAGATGAATAAAGTCTGAGAATCTAATGTATGACATGGTGACTACAGTTGAACTATAGTTAATAACACTATATTGTATAATTGAAACTTGCTAAGAGAGTAAAACAAATATTCTCACCAAAAATAGAAGGTAAATACATGAGGCGATGGATGTGTTAATTACTTGATGTGAGGAGTCCTTTCACAATGTACATGTATATACATTGTGTTGTACACTTTAAAAGAAAGTTTTCTAAACAAAATGAAAATGAAAACACAACATATGAAAATCTGTGTGATGTAGCTAAAGCAGTATTAAGGGAAATTTTATAGCAATAAATACATACATTAGAAAAGAAGGAAGGCCTCAAATGAATTACCTCAGCTTCCATGTTAAGAAAAAAGAAAAACAGAAGCAAATTAAACTGAAAGCAAGTTGAAGAAAGGCAATAATGAAGGTCAGAGTGGAAATCAATGAAATAGAAAACAGAAAGATAATAGAGAAAATCAATGAAACCAAAAGCTGATTATTTAAGAAGGCTATAATATTGGTAAACTTCTAGTCAGACTGATCATTAAAAAAAATGAAAAGACAATAATTACCAACATCAGGATTGGAATTTGTGACATCACTACAGATTCTACAGATATTGAAAGGGTAATAAAAGAATATGACCAACAACTTTACACCTATACATTTGAAAATATAGACAAAATGGACAATTCCTTGAAAAATACAAACTACCAAATTCAAGAAGAACTAGGTAGTGTGAATAATACTATATCTATTAAAGAATTTGTGCTTGTAATTAAAAATTTCCCCTCAAAGAAAGCTCCAGTCCCAGGTGGAGTTCACTGTTGAATTCTAAAAAATACTTAGCAACACACTAATGCCAACTCTATGCACAGTCTTCCAGAAAATTGAAGACAACCGACTCCTTCCCAATGCATTATATGAGACCAGAATTATGCTGATACCAAAACCTGATAAACACATTACAAGAAAAAAAAATTACAGACCAATATTCCTCAAACACAATCCATCAATATATAAAAAGTATTACACACCTTGACCAAGTGGGATTTATCCCAGTAATGCAAGATTAATTTATCATCTGAAAATCAATTAATGAAAGACACCACATTAATCGAATAAATGACAAAAACCACAATCATCTTGAGAGAAGCAGAAAAATAAATACATTCTTGATGAGCTACATGGAAACAGGTGCAAATTCTGAATGTATCTATTACTAACACTAATAGCACTAATACTGAGTGCTATTCATTCAGTAATATTATCAAATATTTATTAAGTACCTACGATGTACATGAGCCTAATTCTTGGCTTAGAACACAATAGGGAAAAATAGACAAAACCCTTGCCCAGGTGGAGCTTATATCTTTGTAATTGTTGTCATTATCATTGCAACATCATCGTCATTCCTTTTACTCTGTTTAGATCTTTCTTTGAACAGGAATGGCTCTCTACCACCTGCTTTGACTTGTCAACATAGTAAGTTGCTAGTGCATATCCAGTTGATTACATATAGCTTACCTGGCTCATAGCAGACCTGTGCACATTCTACTTCTAATTTCTTAAATCTGAACTACCTTAAATACAATAATTTTCTATTTTCCTTTCTGGTTAGCCGAATAAAATAAAGGCACTTAACTCTATTGTAGTTCTAGATAACAAGCAATAATGAAAAATAATAATCTCATACTTCCACAATGTTTACACTTTTCAAAGCATTTTCATCTTGATTATATCATGATCATTTGGAAAACTCTGGGAGTTCAACAGAGAGGGTAGTAATATCTTTATTTTATAGATGAGAAAACTGAGGTCCAGAGAGATTAAGTGATTTGTCCATCACTTATAACTATATAATTTCTACACAAACATAGATGGTATTTTTTCATCTCCTTCAAGTTTCAGAAAGAAATGGTTTCATAAATATGTACCATATTTCTTGAATGTAATTGCACATGCCCAATTATTCCCTAAACAGGCTCCTTCAAATACATAGAATAATGAAACATTTCCAATATGGCTACTAAGCTTTCTGCCCGATGATAATGAAATCCATTATAGAACATACACACTTCTCAAGTCTTACTCTGTTACAAGATGATCAGACCAGTTAAAAAGTGAGCAGTATCCCTGTGAAGAAAACTCTAGATCAGGGAACTAAGAATTCATATTAGTATAACATTAGAATCCAAAATAGAAATAATATTCATTACACCTCTACAAAGTTAATCTGTAAAAATAAATTCCCCTGACTGAGGGAGTTTTTTCAAGTTTTATATAGGAGTGTTTAAATAAGCTGCTTTTAAGCTCCATATCAACTTAGCTAGAAAAATAATCATCTTAATCAATTTATTTAACAAAGACTAACTCAAAGTGCTAAAAAGTATTTTGGATATGCTTCTACCCAATTTCAGTAGAACAGCCTCTGCACAGCTGACAGGAAGAAATGAAGAAAGGTTTCCTCTGCTATAAATAAAATACAGAAGTATGAGAAGCGGTGGGGGGGGCATTGGAACATGGTTGATTTGCTGTTCCTCTTTTAAAAGTCACTAAATTGAATGTGAAAATAATTCAACATAGTAAGTTGTTCATGGACTTATCCAAGTGATTGCAAATCCCTGGAAAACAATCTTACTCTGTCACTACTTCTAAAATAAATTACATACATTACAAAATAATGTCATTGGGAAAAAAACTCAAAAAACCATTAGGAGATTATGTTTCTAGGCACATGCAGAGCTCATTTTACTTTAATTATACAGTTCTTTAATTTGGTAATTATAAAATATTCCCTGACAAAATTAGTTTTAGTTACAAACTTAGGCATGTAAATTTCATACAGCCACCACTTTTTCTGACACACTGTCAGAATGTCACAGTTTTTAAGTAATGACAGTACATGGTATGGCACCACTACTTTTTAAAGAAATACATCCACCAAGAACTTAATGTTCAGTTGGCTTCCTCAAAAGAAAATAGATGAGGAACAAATAGTGGCAATAGTTTGCCGGCTTGTGAAACATAATAACACGATAAAATTTCAGATTTCACTCAACATCAGCCCAACCATTTACATCTATGTTCACCTCAACCTGGAGAGTGACTTTTTAGAATTATTTAACATGAGATTAAACTAGCAATAACAATTGAATCTCTCCCAATGGCTAGAATTGCAATCAAATTTCTACCAGTATTATTCCTTAAAATATAAAAGAAAACGATTTTACATATATTCGTAGTGAAAAGTGCCTATGTTAAAATGAAGATATCATTATGTCCATTACAGAGGACAATAACAAGCCTCTGTTCACAGAATTCACTGCACAGTGCCGTGTTTTCTGATCTGTACTTATATACACGGGCTGCATTTGAGTCAATGTTTGGATGTGAAAACACGAGAAGTAAAAAGAGAGGTTAAAATATAACAAATGAATAGTCAGAGTTAGGCAACATTTCACAGGGAAGTTAAAATGCAGCTAGACCAAAACGTTTATAATAATAATAGTAACAGTTATTGAATCCTGACACAACACGCACTATTACTATTCCCACTTTTCAGATGGAGAAACTGAAGCACGAGAGATTTAAATATTTGTCCAAGGTCCTGTAGCCAGCAAACACTTGAGTAAAAGTTAGAACACAGGCATTCTGACGAGGCAAGGTGAGTTCCTGTTTTTCCTAAGAAAAAACTCAAAGTTGTTGTCTTGAACTACATATTTTTATAATTACATAATTTATATCATTTGTATGACATCATGAACAGTAAAATAACTGAAAAAATTGCAAAGCACAAAATGCCTGTGTGGCTGAAAAACTTTTTGAATTATACTAACTCATGACTTACTGACACTTGCCCCTTACATATGGACTAGCCTCCCAAACATAAGACTCCCTCCCCTACCTGCTGCAACCCCTTCCCCACTCATCACTTCTGCTGACAGATAGGGAACGTGATGATTTGGAATTATCCTATACACAGTATGGCTCGCAGTCCAGCCCTTCCCTTTTTACTTCCTTCTATAAGAGTAACATTCTAAGCATTCTTAGAAAGACATACAGTAGCTTAGCAGTTATCCCCAGCTCTTATCTGAGAATAAGTCTACTTTCCTGACTAATCTCTTTTACAGTGTTCTTCCTACATTTTTGAAATTAAAAATGTCTCATTCTCACCCTTTTCCTCTCCCAGTTTCCAGTAGAATATAGGAGGCTAAGGCAATGAAAAACAGACCTATAGCCTTCGGCATTGGACTAGAGTTAGCAGCAGATCCATCTACATCAAGACTATCATAGGCTTGGTCTAACCTTGGGACATGTCCATGGGCAATCCAGGAGGAATCAGGAGATGGAATCTCTCAGTCTCAGTCCTCCCAGCTGAAGAAGCCACAGGACTGGAATCTAGGATTACTGGTGGCATAGACTGTGTAGGGCTAAGAAATGGAAAGAGTCAAAATGAACCGAGTCAAAGAAAGAAAGAATGAGAGAAGACTGATTGAGGCTACGGCAGAGAAAAAGGATCTACGGTAGAACAAAAATAGTATACTCTTCTTGTTTAAATTGATGTAATGTATTTCTCATCTCTCTGAGACTATTGTTAAATTGTTTTAAATTTTCTTCTGTTCCCTGCACTGAATGTATTTCTTTTGAGGTTTTTTGTTTTTTTCCCCATTTGAGAGGTTTTATTTCTTTCTTTAAAGTTCAAAGTTCTTCTGAAAGATCAGGGGTTCTGGCCAGCAGGTGGGAAGTAGGTTGACAATTCTCACATTCTGTATATAGACTTTCACTTAATACACTATTTATCAATCCCATCTTTCACCCCCAGCTTCCCATATCCCTGGTGTCCCAAAGTCTCAAAATTCTATGGATTAATTTCTTTAAATAATCAACTTCCCAAACTCTGCTGGGCAAGAAGAAGGGCAGACTCCTAACCGGGTGGGGTGGTAGGGCAAGGAAGGGAGAAGTATGATCTTGTGACCTAACTGCTATTTAAATAGACTTTCAACCAACCATTATATTCAGCCCTTAGCATCATCCCCACCTGTAATTCCTGGATCCTTTAGAGTGTGGGAGAACAAAGTCCCCTGCTTCCCAACACTCTCCCTGCAGACACTGAGGTTGAGTTTCCTCCACGGTTCTAAGTCAGTCACCACTCCTATACCTCTTCCCATCTTCCAAATATTTGTTGGCATCCCTTCTCCATGATGATCTCCTCTCCTATTCTCTCTCTCCTCAGGGTTTATACTTTTAAATCTTTATTGTTAGCTCAAGGTAGTTTCTGGAAATAACGGAGATAAATATGTTTTCATTAATACATTGGAAAAACTATGTGATATTTTAAAAAAGTGACTATCACCAATAACCTTTATATGTTATCAAATATAAGAATACTTCGATTTCAGAAAGAATGCCTCTGGTAGCTCACTCTATGATATTGTCTGATTAAGAAACATTTTCTTACATAATGACGGTTATTTTATTTCTAATTTATTAATATTTTCTCTCAGCAATAGGTGTTGACTTTTTTCATGCTTTTTATCCATCTCTAGTGTGATATTTTTTCTTTTGATGTGTTTCTATAATTATTTATTAATGAATTCCTGACACCAAGCCATCTCTGGTTGAGGTGAATTATTCTTTTAAGATATTGCTAAATTTAATTTGCTATATTTTATTTAGACTTTTTGCCTATATATTCATAAAAGAGATTGCTCTATAGATATATTTTTGGTGATATTTTCCATTAGGTTTTGGATTCAGGATTACGTGACTTTCAAATTTTTAACTGGAATACTTTCTATCAATTTCTATTCACACAAACAGGAATTTATGTCTTAAAATTTTTTAAAGCTTACTGGTAAAAAAATTTTTGAATAATAATTCTTAAATAAGTTTTCTTTCAATTTCTCCCATTTTAGATATTGCAGTTTTCTACTCCAAAATTAGAAGTAGTCAGCCAGTGAATTTTTTGCTGCTATTAAGTTTCACAGAGAATCAGCTTATAATTTCTATTTTTATTAAAATTTGTTTTTCATTTAACTTCTTTACTCATTTTTTTAAATAACTGTGCTTTACATTTTTTCTTAGTTATATTTCCAGAGATTTCTAAATTATTATTATTGTGTGTGTGTGTGTGTGTGTGTGTGTGTGTGAGGAAGACTGGCCCTGAGCTAACATCTGTTGCCAATCTTCCTCTTTTTGCTTGAGGAAGATTGTCACTGAGCTAACATCCATCCCAATCTTCCTCTATTTTATGTGGGATGCTGCCACAGGGTGGCTTCACAAGCAGTGCTAGATCAACACCCGGGATCTGAACCTGCGAACCCCAGGCCACAGAAGCAGAGGGTGCAGACTTAACCACTACACCACCAAGCTGGCCCCTTAAGTTATTATTTTTAAGAACCAGCTCTTGAATATATGAACTCCATCCTTCACTGCCTTTAAATCGTTTGGCTTTTTTTTAAATCTCATCCAATTCCCCTTAATATTATGTTATGGTTAAATATTAGCTTTTAAAAATTCCTAAAGTATTCTGTTTTATTTTATTTTTTTTTTACAGTTTAAAAGTGAAATTATTTAAAACTATATAGTTGCCTGGGTGTACAGCTTAGCTGCATTTCAGGAGGGTTTTTCCCCTTGACTCATAATTGCAGTTTTAATTGCCTCTGACCCAATAGTTTTTAACGGCTTAATTCTTCTAAGTAACTATTTATTTTATATTAAAGCTTTTTGTTAATAATTTCTGGTTTTATTATTTATTTATCACTTATTATGTATTATGGTGATCAGAGACTATGGTATATATAAGTAACTTTTGGCACATAACTTAATATCCAATAATATAAGCAACTAAATTTGGCATCATAAACAGACTTCTCATTCTACAGTAAATACTTTGAGAGAGGAGTTTTGTGTAAGTTCATCACCTCACAACAGGATGATTTGCCAAACGGTCCTCCACTTCTGAAATAAAGCCAGGTCTCTATTTTCTCAGTGTTAGATGGTACATTTTGATTTCTCTGCTTCTAACAAAACTGTTAGCTCACAGTCTGTTATACCTGAAAAGGGATAACTTCCTCTAGCTTCAACACAAAAACACAGGCCAAACTGAGAAACGGTGTTTTTCAACCACTTAACCACCAACTTGAATTTTTGAAAGTATTTTACAGATGCATTAATTGAAATCTACAAAGGCTCAAATGACTTGCCCACTGTGCCACGACTAGTACAGAGTACCCAGGGCCAGAACACTTTTTTTTTTTATTCAGGTGTCATAGTCCCCTTCCAATGAGCTCTCTGTTTTTATTGGCCCAATTATGGAATGCATTCACTAATTTTAAGTATTTTTCATACACTTGATTAGAAAAATTATATGCCAGAAGAGAAGCAACCGTCAAGTTTAAGTGACTAGAGAGGAGATTTTTAAAAGAATCATGTACACACACACACTTAAGCACAGCTACAAATTGTAGACTTCTGAAAAAACAAAAAATCATCTTTGAAGTAGGATGAGGAAGCCTTTCAGGGGAACTTTGGTCACACAGGCCACATTGTAATATTTACTAGTCAACCTTGTTTCCACCAGAACATTTTGGTTGTTAGTTTGAAAGTGTTTAAGTGAGGAAATAATCAGGAAAATTATTTAGTATCCAAATAAAGTTTCCACTTCTAGAAGCAATTTTAATTAGAACTCCAAAGAACAGACATGGCCCTGTTTTTTAAAAAATTTAAACTTTTGAATACCTGGCAAATGTGGTCATGGAAGCTGTATTGAGCCCAATGGAAGTCTAGTATATGTGTTCCAGTCCTGGCTCTGTGACCTTCCTATCTAACTCTAGATGTTTCTCTAGAACTCCCTTTTCTGAGATGCTTTGCACAGATTATCACCACCATGCCGTTGAATGGAATTTTTGTGAACATAATTGCAACTGATACTGTTTTTCATGTCAGGTAATATTTATTAAGAACCTATCAAGCCCCAGATAACAGTGCTAGGTAATGGAATACAGCACGAAAAGAGTAGTTACGGTCCCTGTCTCCAAAAAACTTGTAGTCTACTATTTCTTCACCTCAGATAGGATGATTCATTTATTATATTTAAAATAATAATTATTCTAATATGTTTTTCTTGTGCACACAACAGCCATTTTGTACTTCTTTGGGAGCTAGTTAAAAGTGATAAAAACAAAGAGACGTTAAACATTTATGTTACATCCTGTAACTGTTAGTATAAGTTCAAAGTTACATTTTACCACGCACCTAACAAAAGGTGGTGCTATATTCCTCAGCTCCACTTTTGTCTGTGATTATTAGAGCTATTTTAAGTTTTAATTAAAAATATGTATTTCCTAAAAATAAGTTAAATGAACACATTGCCTTTTCTTTTTTAAAAAATAAACTTTCCATTAAGCCGATAATATCAGAGATTAATAACAAAAGTAAAAGATAATTAAGCAGGGGCATTTAAAACAAATGGAATTCAAAATGTACTGCATGCTTGATTGGTTGACTAAAATTAAACAACTAATCTGAATATGACTGATGGGAATGATGCTGAAGGAACAATTAAAACAAAGCAACTCTGATAACCTCGATCAGGTTAGATCTCTTTTTATTTTCCATTTGCCTTTTGTTATTTATACCCGAAATATAAAACCTTATGATCAGTTTCTCATCTCTGTTTATGCTTGCTGTACTAGGGAAATCAATTAATTCATCAACTCAAACAGTACTCGCTTATTTGTTATGTTTGTGTCTCCCTCTTTGATCTTAAATTTCTCTATGATTCTCCTCAGGGTTATTTGTTATATCTTAGTAAAACCAGGATGTCACAGTGCTAAACTTACTGTTCTGCCATTTGTTTCAGATTATTCTTCCTACATGCTCTGATTTGCATAACTTTATTGTTTTGTGGATTCTAAGCTTGTGAATTTATTACTAAGGCACCTGCCAGTGTTACTGTATTTAAGGAACTGTCAGCAGTTTCTATTTTTGGGTTCTAAGTTGGCTACAAAAATTCTCTTTGGGCTGAATTTTGGCATGTGTTATAGGGTAACAACCCAAAAGTGAATTATTTTTAGAAAAGGGGAGAGTGGAGGGGAAATAGTTTTTTGGTTGGTTTTTTTTTTTTTTTTTTTTTGAGGTATAGAAATATAAAATAGAAAACAGAAGTTGTTGGTTTCAGAAGCATTCTGAAAGATTAATTCCCTTGAGTTTTTCTGAAGTTAATATCTTTTTTCAACCCATTATTCTATACTGCAGACTCACGCCTTGAGGGATTATGGTGAAATAATAAAATTACCTATTCTATTACAGGCAAGATAGCTCATATTATGCATTCATTTTAATAATGGGACAGCAGTTTTAGGAAAAAATAAAATCATCATTTAGTGAGGATTAGACTAGAACCAACAACAGTTTCTGGTTCCTGGAAAATGACTAAGCATCTGAAGTATGACCTTCAAGTGTCTCAAAAGTAGGTTCTCTCTACCCCCCACCCCAACACACACGCACTTATCATCACAAAGAGCTTCGCTAAATTGAAGAATTAGTGATACTCCTAGTTTCATTTAGTTTTGAAGCTCTGTCTCTGGAAAGCCCCTTCACAATCTAAATCTTTATTTGGCAAGCAAAAAGGGATTCATAAGCATATCTAGAACTTCCTCAAAATAGCATAATCAGAAAATTTTTATTTTTCCAAAGCATCAAGGCATGCAGGTGGGTATCGTGCTGTTCTCATACACACACACATTCCTTAGAGTGAAGCACTAAACTATCCCCAAAGCATCCTAGAAGTGAAACATGTACTACTCTTAAAGCAAAAATAATCAAAACCTTGTAGCTAGCTAAATGGTTTATTTCTTGAGTACCTTTTTGGGGCCAGGCACTAAGCTAGAAAGTTGGGTTAATCAGCTTATATAAAATACTGCAGCAGGGAGAAAACTGTAATATGAAATTGAGAAAAGAAAGGAAAGTCTTCAAAAAAAAGTAATCTGCATCCAAGCACTGTGTACGGGAAGCATAACCTGGCCCACAGTCTTGAGCAATCTGGTCCTTCTGGCAAGTGCGTCACTGTTGTGGAATTGGAGGCATCAGAATATCAGAGACCAGTTTCAAACACTGAATCATGCAATTCATTCCATTCCCTCTTTTAACAACTTACTCACCAAGCAGTCTCCTAGTTATAATTTGATTTTCCCTGTGGAGTAACTTCCAGTGAGACAGTGCTGAGTAGGCTCACATGTGCATTCTAAATCATTTGGAGCAAAGACTTCTTATTGTAAACCAATATATTTGCATTTTGGTTTATACACTAATATCTTGTGAGTTTGGTTAATGCAAGCCTGTCTCTGAACGAGAGTTCTACTCCCAATGTGCTAACTAATTTGTGTCTAGATCTCCACTGCGAAGGTCCACACCCTAGAACCTGTGAGTCCAGCTCTGACACATAATAGGCACTTAATATATGAATGAGCAAAGGCAGTGATGCACTGTGAAAGCCCCTGGTAGCACACGTAAATTGCTACGTAGTTTTCTCTCCAATTTCAACAGGAACTAAAGTTCAAAGAGGAAAGAAGTCATGGTTTAAGTTTTTACAACTTCATTTTATTTTAATAAACTGCAAAAAAAATGTGCTAAAGCAAAGGGTTCCTAAACCATACCTCATTTCCACTCTGATGTTTTCCAGTAAGAATTACTGCTTAAATAAATATTCTTTAAACGATGTTAGATTTTTTCCTATTTGTATGGCAGCCTATTGCTGAAAGGCACCTTAGAATACTTCTGACACAAACCCCTCTTTTACAAAGGAGCAAACTGACGTTATTATTTCATCTAATCCTGTAACAATTAAAAAAAAAGGAAATAAGTACCAAAAGTAGTTTAAAATTACCAAGAAGTTGTTCCTCACTAATTAAAATAAGGAAGTTTGGTTAGTTTGATGTTAGTTAGGAAATAAATTATTTCAGAGTAACTCATCTGTATTTCTTGCTGTGTATCCAACTTTAGTTGGTATGAGCTTTTCAACTTTACCTTCAGTTTTCTGGTTATTAAGAGTTTTAAGTAGCTTTTACATATTTATGCAATGATAATAAAAACAGCAAGTTCCTCAGAAACGTGATTTTCTTTCAGTTTTTGTCTTTTTTCTTTTTTTGAGGAAGATTAGCCTTGAGCTAACTGCTGCCAATCCTCTTCTTTTTGCTGAGGAAGACTGGCCCTGAGCTAGCATCCGTGCCCATCTTCCTCTAATTTATATGTGGGACGCCTACCACAGCATGGCTTGCCAAGCAGTGCTATGTCCACACCCAGGATCCAAACCGGTGAACCCCAGGCTGCCAAAGGGGAACGCGCGCACTTAGCCGCTGCACCACCGAGCCGGCCCCATCAGTTTTTGTCTTTTAAACAAAAAAATTTGCACCTCAAAAGTGTGGTGTTGCCCACTCCATGTTTTGTTTTGCTATTGATTGAATCAGTGTAACATTTCATGCTTTGGCTTCTAGTATTAGGTTGAACTGTATACACCTCCCATATCTGTAGGTCACAAGGGTCAAATATCAGCAATTTCATGTGGTCAAACTAATATTTACTGAAAAATGTAGTTTTTACTGCAAATTAGCTATATGATAGCATTATATCTTCTAGTCAATTATTTCTAGGTTCTGATATGTAAACCAAAAATGATAACATTTTAGTTATCAAACTAAATTTAATTTATAGCAAATAACTGTTTATCCTAGGAAATACTTTTATTTCCCTAAAAACAACTATTTGTATTCATACAAGACCTCCATGTACTAATCAAAAATTAAAAAGAGATTTTCCTTACTAAATGAAATAAGTCTAGTAAATAAGTCAAATGTAGAATGAGCTCAAATAAAAATCAGTAAAAGAATTCCATTTATAGATATCTTGTTGCATATGTCCATGGATATTAATCGGTCATCAGCACATGGGAATTGTGGGGGGAAAAATCCCTCAACTCTTAGTTATTTTTACACGCCCCTTGAGGTATCCAAAATCATAAGAAAATGGTGAAATGATGGAAAATAGGGCATTGAGGAGAAAGACTTATGTTTACCTGAATAACTTGCATGATTTAATCATTCAATTGCCTACTTAACATGGATTCCAGCTATGAAGACCTCAGATTCCCACAAAATTTCCACGCTCTACAAAAGGGAATATAACTAGAAAGAAATGGCTTGCAAAGACGGACCTCGCATCAAAAGAACACAGCCTCATGTTACACAACTCTTTAACTAGCCCTTCTAACAGAGTTAAAAAATCTAAACAATTTAAAGTGCTGAAAAATCCAAAATATATATTCATTTTGGTGACGGATTGGCCACATGCATTGTGAACATGCTCCTCTACCTAATTGTTCCAGGTACCGAAAACATGCCAGCATGTTTTATTGTTTGGGACAAAACCAAAAATAAATAAGGGGTGAAGAGGAATTGAGAACTGGTAATTCCTAAAGACAAAGTGAAGCATCCACTGCATTTACATAAAATAGCCAAGAAAATAATTTAAATACTTCTTAATATCTGTTATCCAACTTAAACCTCCTTCAAGCTTCCCTTGTCCAAAATAATTTGTAAAAAATCCTAAGAATGTTGTCATTTCTAAGACAAATATATCCTTTCGGATAATTTTATTCAAAAACACATTATTTGAAGAATGTAAGCAGGAAACTTCAGTTTGAAGTAAGTTCTGAAAAGTAAAAACCAAAACTACTGCCAGAAAAAAATGGAATTTGAAATAAGACAATAACAGGTCTTTATATTTACTAATAACAAAAACAAAATTCTATAAAATTAACCATGAACAATTTCGCTTCTGCTATGTCAGAATTACATTGGTCCAATTTGTCACCTAAAAACTGCCCTCTCTATTTACAACAGCTGTGTATGGAGAACAAAACCCTGCTGATTTGACTTTTGTCAAACACCATTAATTATAGCCAGTGACAAAAAGTTCAACAGTTATTTCAAATAATTATTTTTGCCTATATTAGACGAGACCATGTGGTTTTACCACAAATTGAAATAAAATATATCAAACTTGAAAATTTTATGTGCTTATTTAAAAAACAACATACTTGTGCTATAAATTCAAATAAAACACAATGATATCTTTAATATTACTGAAACAGCCTTCAAATTCAAAGCTACCTGCTTCTGTATAAACTCAACAACTTTCATTTCACTGGAGGAAGGGACTGAATCACTGCTTGCTGTGGAAATTATCTTATCTGTCTTAACTCTTAGGCTGTATCTCCTTTGGAAGGTTTTTTTTGGTGGTGGAAGAGTAGAAGGAGAGTGGGTGTAGTTTCTCTTAAATCTCACACATATGTATCTCCATCTCAGGTATACTAAATGATGCCACTCCTCTTCTACATTTTACTTATCATTTTAATTCACTTTGCTGCTAATACTTTCAAAAATAATAAGTACATTGTAGTGATCATACAGAGTTTCATCAGCTTCTTTCACTAAATTGCTTTACTTCTGGCTGTTCTGGTAACTTGCAATGGTAAACTTGACAAGATGAAATCAGTACCATTAAAAGGAGAATAATTAATAAATCAATGTTTTCTTCATAATGACAACAGAGTTGTAGGCCATATTTTTGTTTAATTCATTGCTTTTTAACTTAAAAAGTAGGGTTTTATTTTCACATGCACTAAGCATCAAAAATTAAGGTAATTGTAATATTTCCATTCACATGCTTTGTCTTAACCTTGATCTTTGTCTGGGTAGTCTATTTCACCTCATAGACGTAACATTATTGGGTCATTTTTAACATCTGTTGGTACTTGTCCCTTTTGTTTCAGGAAATGATTCCACTTCTACATCAGTTGTCCCTTACATACATAAACAAATGTAGCTCGCCACTTACATATACGTCAAGCTCTGTGGTTTATAGCATTTGAGAGATGGTAGAAAAGAAAAAAGGCTCATTGTAACTTTAAGAACTTTCAGACTTTATCAGTCAGAAAAGGAAATTTATACTATTTTCAACTTGAGCTTGAAACAATCTGTGGTATTTTAGCATTTGGCATGGATGTCTCATGTCACTTATCACATTATACCCTGCATTATAATTATTTCTGTAAATACTGAAGTTGTTTTTAGGGACCTCTAAGCTCCATAAGGGCAAGAGCTATTTCTTATTCATCTTTTTATGCTTTAAAAAAATGCTCCTCAAATTTAACGTGCACACAGATCACCTGGGGAATCTGGTCAGCGTGCAGATTTCACTCAGTAATTCTGGGACAGGGGCTGAAGCATTGCAGTTCTGACTAACTGCGAGAATATGTTGATGCTGCCGGCCTGACAACCACACTGTGAGTTGCAAGGGCATACAAAACCCAGCGCAAGCCACGAACCACTTAAAGGTATTTCTTTCAATTTTCTGTGAGAGAAATAGGTATTTCTTTGGTTAGGTTTGGTAGAAAGCTAACATTATTGAGTACCTACAATGTGCCAAATACAGTTGATAATTCTCACATCCCTATGAGGTAGGTACTATTGTTAGCTCCATTTTACAGATAGGGAAACTGAGACACTAAGGTGAAATAAATTATCTAAGTAATTGAACCCAGGTTTGCCTGAATCAAAGGCCTCTACTCTTAATCACATCAACATCTTAGCATCTCATAGCCACAATCAATGAGGTTGTCCTGGATGCCCCGTCTCCCCTTTTCTCTCAGGGAAAATTTTCCATCCTTCAAGGCCCAGAAGGATGGCACTTCTTTGACTTCCTTCCACTTTATGTAATTTTCTGGCTGCTCTTGAGCTTCCTCAGAAATCTGTTCATCCTGCTGGTGTAGAACTTGCCAAAGTGTATTAGTTATCTGGGTGGAATCCTCTGGTCTTCTTTGCCAGGTGTCAAAAGCTTGAGAGCTGGAACTCGTCTTACTCATGTTGATACCCCAAGACTTACGGCATGGGAGCTTTTAAAAGATACAATGCCCAGGCGCCACAACCAGGGATTCAAATCTGTCTGATCTGGGTTAAAGCCTAGGCATCAGCATGTTTGTAAAAGAACCTAGGGGATTCTAATGTGCTGCCAGGTGACAATCCTTCATGTTGAGCTTCACAGGACATAGTGAGGGCTTGGACATTCACTCTAAGGGAGGTGGGTATCCTTTGAGGGTTTTGACAAGATCCCTTTGGCTGATGTGTTAAGAATCGTCTACAAGGAAACAAGGGTGAAAGCCAAGAGCTGGGCTATCAAGTAAGATGCCACCATAATAACCTAGCTAAGAGAGAACAGCCATCTGGACCCAAGGGAGTAGCATTGGAGGTGATGAGAAACAATCATGAGTCTAGATATATTTCCCATGGTACAGCCGACAGGAATTGAAGACAAATTGGATGTAGGGTCTGGCAGACAGAAAGGGAGCAAGGATGATGCCAAAGTTTTTGAGCAACTGGAAGACTAGGCTTGCTACTTACTAAGATGAGGAAGATGTCAGAAGGTATAAATAACATGTAAATACTTGACACTATTCATTCCAGAAGAGGGCCAGCTGCCCCTCTTAATTAAAATGGAGCCCACCCTTCGTAATGAAATTCTTTTCCTTGTCAAACACTCTCTTCCTGATGTCCTTCCCTAAACCAGGACTCTTCCCCAAGCCAACTTCCCAGTTCTTCTCAGAGTCCTTCTTTCCCTTACAGATCCTTTCCCAAGTTTTACCCTATGCTTATCGGAAAATTTTTTTCCAGAAAGTACACTATTCTTGCTTCTTCCTCCATCCTGAGACTAGCTGCTATTTTTCTCTCAGTGATCCCACTCTTTCCCTCAACCCTGTTCTGAAATCCCTGCTTACAATAATCCATATCTGCCTGTTTTCTCCTCCTGCACACCTAACTAGAAAAACGTCTTGGTCACCCCACTGAATCAGCAATCAGCACGCTCCATACCAGCACACCATCAAGGAAAAACAAACAAACAAAAAAAACACTCTGCCTCTGCTTGTAGAATTAAATGTTTTCAACATGAAAATATAATCTCTTGGTAAGCAGAAGATGAGAGAGTATCAAAAGTGACATGCTCCCATTAAGAAAACACTGAAAATTATTTTCCCTGACAACCAAAGATGCATCTCAGCATACTCCTGGAGGGAAATTGGACTCTGTGGGGTCTAACGTTGTAATCCTCAATAATTATTTACTCTGTGATAGCTTATGATAATGAAAATTACACTCACCACGCCTTCTTCAATATCTAAAAACACTTTGTCCTATGCCCACAGTCTGTGATTATGAGAAAGAAACAAGCTGAGTAATCCAAACTGTGATGCTCACATTCAAATCCTGAAGTAATGGACTAGAAAAAATAATTTTCTGATTATGCCACAACTTTACAGATGAACACCGTTTAATGCTGCTACAGCTACAGAGAAGAAGGGATGATTTTAATGTTGGCTTTACCTATAGATGAGATTTTTCTGCATGCCATTGTCAGAAGACATTTCAAATAAAAGACAAAGCACCTTGGGAGGCTTAGTGATGGGGGAGCTCTACATTTCTTCCACTAGAAATCTCAAAAGAATTCTCACCCAAAAGAAGACTCATATGAATTTAACTAATTTGAGATGTTAAGTATCTCTTTGATATTACGGCTAACACATAACGGAAAGTAGAAATACAATTCTTACACTTTTTATATAAATTCTAAATGAAATATGCAAAGCTACAAAAAAGCTACAGCTCCCTATTGTAAAAGAAATGAACACCAACATTTATATGATTCCATTGTACATCAAGCTGCATCTCACCTGGAGCTCATTACACAATTTGATTGGAACTTGGCTTAGTTTAGGGAAGAAAAGAAAGGTTAATAAAGCAATTATTCACGTGCTACCTAAAATCAGACAAGAATTTGAATCTTCAAAAAGGCACAGTATATAAAGTTACTCTCAAAAAGGCTAATATTCCTAGAACTCACCAATACATACCATTTCAACAGTGTTCTTTGAACCATATTAAGTAACCACTTTCTCATTTAATTTTATCTCTGCAATTCCACAGTCACACACACACACACACACACTCTCTTTTTTAAAAGCTTACAAAATAATTGTGTCGTTAAAATGAAATTACTTTTTAACAACATTAATGCATAACACCTATTTAAAATGGCCTGTTATTGAGTTTATCATCAATTTTGAGCTCTTCTGCACATGCCCTCTTTTATCTCATATGGTGCAAGGAATATGATAAGTGTTGAAAACACATCTAAGACAGGTAAGGAGATGAATGAGGTAGATAAACTGATGATGTATGGATAGGAAGAGAAGAACATGAAGGTTCTGAAGGCCTGGTTTTAAGTAGGGAGGAGATAGAATAATATGAAAGCGAAGATAGAGGAAAAAAATAGTTGTGGATACTAAGAGCAATTTCCATCTGCTCTACTATTTAGACTCAAGTCAGATTTGACTATGACAGTAGGAAAATATCCAAGAAATCTGTAGAACTTGCTAGATAGACAGATGGATCAATCTATGCCTATATATAGATCTATCTATATTTCATCTATTTATCTATAGATCTATATATCTATATATAGGTATAGATCTATCTATCTATATCTATCTGTCTATATATATCCCTGTGTCTTGAGGTGTGAATAGAGAAATCTATTAGTTTGAACCACATGAAATTGCCTGACCTACAACAACGGCCATTGCAAATGGTTCAAACTGAGACAAATATTTTCACAGTCAATGCTAATTATCTCCTGAATTATCTTTCCTCTCTTTTCCTCCCATCCATGACTTAGGTAAATATGCTGGAAAATGGGCAACTGGAAAGTTCCCCTAAAGAGGCCGTGGGACTGCATGAGGTCACTCTGCTGGCCATGGGAGGAGCAGGGACCAGAAATCAGGGCTTACTCCCTAGCCCGGTGCTCCTTCCACAACACCACTGTGACAGTGGAAGGTTCAAAAAGAGAAACAGAGTGGAAGGAAGGGCAAATGTCAGACTTACCTGCACACTCAGAATTTCACTGACAAAATTACATCTATAAAAATAGAGCTCCCTTCCACTTCATGTACCAGAGAACAAGGAAGGAATAAAAAATGAGTCAGCAGAAAGAATGACAGTTCCCTCGAGTTCCATGAGTTAGAGGCGTTTTTTAGGGTCAATCCCAAGTTTGCCAAATTCAGGAGTTCTCTGCTGGTGATTAGTCAACATGATTGACAATCAGGGATACTTTAAAGAGCTACTCATCCTGCCATGACACATTTTTCAGGGTTGGACAGGAGAGCCAGTGCAAAGGATTTTATACCCTCAGTCATTAATACTGTCCTGAAAAATAAGAGCTCATCCCATTCACAGTACAACTCCTCCTTTAGCTAGAAGTTAAAGACTGATTTCCAAGTTCCATGGAAGTGTCACTAGTGGATTTAACGAGAGATCGACCATGGAGCACATGGAGAAGAGAAGATAAAAAACATAGTTAAGAATCTGATCAACCCAAATAACTCACATAAGCAGATTATGGGGGGTTGGGGGAATGCTCAAAGCTGCTTTGAAAGATCTTCACAGATTTCTTAATAGCCTCAAACTTGTTAATGGAATTTAACAGGCTGTTACTGTAAGCATCCTTGATGATCACTGGGCACCACAGTGTGGTTGAACGTCCTCAAGATTTTCTATCACAGATTTGCTGGTAAGCTTGTTAAAAAGCCAGGCTGCCTCTGGTGAGTGGCAGGTGCTGAAATAACTTGGACTGTACAGTGAGAGAAAATCTTTTGTTCCCACCATCAGGAGTTGTTAAGGTTATAAAATTTGAAACTGAAAATTGGTCAACAACAACAAAAATCTGCTGCACTAACTAAAATGGATTCTATATGTGAAAAAGAAAATTAACTTTTCTCACTCAGTTTGTGGTCCAAGAAAACAAAATCAAAATATTGGGTGAATGTTGTGATTGTCTGCTGTTAAAGGCAAAGCTGTTATTTTAAATAATTGCAAAGAAACTTTTCAAAAGCCTTCAATAACAGTTTCAATAATATTTAAACCTAGCTCTAGATGGCAAATACATCTTTGCCTTCCTATGAAAGTGGGATGGCTAAAAACTTTTCTCAGGAAGACAACAGAGGTGCCTCTTAAATTTAATCTTCTCATATTTTCACCAGGGCTAAATTACAAGCAGTATGTTGGTGAGTTGTAAAAGTCAAATAAAGAAATTAAATTTAGCACAGTGTTTACAATGGTGCTTTCTCATTCCAATAATAATGAGGAACTCATAAAATTCAGGCTTCTAAGAATAGCAGATTTGTTAGACTTATTTTTAAATTTATGGGCATCAACAAATAGCATAGTTTCCAATATTTTATTTCATCTGATTTTTTTAATCTGGCTGGCAATTTGCTTAAAATATTCACACTTCCATTTTATTGGTTGCTAGATGAACTTTTATTTGTAAATACACTGTGCCTACTTTTAAACTGCTTGTTTTGGCTTTCAAGTTTGTGTTTAAATGCATAAACATCAAAAAGGAGATAACTAAAAGCTACTTTAAGATCTGAGAAACAATTTTGAAAGTTTTGCTGACTCCCAAACTAATCTTCACCAGCAACAGAAACTACTCTCATTAGTAATCAATAATAAAGAGAATGTACAAAAAATAAATGCCATAAAATGTTCTTGTTTCAACTATCATGTGTGTTTAAGGTTATCAGCTTAGAACTGTAAAGCACCCAACAACCATGACAAATACCGCTAACCAACAAACATTTAACATTTTTCTATGCCAGCACTTCTCACACTTTAATGGCAGAGGAATCTCCCCTCTTCGTGGATTCTTACTAAGGAGGTCTGGGAGGGGCCCGAGATTCTGCATTTCTAACATCTCCGTGGTGTGATGCTGATTGCTGTTGATTTGAGGTCTAGACTTCGAGTAACAAAAGTCTATTGTGTACTAAACAATATACTAGGCAAATATTTTTACATTTAACCTTCTTAACTACTCTATGATATAGGTAGTATTATCCTCACCTATCAAACAAGGAAAGTGAGGAAAAGCGAGATTTCATACAACTAGTAAGTGACAGAACCAAAATATGAACCCAGGTCTCTTTGAAGCCAAAGCCCCTTGTCTACAATATTTCACTGCATTCATCTCTCAAGAAAAGAATTTCTCATTGTCGGAAGTTAATGCCCTGTACTAACAACATGCTAATCCAAGATGAATTTATTTAAATCAATGGTAGAATAGTTTAAAAATCCAGATGCTTAGGCCCCACTCCAGTGTATTTCTTTTTCAATAAATGTGGTGGGGATTGAGTTTTGTAAATCGTTTCACCATCTCTACAGGTGACTCGGGGAATCACTAAAGTTATTCATTTGTTATGCTGTCTGAAGACAAAGCCCACTGCAATAAATGCCATCTGCATTCCATTTGTTACTGAAAATGGAAAGCATGAAGTGTGGATGCTGAGCAAGTATGTGGGCTTGAGGGAAAACACCTCGTCTTAAAAAAGGTTAGATGTTGATTTAGCATTTTCTATTGGATGACAATACACAAAATATAACCTTTCAATTAATCCCTAGGCCTGAGCTATAGTCCTTTTGTAATTCTCCCTTATTTCAGGAAAGGCTCTGATCCAAAAGATGCTGGCATATCCAGCAGCTGTATGTAGGAAACCATTCCATTCTGAAACTTCCCTAGGAGGCCAGGATATTGGGATGAAACTGGTTCTGAAAGGGTTCTTTTCCCCTCTACTTTCATGCTGTTTTAATAGCAAGCACATGTCATCAGAAAATATATAACTAGCCAGAGCTCCTCCTGATGACTATTATTATATTTTCTGGAGTTTAAGTAGGGCAGGCCTCTCTTCCTATTTCTGTGTTTACAGGCAAATTTTTCAGGAGAACTAACCATTTTACAGGACTTTTATACTGGGCCATTTGTGCAATATGGAACTATAAAATGTGTGAAGAAATCTCGGCAACACAAAAGTCGTTTCAAGAGAAAAAAATGAAACATGGAGTGGGGCCTTACACCATCAATATTCCCCTAAGTAGAAAGTTCTATCAGCCTTGACAACAATCCCATAGGTTGCCAGAGGCTTTTCACCTGTTTCACCATTACTTTTAGGCTGCAGTTGATTCAGTAGTTATCAGAGAAAACATGTCAGCACCAAGGCAGTGTGTCATCAGTGACAAGCTGGAACCAGTTACTCAACCTATGTTTGGGAAAGACGCATGTAAGTCAGATTCTACCATTTCTGTCAACATTAGAAGTGACTAGATACTCACACACAGTTTTTCTTCTCCTCTCTTCAAAAGTTGCTGCTAGATTCAAGTTTATCAGACAGAATTCCAGCATACTTAATTTCAACAAGTCCTTATTCAAAGGATATAAAGAGCAATGATCTCAAGAGAAGATAATAAAGTTACTTTTTGGACTAATAAGAAATCCATGGCCTATTATTGCTTTAATCAAGAAAATCTGGCTGTTAGAAGTGAAAACATGATATCAAGATACCCAATCACATCTTTCATTCACTATTACACACATAGAAATATTTTATTATGGGTAATTTATATGTATGTGTGTGTGTGAGGAAGATTGGCCCTGAGCTAACATCTGGTGCCAATCCTCCTCTTTTTTGCTTGAGGAAGATCGTTGCTGAGCTAACAACTGTGCCAATCTTCCTTACGTGGGATGCCGCCACAGCATGGCTCGACAAGCGGTGCTAGGTCCACACCTGGGACCTGAACCTATCAACCCTAGGCCGCCAAAGCGAGCATGTGAACTTAACCACTATGCCCCTGGGCTGGGCCTGATTATGGGTAATTTTTAACAGAGTCTTATTCCAAAGAGGATTCCACATCGATTTTGGGGGTACAATGCAGCACAAAACCAGTATGCAATGCATTACTTCCCAATGAGAAGATTCTAAATGCCAAACTTCTCAATACTTATATATGGTATGTGCATATTTTAGCAGATAACCCCAAATGGAGTGCAAAGTTATCAGTAAAAATATTCTGTTAATATGATATTTAAGAGCACTCATTAACAGAAACATCTTTGCTATGCATACTTTGCAGCACCCTGCTATTCAAAGCGTGGTCTCTGGACCAGCAGCAGCAGCAGCAGCAGCAGCATCACTGGAGAACCTGTTAGAAATGCAAAATCTCAGGCTTCATCCCAGACCTGCTGAATCAGTGTCTGCATTTTAACAAGATCCCCAGGTGACTCATAGGCACTTTAAAGTTTTAGAAACACTTGTGCAGCAGTTACTGAGCTAGGCACTTTATATTTTCTTTTTAATTTAATCCTCACAACAACCGTATTAGCTAGATACTATTCTTTTCATCATTACCATTTTGTGAATGAAAAAACAAGACTAAGTAGTAACTTTCCAAAGGTCACATAAACAGGAAGGGACAAATGCAAACCCAGGGCCGACAGATACAAAAACCCAACTTGCTTCTCTCTGCTGTGCTGTCTTGAAGGCAGAACGTCTTCGTGCAGAGCCTGTGGATAGATATTGGATACTTTGCAGGATTTAGTCCACCTTTCTCATGAGGAGGTTCAGTTTTCAACCAACTTTCAAAGGAGTCTCTGTCCCAAAAAAGTTTAACAATCACTTCTTGAAATTCTTGTTGTAAACAGGTACAGGAGCAAACAATTGAAAAGTAATCCACAAAAACGTATTTTCTTAACGTTAATACTTTAACCCTTGAAAATTGAAGATTACCACTACAAATGAAAAAGCCATATTCCAAGCAGCAATTTACATTTATACACATTGAAAAATCTGTGGTCACGTAATTTTTCTTTCCTGCTGATTTTAGGATGCTTAAGAAATTAAAAGGAGAAACGAAAATGAAGGACACTTCATGCTGAAATTTCAAGTATAGGTGAAATTCAGCTCATCTCTCTGGATTTTAAAAACACAGTGGTCAAGAGCGTTGCTTTTGGAATTCATGCATTATCTGGGTTTGAATTTTAGCTCTACCTTGTGTCATACACATAATCTTGAAAAAGTCATCTAGTCTTTTTAAATCTTAGTTTCCTAATGCAAAATGAAGATAAGGATAGCATTGGTCCCTAAGCTTGTTTTATTACCTAAGATAATGTAGGCAGTCACCAGCTCTGGTGGTCTAGTGGTTAAGATTCGGAGCTCTCACCATCGAAGCCTCGACTGGTTTCTCAGTGAGGGAACCACACCTCCGGTCTGTTGGTTGTCATACTGTGGTGACTGTATGTTGCTGTGATACTAAAAGCTATATTACCGGTATTTCACCCATCGTGGACAGGTTTCAGCAGAGTTTCCAAACTCAGACAGACTAGAAAGAAAGACCTGACCACCCACTTCAAAAAAATTGGCCATGAAAACACTATGAATAGCAGTGGAACATTGATACAGCGCCCGAAGGTGAGAGGATGGCACAAAAAAGACCAGGCAGGGTTCTGCTCTGCTGTACACAGTGCCACTAAGAGTCGGAATTGATTCAATGGCACTAACAACAAGATATAGGCAGAGGGCCTAGCGAAGTGCCTGGCAATGTAGTAAGTACTCAATAAATGCAGTCAATCATTACTGAAAGTCCTGTATCTTATCAGTGATTATTATATTATTAAGAGACTTACTGGAGTTTTTCCAGGGTCCAAAAAGCTGCTCATCAGATTATCTAATCTTTCTAAATAAAAGGATGGGCATATAAGGAATGAGTGCTGGCCTAAACGCAAAGTTTAAGGGGGAACTTAAACCCCTTTCATTTACATTTTTAAGGTGAATCAAAATTTTAGTGATTCTCAAAGTGTAGTCTCCAGACCAGCAGCTTCATCTTCACTGGGGACTTGTTAGAAAAGCAAATTCTCAGGTCCCTCCTCAAAAGTAAACCAAAACTCTGGGGGCGGGACCAGCAATGTGTGCTATTGCACAAGTCCTCCAGCTTATTCTAATGCATGCGAAGTTTGAGAACTGCTGGTATAAATGAAAAGGAGCATTAGGCAAGGACCATCTGAAAACAAATATACCTCCACCTGTCCTCTAAAGGGCCCTCTTCAGTGTGTGGCCACCCGAGGCTGTGATTAAATCTCTTGTGATCTGCGACACCTGTCATCATAGGCTCTTCCCAGGAAGAAAGTCAGATGAGACTGAGGAGGCAGAGGAAATGCATATTTGCATAAATATGCAGTTCTCAACTTCCTAAAGTCAGGGCGTTATCCTCCTAGAAACTGCCTCCACCTCACCAAAGGGGATTAATGTAATCACTAAATTATCGAGCGCTGTGAACATTTGCATCAAAATAACATATCATTTTCTACAGAAATAAATTTCAAGTGCCTGATCCTAGCTTACAGCCTGTATTTTACTAGGGCAAATTGGACATCTATTTAGGTTTAAAGCAGAGAGCTGTTAACTAATAAGGAGCAAAATGAGAGAGAGTGTAAAGCATAGAGGTTAAGAGTGTTGATTGTGAAGTCCTGCTGCCTGTTTTCCTAACCCAGCTCCCTCAGTTACAAGCTCTGTGACCTTGAGCAATGAATGAATCATCCTTTGCCCCAGTCCTTTGTCTACTCCAAGGGGATAATAACAATAGTACTCATCTCACAAAATGTCAAGGATGAAAGGAATTCACACATGTACAATACACAGCACAGTGCCTGACAGCTAGTAAGTGTTCAATAAATGCTCATTTTTCAAAAAGGTTGATGAAACAAGGGGTGGGCCTGCTGGCATAGTGGTTGACTTTGTACACTCTGCTTCAGCAGCCTGGGGTTCACAGGTTAGGATCCCAGGTGTGGACCTACATACTACTCATCAAGCCATGCTGTGGCAGCATCCCACATAAAAAAATAGAGGAAGATTGGCAAAGATGTTAGCTCAGTGACAATCTTCCTCAAGCAAAAAGAGGAAGATTAGCAACAGATGTTAGCTCAGGGTCAATCTTCCTCACCAAAAAAAAGGTACACGAAATGGAACAAAAAACATGGCTTCTTCTGTCTTTGTTAGTCTTGTAAAAAGGAATCCATTTCCTTTAACATGGGGGTTTAGACAAATGCTGTATGTTTGGATACTCTGCATGGCACCTACAATAAGATCACAACCTTTATGTGGTTATGATTACTTAATTATTTCATGTAATTTGCCAGGTTTTTTCAACCAGATTGCTGAGAACCATTGAGGACAAATGTCTTTCTTTGTTTCCTTGCATCCCCCACTGTTTCTTCCCCACAGTAGCTGCTAAGCACATATTCATCTGTGATGATATAACATGAAGAATAAAAATCTGAACTATAAATTACAAATTTCAGAATTCACTTATTTGTAAAAAGACAGGCACAAAATTAAAAATAATTCACCTAGCTTAAATATTACTAAACTTGTTTTAAATTTATTGCCAAAAATGTATCTAAACATCAAGTAATGCCTACTGTATTAACCATAACAACTCAACCCAAGGTATCATAAAGCCGGAGCCAAATCACCTTCTTAAAACATTATAAAGCACCTACTCCTCAATGACATAAAAACCTGTTTATGACATTGAACATAAAGACCGATGAAGGTTATGCCATCCAGCCCTTCAAAAACTCCTTTAGATTGTTTTACCGATGCTCCACCAGAGATAAGAAAGTTATTACCTGAAATAAAACCTCAGTTTCAATTTATTGCCACATTTCCAGGCATCCCATATCAAACATAACTATAAATAGTAGGATCCTCAAACTGCAAGTCCAGTCTAATTTATAATTTATTTCCCCACTATTCCTGTCTTTCTGTCCTGGAATGCTTCAGCCTGAAAGAAACACCTTACTGTTTCATAAGTTCAGTTTGCAGACCCACTGCAAATGGGACATTGTCCCCTTGGCTGCGCTGTGATGCGGCGATAGGGCAGGCATATTGCTATCTCCAGAATACAATGGCTTCCTTGCCCACATTTCCCTTCCCTCTGTCTCACACTGCTAACAGCTAATAGCACAGTTTCTATAGAAGCTGTCACCAGGGAACCGTCCAATGTACTTTGGCAAAGGAATTATTTCACCCTGTAAGAAAAGAGGATAGAAGGATACTAAAAAGAATAATCTCTCGCTTGGATGCTGGCCATCTAATTAAATTCAGAAGGGTATTGATTCTGTCCACCTAGATTAACTTTAATTTTATGTATAACCAAATCATAGATTCAAATTAACCAATACAGATCCCTGAAACTCCTCCAAAACTGTATCGAATATCAGTAAATGAAATTTCTCAAGTGACTGTGACTGCAGTCCAACTTGGATTGTTGATAATTTTCTATTTTAACATAAAATCTCTAGCACAGAAGGATAAATCGAGGCAGTGTATTAAGTGCAGTGCAGACCACACAATTTAGCAAACAAAGAAAGTGGAAACTTTCTAATGTTCATTAAGGATATGTTATTATTCCAGAGATTTATAAAATATTCAAGAGCAGCATTTTAAATTAAATTGATGGCATGTGCAATAATTTTTCACCTGAAACATCACACATTGTAAAAGTATTTACATATATTAAAATCCAAATATTCCAAAGTTCACACATGGTGACAAGGATATCAAATCTTGAATCCTAAGCTTGCCTAACTAATGTCTGGTTAGTGTGTCCCACATCTTTACTAAATGCTGAGTAAGAGGAAATAAACTAAGTATTTGGATCTGAGCCTTAATAATTTTCAATGTCAGGTCATAAATCTCCTGACAGGAAAATATTAAATTCTAAAATCACTTCTCAAAGAATTTGCAGCATTGTTTTCTTCAGATTATTTGCTACATAGCACCAATTTTGTTATCTCTAAGTTAGTGTGGATATAACTGAGTCAGGAAAACATAGGATGGACCAAATCAGGAATCCATACATTTCTACCAAGTTTCCACTTAATTGTCGTGCTGGTCTATTTCTCATATAATTATCACTCACTAATATTGAATATTTTTTTCCTGAAATTGGCTAAAACATCCTTAAAATGCATAGATGACAGAAAACTCAGATGGTGAAGGAATGTTTTCGTTGTTAAACTGAACTAACAGTTCCCAAAATTGTCTTCAAAGAATAGGACAAAGAAATAGGTAACTATATGTTTAAGAAAATACACACCTTCCACATAATTTTCCAAATCTCCATGAATTATAGGAAAACAAATCTGAAAAAGTTTTAATGGCTGTGGAGAATAAAGCAGATAGAACTTTCAGAGAACATTTTTTCCTTCTAGAAAGAAACATTCAATGTCCCTAATCAACCCACTAAATGTTAACAAATTGTGTTTCTTGAACTCTTTCAAGAGGACCACTTTAATCTTCCAAGAGAAGAATGTCTAGGGCAAGATACAAAGATTTCTTACCATGATTACTGTTCAGAAGCTAAAAATAGACACCTAAGAAAATTGAGATCAAGACAACTTCCTGACACAAACCTGACCTAATTCAACTGACTGATCTTTATCAGCCCCTGCTGCAGACACAGAGGGCTGTGAAGCTTCTCTTAAGAATAAGAGACCACACAGAAGACTCAGAGCCCTGAGGGCAATTTGCCTGTAAAATAATCAGGCTCACAAAAGATTAGAAATTACCTAATGTCTGTTAATGAAAGACCTGCTAAATAAATTTTAGAAAAAACCATGCAATGAAATATTACATAGCTGTAAAAAGGGAGGCAGGGAGGCACTTCTATATATGGAACAAACTTCAAGAAGTAGTGTAAGGGGAATAAAAACAAGCCACAGTAAATGTCCTATAATATGTTAATACTTAATACACACATCCACACATACATAGCACAACATTCTGGAGGACTACACTAGAAATGTGCGGCAGTGACTGATTCTGAACAGAGGAGAGGAACAATGAGGAAAAAGCAGGAGAGATACAGACATTTCACTTCATGGCTTTTCTATCTTTAAATATTGTACTTGTACAGCTAATACATATTTTTAAATCATATTTAATAGTACTAGAGAAAGAATAATGCCTGTGTCTAAAAATATTCAGCCAAGTTAGCAGTCCTTCCCATCTAACTGCACGTCCTACAAGGAGTCAGGACAAAAAGCCCTACAACCTCCAGATGATTTCCATTTCACCTTCTCCTCACTCACGAGGAAGCTCCACATAACAAAGACTGTTTTAACTTTAGGTAAACATCTTTTCCACCTACTGTTCCTTGGATTGTTTAAAGTAAATTTCCCATCAAATAAGGCGATTTGGTGGCAATAGACATTTCCCTTCCATATTAACCTCCATTACCCTCTTTACAAAAGCTTCCCCAAACAATCACACATTCTAAGTTTTAAAACGGTGCCTTCAATGGAAAGGCAGCTCCAAAGCCAGTCCCTAGCCAACAACCACCATTCATCTCTAAACCTTTCTATTTAGGAATTCTGAGGCCGACACTACCTTGTCCCCACACTTGAAACAAAAATTCCCCATTCAGTACAGACCTCCTTGACAGCACTACAATCTGAAGGTTCTGAGTAGGTGAGACAGAACATAGTGTTACAAGTGAGGGCTTTGAAAACAGACTGCCCAAGTTTGAACCCTGGATGTGCCACTTACTAAGTAAATTTGAGCAATAACCTTTGTATGACTATTTCCTTATCTTTAAAATATGGATAATCATACTATTTAATCTGATAGCATAATTTTTCATTCTGCAGGTTGCAACCCATTAGTGTGAGTAATAAAATCAGTTTGCTTAGTCACAACTTTTATTTCTTTAACTGAATGAGACAGAATCAAATAGAATAGCAAGAAAACACCATGAGTTTTAAACATAGCAAAAGTTGATCACGAATTTTTTCCATTCATATATAATATATACATAGAGGGAGTATATGCGCGCTAAGTCTCAATTTCTCATTGGGGATCATGTTCAAAAGCCTAAAAGCCTCTGTTACAGGTTGACTATAAGGAAAAAAACGTATAAACAAATATCAAGTACAGCAGTCCCCCCTTATCCATGGTTTTGCTTTCCAAGGTTTCAGTTACCTGTGGTCAACCACGGTCTGAAAATATTAAATGGAAAGTTCCAGAAATAAACAATTCATAAGTTTTAAATTGTAACACCATTCTGAGTAGTGTGATGAAATCTTGCATCCATCCTTCCTAGGACATGAATCATCCCTTTGTCCAGCGTATCCATGCTGTATACACTACCCACCCGTTGTCACTTAGTAGCCCTCCTGGTTATCAGATCGACTGTCGGGGTATCATAGCACTTGCATTCAAGTAACCCTTATTTTACTTAATAATGCCCAAAGCGCAATTAGTCTCTTACTGTGCCTAATTTATAAATTAAACTTTATCATAGATATGTATGTATAGGAAAAAATGTAGTATATACAGTGTTCAGTACTATCCTCGGTTTCAGGCATCTGCTAGGGGTCTTGGAAAGTATCCCCTGAGGAAAAGGGGGGACTGCTGTACTTAGCACACTGCCTAGCACTTAGTAAGCACTCTGTGTTACCTTCCGTGATATTTGTTATAATACTGATAATCTATTTTTGTCATTATCATCATTATCACCTGTAGAACTTGGAGAAGTAAACAAGTAAACTCAACATATAAACGATGGCAGCCAAAAAGTTACATAAAAATACAGTTCTTACTGAAGTTTAATTAATGATATTAACATATCTATAGAAATAATTGTCAAGGATCACTTGGAAAATTTTAAAAAGCAGAAAATGGAAAGAAATATTATAGTAGGTTTATGTAATATGGTTCAGGTAAGAGAGACACTGAATTTAGGCATTCTCAGCAATCTGAAAATTAATAACCTCTGTGTGTGTATGTGTGTGTGTGTGTGTGTGTGTGTGTGTGTGAGAAAGGCATTCATACAGGTTCATAATGACCTGGAGAAAAAATAAACTTCTCTTTCCTCTGATTCTATGTTTGCAAAGGAAAAAGCCAATACTAATTCTACCTCTCACTTGCAGCAATATGGAGAAGGTAGGGCACTGAATCAGTTTCACCAGCGATCCAACCACTAAACAAGGATATCCCAACTCTAAATGTTAACTTGCGCACAGTAAGAAGAAATGGGAGAGTTAAACAAGAGTATTGTAGAATTTTATTTTTGTGCTCCTCATTGTAATTTGAAAAATAAAACTGGCATTCTGATTTGCACATATGTTCCTTAGGAGTCTGGTGAGCATGAAGCTGTTGCTGAGACACAGCCCAATTCTTTCTTTACTGACCAAACCCAGTTTTAGGACCACATGGTTAGAATAACATGATCACAGTCAGAGATATGGTCACCTGAGAAGCCTTTTTGGGCCACCAAACATTGGCCTCCAAAGAAAGACGTATCCCAGTGGTTTTTAAAATCTTATTTAGTGGTAGAACCCAATCTAAAACCTTACGACATGTAAAACAGAAAACCAAGGTTCCCCTAGTTAATATGAGCAAATGGGTTGGTTGGGAGGGGAGCCTAGGAAACTTTCCTGATCATTCCCCAGCAATTCCTACTCCTTTCATGTGGCGGATTTTGAAGGAGCTCTGCAGGGTAGTTTGGAAGCTTCTATTCCATCTCTGTAATTATCAAACTATAGCATGCAACAGAATGATCAGGAAGGCTTGTTAGAACCCAGATGGCTAGACTCCACCAGTGTCTGATTCAGAAAGTCTAGTGTAAAGCCTGAAAATTTGCATTTCTTACCAATTTTTAAGGTGATGCTGATGCTCCTGGTCCAGTGACTACACTTTGAGAACCACTGCCATATCACATCTCTTCAACACATTTGCTTAATATAGTGAAAACAAGGATCACCTGTATTTTATTCCTTTGCCACTAATTTGAGAAATTTGAATATTTTTATGACAATAGCATTCTAAAAACTCAAGATATAAAAGTAACTGGATTTGGGGATTTGTTTTTCAACCAAGTAGTTTTTAATCCTAGTGATTTAGCATCATTAACTGAGAACACACTCACCAGGGCATGACATCAGCTCTGGTAAAGTGCTATAGCAGCAAACGTTCCTAAAAGTTCTTTAGGTTCTGTTTGCTTACAGAACAATAAATGTTCCCTGTTTGGAAATAATCCCCAAATGTTCCCTCTTGTTTAAATTGCATGAATTCTTAACATACGCGGTACACATATTGTAATCTCTGACTGAATGGAAGCCTTTCTTTTCTCAGGGAGAATGGAATGGTGTTATTTTCAGGAACAGTGAGGCTACCTTTACCATTTTTTTCCCTAACTGGCAAAATACTGCAATAAAGTATTGCTCAACTCAGACTGCGACAATTTTCCCATCTGTCAAAATATTTTAAATAGTATCAAGCTGGTATTACTTTGTCAAAACATTTCATCAGAACAGTATCTAAATTTAAACAAGCAGTTCCTCGAACTTTGTAAGTAAGGTGAATAAACTGTCACTGACACAATATATTTTTTGGAAAATCCGCAAAGTCTCATTAGAAAGACCTTGAAAGAAATGAGTGTTTAAACCAAGGATGCATGCACGCTGGGGAGAGAAAAATGAATACTGCAAAAACGACTGAACATTTCAGTGTCCTAGAAATGACAGACTTCAATTCTTCCCAAACAGCATAAAACAAGCCTAGCTTTACAAATAATTCTGGTCAGTCTCAGTCAACTTACAGTTGTGCAATACAATATAGGCAATGTAGATTGATGTAGAGACCTTAACTAGCCTAAACAGGAGCTTGAGTTTTGGAGTTGATGCCATTGCTCATTCTCCCCTCACCAGCCATGTGACTTTGTGTAGGTGTCCTGATGTTTCTAGACTTCAGTTTCTCCATCTGCACACAGAGGTAAAACCTGCCTTATACAGTGGACTTAAGATATGGCACTAAGAAGGCATTTGATGGACTCTATTTTCTTGCTGTGTGTTCATCCACAAAAATTCGTGTTAATTCCCAAAATTTGAGTTTAAATCAGGAGACAGTATGAATAAGAAGGAACCTTTCATATCAACAGTATACATAACAGCTTCTGGCTTCATATATTCCCTACTTCTTTTCATTAGAAATCTAACACAAGAAAAGGATTAACGGAACGTTCTCTCCAGGTCTGAACTACCTAACACTTTTTCCCCACAAAGTAGTATCTCTCCAATCATTTGCAGAAGCTACCAAAACTTTCACATCTTCAAAAAATTTTAAATTCCCTCTCAAGTACTAAATGCAGGAGGGAGCAGAGTGTATTCGTAGTAAACAATAAGGCTGTGAACTCTCCAAAGATTAAATAATTACAGATCAGAGTTCAAGTTTAACTTTTTCCTCACAGAAGTTTTCCTTTCTTGCACATGGTCAAGCAAGCCTACACGACTATAAATGAAATAGGGCTAAAATGGTGACATTTTTTCCTCTTTGATTTTTAAAATATTCTATGTGGGCTCATTTTGCAAATTTCACATTCGAAGTAATCTAGATAGGCAGCACCAAGTTCATTAAATGAATTAAGAAGTCTTTAACAATCAAAATTGGTTCACAACACTGTTAAAATGTTTAAATTAATTGGGCATGTAAACATAAACTAAGACAATGTGCTGAAAATTTTATTTAAATTGAATTACTTACACAAATAAATTTTTCATCACTCTTCAGAATCATAGGATAACTTTTAACTAAGAATCTAATTTATTTGTAACACTTTCATACATACGTATATTTGCTGGTCTGAGAAATATTTCTCTTCTTCTTTTTGTATGACTTCAAGTATTTTCATTACCTAGAAAGTACATCTGGCCAGATGGAGAATCACGGATGTAAAGCTTTCTTTCCCACAATGATCTTTGATGTTAATCAATGATATATGTTGCTTTTATGTACGTGATTACTGTTTTTAAAATAACACTATGATTTTGATTGTTACGATTTTATAATGTTGGAAACCACTTTTAGAATCTAAGTATGGCTAAGCACTTAATTTGAGAAAACAAAATGGTATAACAAGAACTTTGGCTTTTTTTTAATGGCCCTAAACGATTACCATTATTTTCTCAAAAATCAATGTTCAAGACAATTCTCACATTAAAAGCCTTTTCTAATATGTACTAGGCAGAAGTTTCATTGAAGTGCATTCTTTTTGTACTCTTGGACTATCAGTGTGAAAGTGCATGCAGATTAAGGCACCAATTACTTGCTCACAGACACAAAACTAATAATGGTGGAGCCAGGATCTGAACCCATCAGGAAGTATGGGTTCAAAGCAGATTGTCTTGCAAACCCCCTCACACCTCTCCAAGAGGAAAGAGCTCTCTTTCAAGGAGTATACAATCTAGCTGGGAAGCGAAGACATAGCACACAACAAGTTTAATAATAAAAGTGAGAAATACAAATTCAAGTTAATACATGGAAAACCTGTCACAGTGTGAACTGTGCAGTGAGGATAAGGAGTGACATCACTGCTGCCTCAGCTGACCATGAGAGACGACTCCCTATGAGGAGTCCTGAAGGAGGCCTGAAGAATGGGAAGAATGCAAGTAAGCAGGAGGTGTTTCTCACGTCCAGAATAACAGGAGGAAGGTAAGCAAACAATCTGGTTGAAGTGAAGGATTTATATTCGAAAATATTGATGAAGCTAGAGAATCAGTTGAAAAGATTGTAGGAGTCTTGAATTAAAGTCTGGAGTTAAGGCTTTATCCTGCGAGCATTGGCATTCTGTCCAAGGACTATGAACAGATAAGTGCCGTGATCAAAAGGTCTTTGAGAAAAGTATTCAGCAGTGGCATGAACAACGGTATGTGAGGAGAGACCAAAGTTGTGTGTGGAAGGCTTCAAACTCTACTGGTCAATTTCAAACTACTCCTATGTTACTCTTAAACTGATCTTAACATCACTTTTTATTTTCTTACAAATGCTGCTACTTCAGAACCACATAAATACAGTTTTGGAACACATCTACAGCTGCTTCACTCAGATTTGCTTCTCAAAACATGCTATAGCAGATGCTGTTGATGACCCCTCCATATCTATTAGCCTTTACCACTGCAGCATATGCTGGTCAGACTTTGATTTCCAACTGCCAGCACCTGTATTTCTTTTCCAGTGGCCAGAAGTGCTGGGCCCTGCCCATCAAGCCCTGCCCCACAGCCCTCAACAAATGACTAGGTCAAGAGTTAGTACATAAACACCTCAGTTCACTCACCCCTGGGTGGAATATCTCTGACTTGCATATTGTGCACTGTTTCCCTCAGTTCCCCAGTAGAATTAAGCTTTAGTTAACCAGTGTAGCAACTTACTTGATATCATAGTATTTTTTTTGGCTGCCTTCCATTCCCTTTCTCATTTCCCCTATTAGAGTTTCCTGGAATCTCCTCCCAAATAAATGACTTCAATTTGATTCCTTGCCTCAGGGCCTACTTGGGATTGGGGCGGACCCAAACAAACATACATCAGTGTTTCAGCCCCCTCACCTTGGCTCAAGTTACCTTCCTTTTTCCGACAGTCTCTCAGACCCAGAAAGTACCACCCTTTACCCCTACTCCAGATTTCCTGAACCAGCTTCTGTGCCAGCTCCCTTTCCTGAACCTTCAAACAGTTATCACCTTTACCCTTTATTTGCTCTATATCACATGGTACATTATGTGTATGTCTTATCTTCTTATCTAAGAGGCCTCTATCTAAAGATCAGAAACTTTGCTTCTTTGTATCCTCCACAAGGGCAAGTTTGTGTTATTCAAATGCTTATTGATTACTACTTCTCCCTGTTGACTTACAGATCAGAAAACCTGCTGATAAAACGGGAGTCACACTTTATTTATCTAAGGGTTTAGACATGAGTCTTCAGAAATACATGATTTGGCAGAGTGAAAGAAGGTGAAAGAAACCAGCAAATGTGAATCTAGCTTTCTAGCTTCTAAGTGGAAGCACACTGTTAAATGTTTTCAGCTTCCTAATGTTTCAGGGTTGGTTAGACAATATAGAAGAAACCAAGAAAATGTATTTCTCTTTTTCTCAAACCTGGTATTATTCATCCATTTTCTTATTCAACAATTGTTTATTGAGCACCTACTATTGTCAAGCACTAGCCTTGGAGATCTGTATGCATTGATTGGGGGGGATGTGATTTTTGCTGTTGTGGCACTTAAAGTCGAGGATGAAGACGAGAGAAGACAGGCAACATGCAAGTAAAAAGAAACGCACAAAAAAATAAAATTAGAATTATAAAAAGTGGGGCTATTAAGGAAAAATTCAGATGGGGCTGGTCAAGTAAAGTCTTCCTGCCCTGAAGGATGTGCACAGATCAGCAAAAACTGATTATTTTTCCTATCAAGAAATATCATTTAGAAATTCAGGCTCAGGGCCAGCCCCATGGCCGAGTGGTTAAGTTCACGTGCTCTGCTTGGGTGGCCCATGATGAGGATTTTTAGGCTGCTTAATTTTAAAATGGCTTATGATGAGGATTTTTAGGCTGGTTTGTTTTAAAACTACAGATAAGATTCAGGCTCCAAGGAGTGGAATTTGTTTGCCCCTTTGTTGGGAGACATTTACATTTCTAAGGGAAACCTCTATCTGTGAAGATGCCTCCCTCTCTGTGCCAGGAAGAAGGGGGAATGGTCTTATCTCTAGAAGCTCTTAATGGGGAAGGCAAGAACTTAAGTTGGTTGCTGTCTGGCAATCTCATGTAACTGGTTTAGGGTGGTGGCGTCTAACCTTTCTAACCTTTACTTAATCCGATTTGATTCTTGTCTAAAAGTCATGGGATCACCCAATGACCAGACCCCACCCGCACTGATACCATTTTAACTTTTTTTCATGTTCTTTCCTTTGTCTTGTAAAGAGATGAATCATATATCTATGCCTTATAAAATTAGCCCTAACCCTCAACTCGGGGCAGCAGCAGGAGCTCTGACTGCCTGTGGGTCCTGTCCCCACGCACCAGCTCTGCCTGCCCATGGGTCCTGTCCCCATGCCAGCGGGGGCAGCAGAAGCAGTGGCAGCAGAAGCTCCGACTGCCCATGGGTCCTGTCCCCATGCTATTCTATACTATTCTCTAAATAAAAGAGCACTACTGCCAGATCTTGAGAGTCTAAGAAATCTTTCTTTCGACTCCTCGGCTCACCGACCCCGCATCAGCCCAGGGTTTCACCAGTTTGGATCCCGGGGGCGGACATGGCATTGCTCATCAGACCATGCTGAGGTGGCGTCCCACATGCCACAACTAGAAGGACTCACAAGTAAAATATACAACTATGTACTAGGGGAATTTGAGGAGAAAAAGCAGAAAAAAAAAAAAAAAAGATTGGCAACAGTTGTTAGATCAGGTGCCAATCTTTAAGAAACAAAAAAGAAATTCAGGCTCTTGAACTTTTTACCTATTCCAATAAAATTGAGGACTATGGCATGCTGTTTTATGAGAACAGACTCCCTAGTAGGGGAATGAGGTGTAGGGAGTGGGGGCATATATGAAAATCCAGGACAGCACACTTGCTTCTGATACATCTTCCATTCAGGGTACTACTCTTCCATCCTGCCTGAGAATTCCTCTTAGAGAAATGACAAGACTTAGATAAGTAAAAATAGATTACCACCCTGTCTTCATTGATATTGATATATGCACCTGAATTATTAAGTATTAATTTAATATAAACAGTGTAGAATGTGATATATTCATGATCTCATGGTAGATGATCTAGGTTCTAAGACTCAATGATCCAAAATTTTTCCTTTTTTGTCACACAGAAGCTACTTTCTTCAACATTCATACAGCATTTGCACTGTAATGACTTGTTTATGCATCTGTGCCTGCTAGACTATTGACCTCCTAGACCTGAGGATATGGACAGTCTTGGGGTCCGCACAGCACAACCATAATATCTTACTTATCTCAGAGTTCCCCTCCATAAAATCCAGATAATAATTCCTAACTCATATGTTGGTTACGAACATTAAATGATAGTGTATACAAGGTGCTTAGCACAGTGCCTGGTATATTGTAAATGTTAAACTTTTAAACTCATAAAATCTCACAATAGGACCACGTAACACATGAGGGCACAGAGGCTTGGAGACTCAGATCACATTATTCATGATGGGCAGAGCCCAGATCAACCAAAATCTATGGGATTCTGTATCAGTCAGGGTTGAAGTTAAGCTGTTGTAACAAAGAAACCAAATAATACAGTGGTTAAACAACAGAGAAGTTTATTTCTCTCTTGTATAACATTCTGAATTGTCAGTGCCTTCAGTGACCAATGTTCTTTTTGCCTTTTGCCCTGACATTTCCTAGAGCACTTTGGTCAACATACGATTGAAACTGGATCAAAACCCTTTGAAGTTCCAGCCAGCAGGAGAAGGAAGGAGCATGAAGAGTAATAAATCAATGTCTTAAACCACAGATCTAGAAGTGACACACATCAACTCACGTTCTATTCATAAGAACTTAGTCATGTGGCTACACCTACCTCAAGTGGGGACTGAGAATTGTAGTGCCTACCTGGTCAACCATGTGCTCCGCTACAATTTTACTTCCATGGAACAAGAGGAAATAGATTTTGGTAGACAGCTAACAATCTCTGGCATGGACTCCAATACCTATGCTTTTCAACATAAAGAATCTAAGGTCTCATTTTTTAACTATCCTTTTGCCATCTCTGAAAACTTAATAGCTTATTATGCTAGTTACTTGACTATGTCACAGTGGGGATGAATTTACCACATACTTAATAATTATATTAACTTGTGTTCTGCCCTATGCAAAACCATCAATCTCTTCATGGCTAATTTATGCTACTGCATCCAGTGAAATCATATGCTTTTAGGAAAAGCCATGAAAAGACCAATCAACAAAATCACACTTAATATTATATATGTAGGAAATTAGGACCCGAAAAATAAAGTTGTTTAACTAAAGTCTTAATTGTTAGCTAGTAAATCAACCAGAAATAGAACCCCCAAAACAGAAGAGCATGGAACGAACACTTCTTGAACACCTACCAGTATTCTAAGTGCCTTAATTCATTCAAACAAATAGTTACTGAGTGCTCATTATGCCCCAAACACTGTACTAGAGACCAGACACTGTCTATACCTTCTAGAAGGTTAGTTTCTAGCTTTACATAATTATTTCATTTTACCTTCACTACCACCTTACAGAGTGGACATTATAGATGAGCAAATTGAAACTCATAAAGGTAAAGTCAATTTGTCTATGTCTTCTAGAAGGTTAGGTTCAATTTTTACATAAATTATTTCATTTTATCTTCACTACCACCTTGCAGAGTAGACAGTATAGATATGGAAGCTGAGACTCAGAAAGGTAAACTCAATTTGCAAATGTCACTCACTAGTCAATAATATCGTTTACTTTAAAATCCAGATAATCTTGGCTCCAAGATCAATACCCTTTCCATAATGTCCCGACCCCCAGCTCCAACCACACCACACGTTAGCAATGACTTAACCAAAAAAGAATACATCACACACTTAATACCATTATCTGGATTTTTTCTCATTTTCTGACTGAAATGATGCATAAAAACTACATATGCCAAGTGAGTCCCCATTGGAACCATGATTAGAGAACTGTGCACATAGGCATACGTCACAAGTAGCAATTAAGTGCATAAAATCAGCAGCACTGACCCAAGAGTGTAAACAAACAAGCAGACTAGGGAGTATTATTAATCACATGCACATTATCTACTTAATTGCAACTTGGGCTCTTAAAGTTAGAAAAGAAATTTCCACTTAAGGAAATTGCCAACTGATGGTGAGACTTTTGTTCTTAATATCTGAATATTTTAGATACACAGATGACTGAACATACGACTTCAAAAGCAGCAGAGTCACCAAACATTTAAATGAATTGCTTTGTCAAATACACTAGCACAAAAATACTAAATTATAAGATTTATACAAAATTCACTTTCTTATATATTGACTTCTGTGGTAGCTGAGAAGAAATAGCAAAACATAGGTGTGTTAAGAGCTTATCATCTGAGAAATATCTTTATAAAAAAACAGACCTTTTCCCACTGCATCATTCATTCACCCTTATTATTAAACATAAGTATCTGGTTGAGAAATGGGAGGAGGGGCTAACACTCCTCACTTGAGGGCAGATTTATTTTGACCTTTTGGTTTCTGTAGTATGAGCTACAAATATAGATAACATGGTGACGCATTCTCTACACGTTATTATTGTATATTTCTATACACGCAAATTAATACATTCAAATGCAGTAGGAGTCAAAGTTTTGGTCTCTATTTCTACATTTAAATGCTTAGATAGTTATATGATAGAAACTTTCAAGCTATTTACTATCTCAGTGTGATACTAAATGAAAACTAAACAAGTCTCTGGAATAAATTAAAGGATTAAATGAGTCAATGCAAAAATAATCTATAATGTGTCTAGATTGTTTGTTGCTATAATTATATTCAGTGTAAGGTTAAAATAAAGACAACCTCATGTTCTATCATAAAATGAGACTTTGACTACCATATTTAAATTAATTTGCTCCACCTGAAATATCCACATTATATCTTCAAATCACTTAGCAAGTAGCTCATGATATTATGACCTTAAAACAATTCTAATACTTATATTGAGAAGCTAGAAAGTTCCAATTGAACATTTAACTTGAAGGAATATTATTTTAGGCAATTTCACACAAAATGAGTATGATATGGTCTTCAAAACACATGTGCAATAAACAGTTTATTTTTCAAAAATTGCATTTCAGAAAAAATTGTGCTCCCCTAAAGGACAAAAGCGCTGGCATTTTCTAACTTCAGGTTTAAAGAAACAAAGTAATTTCTTTAATTCTATTTAATTATTTATTTGATAGTATTTTTCTCAGCATAATTCAGGAAGAATTGTGTAAGCGATTATCCATTAACTAGAATCCATGATTTCAGAGTTTTCAACTGCTGTTTCATAACCATTAGTAAAATGATGGTGTTTCTCCTAAAAGTAATTTTTGTCAATTGTAAATATGAAATCATCTTTGTCTTCTAAAATATATACCAAATTTCTTTTCTAGCAAGCATAGACAAGATAAGACTGCCTGGCTTTAATATAACCTACATGTTTACTAGGAATAGTTCGCGTTGTATATAGTTCAAGAACTTTAAAATTTATATTTATTAAGATACTTACTTATATTTACTTAAGAAGGTATTTGCAAACTGAAAAACTGGATCAATTTGTTATTAATCTTATTTTGATTAAAAAAATTCTACATATAGTTAATATATTGCCTTATAATCTGCCTTTTTCCACTTAGTATACAGAAAATATTTTATAATTATTAGATATATTTTTGTAACGGTTTACATTACTTGCTTTAATACATCCTTCAGTTCATTGTGTTTCTTCATTAAGGTATTGGTAAGTCAAAGCAAACCTGATATTTATATAAAGATGACTTCTACCCGTTAAAATCAGATCTTACCCTTGACATTCCTTAGAAAAGTCAGTATAACGAGAGAGAGAGACAGCACTAAGAGGAGGAAGACCTGAATTTTAGGGTGGTGATATCTGAGTTCCCAGGGAAGTTATTTAATATCTCTTGGGACCTACAGTATTTCATTGGCAAAAGTCTAGATAATAAAGAATATATCTTACTTGTCAAGAGAGTCTCTTGAGAAGCCTGCAAAATTTAACATCTATGACTAAAATATGTAGGTCACTGGACTCAAGCAGGCGGAAGTGTTTGCTAAGGTGACAGTGAATTGGGATCCTTTCCTCTGAGCAGCTTCTCTCTCCAGTGCAGAGCCCTGAATGACTAATCCTGAAGACCTTCCTTTACTATCAGGCCAATAATACTTTTCAATCAAGGAAGAGTTAGTTCCTGTTTTCTCCAGCTGGCACCAACCCATCTTTCGAACTGTGACAAGCCATGCATTTTATTCAGTGACAACCTTTCTTTCTCTAACCTCTCAAGATGAACAAACACTTTTTTTCTGACTGTAAAAAATCAAATTATGTCACCTCATTTCCAGGAAAAGATCTGCAATGGCAACCAGACCAAAAACACCATTTGTATGCAAAGAGAGTTAAACTACTGGAAAAGTACCCTTGCCAGTAGAGTGTGGTATCATTAAACACAGAACTAAATTTGAAGCAGAAGTAGTAGAAAAAAATATATCTTGAAATGTGATAGGGTCCATTACGCTTCTTGATGAGATTACTCGCCTCTCCAATACATTTCCCAAAGGCGCTTACAAAACTGAGGGAATATATTACTTGGGAATTATCGGAACTTTTCTAAGTAGGTCAAATTTTTGAAGCAATAAACGCTTTAAATTTTATGCAGTGTTACAAAGAAAAAAAAAAATCTTAGGAACTGTACAGCCAAGGCGCTAATCACTTTTTAAGATAAATTTTTTTAAGAAAACTTACTCTTGCATAAACATTAAATGTACCACTTTAAAATGCAGAGTCACACACCTGAGGCTGTTCTTTTACTGTCATCTTAATTCAGTTTTTAATAATAAACTGAATTTTAATTATATAAATATCTTTATTCATTTGGAAACTCAAGAAAGTTGGGCTCCACAAAGTTTAAAATTTACTTATCATTTTGAACCAAACAGATTCAATCCTAACTGTAAATATGAAATACTTTTTCTCCTACCTACTGGGTTTTCATTCATGGTATTATTACAAAACCACAAAATACTGGTATAATATTTCTAATAAAATTTTAGTTTTCTTACAGGTAAATCTAAAATAGCAGGTTTACTATTTGATTGTGTAACTTTTCATATGGGAATACATTATTTAAAACATCTAGCAGCTATAGCATATGCCTAAGAGAGTTCTAAGCAGCAATATGATCACATAAAAATTGACTTAAGAACCTAGTTAATTAATTCAAGTACAAGTTGAATAAAAGAAAGTTAACAGCTTTAAAAGTAAAAAATTTCTTTTGCAAATCATCTCAAGCAAGAGAAATGTAAAACTTTAGGTCTTTCTTAAATTTTTAATGTTATGTTGGTAAAAGTTAGATAAATATGGACCAAAGAAGTACTTGTGAAAATAAATAATACTAACATAGACCTGTTCAGCTTACATCTGTTATGGTACCTGAATAGTCCATCATTAACCACCACTTTAGGTGCAGGCAATGAAGCCCCCAGTGAAGATGCCATCTGGGAGTGAATACATTAGGCCAATAATAGCGTTTTGTGAATTACTGTGAATAATACAGACTTGACACATTAGCATTAGTAACTAGCAGGCCTCTGAGAAAAGGGAATGCAGAACTGTAACATTTAAATTGGGTGTGAGGGAGGAAAGAGCAGAGTGAAATCCCTCAGGCTTAGACCCTAACAGATAGGAAAGCTCACAAACGTTAAAGAGAGAAAAGCTCAAAAGGCAGAGAAAATGTCTTTAAATGATTTCATATGTTATCTAGACCAATTTCTTATTTTAAAAAGGAGGAAATTTAGCATCAAAGAAACCAACAAAAAGGGAAATGACAGCTCCAGAGACAAACTGTGCTGATGTCACACTTTTCTGGTTCTTCGGATAATTACACTCCCTTCAATCAGGACTAAAAACTTGTTCTAAGTCATATAAAAATTCCAAATCAAACCATATCACACTTATTGTCACAAGAACTCAACCTAGTTTTGAATGTTAATCCACTACAATAATGCATATTGTAAAGAGAGAAAGACAAAGGAAGCATATGGAATAGAAATAAATTGATGAGGATTTTAAAATAAAAATAAGCAAAAAGCAATAGAAAAAGCTCATAGTGGGTTTCCTTTTTTTTAAAAAAAAAATCCCACCATTACCTATGGGCAGTCCTCAAACTTAATATCCCTCTTGTCCCTACATTTCTTCCTTTTGTGTGGCTTCAACTTGCACCCCACACTGAAGACTCTTAAATAGCCACTTCCAGTTGTGCAATCTCGACAATGACTACATCCCTATGTGGAATTGCCACAAGAGAGCAAACTCTTGGATGTCTTGCTACAGTGGCAAGTTTAAGTCCAGATAATGAACATGGCACTTCGATCTTCTTGAAGGAAAGCACAGCATACAAAATCCATCTCACCCTTTATGCTTCTTGTCCCATCTCTTTTTGTGCTTCTGTTAATAAAACCTCCATTCTACCACCATGTTTAAAACACTGTTGTTTTGAGCTTAGGCTCGTCCTTTATCCACAGATGTAGACAGTCACAAAAGACGTCTACTTTCTAAGGGTGCCACTGTTCTCACCCTTGGTGCAATGCCTCACAGCCACATGCCTACATTTCTCAGTCACTGAGCTTGTTTTAGTCTTTCCACCCTTCCCCTTGCCAATCCATCCTACAGGCACAGGCTTTTTTTTTTTAATTGTGGTTAAAAAACAGATAACATGAGATCTACTCTCTTAACTTTTTAAGTGCACAACACACTACACTATTGTTAACTACAAGCACAATGTTGTACATCAGATCTCTAGAACTTTTTCATCTTGCTTGACCGAAACTCTATATCCACTGAACAGCAACTTCTCATTTCCCCCCTCTTCTTAGCCCCTGGCAACCACCATTCCTGCTTTCTTTTTCTACAAGTTTGACTACTTTAGATAACTAATATAAGTGCGATCATGCAGTTGTGGTCCTTCTGTGACTGGCTTATTTCTCTTAATATAATGTAAACAAGGTTAATCCATGTTGTAGCATATGACAGGATTTCCTTTTTTATGGCTAAATAACAATCTATTGCATATATGCCATATTTTCTTTATCCGTTAATCTGTTGATGGACATGTAGGTTGTTTCCACTTCTTGGCTATTGTAAATTGAATAATTGCAATGAACACAGGAGTGCTAATATCTCTTCAAGATCCTGATTTCAGTTCTTTTGGATAAATACCAAGAAGTGGAATTGCTGGATCACACGGTAGTGCTATTTTTAATTTTTGAGGAACTTCCATACTGTTTTCCATAGCAGCTGCACCATTTTACCATACATCCCCACCAACAATGTATAAAAGCTCCAATTTCTCCACATCCTTGCCAACACTTATTTTCTGTTTATTTTTTAAATGCCCATCTAATAGGTGTGAGGTGATATATCATTGTTTTGATTTGTATTTCCCTGATAATTAGCAATACTGAGCATCTACTTGCTAGCTATTTGTACATGTTCTTTGAAGAAATATCTATTCAAGTACTTTGCCCATTTTAATCAGGTTATTTGGGGGTTTTTTTGCTACTGAATTGTAGGAGTTCCTCATATTTTTTGGATATTAACTCCTTATCAGATCCATGGTGTGCAAACATTTTCTCCCATTCCATAAGTTGCCTTTTCACTACATTGATGGTTTCCTTTGTTGTGCAGAAGATGTTTAGCTTGATGTAGTCACACTTGTCTATTTTTGCTTTTGTTGTCATATCCAAGAAATCACTGCCAACACTGATGTTATGAAGCTTTTCTCCTATATTTTTTCCTAGGAATTTTATAGTTTCAGGTATTCTGTTTAAGTCTTTAATCCATTTTGAGTTGACTTTTGTGCATGGTGTAAGATAATGGTCTAATTTCACAGAAAGACATTTTAATAACTCTAATTTTATACTTTGGTTAGATATACATATATGTGCAGCAAAACTTTAACATAAACTTAAAAAACAATAAACAAAAATTCAGAATTGTATTCACTCTTGGGGGGAGGGGAGTCACACAAGAGGCTTCACTGATGATGGTTAAATTCAATTTCCTAAGTTGGTTATGTGTACCTAAGTAATTTATTTATACACACACACACACAATTTTAGATATATGAACTATTCTATAGTAAAGTGAAAATAAAAATGTTATTTTTAAAGGAAGGGGAGGGTCCTTATAGGTTTTTAAAAATGAATTAAGTTTTAAAATTCTTTTTTAACACTAAAACCTTCTTAATATACACTTTAGCATAGGAAGTAACTCTACTTAAGGATTCCAGCTCTGATGTAAAAAGTCTAACATCCATTGGGTGGAGCACTGCCCTCTATTTCTAACCATATAGATGAATTCTGTTGAAAATTAATTCTGCAGAAGCAGTTCATACAAATGCACTTTACTTTTATTTATTCACTTCTTTCTATCAAGTCTCAAGAAGAAAACAAAATTGAAAGATTTCTTGCTACACAAACTTACTGGTAGGCCATAAAAAACAAAGTAAAAGATTTCCACTCTCTTACAGAAAATCTCTATTGCCAGCACCTCATGGTGGGCACTGAGCAAGTCTGCATCATAGTCTAAGTCAGGGTTCTTTAACCTCAGTACTATTGACATTTTACATCAAATAATTCTTTGTTATATGAAGTTGTCTTGTACATTGTAGGATTTTAGCAGCACCTCTGGCCTATCCCCACTAGAACCCAATATCATACTTTGCCCCTAGTTGTGACATTTAAAGACATCTCCAGGGGCTGGCCCGGTGGTGCAGCAGTTAAATTCACATGTTCCACTTCTCGGCGGCCTGGGGTTCGCCAGTTCGGATCCCAAGTGCGGACATGGCACCGCTTGGCAGAAGCCATGCTGTGGTAGGCGTCCCACATATAAAATAGAGGAAGATGGGCATGGATGTTAGCTCAGGGACAGTCTTCCTCAGCAAAAAGAGGAAGATTGGCAGTAGTTAGTTCAGGGCTAATCTTCCTCAAAAACAAAGAAAAAAAAATGTCTCCAGACATTGTCAAATATCCCCAGAGGATAAAATTGCCTCCAGTTGAAAACCACTGGTCCATGTGAATGGCACTCCTCTGCCTGCTTCTAAATTTTGGAGTTTCCCATGGTTGAGTACTGGGCCCTCAGCTTTTCTCACTTCATACCATCTCCCTAGGTGATCACATCTATTTCCATGACTTTATGTACCATCTACTTGCCATCAATTGACTACTTGACGTATTCCCTTGAATGTTCCAAAAGCATTTCAATTGAGATTTCCAAGCCTGCTCCTCTTCCAATTTGCCCCATCTTCATATATGACATGTCCAAAGACCCAGCTGCTCAAGTCATAGGAACATAATTGACATTTTCCTAACTCTTACCTTCACATCCAATTCTTTACTAAATCCTATTGATTATACTGGATCTCTCAGCTCTGTCCACTGCCCTCAAACCCACTGGCACTACTTATTCCAGGCTACCATCACTTCTGGACTATGCTACTGTAAGACTTTTCTAACCTGTTTTTATGTGTCCACTTTTGCTTCTTGAGAACCTATTCTCTACTGTGCAACTAATTTAAAAATAGTATTCAGATCATGCAACTTCCTGTGTAAACTTTCAATCACTTCTATTTGCACTTAGAACAATATGCAACCTTCCTACCATGACCTACTAGGCCCTGCACAATCTAGACTGTGCTGGTTACACCTCCAAGCAACTTTCCCCTTTTTCCATGTTTCAACCATGCGAGCTTTGACTCTCTTTCTCAAGGGGGCCAAACTCTTTACCACTTTGACACTTGCAGTTTCCTGTGACTAGGAGGTCTTTCTGTGTCATTCAGGCTCATCTTAAAGTAAACTTCTTTTGAGAGAGACTTTCTCTGATCCTCCAAATCATATACAACATGCTATGTAAATATTTAACATGTATCATATCATATAAATCATACAGCAACCTTATGAGCTCGGTATCATTTTACAGGAAAAACATCAAGGCTTAGGAAGGTTAGTGAGATGCCCTAAACCAGAGAGTAACAGGATTTGAACCATTGCACTCTAATCTCAGAGCCTGGCCCTTATCCACACACACACTGCCTTTCCCAGTAGAGTTAGTCCAATGAAGATAGAATATATTTTACGAACTACAGCTTCACTCACTTCATACAACTTTGTTTCACCCACTAGTCTGTAAGCTTTCTGGGGGTGGAAGTTGTGATTATTGATCTCTGAATCTCCAGGGCAGGAGATACTAAAAACTTGTGGCTAAACAGTCGAAGAACAAAAAAGAGAGAATTCATCTCAAGAAAAAACAATGCTTTATTTATTCAAGACTTTTAATAAAATATTTAATCCCCAAACAGTAGTGACATAAAAGCAGTGACGAATGTTAAAGATTAGGACAGAAAAGGTGGATTTGGAAGCATGCGGGCATTGGTATTCAGTCACCTAGCGGGGGTAACCAAGCCCATCAGAAATGACATTAATGCATAAAGAAGGGGACCCTGACAAGCTAAATGGCACTTCTGAACCTGTCTCTAACCATAGACAGACACAGAAATCTCCAACACTGAATCCTACTTTATGAGTTGTGAATGATGTGTTCTTATGAGATAAAGACATTAGAGAAAAAGAAAGAAAACACAGGTGAGGGAACAATTCTGGAAAAAATGGTTTGCAGTCCCCAAAACTAAATAGCCTACTTGCTTTCTCAAAGATTTAAGAAAACAAGGATGCTTTATAACAATGATCCTTCCCATTCTTATTCCCTCCCCTACTGGCAGCCTCAATTCCATTTATCTCCTCCCTTCTCTACAAAAACATAGCAGGATTTCAAACCCCTTCCAATGTTTTTATAAGTGAAGCTTGGCTGATCCCATCAAGATGACAAAAGTGCTGTAGCCAATGAAGGAAAGATAAAGATGAAAGATTGCTGAATGTATCTGATTGTCTAATAAGAGAAGTCCTGTCATTTTATATCTGATGATTTCATTTTTAGATGGCAATTCCAGACAGTGTCCCTTTCAGTGAAGGAAAAATTTTTAAAACACCATTACTCCACTGGAGGGAATAAAAACTCTCCAAAGTTGTGAAATTAACCTCTCCCTTCATTCACACATTTGGTTCTATTTTTACAGTTGTACCAGCAATCTAAAAGAAAAAGCACTGAAAGTTAATTCCAGGTTTCTAAAATGTCTGACTGTGCATGTCCCAGTTTTCTTCAGCACCTCCCAGAAGATTCAGCCAATTTTTATTTCTGCAGCGCATCAGTGTTTATCATTTGTTTTACAACAGCACTGCATGTTCTTGAAAATTGACTTAGATGAATTTCACCCATCATTTACAAAAACTCAAGAGAGATAAATGGCCTTAAAAACAAAATCCACCACTGAGGCATGGTTAATTTACTAAAGGAACATTTCTATTTTTACTCTCTCAGTTCAATATTTACTTCATTACAGTGGTAACTCCACCCCTACCCCCACCAATCTCTGTATTTGTCGAGATTTCTGACAAATTTCCAGCTTATAATTAGGCATTATGAAAATTTACTGTATGAAAACTACTGCTAGATGAAAGCTTTTCCATTCAGCTTGCTTTAAAGGCATGTTGATGAGTCTCACGTCCAGGAAGGCTAAGAGTAAAATCATGGATATATTTTGATTGCACATGTATGAATAAACTGATTTCTTACGGACAAATGCTCTAAGAAGTGATTAAGTCAGAGAGACCTGGAAAACAATCCTGACTGTCTCTGAATAGCTGAGTAATCAAAGGTTAACTGCTTAATCTCTCAGTGCCTCAGTTTCCTTATCTACAAAATGAAGATATTCACACTAAGTGTCACACAGGGATATCAGAAGAATTAAACGAGAAAACCACCTAGGGCAGTGGCAGGCACATTGTAAATGCTCAATAAATACATCATTAGTATTTTTGTTAACAATACAGAGAAGAAACAGAGTAGGGAAGGTCCTCACCTCCCCACTCCCTGCCATCTTCAGTATTTCACCATCCTCATGACCAGTGAAAAGATTATCTAGGCAGCTTGTGGCCCTGGAAGCCCATGGCAACCCTGGAGAGCTCTGTCTCTGATAGGAAAGGACAAGAGTTCAGACATGAGGCAGTCTCCCAGGCCCAGCAGGGTCACCAACAGCCAACTACAGCACATCCCCCTGCAGGGATTAGAGGAGCGCATGACTCAGATTGACTACTTCTTGCTCTGTGAGTTTACACAAATTTCTACTCCCTCATCCTCAAAGTGAGAAGGTGGACAAAAAAACCTCTGATATTGTCTGTTTTCAGAGAGAATTAATTCAGAGCTGATGGGGAGAGCAACAGCAGAGAGTTTTCAGGGGCCCAGGAGCAAGTAAGAAATCTCAATGGAGACTTTTGCTAGCCTTATACCATCAAATAATCAGGAGAAAAGCAATGGTCGAAAGACAACCACATACGCTCAAATACAGGTTTGGCTTTCTGTTTGAACACGTCTCATCTCTACCAACACTCTAATAATTTCAGCAAACAGTTGTGGAGCTAACCTACAGTGAGCACTGTCTGTTCTCAACAATTTGCAAAGTCTTTACATGCACTATCTCATTATCATCTATCCTCAAAAGATCAGTACTATCATTATCTTCTTTTTCAGGTGAGGAAACCAAGGCAATAGAAAGATTAGGAAACTTCCTCACGAACACCAGATTGCAATGGAACCCAAATCTGACCCCAAACAGTCATCTACAGTCCTTACTTCTATCCTCTACTCCCATTCCCACTGATAAAACAACCATTGGAAATTTGGTCTTGCTTTCCCTGACTCATAATTAAATTTTCTGTAATAATATTTCTCTAAAACTTATATTACTGAGCTGGTCTGAGTCTTTAGGAGATTCTGGGCCTTTTTCATTTAATATTCACAATGGGCACATTTCAAGCATTGCAGTTCAACCAGATGAAATGGGGGAGTGCACCACAGAGGTGCGGACAAAACCACATGAGCCCTGAGTTCATATCTCGTGAAACTGTGTGATCGGTGCATGGGGGAATCTGTACACTGTTCACTCTACTTTTCTTTGAATTTGAGATTTTCCATAAGAAAAAGTTAACAGCAATAAAAATTTCAACCACAAAGAAGATAACTGAAGATCTTAGGCCATTTCAGGATCCGGAGGGACATTCAGTTTCAGTAAGTCAATGCCTCTGCTGATAATTCCAAAGTCTAGATTTCAAGAACTGAAAAAAAGCCTTACTAATACAAGAATTCTCCCCCTAGAATATGTCTGTCTTGTCTATTTGGAACAATGAAGGTATTCCCAGAGTTGAATCTTTTGCTCGCTAGGATGTTTGTTGTTGTTGGAGCTACTGCTGCTCATTGGAAAACCTTTTGCTTCCTTCCTCGTAACAGGTTTATCTTTCTATAGCCTACAAATTACTAAAGACTATTTGCATAGTCAAACTTTAAAAGTTCCACCCAATATCCTTTCCACAGCTCTCTTAAAAAATTAAAAGAAAGAAACTTACCCATTCTGTTGTGCATTCCCTCTTTGCCAAAGCGTGCTGTGGTTTCGAAAACTAGCCCAGTTCTTCTGAACTTTTCTGTATCCGTTATAATATTAAAGAGCCACAAGGAAGGGAAGTGGTTAGTCAACTTGCTAATTTTATCAGTCCCTCCCACTGGTTAAATAGTACCTGATGCTACAGACACAAAATCAGTTTTCCAGCTCACTTCCCTGCTACAGCACGATTTTATAAAAACAGCATAACTCGAGGGGAAACACAGTGACAATATCTAGCTCATAGGCATGAGACAGTTAATGAATGAACATTTTATTACTATTAATAAGAAGCTAATAAACTACAGAAACCAGCGATTCAACAAAGTGAGGAGGAGGAGGAGGAGAGAGAATGTCTCTCAGCTCCAGACTCAAAGCAAACTCAGTCAGCTGGGTAGGAAGGGGAGTGATTTTTTAATGCAATCAGAGGACGTGTGGGAAGTAGCTGCTGTTTCATTTGTTGATAAATTGTTCTGCCCTGGAATGGTGCCAGTTTGCCGGATATAGAAACTTCCACAACTTGGGGCCCTGGCTCGGACGATTCTCTTCCCCTGGAGTTTAGCAATTAAAACACAGGACAAAGGAGCAGATATGTGCCTCTGGATGAGGGAAAATTAAACATCCTCTGAAGAAGGTATGAACTGTTTTATAGGTACAAAGATCTGCAATAAATGAGAACAAAATAAAGAGCCTGTGACAGATTTTAATAAAATACTTTGGATATGATGATCCAACTCCAAAAGATTGCAACATACAAAACACAGTCACCCAAGAGCCCGACATCACACAATTTTCTAAGCTACAAAATGGGTGGCATTTGAATTAAACCTGGAGTATTCACTTTGAAGTGTGTTCCCCACCATATCTAAGGATTATGACATTAGGAAATAAGAATGTCTGAAGTCCAAGTCATCATCGAAGACTCATTAACTGTGTCCTCTGATTGGCTGAGAAAAGGTCCATTTAGAGCAGTTTGTATATATTCACATGTGGTGATGGTGTCGCAAAAAGAGTTAAACTTGGTAAACTGAGACAGGCTAAGAAACTAGCAATTCACTACTGTCACCTTTCCCTTCTTAGTATTCCCCCCATTCAATATTACTCACCTAATAAAATAAGGAAAGAAAAAACTCTGGAGAGCTATCGAATTTATTTTTCCATCTCTATAAGTTTGTTTTCTGATTAGAGCTAAGAAAATGTACTGTACTGAAATGAAATGCAAGTGATGTCTTGCTCTGAGATCCCACCTACAATTTGCCTTGAAGAGCGACAGCTGCACAATTCCGAGCCCTCAAGGCCACATCTTTATATTTGTCTGAGTTTAAGGTGAAAACAAATACCTAAAATCAACACTTCACATCCATGACCAAGTTGCTTTAGTCTCTGTCACTTACATCTGTAGCTTCTGTGTCTTCAAGGAAGGAAGAGGAAAAGATACAGAGCTCTAAAGTGGAAAGAAGGGAAGGAAAAAAGAAAAAGACGCACTCTCTCCATCTCTAAAGCTCTCTGCAGCCTCCTCAAGCTTCTACATTCGGGGGCACCTCCTCAGCTACTTCTACAACCTTCCTTCCCAGTTCAAACATACTAATTTGCCCCTCTCTGAGATCCTAGAGCATATTTTATCATCCTCTAAGTCTAGCTGTAAATTATTTCTATGTAATGTCTTTTTAGAAGACTATAAGCCTCTTTAGGACCTATATACATCTTTGATGCTCATCTAGAACATTAAGCTTACCAAGCACAAAGTCCCACTTTTAAAACAAGTATGTTGCAATGCCTTTTTTGCTAACCTAAAATGAAACTGATAGATTCTAAATTCAATCTCTATAGAGTGTATTTTTAAAAATCAGTGAAGTGCTCCCAGGCTTGAGCATTTACACATTTAAGAAATCCTCCAATGCTTGCCCTACTACCAATGAGTAAATATATATCAAAGAGAAGAAACAAGAAGCTAGCCCTTACAAGAAAGGCAGGAAAATGAGACACTAGAGGGTTTGAGTGGACATTGGAATAAAATCTAGTAATAAAATAAGAAACAATATGCCAGACTTATAGGTACATGATAAAATAAAGGAAAATAAGATTAACTGAAGTCCAGATAACATGCTAAGGCAAATTACAGACTGTAGAAGTAAAGAAAATATGAAGAACGACTAATATTCTCTCATAGGAAATGAAAATTATTACTTATTCATAAAAGATCTAAGGAGTCTCAATTTTCTTTTTTTCTATATTGAACAAGGGAGCTCCAAACACACACTGAAGGAGCTGTGTGTGGTGGTTATTCAAGTACCATAGGCTATGCTGTTGTCAATGACATGGTTTTCCAAATGGTGAACAATTCATAGTAAAACTTCTAATAATAAAACATGAAATTATATGATAGTCATAGCCCTAGACAATTCAGTGAACACTAAATCTGAATAAAAACAGTTTTCATAAGTTCAACAGATTTTGTTTCCAGGTTCAAATAATTATAAACTGGTGTTTTACCCAAATGAATGTCCAAAGGGATATTTTAAAATGCAGGACATAAGAAAACTTCTTCCAGGTACAGGACTATCCCTCACATTATGGGACCTCTCACACCCCTGAATCAAGTCCAATAAATGTGAGTAGCACCCTCCAAGCATTGTGGCACCCAGAAAACATTCCCACAAATTCCCAAACCTTGCTTTAGAGGCCACTACAGTCTCATTGAAAAACCACTATCCTAGACAAACCACTACTCTTGCAGATTCAGCTGGCTTCAGGAATCAGGCATGAACATCAAGGAATGAAGGAAACTAGGGGAGGATTGCACTGAACGCAGGGCACAGGCCCCAGCTAACATGGGCCACAATCGGCTCCCACCAGCTGTGGCCAAGCAGATAATGAGCACTGCAGCGCTTCCCAACTTTCAAGAGGAATTAGACATCTGGATTTTTATGTGAAATCTCCTTTTCAAAAGATCAGCAAACACTCCTCAGACTACGCAAAATTTGTCTGCAAGCCGAAGTGATCACTGCCCTAGATATTAGTTGCTCAATAAAAAAAGTTGTAACAACATTTAAAAAATACGTAATGTCAAAGATATGATATTCAGTGTAATAAGCTGTTGACCAAGCACTTTGGTTTCATTTCATAAAAACAATTATATATGAATTATATAGAATAGACTTTGGAGTATGTGCCAACATGTTACCAGGAATTCTCTTTTGATAATTTTTTTTCATTTTTCTTTTTTACTTTTCAGTATTTTCTAATTTTTCTAAAACGAACACACAAGGTTTTATAGTAAAAAAGAAGCAATAGAAAGTATACTTAGTTTACATAAAATTAGAGGACTATAGCTATGAAAAGTTCTTTGAACACATTCAGAAAGGACCATAGTTAAAATGGAGAAACAAATGAAATAGCTCTCAAATACTTAATTCTGCTCCATCTCCAGCACTGGCTAAAGACCAGATGTCACAGTTAAGTTGTCTGCAAATCAGAAGAGGGACGTATCCAAGTAATAGGATTCATTACCTTGTGTTCCAGATATACATCATTACTTTACCTCCTTTATTAGATAAGCAGAGCCCATAGGTAGGATCTGACTGCATGCACGACATAGAAAGCACTCAAATAATTGTGTGTCAATTAAGAAAGATCTAAAGCTTTAAAAGAGGTAAAAAATAAATTTCCCTATGAGCTAACTAAAAATAATAATAAAGTTAACCTTTAAAATGAAGGCACTTTAATAATTTAAGTACCTTTTTCCTATTTACAAAATTAATATTAGAAGCTGAGTCATGTTTGAATTCAATAAAATTATTTTATTACCTTCCTCTAAGGCCTAAAAAGTACTTTATAAAATCTCTTCTTATAAGCCAGGCTTCTTCTTCAATCTGCCAAAGACTTTGATCACATTTTACTCTTATAAAAACTTATTTTTCCCCTAATTAGAAATGTTTCAAAGCTGATCTTCCTAGACATCAAACATGACATCCTGGAAAAATAAGCTAGCATCTTAAAAAATCATACATAATAAGACCATTTAAAACTCACATCTATACACACTAAAAATTCTGCAATTACTATTGACTTTTTACAGTTTATAAAAAAGTACCACCAGATTGTATAGAAAGGAATTTTTAGAATCATAGCAATTGGTGTGGAAATGATGACATAATTTTAGAAGATCTTACCTTTTCTTGTTAGGAAGTACAGTCATGCTAGTGCTTACTTTGAAAGGAAATTCGTCCTTTCTCCAGTCTTAAGCTATATGCTGACTGAAGCCTGAGTCCTTAAATATGTTTTCAAGTCAGTTCCTTTCAATTCTGCAGAAGCAGAAGATTATACAGTTTGTGAATGAAACCTTTCCTTTCAGGTATATCTTTCAATTTTGATGACAAAAGCAGATGTCTGCAGGTTTGAAAGTTGCTAATTCGACATTGTTGGGGAACCCAGGGTAAACACAACAAAATTACCAACAAAATTTATGCCCAGCATAAAAGGGGACATGAAAATCTCAGAAGCAGAGTATCATGCAGCACATCATTCTGAGGAAAGCATCCCACATTTAGTCTCTTTAAAATGCTTTAAGCATTTGATTAAACTTGCTGCTAAGGGAATTATTTTTAGCCAACATTTTGCTTATTGACATATATTCAAATAAATTTTTAAAAACTGCCATTGCAATGCAACATATCTAATACTTGCTGAAAAGAAGGGAAGACCACTCCAGGGTGTGTGTGTGTGTGTGTGTGTGTCTGTGTGTGTGTGTATTCCTCAGTAAACAAAACACATAACGTAACAATTTCACTGGTAATCAAACAAATGCCAATTATGAAAGATTAACATTTTTACCTATCGATGCTAATACACGATGCTGACAAGCTTATGATGTGAAGAGCACCTCATATACTACCAATAGGAGTGTAAATTGGTATACCTCTTCTGGAGAAAAAATTGTCACAGTATATCAAGAATCTTTTTAAAAGTTCACACTCTTTGAGAGTGACCATTTCTAGGAATCAGTTCTAAAGAAAAAGGAATCAAAGATGCAGATGGTAATTTATGTAAATAAATGTCCATCACGCTGTTATTTTAAAATGTTGTGAAAGAACTGCAAATTTTCTATATGCCCAATGTAAGTGGAATAACAAAAGAAGTTATGGTATAATCATAGGATAGATTATAATACAACTTCTATAAATCATGATATTGAAAATACGTAATGACACTAAAAAAATGTTCACAGTACAATGCTAAGTAAGGGAAAAAGATACAAAAAGATTATTATTATCCCTATCTTGGACCACAAATTATACTCCACTCAGTCACACCTCATACATAAAATTTATCCACATATTCAATAGAAAACAGACTAAAAGAAAAGCCCAAAATGTGAAGAGTGATTATTTCTGGATGGTATGATTATAGATAAACTTTATATTCTTTGTCCTACCTTTTCTTTTTTGACCAAGGTTTTTACTTTGAGAGTCAGGGAAGAAAATAAATTCATAAATCTGAAGACATCAAAAACATGTGCAGCCCTTTTCATAAGTGCCAGAATCTTCTCATGTATCACAGTGCCATTTACTTAGTCTTTTGGCTTCAGAAATTTTATTTTAATGTTACTTGACTTTGTGGATTTTTATTTTACTCCTTGATAAAGAGAAGCCTGCCTAGCAACCCAGAAAATTTAGGCTGAAATTAACCTAATACGGAAAAGACTGCCAGTTGGCCATCGTTTTTAGTTACTCCACAAGAAATTCAATTACACTTAAAAACAGACTTAAAATTCACATCTAATTTATTGCAAAATGAATAAGCAAATTTTTACCTGGGACAACAGTAAGAGTGAATGTTGGGTTTAAATCAAGTAAAGGAGAAAGAAAATGATTTTTATCTAGTCTTCATAACACCAGAAACTTGAAAATTTTAGCTCATTTAATTATCACAACAATCCTGAGAGTTAAATTTTCTTACATCTATTTTATAGACAGGGAGACTAATTTACCCAAAGACTAGGTAAATTCACAAAGTTCTCATATTTGGTAAATGGAGGACCAGAATTGACTACAGATAAATTCTGACAATAAAACCAATGTCTAGCACTCTACAGAGATTTCTTTTGGAATCCAGATGGTTCACCAGTCATAGTCTTAAAACTACAGACAACTTAAAGAACAAAATCCTTGAGGATCAAGAAATAAAGGAGATTAAGAATGGAAACAAAACATGCTTCTCTCCTCTGTAGTGACTATGGTGGAAGATGAAATAAGAGCTAATAGAGAATTGGAAAAAAGTACGCAGTTGAATACATAACTGAGGCCATGTTTTCTGAATCAAAAGTTAGGATATGTGATCTGACCATATGAAATACAAATGGTCCCAGAGTTTCATGTTCCAGTAGCCATCATATGTCCAGTGTTTAATGAAAAAGAAATAAATATACACACACATACGTATGTGTACATCTATACGGGGTGTTTAAATTGGTATCTACATATTATTTGTAAACACTAAATAAAATTCATAATTATTTTCTGACTGCAAAGTATTGTGTGTTATACAAATAATATATGATCATAAAATCAAATAATACACAAAATGTATGAAGACAAAGGTAAAAACTGTCTCCTAACCCTACACTGCCGAAGTAGCTATTGTTAACAGGGCAGCTTCCCAGACTTTCTTTCTATTCACATACATAAAATCATCTTCTCTTCAGAAAATGAAGTTTGGGTAAATTGTTCAAGTTGTATAGTTAGTGACATGAGGCAGGGTTTGAACAGACATCTGTCTAACTCTCACAGTAATGTTTTTTCTACTTCCTTATTTTGCCTAGGGTGAGGGGTAGGCAGAATACTCTACAAACACAGAAATGGGGGGGGGGGGGTTCTATTTATTTGTTTTTAATACTTTTTAAAAATCCAAAGTATTAGATGGCTGATTCTGCCATTTACTACTGTTTTCCTTTGAGCAAATCATTTAATTCCCCAGGCGAATGTTCCCATCTATAAATAATGGTGATAATTTCCAAGAGTTCTGAAAAAGCCAATGACTCAGTGACTAAATGGAATTATATCTTAGTACTTAAAAGTCTCTGTTTTAGAGCAACATGACGTACTTGACATAAAACTTTTGTTCTCTTTTAGAATTTTAAATGAAGAATTAAGATACCATTTGGGCCATGTGTACTGACAACCCATTCTACAAAGAGGAATGATAATCAGTTCACCAAGTAATACTCAGCCCTCTGTTATACTTTCTGCCACATGAACTTGGTATTCCACCAAGTTTAAAAATAAATCTCTAACTCACCTTTGATTTACTCTCTCTCTTCTTACATTATTACCATGCCCTACCATGGAATGTCTCCCCGTGATGGGTTAAAGTGTGCTTTGAGCATTAGAACACCAAGAATCAGAAAAGAGTCAAAGAGTTTCACATGCTCTTTATTCCTTTCTAAATGCAATGCCTAAACATTGTCCAGAATTTCCAATATTTATTTCAGCCCTAGTTTACAGGGTGGGAATTTGTGATCATTCAAACAGTCTTGGGTTCTAGCTTGTACTGCTCACATGGAACTGGGGCTGCACTAAGTGAAGGCTATACCTCCACCAGGCAGCAAGGAGGAGGGAGTGCCCAGGTCCATTTAGTTATCGACCCATTGTGAAATGCAGTTACAACATCCTTTCACCTGTGGGATACAAAGAGATAAGTTTCCCAGCAAGTCGCACACAATCAAAGTGAGCTGAATTCTTAAGTTTTCACCAAGTGATAATCACTTTCCCTCAGTGCAAATATGTGACTTCCCTTTCTGGAAAGGCCCCTGGGATCTTGCAATGTCTTGTTTAAGAATAATAATCATGATGTATCACTCTCATCTATTCCCTTAAGAAGTAAAATGTTTTTATTTCTCAACACTAGAGAGTCTTAGGTATTATTTTGGGGTTTTCCTGAGAAATATCCATAATATATTACCACTCACTAACTGTAGAGTCTTAGGAATGTTATTAAATGCTCTGCTCTTTATTTTCTCATTTATAAAATGGGCTAATAATACCTATTTCATAGAATTGCTGTGAACATTAAATAAGGTCAATGATATAAAGGGCCTTCACACAATGACTAGCACATTGTAAATGGTCTACAATTACTGGTCATAAAGAATAATTAAATAGTTTTCTTCTCTCCATTCTGAGAGGGATACTATAATGACTTTGTGTATGTGTGTGTGTATGTGTACGTTCTTTCCATTTTTTTAAAGGTGGGTGTAGGCTCATTTTGGTCCTTTTTAAAAAAGCTTTACTACATAGTTTTTAAAATCCTTTTAAGATCCATAATCCTATTGAATCAGGAATAAAACGTGTACTTAGTTTCAGGCAAACAATTGTTCAACAGAAGCCCCTTCAATTTTTAATTACTCTCGCTTCCCTCTCCAAGTTCACTGTTATTCTCTGATTTTTTAATCTTGAAAGCCAGTCAGGGTACATTATTTATATTATATTCAATAGAAAGAAAAAGAAGAAAAGGAGTTTTATTCAGGACACTAACTCTAACCTTGAAAAGTTATTTTCTGAACATTTGTTCTGCTCACTGAGCAAATTTTAATCTTCAAGTCAGATGTCTAAATACAGTGCTTGAGCTCTGCTTAAAGGCTAAAAATATAGACTTCTGTGCAAGGTGATGGTTACAAAGGAAGGTGTTTAGAATATGGTTCAACAGAAGCTATGGTAATTGAGCATTAGCTATATAGTTCAGCCAGAAGAATTTCCTATCTACACTGAAGCTTTGGAGTTGAATCTTAGGCTATTATCCTTTGAAATACATCTTCTTGAAAAGAGAGTCAATTAAGTAAGTGGTTCCCTGAAATCCTTCACCAGCTCCCCAATTTTCATCATTTAAAGACTGGAAGTTATGGAAGCCTTTGTCAGCCCCTCTCTCATAAATGGTGTACCTATAAAGCATGCTCCACAAAGTATAGTAACAGGAGGACGGGCCACAAAGCCCATGCAATATTTTCCTCCTCTTGAGAAAAATCTATTAATAGAAGTCAATGAATAGTTATGATGCTCACTAATATCACATAAAACATGACCATCATATAGAAAGTTTATGATCCTCTAGAACACATATGTCATTGCCTGATCCTGTTTCAGACTCTATTCTTGAATGTCACACTTAGTCTTCCTCAGGCACACCTTCCCCAAAGTATCAAGGTTGAGATGGAAACATCAAAATAAAATGAAGCCCTAAATAGATAATCCTGCTTCCAAACAGCATGTGAAGTCCACTTAATTTTTAAAATTTTCTTCCTTTTGAGAAATTGGAAAAGACAACATTGGATGAAGAAAGGGAGATTAGGGTACATAAGAAAAATTTTGATGTGCTCATGAGGAAATATTGTCTGAATGAGTAAATGAATGGAAGGAATCCTAACAATATTGGAAAATCTTAATAGGTTATTTTATTATCTAAGCTCCCTCTTAAAACATTTATTATATGTAAGTTTAATGAGGTCATATGTAAGTTTAATGAGGTCATCCTGTCTTTTTCAATACGCCAGTGTCTAGAAACAAACCCAACAGAGGTAGTTCCTTAACAAATATTTGCTGAATGGATGAACACATTTTCATTTTATTTTTATTTCCTTTCTAACTTTTCAATTACTTTTAAGGGTGATTCACAATTATTTTCTTGAACCTCTGAGAATTCCCCTTTCAATGCTAGACAGAGAAGATAAGTGAAGAATTGAGTCATAATTCCTTAATAAAATTTTCATGCAAGAAATAATATTTGGCCAATTTATACATAGTAAATGAATTAAGCCTCTGAGAAAACTAGGAAATATTTGTCCTTATTAAATGGGTAAAATGCAAACACACATATATACTGAATATACATTTGACCAATTTTTTGCATCATCTTCATCATGAAGTCACTGGGTAGAAAGGATCAGAATATGAAAATTCCCTAATCATTTCACTTTTTCTTATCCCATAACAACCAGAATTGCCCAAACATTTACTTTTTAGCAAGAACAAGGGTAAAACTGGTGCATGAAAGCCACGCAGGCAGCAAGAAGAACTAGCTAACCAAGGGACAATAAACTTTTAAAGTCCAAAGCAGGTTTCTATCTGGACTATGTTGTGTCAAGTATATTTAACAAAAAGTAGTTCGCTACCTTCCAACACTTCTTTGTAAACAAGCTTTTATGGCATATTGGAATTTCGTTTTTGGTGGAGGTTTAGTTGTGCTTTATTGAATGGTGAATTAAATTTGATACAGGCTTAATATTAGAGTTCAATATCTTTCAAATTTATTTCTAAAATGACATAAAGTTTATTTTTAAACTCCCAAACTTCCACATCCATGTTTTTGAGTTTCCAGATTTGGACTTTCAGAATAGAATACCTACTGACATTGCAGAGGCAGCTCTTGTTAGGGGTTAAATGTTCAAGAGAAAAAAAATCACTTCTCTTTCTTGAATTACCAAACACCTCTTCATACCTTTCAAAGCGACCTTTTAAAATTGAATGTGAAATGCATAAAAGATTATGTCTCTCTCCATAAGCACTTATTCACAATGTCCTGAGGCATTATTTCAGCAAGAAGAATCCTGATGTTTTAAAGTCAATTAAAAAAAATGCTTAAGAAATAACTGCATCATATACAATTTTAAGTACTTCTCTTTTACTATGTTACATTAAAGGCATATCTAAATTTAGAAATATGTAGATAAACATGCCGATCTCTGAAAAACCCTAGACCACAGAAGTTCTAGGGAAAAGTCTGTATTATATTAAACATGAGACTCCATTTCCTTGTTTTGAATTATTCGTGCTGCCGTGGCAACAGCACAATAGAGAACTTTGTTGCACTCTCAGCAGAGCTATTTATATGATTTAACCTCTTCCCTGGGAGTTCTTCCTCTACAACTTCTTCTATTATTTTAATAAAGCAACACTTTCAAAGTTTTTTAAAAAAATCATTGCTAAAGCTGAACAAAAAAACTTACCTTTGAACTGTTTAGGGCAAACATTCTGGACATGAAAATAATCTCATTAAGTAACTGAATACCCATTTTGCAGATCACAGAATTCTGAAATAAAAAGATAATTTCCTACAACTGAAAGGTTTGGCATAGGATTTCTAAATGCTCTAAAAATTTACGAAAATATACAGAAATGGGAAATAGCTAGTTAAGGAATACTAAAAATACTCCAAAGGAGAAGAGAGTTCTACAAAATAAAAGTTCAAGATGGTGTTCCTTGAGCCAGCCCTGATGGCCTAGCGGTTAAAGTTGGGCATGCTCTGCTTCGGTGGCCCAGGTTCAGTTCCCGGGAGTGGAACATACCATCTGTCTGTTAGTAACCATGCTATGGCAGCGGCTCACACAGAACTAGAAGGATCTACAACTAGAACATCCAACTATGTACTGGGGCTTTGGGGAGGAAAAAAAAAAGAAAGGAACATTGGCAACAGATGTTAGCTCAGGGCAAATCCTTCTCAGCAAAAAAAAAAAAAAAGATGGTGTTCCTTCCTGATGGTAAGATGTTGCAAGTGCAGGATCAAGCAAATACAGTGACAGAGACCTGGACAAGGACTAACGTTAACTATCGGCATAAAGATACACATCATAAAAATTTCTGTAATACTACTCCTCAGAAACCGTTAAAATAACCAAGCAAAGAAATGAATTGATTAGTTTAATTTAAACTGTTAATACGTTAAACTAAACTTTAAAACATTTCCTTTTAATTAGTAAATTGGCTAATCATTTAGTTGGATCAAAGGTAAGACTTTCTAATAAAATATTTTGAACACAGTAACTGAAATTAATTCCCATATTTGAAAATTAATCAAGATAAGTCATTAGGAAAGGAAAAAATGAGGTAGGAAAAATAAGTTCCAGGGAGTCTTCTCAAATGACTGAGAAATATCTGGGGGTTGGGGGAGTCTAAGACAAGATATTAGAGCCAGGTAGAAACTATCAAAATGGAAGAAAAGGACTGTAAATTCTACGTATAAATGAAAATTCCACTAAATGAAAATTCCACTTCAGTTTCATCTGCCATTTCCCCCATACCCCCACTAGTCCAGGTACAAGGAATTTCTCACTTTTCTCTAAATCGGCCAATACCTTTCACTCTTCTACCCATTTCCCCTTGCTGTTGCACCCCTCTGCCCCTCCTCCCCTCCTTTTTTGTTAGCAAACTCACATTCGCTTTTTTAGACACAGATCAGTTGTCTTCTCTGTCAGCTTGCCCAGCGTCCCCTACTCAAGCAGAGTTTCTCACTGGTTCAATGCCAGGGGCCATCATTCCTCTTTCTGCCCGAGTGTTCACATCTTGTCATTATGAAGGTGTTTTCGTCTAGTTCTCACACTAAACTGGGGCCTCCTCCAGGGCAGAATCCACAGAAAACTCATTCACTCATCTTTGTACCTCCATTTTTTTTTAGAATTGTGCAATGATTACCGAATGACTGGTAATAATAGTATCAAAATAAATTTAAAATAAGTAATAAAAAAACTACAACATTTCAAAAAATTACAATGTTTCAATATGCTTCAAAATCTAAGTTTGCTCATTTAATATAATACAAGAAGAAATTTAGGGTATAGAAGAACAGTGATAAGGATACAAAAAGAAAAATTTAGGAGAAAGACAAAAAGCCACTTCTGTCACTGTCTACTATGACTACAAGCAAACTTATTTAGTAAATATTCTCCTATTAAATATGTTTGGAAGAGGATATTACAAAGGCTAAAACAAATAAGCATCATTGCTATTTTTATATTTGGCTCATGAAGAAAAGTAAATTGGACAAGCTGTCATTCCAACTATGCGTTATTTCATTATAAAACATAACACCACCAACTTTCTATGGAAGAAAAAAAATTGCATAGTCTCTCTTATTAAAACCTATGCCCTCTAGAGGTGCCCTGTCAAACTGAGAAATGGCATGTCAGGAGACATAATATGCGGCAGAGACAGATGTCCCTATTCAAAATGCATGTACGATGATCAATCACTGCTCAGAACACTCCTGAAAATTCAAGTGCCACGCTTAAAAAAAATTACACAAAGACGTGTTAAAATAATATAAAGAAGCTGATACACACTGAACGCACTACCCAAGAAACTAAAAAGAGCACTTGTAGAACATGAGATTTTGCATTTGACTAAGGTTCCATATAAGAGTTTTAAATGTATTGTGGGGCTGGCCTGGTGGTGGAGTGGTTAAGTTTGCGTGCTCCACTTTGGCGGCCCAGGGTTCGCAGGTTCAGATCCCAGGCACAGAGCAGGCACAGCTCATCAAGCCATGCTGTGGCAGCAGCATCCCACAGATAATAGAGGAAGATTGGCAAAGATGTTAGCTCAGCGACAATCTTCCTCAAGCAAAAAGAGGAAGACTGACAACAGATGTTAGCTCAGGGCCAATCTTCCTCACAAAAAAATTAAAATAAAATGTATTGTTAGAGGAAATATTGTTCTGAAGTCTACGGCTGCTCTTGGGTGAGCTCCCCCTTGCTTTATCCTCCTTTCCTACTAGCTACCCACTCGATATATACACCTGGCCCATCATTAATTCCATTTCTAGGGTCAAGTTTTATTATAAAAATAGATATAAAATCTTATTATACAAATATCCACTATTTGCAATTATTTTCAGCATCTACCACTGGACTATAATTTCTTTCCTAATGGAATACCTTTCTGTAAATTGTTACATTAGAGATAGATAGAATAACAAAATAAACAACTGTATGCTCATTTATTCATTTATTCAACATACATTCATTGAGAGTCTACTATCCCTGGACTCTTCAAGGTACTGGGGATACACCTGTGAACAAGTCAGACAAAAATCCTTGCTCTTGCAGAGTTTATATTCTAGCATAAGGGCCAGACGATAAAGTGTGTTCACAAAACAAAGGCAAATGAGAGGCGTGTTAGAAGAAAATAAGTGATATACACAAAAACAAAGCATGGAAAGGGGAATTAGGAGTGGGGGTGTTGTAATTTTAAATAAAGGGGCCTTATTTAAGTGAGAAGGTAACCACTGAGAAAACACTTGAGGAAGGAAGGGGCATTTAAGCAAACATGTAAAGGAAGCTGGCCATGCAGGTCGATGGAAAAAGCTCAAGCATGGAAGTATGTCTGGCAGAAGCACTTGAAGCGTGTTCAATGAACATCAAGGAGAATAGTGCAGCCAGAGCAATGCAAATGAACAGAAGAGTTAAGGGAATAAGGTCAGAGAGGTGGCAAAGACCATAGCATACGGTACCTTGGGGACCATTATAGGACTTGGGCTTTTTCTAAGAGAGAAATGAGGAGCCACTGGCGGCTTTGAGCAGAGGAGTAACATAATGGGACTTACACTTAACGGGACCATTCTGGAAGCTGTGTTGAGAATAGATAGTGGGTTAGGGGGAAGTGCTGGGATGAAAGCTGAGAGGCCATTTAGGAGGCTATTTAGAAAATCCAAGCAAAAGATATTGGTGGTATAGATCAGTGGGGTAATAGTAAAGCAACAAGGAGTAGTAGGAATCTGGATATGTTTTGAAGGTACTGACAAGACAAATATCCTACTGACCGAATGTGGGGTGTGAGGGAAAGATGGCATTCAAGGATTATTTCAAAGTTTCTACCTGAGCAATCAGAGGGAGGGAGCTGTCATTAACTGAGATGAGGAAGACTGTGGGTGGAGCCATTTGGGTAGAACACCAAACTGGGAGTTCAGTTGGGTCACTTAAGGCTATCATAACATCTGGGGGCCGACCCCACGGCCGAGTGGTTGGGTTTTGGCGCTTTGCTTCGGCAACCCAGGGTTTCACAGGTTCGGATCCTGGGCGCGAACATGGCACCACTCGTCAGGCCATGCTGAGGTGGCGTCCCACATGCCACAACTAGAAGGACCCACAACTGAAAATATATACAACTATGTACTGGGGGGAGGGGAGAGGAGCTTTGGGGAGAAGAAGGAAAAATAAAATCTTTAAAAAAAAAATCTGGATATACGTGCCCGAAGTTCAGGAAAGATGTCTGTGCTAGACACACAAATTTGTGGTTGTTGTCATATAAATGGCATTCAAAGCCACCACCCTTAAGAAATAGATTACAAATATACTTGAAACTTGATTGCATCCTTCCCCAAATCAACTCTAGAATTTAATATTTATCACTGTTAAGCATATCTTTGATATATTTCACATGTATGTAGCCCTAAACAATACACAGCAGTGTTGTGCATGTGAAAATGATAAAGTATACACAATCTTCCACTATTTACCCTTTTTTCTAAACATATTTTTGAGATTTATCCATTATTATATATATGTAATATATATGCTGAATATATTGAATAACATTGAATAACAATGCTGAAATAAACATTCCTGTACACGCCTCTTTGCATACATGTAAGAGAGTATCTCTATGTGATTATACCTCCCAGTGGAATTGCTTGGCCCTTATAAGACACACCACTTGACTACATATGTATGAACAAATTGCTCTTAGTGGTACTATTTTACATTCTCCAGCATTGTGAAATTTCCTACTGCTCCATACTCTCACCAACACTTGGTATTGTTGGACTTTACATTTTGTCAGTCTGAAGGGTATATGAAATTATATAATATTGTGGTTTTAATTTGCATTTCCTTGACCACTATTTTGGCTGTTTAGTGGCTGTTTGGGTTTCATTTTATCAGAATTGATTATTCTTATTTGTCCTGTATTCTACTGGATTGTCTTTTTCTTTGACATCCTAAATTCTAATCCTTCATCATATTTACATCACACATATCTTTCCCTGGTCTTTGACTTGTTTCTCTTGTTTTGTACAAATTTTAATTTTTTTTTTTCTTTTTGAGGAAGATCAGCCCTGAGCTAACATCTGCTGCCAATCCTCTTTTTGCTGAGGAAGACTGGCCCTGAGCTAACATCCGTGCCCATCTTCCTCTACTTTATATGTGGGATGCCTACCACAGCATGGCTTGCCAAGTGGTGCCATGTCCGCACCCAGGATCCGAACTGGTGAACCTCGGGCAGCCGAAGCAGAATGTAAGCACTTAACTGCTGTGCCACCGGACCGGCCCCACAAATTTTCAATTTACTGTTCATAATTATCAATTCCTCCCTTTGATATTAGTGCTTTTCTTGTACTTTGTTTAGAAAATTCTTCCATTCTCTATATCACAATGATATTCTCCAATTTGCATGTCAAATTTAAACCCTTAATTCATCTGGAATTGCTTTTGTGCCTTTATGAGGCAGGGATACAATTTCAACTTTTTGTCCCAGTGCAATTCATTAAATAATTCATCCCTTTGATGATCAACAATGCCACCTCTGTCATATGTCTGGTTTCCACGTATAAATTGGTGTTTCCTGGGCTCTCCAATCTAGTCTATTTAGCTATGCACAATATGCAATATTGTGATTTTATAAGTAGTCTACATATGTTATAATGTTATTCTTCCCACATTGCACTTTTTCTTCAAAATTGTCTTTTCTTTCCTTAGCCCTTTACTCTTCCACATAAAGTTGAGAATTAGTTTGTCAAATTCCATAAATAATTCCCTTAGGGTCTTGATTAGAATTTTATTGAATCCATAGCTAAATTTTGGGAGAACTAACAACTTTGTTACATTGAGTATTCCAATCTATGAGAATAGTATCTCTTTCTATTTATTTAAATCTTCTCAAATGACTTTCATTAAAGATAATTTTTGTACCTGAAGATATTTTGCATCTTTTATTAGATTTATTCCTAGGTTCCTTTTATTTGTATGGCTAATGTTAGAAATATCTTCAATTGCATTTTCTAACTATGGAAATATAGCTTCTTGATCCTTGTATCTACATCTCATTATACATTTAGTGCTCCTTATATGCATATTGATTATGAATAAATGAATGACAAACTAACCCCCTTATCTATAAAATGTTGTGACATTTAAATGAGAAATAAAATTCTATAATGATGGTGAACTATAAACATACGATTGGGTATTAGTTTGTTTTAATTTCAATTGAGCTAAGATTAATATATGAGAAAAACTCAGGTAAGAATTACCCATAATTTTAGAGACTTATTTCACAAGAAACTGTCTAAGGAGGGGAAGAAAACATTGCAGAAAGCAGTCTTTCAGACAACAGCAAGAAGAGAAAGCTAAAACCAAGGAAGCAAATTTTAAAAACATATTTTTAAAAAAATCTGATTCAAAACAAAGAATGGAGAATTATTTATTGTAGAAAAAATTATTCCTACATCCAACTGACTCCTTGAAGGGACTTTACTGCAACACATTAAAAAAATTCTTAACTATTCACCTGTCAAGAAAGGATGAATATGTTTACCAAAGTTAAAATATGTTCAGGAGACTAAAAGTCGTGTTCCTTTCCAGACAAGAAAAGCACTCATCCAATACCATTAATATTTTAAAAAATAATGTTTAACTTAAAATTATTTGATGCAAATGTGTAAACTATAACTGTTAGTATACTTAGCACTCATCCTGCAAAAAAAATAATAATAAACATTTGGAATATTGCTATTCTATAATAATTTATTGTGTCACTAAAATTCACATGTCCAAAATTCCACATTTCCAAGTCAGAACTTTTGGGGGTGAAAGAAAATTGAGCATTTGATGTCCTGTCATTGTTCAGCAAATGTGCTACTCTACATTATTTGAGAATTGTTTCTGATGTGTCCTACTCTTTCCTCCCAAAAAGGCTGGAAATGATGATGCCTAACTTCCTTCACTGATTCATCAAACATTTATTAAATTCTATCTACATGTTAGGCACTTAGATGCTAGAGATACAGTGGTGAATGGAATGTGCCTGATCCCTGGCCTAACAGAAGCTTACAGGCTCCTGGAGAAAACAGTCATTAAATGAGGGCTCACCATCTGTATTAAAGTGCTGTGACAGGGAAGCACAGGGTGCTATGAGCACAACTGGGGACTCAGGAGAAAAGGCATCAGAGAATGCCCATCTTGAGGAAGTGCTGTTCAAACTGAGGTTTGAAGGAAATTTAGGAATTACAGAGAAAAAGTGCTTCAGGTTGAAGGAAAGTCCTGGGGTGCACAAAAGGTGAGATCACAGCATTTCTAAAATTCACAGTTAGTCTATACAGGTGAATCAAGGATCAAAAGGGGGAAACTAGCACCAAATGTTTGATCTTTGACTTCTTACTCAAACATATAGCAGCCTGACAGCATTTCAAGTCAAACAGGAGGATGAGGAGGCAGAACTGGGAATGCCTAATGTCCTAAGTAGTGGATCTTCCTAAGAAAATATGTATGCACCTAAAATGTGCTTAGGCAAAAGAGCTGGGATTAATGTACAAACAGTTCCTGTACAATCTCACTTCAATATACACATCTATATGGAGAGTACAGTGCAGGTGCATAGCCATATATGCCAATCTCTCTAATAATTGAGATGCGTAATTCTTTTAAAATCACAGGCTGCACACTTGCATCATCTACATTTCCTCCCCTAACTACAGCTTCTACAAGAAAATTCTACCGTAAGAAAATAGCAAGGAATAATGGTGAGAGATGAAAAATATTACAGAGGGATGTCTGCAAAACAGATAAACTTTCAAGAAATTATTTCTTCTACATTTTAAGGAATTTCCATATAATAGTTGCTATTCTTTCCGGGTTATGTCATTACACCAAAATATTTTAATGCTACATTTGCTCTGCCAAATAACAACGCTGCAACAGAAATCAAATAACATAATTACAGAAAACTTTGGGTAATAATTTCAGAAATAGTAAGTAGAGCTTTAATTTCTTTTTGTCTTTTCATTAAAAATGAACAAGCTGCCATTTCAAATAATGATATAAAATCCACTTAAACTTTGCTGGGTTTCCATTCATTTTATTTGGCTTTTCTAAAGACTAAAGAAAAAGAAGGCATCTTGTCAATAATGATTCAGATGGTGCGTGTAAAATCTAATCATAATGCCAGAAGCAACAATGACTAATAATTTAGCATATTCTGTCCTGTTCTTTTCCCTAAAAATAATGTAATTACATATACATGTATATCCATATATATTCAAAACAAATCATTCTTTAAGTTCATAACCTAACTTTTACAAACACAATATCATTTAAAAGATTTGGTAGATAACCTATTTTATAAATGTGTAATACTCCACAGAATAAATGCACCATATTAACTTGGCTGTTTTTACATTAGTAGGCATTCAGATTTTTTTCTGACATTTTTACTCTTTATAAAAGATGCATCATTGAGCCTTTTTATTCTATGGCTCTTCTACTAACAGCGTGGGAACTCATTGGCAGAAAAGGTGACAGAAAAGTAAATCTCCTTTCTTCCGTAAGTCACCTATTTATTTATTTATTTATTTATTTATTTATTTAGTGAGGAAGACTGGCCCTAGCTAACATCTGTTGCCAATCTTCCTCTTTTTGCTTTTTTTAATTTCCAAGCCCCAATACATAGTTGTATATTCTAGTTGTAAGCCCTTCTAGTTCTTTTATGTGGGATGCTGCTACAGCATGGCTTGATGAGTGGTGTGTGGGCCCATGCCCAGGATCCGAACCAGCAAACCCTGGGCCACTGAAGCAGAGTGCATGAACCCAACCACTATGCCACCAGGCCGGCCCCATAAATCACCTATTTTTAAAAATTTATGCAAACATTTATTGAGGTCTAACTCTATGACAAGTCTTTTGATAAGCACAGAGGATATAGAGATGAGTGAGAACCAATATCACTTGCCAGGAGCTCATTGTCTATCATATTGATTCTCGACTCAGACGATTTTGTCCCACGGGAAAATCTGGCAATGCCTGGAGACATTTTTGATTGTCACAACATGCAGGTAGGGTGATATTGGCACTTAGCAGGTAGAAGCCAGAGATGCTGCTACACATCCTGCAATGCACATGACAGCCTCCACAACAAAGAGTTATCCAGCCCAAAAGGTCAATAAATAAGGTGCTGAGGTTGAGAAACCCTGGTGCAGCCCTTTGGTGTGGTCTGTCCATCTCTATCAAACTCAAGAGACCTCACCCTAATGATAACATTTAATAAATTATAAAAATAAATAAGTACATCAATAATCTCTGTGAAATTATATATTAAGGTCAACAGAATGGCCCAGTTCCCATACTGATATTTCAAACACAATGACTCCATATACTGATCAATGAGCAAGAGTGTGGATTTTACATCTGGGGCATACACTTCAGGCTCTGTTCAGTGTAGCTTCTTTTGTCCTCTTTTAAACCTTTAGACTTTAGGATTTTCTCAAGCAAGGAAATGAAAACAAGGTATTTTTAACTACCTGCTCAATTGCTTGGAAAATTACCTCTTAAAACATTTACACACCCACTTCTCATTTTTTCCAAAGCCCTAGAGTAGCCAAGCGATATTAATCATTGGAATTCCTTGATGAAAAAATGTAATTTTTCAAAGTTTAGACAGTTTGGTTTATTTATCAAGCTGTTTATTTTGGAACATATATATATGTATGTTTATATATACACACCATAAATATTCCATATATATATATATAGATATGTGTGTATCTGAAAGACAAATAATTACAAATTTCCTACAAACCCTGCAGCAGCACCTTCTCTGAAATTCTAGAAGACTCAATTTTGATAGACCTACAAGAGCTTTCAAAGGGCAGCAAACTCATCATGGCAATGGAAATCTAAGTAATTATAAGTTCTTCAACTACAAATGCAATATTTATTAGACAAAAGAATCCTGATTTTGTGTAATGCTGTATATAATGAGATTGTACAATTCCTTTAGTCTTCCATTTGTTCAAATAACCATAGCACAGCTGGTGGCAATAAAAGCTACTCAATTGTTTTCTCACTGTCTGAACTTGGAATAAATGGTCCAGTTCTGGAAAAGAAGCTGTTCTTTTGTTTGGTAAGTTCCTTTCAAGTGGTTATCAATTTAAGAAAGAAGTCAAAGCAGCTCATCAGTAAATACCTCATCACATAAAACATCAAATACCAACCACCCCCATTACTGAAAACACTGGTTTGGAAAATAAACAAGGGCAAAACGGCTCACTGCTTTTAATCAGTGTAATGAATACTATTAACTCAAACTGCAAACTCCCTATGCACCAGAAGTGAATTATTTAGTTCCAATATCTTTCCAATGGTTTCTTTTTCTCTCTAAACTTTAATTAAAATTAACCACATTTGAAAATTGAGGAGCCTAAGCCTAGGAAAGGACTTTCAGCAACAAATTTTTTTTTTTTTAACTTTGGTTCCAGCAACCTCTCTGACATCTGAAAATTCTTTAACTCAGTTGGAAATGCAGTTTGTATAACTCAAACATCCATACAGTGAGGTATAAAACTCAAGATACTGGACAAACTTTCGTGGGGAAAATTCAATGTGCCGAATACTACGGGCACATGGCAAGTTGTTGAAAATGACTGTGAAGTATACAACATAACTGATATTTTGAAAGAATCTTATAAAAGATTTTCTCTGTTCTCTTTGACTTCTGAATACTCTAATAGGTTTAGTGTTTTTATTAGCTCTAGTAAATATCCACGTTCTCAGGAAAATATTAATTGATCAAGAAATGTCCATTTTAAATTATTCCAATAGCTGTGAGTAGCACCAACATCAATTAAGATTGACTGTGTTCATTCATGGTGCTCAGCATTCTACCAAGTACTAAGAAGAAGGATAGTAAAATTGCAAATATGCTATAAGAATGGCTTCATGGTTTTTTGTTGAAATATTCACAGTATTTATATATCCACCTAAGATTTATTGTCTACCATGTACATAGCCACGTAAAAGAACCAGAAGCACAAAATATTTCCAGTTGAGGAAACAAATGACAAAAGAGCCCTTTAAAGGAATATACTTGATATCACAGGGGAAATAAGCCTCAGACTAAAGAAATGTGCATCAACTCTCTTTCTGACCCAGCTCTAATTTCTGGGTATTTACTAGCCACATACAATAGTCAGAAAACAAAACTATTTGTGAACTGATACAATATTGCCCATTGTTGGGCATTTTGATTTTTTTTAAATAATGTCTGATTTCCAAACTTAAAATTCTGTGCAAGAAAACAGCATGAACAGAAGCTCATAAGATATTGCTTCCAGCAACATTTTTGTGTGTATCATGATTTTGCTTTGGCCTCCCTGTTTCGATAATTGTGGAGATTATTATAATGGAAGGTGAGACACCATTCAGTTGGAACATCCAATATTGATTCCTCCTTGTTCTGAAGAAAGAGTAAGTTTTCCTTGAATATTTGCATGATCTATTTTTTTCACCACCTAAACATAGGCTGAAATTAAACTTACTATTTATAATAAAAATCCTTGCTATTCTTCAACAAGCATCAACACTTTTAAACACACATGCTCTAAACTTAACAACGCATCATGATGGACATAAGTAGACACTTCTGGGCACAATGAATATGCCTAGAGTAACTAAACAGCTTTCCTTTAATGGCACTAAAGTATACAGCAAAAAAGTAAATGAAAAAGATGTGGCCTGTCTAACACCATTTAGATGTAGTCAACATTTTTAAAAGATTTCTACATTTTCTAAATACACTTATATAAACAGCTTTTTCTTAAAACTTAAAATTTTGTTTAATGGAAGCTGAAATTTGAAGTCAGGGCTTGAATAGTAAATTATTCTTCCCCATAAGAACTAAGTCATATAGCAGGCATACATGGGTAAAACTGTCAACAGAAATCATCCTTTCTAAAACAGAAATGTGTTAATCTTTCAAAATGAACTGCTGGCCTCTACATCCATGTCTCTCTTACATAATGAATATATCTACAGTCATATTTAGCTAGCTAAAATCTCCCATACTTCATTTTGTCATGGCTATAAGGAAAGTATTTTGCTTGTACAATAGCACAATAAAGTTTTTAAAAACCATGATGTGTCTCCAAGTTCTTTAAATCAATTCATTACTATCTGTAAGTGTTTGTTTACCCTGTTTTGTTCTTCTCTGACCCACTGGTTATTTAGGAGTGCATTGTTTAATTCCCACATATTTGTCAATTTACCAAATTTCCTTTGGTTTTTAACTTCTAATTTCATCCTATTGTAGTTGGAGAAAATCCTCTGCATTTCAATCCTTTTAAATTTATTGAAGCTTGTTTTCGGGCCAGCATCTATGGTCCATCCTAGAGAATGGTTCTTGCACACTGGAGAAGAATGTGTTCTGCTGCTCTTGGGTGGAGATAGAGATGATTATTAGGTCTAGTTGGCTTATAGAGTTATTAATGTCTTCTGTTTTCTTGCAGATCATCTGGCTTGTTCTTTATCAATTATTAAAAGTGAAGTGGTAAAATCTCCAACTATTATTGTTGAGTTTTCTATTTCTCCCTTTAATTCTGTCATTTTTTGCTTCACGTATTTTGGGGCTCTATTACAAAGTGCATAAATGTTTATATTTGCAATGTCTTCTTCATGAACTGACCCTTCTATCATTATAAAACGTCCTTTTTTGTCTCTAGCAACAATTTTTGTCTTAAAGGCTATTGCGTCTGAAATTAGTTGCCACATCAGCTCTCTTTTGGTTATTATTTCATGGTATCCTTTTACTTTTAACTTGTTCACATCTTTGAATCCAACTGTGTTTCTTGTATACAAGACATAGATTGATGATGTTTTCTGATCCATTCTGCCAATATCCTCCCTTTGATTGAATTATTTAATCCATTTACATTAAATTATTGATAAGATTTATGTCTGCCATTTGTTACTTGTTTTCTATGTCATGTCTCTTTTGTTTCTCTATTCTTCCATTACTGCCTTCTTTTGTGTTAGATATTTTATAGTGTACCATTTTAATTCCTTTGTCGTTTATTTTTAATATATTTTTAAATTGCTTTCTTAATACCCGGGGATTAAAATTGTCTTAATTTACAATAGTCTAATTCAAATTACTACTAACAATTTCAGTAGTATACAAAGCTACTATATAGCTTTGTTCCCTCCCCTCTCCTATGTGTTATTGTCATACAAATTACTTCTTTATATACTGAAAGCCAATTAACATATTTTTATATTTTTTATGCAGTTGTCTTTTAAATCAGGAGGAAAAAATGAGTTATAAACAAAAATAAATTTATACTGTCTTTTATATTTACCTATATAGTTACCTTTATCAGTGTTCTTTATTTCTTCATGTGGATTTGAATTGTGGTCTACTGTTCTTTCATTTCAGCCTGAGGAAACTCCTTTAGCATTTGTTATAGGGCAGGTCTGCTAGTGACAAAATCTGTTTTTGTTTATCTTGGAATATCTTAATTTCTCCTTTACTTCTGAAAGACAGTTTTGCTGGATATAAAATTTTTGCTTGCTAGTCTGTCAGCACTTTGAATATGTATCCCAATGCCTTCTGTCTCCATGGTTTCTGAAGAGAAATAAGCTATCAATGTTATTGAAGACCCCTTGATTTGATGAGTCACTTATCTTTTGCTGCTTTCAAGATTCTCTCTTTGTTTTTTGCTTCATCAGTTTGATTATAGGTGTGGCTCTCTTTAAGTCTGTGCTACTTGGAGTTTGTTAACCTTCTTGGGTGTGTAGATTAAAATTTATCATCAAATTTTTGGAGTTTTAAGCCCTTATTTCTTGAAATATTCTTTCTGGTCTTTTCCTTCTCTCTTGTCCTTTTGGGACTTCCACTATGTACATATTGGTACACTTGATGGGGTCCCACAAGTCTCTGAGGCTTTGTTATTTTTCCTCATTCTTTTACGTCTCTGTTCCTCAGACAGAATAATCTCAATTGGCCTATCTTCAAGTCCACTAACTTTTTTCTGCTGCCAGCTAAAATCTGCTGTTAAGCTCCTTTCAGTAAATTTTTCATTTATTGTCCAACTCTTTATCAATATTGTATATTTGGTGACACATTGCTCTCATACTTTCCTTTAGTTCTTTAAATATGGTTTCCTTTAGTTTTTTGAACATGTTTATAATAGCTAATTTAATTTATTTGTCTAGTAGATCTAACTGCTGGGCTTCTTCAGGAGCAGTTTTTATTTGAATTTTTTCCCTTTGCATGGGCAATACTTTTCTATTTTTTTTTTTTTTTTTGCATGTCTTGTACTGTTTAGTTGAAAACTAAACATGTTAAATAATATAATGTGGCAACTCTGAAAATCATATTTCTGTCTTATCACCAGGGTTTGTGGTTTTGGCTGTTTGCTGTTGCTGCTGCTGCTGCTGCTGTTGTTTGCTTAGTGACTTTTCTGAATTCTCTAAAGTTTGTATTTTGTTACATGTGGTCACTTAACTCACTGCTTAGCTAGATTTGTAATCGGTTGAAGATTAAACAAAGAATTCCTTAAATACATTGAACCAGTATGAATCCAGCCTTTCCCAAGGGGTTCTATGTGCATACTGGGGCATGGCTTCAATGTTCTGGTGGGCAGTTTACGACTCTACTTTAGCCTTCACTTCCTGCTACTGCAAAGGCTAAAGGCAGGCAGAGGTGAAAGATTAGGGCCTTCTCAGGTCTTTCCTGGGCATGTGTACATCACTACCCATCCCTCCTACAGTAGACCCTAATAAAAGTTCCATTTTTATATGAAGCAAGACACTGAAGTATCCTCAATATAAATTCTTATTAAATGACACAAAATTGAATTTATTGTGGATCTGTCCTTTTCCACTAGCCAATATTTCTCTTTCTGGCTCTGAATGAATCACGGTTCTTTGCTCATCAGAACAAACTTCCCTCTGCATATTTTATAGATGATTTAAAAAACAAAGAACCTGGCTATCCCAATCAGAATCCCAAGAACATTCTTCACAGATATTGAACAAACAATCCTAAAATTCATATGGGGCAACAAAAGACCGTGAATTGCTAAAGCAATCCTGAGCAAGAAAAACAAAGCCGGCGGAATCACAATCCCCGATTTCAAAACATACTACAAAGCTACAGTGATCAAAACAGCATGGTACTGGTACAAAAACAGGTCCACAGATCAATGGAACAGAATTGAAAGCCCAGAGATAAAACCACACATCTATGGACAGCTAATCTTCGACAAAGGAGCAGAGGGCCTACAATGGAGTAAAGAAAGTCTCTTCAACAAATGGTGCTGGGAAAACTGGACAGCCACATGCAAAAGATTGAAAATTGACCATTCTTTTTCACCACACACCAAAATAAACTCAAAATGGATCAAAGACCTAAAGATTAGGCCTGAGACAATAAGTCTTTTGGAAGAGAATATAGGCAGTACACTCTTTGACATCAGTTTCAAAAGAATCTTTTCGGACACTGTAACTCCTCAGTTGAGGGAAACAATAGAAAGAATAAACAAATGGGACTTCATCAGACTAAAGAGCTTCTTCAAGGCAAGGGAAAACAGGATTGAAACAAAAAAACAGCTCACTAATTGGGAAAAAATATTTACAAGCCACTTATCCGACAAAGGGTTAATCTCCATAATATACAAAGAACTCACACTGCTTAACAACAAAAAAACAAACAACCCGATCAAAAAATGGGCAGAGGACATGAACAGACATTTCTCAAAAGAAGATATGAATATGGCCAATAGACATATGAAAAGATGTTCATCATCGCTAATCATCAGGGAAATGCAAATCAAAACTACACTAAGATATCACCTTACACCTGTTAGATTGGCAAAAACATCCAAAACCAAGAGTGACAAATGTTGGAGAGGTTGTGGAGAAAAAGGAACCCTCATATACTGTTGGTGGGAATGCAAACTGGTACAGCCACTATGGAAAACAGTATGGAGATTTCTCAAAAAGTTAAAAATAGAAATACCCTATGACCCAGCCATCCCATTACTGGGTATCTATCCTAAGAACCTGATATGAGAAATCTCAAGAGTCCGTTGCACCCCTATGTTCATCGCAGCATTATTTACAATAGCCAAGACGTGGAACCAGCCTACATGCCCAGAAACTGACGATTGGATAAAGAAGATGTGGTATATATACACAATGGAATACTACTCAGCCATAAAAAAAGACAAAATTGGCCCATTCACAACAACGTGGATGGACCTCGAGAGTATTATGTTAAGCGAAATAAGCCAGTCAGAGAAAGACGAACTCTATATGACTCCACTCATAGGTGGAAATTAGTATATTGATAAGGAGATCTGATCGGTGGTTACCAGGGAAAAGGGGGGGTGGGGGGAGGGCACAGAGGGGGAAGTGGTGTACCCACAACATGACTAACAAAAATGTACAACTGAAATCTCACAAGGTTGTAATCTATCATAACATTAATAAAAAGAAAAACAAACAAACAAACAAAAAAAAAACAAAGAACCTGATCCAAGTATTAAAAGTCAAAATGTTACAAAAGTTGTGTATTTCAATAAAACCTTAAAGATAATAGTGTCTAGAAAATGCCAAAGTGCTTTTCTCTTCAAATTAAAATTCTAAGCAATTCTATGAAAAGCTCCTGAGATCAGCATCTCCTCCTGTAGCCCTCTCCCCAGCCAGAGGTTTCATGGTTTTCACACATGCTCAGCACATATAACTTATTTAGAGAAGGGCTTATATAACCAAAGGCCTTGACTTCACAGGCTTGTTCAGGGAGCTTCCTGTGAAATGATAATTGAATCTTTCCATTGCTGCTTTTCTTGTTCAGAGCCCATCTTATGAATTTGCTCCATGAAGATGAGAAAGAGCACAGCATTACATCAGACACATGCAATTCTTTCACTAAAAGTCATCTGAGACTCTGTAATAGGACATTTCTGGGATCAATCAGTCATCTTTCCATTTTGTCTCCAGATATTGCTAGATAAGAAGGGGTTAACTAAATAAGAAAACTATGCTTGGAACTTGACATATCAAAATCAATTCACACATTGTAAAAGTTCCACCTAACTAAATTCCTACAAAATGAGAATCTGCTTCTAAGATGAGTCACTGGATTTCATGTTAAGCTGATGAAAATTAATATGTTGATACTTTGCATTCAGAAGCTTTTAGTTAATAAATACTACCTAGCTTAAAATTAGCCAACTGATGATCACAGTTGGATGCAATAGGTCTTTCTAAAAGATATTATTAAACCTGGCAACAGGTTTAATTTTCTGAAATAAGTAAACTGACTCTTAAATGACACATAGCTATGGTAAGAGATCCTTACAATACTACTCTATTTTAACTCGCTGGAGAGGAAAACAGTACCATGAGTGGGAAAATCTATTAATGAAATGTAAAGTGCAAATTTAAGCACAAAAGAGCCAAGAAAGGCAAAAGTTAAGGTCCTAAGGTTAACGACCATTCTGTTATGTCAGTTATATTAAACTTAACATGTGTTTAATTAAGCTATTAAATGTGTATTTTAATGTACCACAGGTGAAATGCGGAGGAGTTAATGCTTCCTGAGAATTTAACTTCTACAATTCCTTATTCCCCCATGTTTAAATATGCAACCTTTGAGTATAGCCTTTTGCAGTTTATTGCTTTGTTTTGTTTTTTTTTTTAAAGAAAAAGGAATAAAGCATCTGACAGTATTTAGTATTATTCATGTTTAAAAGGTCCTTGTTGGTTTTACAAATAATACCTTAGTAAAGGGAATACATTAGAGGATATGTTTATATCTTTGCTAGCGCCAACCTAATTGACTAGAGATCTTTTTTTTTTTTTTTGCCAGATTGTGTTTATAAGCAGTAAATCACTATGTTAAAATAATCAAAAGAAATAATCATTTAGTTGTATTATTTTATTTTTAGAACAAGTTGCCGTAATGCACACACAAAATCCTTAAGCGTCCCCACTCACTCACTTCAGCAATGAGAACAAAACAACTATGGGAGTATGCTTTTGATTTCAGTAACTCCACTCCACTTCTAAATACAAGCAGAAAAATACAACAAAAGTAACCTTCTTGGTGTTTATGAAAAGAGTATGCCCCAGGAAACCACAGCTATCTTAATCCCATTTTTGTTTTCTTTATAAGCCATCAAACTTTTTGTTGGTGCTCTCCATTGCATTTTAGATGCAGATGGTAAACTTTATTTTGTAGTGGGAATGAAGATGAGAATCCTTCCCATTAGTCCCACGCAGTTACGGCCTGATGGTTTCTGGACTTGTGTGATGTACTGGCCCAGTGGACTGGACTGTGATGCATACCTTGGGATCCCTAAGAATCTATTCCTAAATGAGTGAGAGGGAACGGCAGTGCTGGCTTCAGAGAAGCTGAGTATGGTTTCCATTAAAATACATTTTGTTAAGTCAGAAACAGCTATAAAGTTGTCCAACAAGTCCACTTATGTTTTAGAGCCATAAAGTACCTATACTAAGGCTGGTTCAGCTGATTTAACAGACTGACTCTTACCTTCTCAGTACACAGCTGTTGATCTAGCTCTGGATGATTTCCCAAGCATGAGCCTAGCCATCCCACCAAAGCCAATTTCCAGGAAGAGAGGGCTATAATGTCCCACATCAGCCTATTTTGTTTATTCATGCTCTTTGAGAATAAATGGCCTGGTCATTCATTACCTCCTAGTTACTCATTAACTCACACCCTGTGTAGTAAGCAAAGCTTCAAAAGCAAATCTAAATCCTAGCTCCACCACTTACCAGCTCCATGACTTTGCATAAATTGTTAATTCCTTATAGACCTTAGTTTTCTTATCTCCAAAGTAGAGAAAATAAGAATTTCTTCTAAGACCGTTGCACTGACTAAATGAGATAAAATTTTTAAAGCTCTAAAAACAGTGCCTGGCAAAGAATAAGCACCCAATCAATGCTAGCCTTCTGAATCGGAGTATTGTGAATACTCAGAAGCATTGTCAAAGAACACCTTTGAATAGCAAGGCTCCGAACAGGTTTAAAAGGCAGCCATGGGAAACTGATTAAAGGCATAGTTTGCTGGACTAGATTTGACTTATAATTATTGTAGTGATTATCATTCATTGTCCATTCAAATATTTACCAAGCATCTCCTGAGTGCTAACTAGATTCCACGCAGGAAAGAAAAATATGACAATTTCTCCAAAAGGCTTACATTACTGTGGGAACATAAGACAAATATACACATCAGTATGATATGAGGAAAATTATAGTCAATGCCAACTAAAGTATTAAGGGCTTAGAGGTGGGGGGCTCATATTTGGCAAGAAGGTTTAATATACTATGAAATATTTCCAAAGAAAGTAAGACTTTTTTATTCTGATTATATTCTTTTGATTCCAATTTTTCAATGCCCAGTAAAACTGGGCTCCAAAGGAGCCCTCAAGGGTAAATATTCAACTCTTTTATTTAATCAATATTTATCGAGAACTTTCTATGTGCTAAATACTTCATTCCACTAAACTTCACACAATACTCAGGGATAAAAACGGCTTTGTCTTCATATGTCAATAAAATGTGTTTATTTTAGGGGAAAAAAAACTACAATCATGACACTCTCTTTATTTTGGCAAAATTTTAATTCCTACTTAACTACTTCCTGAAGAAAACTTTAGGATTCACCTCAGTTTATATTAACTAAAAACAGCACTTGCTCTAAAAATGTAAATCAAAATTATTACACTGTCTGAAATATTGAAGTTGAATGGAGAAGCCCACTGATTTACAAGTCTATTTTTCTTACTTTTTAAATGGCTTTCTTTTCTCTTTTTCTTTTCTTTAAGAAACTGTATTTTAAAAGTGTAAACTGGATTTAGGATCACACAGACCTTGAGCTCGACTGTTAGCTAAGACAAGTGATTTATCTGAGTCAAGTTTTGTCATCTGTAAAAATCTGTACAATGGGAATGACTATCACAGCACTTCGCTCATACCTTGTGTTCTTAGTTCATTCTGTCAACTTGTCCGCAAACAAGTCTCTCCTACTAGACTGCTTCTTAGAGATGGCTACCATGTCTCGTTCATCTTTACATCCCCAAAGTACTTAAAATAGCGCTGCACACATATTAGATAATAACTAGATTATCTAAATGTCTAACACCTTTCCCTCTGCTTGATGATGGCAAAAACATCTGATTTACACTTAACCAGCAAAACAATATATTTTTACTTCATGTATTTTGTCAGGGAGAGAATCTCCAAATCCACTGTTATATAAGTTTTGGCTAAAACTCAAGAGAAATAACATTTTTAAAAATTTTATTTATTTATTTTTGACAAATACAAATTGTATGTATTTAAAGTGTGCAATGTGATGATTTGATATATGTACACATTGTAAAATGATTACCACAATGAAATTAATTAACATATCCATCGCCTCCCATAGTTATTTTTTTGTGTATGCAGTGAGAACACTTGAGATCTACTCTCTTAGCAAATTTCAAATATACAACACCTTATTATTTACTATGGTAACCATCAAGTACATTAGACCTCCAGAACCTATTCATCTTATAGCTGAAAGTTTGTACTCTTTCATTGATAAAAGATTGTCTAAATGTACAGTAACTCATCTCAGATACATGAAAGCAGTGCTCCTTGAAAATCCCCTGAAGATTCTGATTCAGAAGGTCCGAGATGGGGTCTGAGAGTCTGCATTTCTAACAGGCCTCCAGGTGATGCTGAAGTTGCTGGTCAGCAAACCACGCTCTGATTGGCCCAGCTCTAAATCTCTCTGTCAGTTCTGCCTGGTGTTCATTATTTGGCCTCTATAGAAGTGTTTTCCTGGACACTGCTTAGGCATTAAACAATTAGCCAAAAGTATTACAAAAATATACTTTCAAAACTCCTAAGACAAGCTTTGTCCTCTTTACTTGTAAGGATGTTTTTGAGGACATTCATTATTTATTACATTCTGTGGGGCTTCTCTTGGAGGACTCATCACAGAGAAAACTTCTCCCTGGACTTGGTAGTAAGAAGAGTGAGAAGTGCTCCTCCCCAGCAGCTGTCTTGTTCTTATATTGCAGACAGTATCAATCTTATAAAGCTACGGTCTCTCCCTCTTTTCTGCGGCTGCCAGACAGCTATGTGTGCCCTTTATTTACAGAAAATGGGTAGCACCTTAGCATCTGGATTTTATGTACAACCTCATCCACATTTTTTTCCCTTATTTTTTACTGGCTCTTATTTTCCCACATTTTGGCTTTTGTATTGTTATATTTGTATATTTTAAACAAACAAAATCCTCTTCAAAATGAGAAAGAAATGGAAGAAGGGTAAAAAAGGACAGATTTTAAGAAGCAGAAAACACATAAATCACAGTTCTTAAACATTTCACCATTATCTATCATAAAAACTACAAAGCAGCTAACCAAAATTTGTATTAACTGACTTAAAATGATTTTTCAGAAAACCAGGGTTCCAAAACTCATTACTATCATTTCCATTACTGAGGACAACGGATTATCTTACAGCAATAAGACAGAACACTAGTTGGGAAGGTAGGAATGGCTTGTCACTGGCTGTGTGATTTACTGGAAGCTCTCTCTGATCATATACCATCAATCTCATCACTCAGTCTGGAGGTTAAGAGCCCTTGAAATTCTTCCACCCAGCTTCTCTGAAATCCAGTCACAACTCTGAACTCCTAGAGAATGTATTTTCTATACTATTTTTTGCTATCTCCCAAATGCTATGCAGTGTTGTTATTACAACAAAATGTTTTTATATTTTTGTCCATCCCTCACTTCACCTAGCACCCTACCTTCCATGCAGTCAGAATCAATATTACTTTCTGCTTTTTAAGTAACAGCATTTCTATTTTTATATAGGAACTCTACAACAACGGGCAGTGCAAAATAATCTTGGACATTCAAATTCAACATAGAGGTAAGAAATAAAAATCTATAAATCTGGGGCAAACAAAATAGCCCTTCAAGTTATTAAGAGAAGAAAAGCCCTAGATCTGCTAGGATGACAAGGTTTCTGAAGAGCCAACTAAAATTGTGAAGTCACTTCAGCAATTAAATTTTTTTAATAATGCTTCCAAAGCTCTCTTAATCATTTCACTCCATCGTAGAAACTCATCAAAGCTGTCGATAAAGCTGCCTGGCTAGGTTATCCAGGGCATGGCCACAACGTATGTTTCCAAGCTGAATGATGTCCCATTATTCTTTTATGTATGTAATTCTCCAACCAAATTGACTCTTTTATTCATCTCAAATGGCTCTTCTATCATCCCCTCATCTTGCTCCTTCCATGCTCCATGCCTGAAGTACTATTCATGCCTGTCACACAGCTAAATCCTATCTAACCTCCAAAAACCAATGAAAATGTTCCTCCTTCATGACTTTCGTTGTCTTTCCCTGTTCTCCAACCTGAAAGGAATCTCACTCTGCCATGTTTATACCACTTAAAATCTGTCTCCTGACTCCTTCCAAAATACTGCCTTTGACTACATTTTGTGTTTTCTGTATATGATATCTGCTAACTGGTTAGCTCGCTGAAGGAAGTTATGGTTACTTTTTTTAATACCCTGAAAACACCTACTTTACTCCCTACAATTTAGTCTTCAAATATCTGTTGAACGAATCCATCAATGAACTCCTGGTAAACATGTATCAGCATGTCATTATACAGCAAAGAGAGGGTGACTTACGAAACAAGCCTGTTTTGATCACATCTACCATTTGTGAGTGTGTGTGTGTAGGCATACATTCATAACTTTGCAAAACACATGTTAAATATATAAAGTGTTTAATCTGTGCATTCCAGTTTTGATTATTCATGGCATAGTGTTCCTTCACAGAAGTTGATAACAGCTACTCATAAAATGCTACTCCACATAATAGTACTTGCCTTGGTGCTACTGTACTTAATAAAGCACTTAAAAATTCATATCAGAGTACAGAATGCTCTAAACTACAGGAATCAAATTATTTAAATGTGTGATTAAATATGCTATAAAATGATTCGTCAGAACACTTTTTTTATTTGTTAAAGAACATACGTTCTTCCTCAAAATAACTTGCTATTTTTGAACTATTACTCAGCCACACACTTCTTACAAGCAGCAAAGGTTGCCTCAGATAAACCTTGATTTTACAATATTTCAAAGACTTTCCTCTGCTACTCTATGCCAACTGAAAATTCATGAGTCATAGGTGAATGACAGGAGCCGTTTTGGGGGTAATTTTTCCTTAATGCAACTAGTCTGAAATAAAACTTGTTTAGCAATTAATATTTTATAAACCCCCTCATATATTGGATTTTGTTTGCTTCAAAGCAAGGATGAAAACAAATATCAGTATTATCTCCATTTTTCAGAAGACGCAATCAAGTCTTAGAGAAGTTTAAGTGAATGGCTTAAGGATGCACGGCTACTTAATGGTGATACCCAGATGTCTAACTCCTCACACTATCAGGTTTACTTTAAGATTTGAGGCACTGAATTAGTCACCTTTCATTTCAGCTTGAATTGTCTTTGGATAGCCATTTCTTTAAATATAGCTTCTTCCAAATTGGCTAATTAATTTGATATGTTTTCCTTCTTATTATGTTTTTGGTCATTCCTTGTTCATTGATCCACTGAATTTGTGTTAAGTTGGAAACTTCTGAAGTATATTGAAAGATCAGAAAATTTCTAATTAATGCACCGTGTTTAAACACTGTGGCAGAGACAATGCTGTATCTTTCCAAACCCTTTTCTTCCAGGGCATAGAGCTGGACTACATTTCCCAGGCTCCCTTAAGTTAAGTGGAACCATATGATTAAATTAAAGCCAAGGGAAGGCGGGCAGAAGTGATGGCTAACACCTCCAGGTCTGGACTAAAATAACACCCTCCAATGCAGTTCTCCACACTCTCTTCTCTTGTTTACAGGCCAGAAGCAGAGGATCCACTTGGGACTGACAGCGAAGCCACTTAATGGAAGCAGCCAGATTTCCTAAATGACTAGGGAGAGCAAAGGGCTCCCATCACCTGGCCCGCTAATATCAACGCTAACTCAAATTGGATGATGACATGGTGAGAAATAATCCTTTACTGTACTAAGCCATCAAGATTTGGGGCTTGTTAGTTATATTCATCTACCCTAATTTAAACATGAATAAATAACTTGATTTAAATTGACATTTTATAAACAAAAGTATGTGATTTCAGGTACAGATTCCCCAGCTATTATTACCTTTCATAATCAATCAAGTGCTTTTATGAATGTGCTTTGGTGTTAAGTAGGCTTGAGACAAAGAAATAAATTCAAAGTGCTAAGTTGTGGATTATATATAGCTCCTTCAAAACATGGCAATAGTATAGTATTCTTAATTTTGGTATTTTTAAAGTTATTCCTGACTATATTTCATGCACCTAAGGATATACAGGATATATATGTGGGATATATATCCTATATGTAGGATAGGATAGGTTCATTATATAGGATATATTATTAAACTGCTCTTATATAGGTATAAAAATATTAAAAGTCTAAGATTTATATGTATAATGTTCACATTTTAATAACACAGCAAATACTATCTGCCACCCATGAAAAGAGGAGAAGGTTGACATACTCCTCAGCTTTCACAGAGTTGATCCATGGTTTTCCAGACCCTTCCCTGAATGAGTGACTACACTGACTCAAGCTGCCCCTCTGGATTCGAGGATCATTACAACTGGTTGTAGTTACATATTTCTCTTGTTGGTGGCCTCAGATATATATATATATTTTTTGTCCAACTTCCCTATTGAAATGTTAACTTCATGAAGGCAGAAGACTATCTTTTATTTATTTTATATTGCTCTATGCCGGTAAATGCTAAATGTTCTCAAGACCAGAGTATTGGCATGTAAAACTATTTGTAGATATTTTCTTATGTGATAACGATAGAAGTGAAAATACAGAGGAATATAAAAATGCAATGCATCATTTTTGGAAAGCACACCTCAAGGGACATAAGCATACACGGGTGCACATAATTTCCTTCCTTTAACTCATACCTCAACTATAGTAAAATAAGTTTCTGATGCTAACTTCTTAACAGTTTGCAGAATTGGGAAATATCTAAATTTGAAAGCTCACACACATACAAAGTCACTCACCTGTTATCACCCAGAGAGTTAAAGTACATACATTAAATGGAAATTTTATGCATGGAGGTGACAGCGTTGACTTGACACAACATTAAAAGCTGTCCACCATTTTTTAAATTGCAGATAAAGTCCTACCTGAAAAGGCCCCAAAGGGTCAAGTGCCAATGGTGCTTTCATTTGTTTTTACTAATATCACAAGAATTCATTCTTAGAACTTCCCAACCCTCTACCTGCTCCAAATTCTACTCTAGAGCTTATTATAACAAAGGCTTTGATAATTTAGGTGGTAACTCATTCACTAAAAAGTATTTATTGAGCACTCAAGATGTGCCAGGCCCTCAGCTAAGAGCTAAAGACACAGAGTAGTCTACCTATCTAGCCTTCATGGTGGTGATAGGTTATGGAGGAATGCGCACATTAAGCCCATAATTATGAGTGAGAAAAATGGGATGATGGAAACTCAAGTGTTAATAACCACCAATAGCTCAAGATTTCAGGAACACAAAAGCTGGGGGGTTGCTGAATGAGAAGCATCCTCTTTGCCCTTTGCTGAGGATTCAGACCGTACTAGAAGAACATGCAAGGTATGTTCTTGATCATCCAGCAAATGTATTCTCCTTTACTAAAACACTAGTTTCTGTTGGGGGCAAAATAATCACTTCCTTCTAATGTTGCCTCTAAACCCAATGCTGTTTGCTCCTCCGCGCCTTCCAATTTATCTTTCATAGACCCAACTCAACTTCAATAATATGGTAACTCAGAGAGACAAAAGAATTTTCACAATCTTCACACATCTATCATATCTAAATATGGAATGATTTTCCTTCCTATTTCAATGGTCCACCACAGCTCCCATTTTTTTTTTTTATCTCATTGGCAGGGGCTTTTTAATGCAATTCCATCTAAATAATGTGTGTTTCCCTCTTTTCTTCCCATTGGATTGTTCCTTACTTCAGAGGTGGAAAAACATTAATTTTCTTTGGATTTCTTCAGCTCCTAGGGCAGAATCTTACCTAAAATTAGCAGGCATATCTATAATGGAATAAATCCTTATTTTAAAAATATTTACAACCTCTCTTCTTAGTTGCCTACCTGCACAGGGGGTATAATATATTCATTAAAAGGAAGATCAACAGGTATTAAAAAGAAATACTAGATACACTAGGTACCCAATTACTTAATTGGTGTTTTCCTCCAGAAAAATAGGAATGTCATTCATTGACAAGGAAGAGTTAATTTGGGGATAAGAGGGCAGATGGTTGTAGGCAGCAGCAAACACCGACAGGTTTGTCCACTTGAAGGAACTTTAAGAAATAACCCCTCAGCTGTAAAACTACCCACTTAAAAAACATATACTTTAGAAAGATTTTGTGAAAGTATTTTGTTTTCTATTTAAAATTCATTAAATTTTTGCCTGGTTTAAAAAATATATCCTGAAATAGGGAAACATAAAGAATGCGAATTTTAAAAACAAATTAAGATTTTTCTGGGGCCAGCCTTGTGGCCGAGTGGTTGGGTTCACGAGCTCCACTTCGGCGGCCCAGGCATTCGCGGGTTCAGATCCTGGGCGCGGACATGGCATCTTTCATCAGGCCATGCTGTGGCAGCATCCCACGTAACACAACTAGAGTCTACAACTATGTGCTGGAGAGTTTTGGGGAGAAGAATAAAAAAAAAAGAAGATTGGCAATAGTTGTTAGCTCTGGTGCCAACCTTTAAAAAAAGAAAAAAAGATTTTTCTTATGAGCTTTGTGATAAGATGTAATAGCTTTTCCCAACTGTAGCCCAAAGATTCCAGCTGCAAGAAATTTGAATCTTAGATTCAAAACTAGAGATGTAAGTGATGTCAGGTAGCATAGTAGTTTATTTAATTAAAAAGCAAAAAACAAGTCATTTTTATTTTCAACTGCTGCAGAATGACTGTCTTTGTATATTCGTTTGAATAATCCAAATGATGCTGGATAAATGTTGATTGAATAAATTAATTAATTATTGAATGAATGAATCCAGCTCTCATCTTTGCATCACAGCATTGAACACAATGCTTGGCACATAGTAGGCATTCAATAAATCTTCAATGAAATCAACTCTCCCTCCCACAGCCTGGTGAGAAGACTTTTGCAGAATTAATTCTCTAAGACTTCTCTTGTATCTCATATTTCCACCTCCTTCATCTTATGTAGTGGTGGAAAGAAATTGACCTTCATTTGGAAACATTAGGTTGTAAAACAATCATCAAATGAAACAATAGAGTAGCATGCCTCAATGCAGGAAAATCATTAGTTCTCAAGCACCCATGAAACTATCTGTTAGTCTTTATAAACATTCGTTTGGCACTTACGTGAGTAAAGAAACAAGACAGGCATGAAACAGTACACCAGAAGATACTGGGGAAGGTGCCAGCTCAAAAACTGCAAACAATTCAACCAAGTTTCACATCAAAAGACCACATCCAGTGAATGCAAGGGTTCCCTCCCTTTATTGTGTAGCTACTTTTCAGAAAACTCTTCTCTAAAACTTTTTAATGTCATAAAACTAGTGAAAACAGAATCTGTTTACTTGTAATACTAGTATCGATGGTTGTCTAGTGTTCATTTGCTTCTTGATTACTGGAACATGTAATAAAAGTTAAATTCTTTCACCTAAGCAACTTTATAACCCTAGTTGTGATTTAAAAAAATTAAAAACATCAAGTAGCAAATTCAATTAGTAAATTTGCAATTGCTTTCTTAATCTAACATATTTTTAAAATTTAATTATCCCAGACAAAATTTTATTAGTTAAGTTATACATAATGCATTTTTATGTACCTAAATAAAGCATTGTAAAGGCCTTAAAATAAACATTGCATATAATATCCTGTTTTTCCAAGGGGCTGGGAAGAAAGATTATTCTGATTCTTTCCATGACTTTTAAATTTCCCAAATTTTCTTAGTTTTTGTGAAAATAATTATAAACTAACCTATAAGAAGTACATGAACAAAACCTTTACTGGATAGTTTTTAAAAGTATTTTATTTTGTAAAACATAGGTTTATTATTAGTGATTCAGAAAGAGAATCTCTCAGACATGTTTCTTATTTCTGACTTTCCTGCTCATAAATTGATCTTCCTTTTTAAATGATAGGAGTTGTCTTGAGAATCTGTAGGGAAGAAAATGAAACAATACTTTGTAAAGAAAACTATCACTCACTTGAACTAACTATATAATTATGCTACAAAAGATAAGATTTCTAGCGAAAATGAGGAGCTAAAGAAGGGGGTACTGCCCCCATTCTTTTCTCCCTTTTTCCAAGAAAATCCTCCAAATATTTGTCTCATTCACTATTCCCAGTTCCTCTTTTCCCATTTTCCTTTAAACCCATTCCAATCTGACTTACAACCTAATCACTCCACTGAAACTGCCCCACAAACTGCTAGATCCAATAGTCAGTCAACTCAGCAGCATTTCATTCAGTTGACCACTCTCTCTTCCTTGTTTCTATTTCTTCACTTGGCTTCCAAAACACTACATACTCATGATTTGCCTCCTACCTTTCTTCCTCCTTTTCTGGTTCCTTCTGTACCCCTCATCATTTAAGGAGGATACGCCCCAGTGCTCAGCACTTGGCCTCTTCTCTTCATTCAACCCCTTGGTGACTTCCCCCATTCTCATGGCTTTACACACCATTTCTACATAACAACGCCCAAATTTTTATCTCCACTCCAGGCTGCTTTCCAGAACTCCAGACAAACACATCTAATCTCCCTGACATTTTCATTTGGATGAACAGACATCTTAAACTCAATCTGCCCAAACTGTGCTTTTGATATTACTCCCCACAACCTGCTCAAGCTGCAGCTTCCCCATCTCAGTTGATGGCAACTTCATCCTCCTAGTCACTAGAATCAGAATCACTGGAGCAATCCTTGCCTTCACATTTCTGTCACATCCCAAATCCAGTTCATCAGTAAGTCCTTTTAGTCCTAGCTACAAAATATTCCAGAATTCAAATCTTCTAAGCACTTCCATTATTGCCAACCTTGTCTGAGCCATCATCTTCTCTTACCTCTTAGTCACACTTCTTCCTTCTATCCTTGTTACACACACTCCCCCCACTCTACTCTCCCATGGAGCATTTCATCCCTCAATTTAAAACTCTGGAATAGTTCTCCATTTCATTCAGAGTAAAAGACACAGTCCTTAACAATGGCTGACAAAGGATTCAGCTCTCTGTTACTTCATTGACTTTCTCTCCTACTACATATAATGCTCCAGCCAAGCTAGCTTCTTGGTCTTCCTCAAAATACCAAGCACATCTATAGAAACAGGAAGCAGATCAGTGGTTGTCAGAGGCTGAGGGGAAGGTGACCACATAATGAGTATGGAGTCTCCTTTTGAGGTAATGAAAATGTTCTAGAACTATATAGTAGTGATGGTTGCACAACACTGTGAATGTACTAAATACCACTAAATTATACACTTTAAAAAGACTAAAATGAGGGCTGACCCCATGGCGTAGTGGTTAAGTTAGGCACACTCCACTTCAGCGACTCAGGTTCCTGGGTTCAGATCCCAGGTGCAGACCTACACCACTCATCAGCCATGCTGTGGCAAGGACCTACAGATAAAGTGGAGGAAGACTGGCACAAATGTTAGCTCAGCGCTAATCTTCCTTGGCAAAAATATTTTTTGTAAATAATTAAAGAAAGACTAAAATGGTGAATTTTATGTATGTGTACTTTACCACAATTTTAAAAAGTGACAAATACACTTCTATCCTTTGCTGTAGCTGTTTCCTCTGCCCAGAGAGCGCTCTTGCCCCAAATATCCCATTTGACTAACTTCTTCCACCCATAAGTCATTGTTCAATATCACATTCTCAATGAGGCCAACTCTGACCACCGATTTAATACTGCAAACTCCTTCTTACTCTAGGATCTTGCTTACCCTGCTCAATTTTGTAACCGTTTTTTTTTTTTTTTTTGAGGAAGATTAGCCCTGAGCTAACGTCTGTCACCAATCCTCTTTTTTGCTGAGTAAGACTGGCCTGAGCTAACACTGTGCCCATCTTCCTTTAGCTTATATGTGGGACACCTGCCACAGCATGGCTTGATAAGCGGTGCATAGGTCCGTGCCCAGGATCCGAACTAGTGAACCCTAGGCCACCAAAGCAGAGCATGCAAGCTTAACCACTATGCCACCAGGCTGGCCCCTCAATCTTTTAATTTTTTCCCACAACACTCATTTTCTAACATAATAGATAACTTACCGAATATATGTGCTGTTTATTACCTCCTTTGTTAGGGTGAAAGCTCCATGAAGGCAGGGCACTTTGTCTAGTGGGCTCAGTCATGGATTCCAAGGGCCCAGAGAAGTGTCTGGGACACACAAGCACTCCATAAATTACCTGTGAATAAAGCTCTTCAGTGTTTCCAGAGATGGGCAATGACTGAACCAGTCACATTAACTAATTTCTGGAAACTATTTAACCGCCAGATTCATTCACTATTTATTCAAAAAATATATCTTAGGCCTACTATAAGCCAGGCAATTTGCTAGATGTTAGGAATTCGATGGTGAACAAACAGGCATGACGCTGCCTCTTCTCAAGTACAGGAGGGGCTTTAGAAGAATTCAGTGTGGCAGAATAACCTCCTGAAAATTTAAGTTAGTCTTGTTTTTCTCAAATTTAGCTTCGCTGAGGAGAAATAAAAGCTATGTTTTTTCATCCCCACATGCCCCAGAAGGTAATCTTAAAAGTAACCTCAGGGTCTTTCAAGTTGGCCTTTTTGAATGATTAGTCTGAAAAGAAGTTCCAGCTGGGTGGGCGCCCCCAAGACAAATGCTAACTGGGCCTCTGCATCATCAGAAGGCCAAAGCCCACGAGACTCCTGAGCTAGAGGTTTTGTTTGAAAATGGAAGAGGAGATGAGGTCTCAGTACTAGGAGTGGTCCCGTCCCTTGGGGGGTCTAATAGTTTCCAGATACTTAGAAACAACGGGGATTGCAATCCTGCAGAGTGTAAGATACATGAGCCCATTTGATAGCGCAGCTTCTGAGGTGACAATGCCACAGGGGATGCCTGCTGGCAGCCTGTGAGGGAGGAAGAATTAGTCGTAAGCACTATAGCTTTGGGAGCTGAAGCAAAATTTTCCCAGCTGTCCCAGAGCAAAACCAGCTGCCAGTGGAGCCACTCAGTTTGAACTGACGCCACAGGCCTAAATGAAGAGCCCAGGAAAAGTGACCAAAATGGACTGAGGATCCAGTCCCATCCCTCCTCCATTTTCTAGAACCAAGTTCTAGGATGCTCATTTATATATATGAAGAAGGAGGAATCAGCAAGACTAAATGATATTTACTTTCTGGTCAATCTTGATCACAAAAGAAAAACTGAAGATTGAGCCCTTTCATCATTTTATTAGGCAATACTGATCTGTAAGCTCATAGAAGCCGATGTGCCATTTGTCTGTAACTGCAGTTGTAACTAACGCAGTCCCTTCTATACAGTAACTTGTCAAGAAATGAATGAGCAGTGACTTAAAATGAGATGAATGGAAATCTGTTTACATTTTGCAGTAGTTTAATACTTTTCTAGAAACATACCACTTCATTTCAGCTGCCAGTATGTATGGTAGTGGGATTTTGTTTTTGCTTTCATTTGGATCCTGGAAATTTTGTCTCCTATTACTAGAACTCAGTTTCTGTTGCATAAAAAGAATCTCGCCCCCACCCTTCTAGCCCCTCACCCTCCTGCACAATTTGCTTTTCTTTTACCCTTGCTCAGCTGTTCCTTTGCTCATATTTGGGAAGTTACTCATTTTATTTTAAAACTTACTTTTAAGCTCTTCCCTCAAAACAGAAAAAGCCTTACTGTCACGCTGGGTTATTCAGCAACAATCTATTCCCCTCCATGGGATAAACTCAGCCTTCACCCCCATAGTTTATCTGCTCTGGGAGCTGGTTTACTGCCTCATAAAGCAGCACAACAGTACTATTATCACATAATCATTATCATTACCTCACTTTCAGCCATACACATCCTTCTAATCCCGAACATCTTGCCTCTCTAATCTTGCTATATCTATCCTCTCCTGCTGTGAAACTGGTGCGTTCCATTTTCATGGAAGCTTAATGTAATCACAAATGGAAAAATAAAATATATTTTGTAAGTAGGTTGCATTCTATGGATACCACTGTGTTATAGAGGGATTCAAAATAGCTCCAAATTTCATTCAAGTAAATAAAACAAATGTGTAGGTAGCAGTGAGGGTTGATCTTAGCCTAGGTCCATGTTTTCTTCCCCAATCTTATCTGTCTGGCTTTTGTCATCTTATTTAGGAGAGATTCAATACGACACTTCAGAGTAGGGACTCCTCAGCCAGCAACAGAACTGTCCCCACCCTGAGCGGAGTTTGGAAGAAGCACTGTCATTCTACCGAGATTTACCCAGAGGCTGGAAGTCATCACCGTTTAACTGGGCCTTCTCCATGCCCAGGGAGAATTACGAGCGACACCCAGAGTGGGTTCCTTCCTTGATCACTCTGACAAAAAATGGGCCATTATAATCTACAGCGAAGACATAATCCATGCCATCCCAATCTTAAAAGAAGTAAGCATTGTTCTTTAGTCCTCACAACCAAAGAAAAGAAAGTTAAGGAAAATTGTATAGCACTATCAGTGAAATCAAGTCATCAAAGAATTCACATTTATTTCCTTATGTCCACAGAACTTTTCTTTTTACGTCTGCTTTCCCACTTAGTGTTTAACCTAATAATATAAAATTAGAAAATAAAAATATACATTAAAAGAATGAATAAATGAAATAGCGAAAAACGAGAGAAATAAAACTATAGTTACCAAAATTCCAACCACTCTCAAATAATCACAGTTAATCTTTTGGTATTTAACCTTCCACATTTTTTCATACATAACCAACTGAAACAAAATATTTGTTTTCCAAAGAACTGAATCACCTAACATGTATTGTTTTGTGCACCCTTATTCACTTAATAATAAAGCATGAAGGTCTTCTCTATCAATAAATGTGATATAGAGAAGTTTATTTTTTCTAACTAGACTCTTCCATTCTAAAAGTACATAATAGATCAAGAAATCTATAGAAATTGAACTGTACAGACTTGGGAGCAAACAGAAACATTTAAAGAAAATGTGAGAGAAGCATCTGAAATGAGGATATAGGGAAAAAGTAGAAGGCAGGAAAAGAAAAATATAAAAAGCTATGATTAGGGGGCTGGCCCAGTGGCACAGCGGTTAAGTTCGCACATTCCACTTTGGTGGCCCTGGGTTCGCAGGTTTGGATCCCGGGTGCGGACATTGCACTACTTGGCAAAAGCCATGCTGTGGTAGGTGTCCCACGTACAAAGTAGAGGAAGATGGGCATGGACGTTAGCTCAGGGCCAGTCTTCCTCAGCAAAAAGTAGAGGAAGATGGGCATGGATGTTAGCTCAGGGCCAGTCTTCCTCAGCAAAAAGAGGAGGATTGGCAGTAGTTAGCTCAGGGCTAATTTTCCTCAAAAAAAAAAAAAAAAAGCTATGTTAGCACTCAAAGTAAGTAAAATTTTACTTTGATGTTACTTGAAACACAGATTAAAGAGAAAATAATTAATACTGGCCCTAATCCTTAAGAATAGAGAAGGATATAAATATATGCTATAAATTCCTCTCTAAAGAAGAAAATGAGAAAGAACATCAGAAAAATTGAAATATTACAGATTGATGGTGATACATTATCAAATTAGATCATCTCAAGGGTTTAAATTCAACTTTATATCCCTCAGCTTTCTATCCGGTCAATTTTTTCTCAAAACAAGTCAATTAGACACCTTCTTCTTTCTGAAACTTAGGGCTTATAATATCTGAAAAGATTCTTTCCATGCAAATATAGTACAAGTATTAATGATAAGAAAATAATAGTTGTAAAATCACACAATTTCAATTCTTCATCAAGATATATCAAATGCCTACATATACCAGAAGCTGGGCTGTATGTTCAGAAAGCCCCTGCAAAGAACCACAAGCTGGTGGGGGGAAATAGTAATTAGGAAATTCTAAGTTAGAGAATGTGACAGAGCACTGTGTACTGATGAATGACAAGCAGATACCCCAATGGCTCCCTTCTCACGGACTGGGGAAAAACACAAGATTCAGAAGGATCTGAAACAGGTAGAACACCCTAGTGGTTGGAAGTCAGCTCTTCAAAGGCCATAATCTAAAACTCAATCCATGCTATTCCCAAAGGTTTGTTAAAATCCCAGAACTGAGTTCGTGTTACATAACAGAACTTGGTTATATAACAGAAGCATCCCATTCTCCAGATAGACCCAAACTAGGCCTTACTCCCCTCCATATCATAGCACCTCCTTATGGCATATATTTAAAAGCTATTGCATGTCTTGGCCCAACAAGCAAGTCCCATTATTCTATTAGCTATTGCATGTTAAAACTTACACTGCAACCAGCAAAAGCCTCCAGTCAGGTGTATAACCACTATGGCACCTGGGCAACTAATGTTAGGGAATACTGAAACTTGATATGTAACCATGGGTGAGCCAAGTGACCAGAAAACTTCTGGCTAATTTATGCTACAATGTTGTTGACTTGGGCTTTTAATTGAATGATGAGATTGCCTTTTAAACAATTAATAAAAACTATCTTTCTTTATTCTTTTGTCTCACTGTAACACTGTGCCCTACCTATAGCGGAAAACACAGAGGCATCACTGTGAGAAGACCACAGTTTCCTCCATAGAAATAGCTGTAATCAACTTCCAAAACAGCTAAGCATCGGGGGAAGCAGAAATAATATAGAAAAAAAAGAGCTCTGAGTAAAGGAAAGAGAAGATAGATACTTTTTCTCTGTTTAACACCAGGGAAGGCTATAAACCCATCTATGGCAATAATGGGGCATTTCCCAGAAGTCCCAAAGAGAACATAAGCAGATCACATTTTCATTTGAGAAGAGATGTGCTCTCTGAATTTTCAGTATACACTTAGTTTCGTAGAGTAGCAATTAACAAACTAAATACCTAAAGAAACAGAGCTGATGAACAGTACAGCTTGAGCAGAAAGGATTTGTACTCTGAACTTACCCACATTTTAACCCCAGCTAAGATCTCTTTGGATCGTAATACCTAGACAGAACTGCCTCTATTTCTAGGGCCTGGGAAGCCCTAAGTCTCATAAGGATATCTCCTAATTCCTGGAGTAAAGCTTTCATGATCTGGACCCTGTATCCACCTAGGATAGTGGTGCTATTGAATTTCAGATGGTCAAGGACAGTCTCAATGATAAGATGACATATAAACCGGGACCTGAAAGAAAAGAGGAGTAGCAGGCCATGTAGATATCTGGGGGGAGAGGGAAAGGCAAATGCAAAGGCCCTGAGGCAGGTCTATGTTTGCTGTATGCAAGGACCAGTAAGGAGGCTCGTATGGAGTAAAATAAGCAAGGGATAGGGTTTTGGAGATAAAATCAGAAAAGTGTATACAAGATGCATAACCCTACGGAAGAAGGTGAGAACTCTAGATTTTGTTCTGATAAGATAAGGAGCCATTGGATAGTTATAACCAGAAGAATAACATGATATGACTTTTAGTAAGATCACTCTGTCTACCATGTGAGAAATTAACCATATGAGGGCAGGGTAGAAGCAGAAAATTAAGTTAGGAGACTACTGCAAGAGTCCAGGCAATATTTTTTCCCAGGGGAATTCTCCTACCAGCTGTTGAGAGAATAGCAAAAAATATTCTTCATATTTTTACAGTAAAAATAGAAACTTGAATAACTGGTGAATTAAAAATTAGAAATAACTGCAGTCTTTTAAGAAGTTCCAAAACAAGGAAGGCATTTGCTCAGTAGGGGAAAATGCAGTACAGAATAGGAAATTATCACACAATGAAAGTCTAGCCGAACTAAAGGTAATACCCCAAATCACAACCAAAACCCAAGATTCTAAACTAGCCACTTTGGGTTAAGGCTTTCATTAATACTCAAGTAGGAATAATGGTGAGAAATACCATGGTAGTTTTAATTGTATAGTATTGGCAGTCATAAACCTGGGAAATAGCTGGACATTTTTGCAATAATTTATTCCAAAGTGCCTGTGTTTAGAGCCCAAACAGTATTTTCTACTACCTCACCATAAAGTTCCAAGTCAGAAGATCTCTTCTGACAATTGTTAAGGAGATGAGACCAACCACATTGACATTAGAAGCACTGGAATTTGCTGTGTTGGATGAAGTCCAAATTAATCAGAGAAAATATGCAGCATATCTCAGAGGAAAGGCTAGCGGGACAAGGATTACTCCTTTTAAATATGTCACCTCTTACACTTGGTGCAATATTCCTTTAAATGTTATTTGTCTTTATTTACCCTGGAACTTTTACCCTGTATTATGATAAAAGGAAATTAAAATTCTGGGAACTATTAACTGTTCCCAAAAGGCACTCTCATTCTCCAGCAGCAACTTAATATATTTGAAGCTAAGCCCATTTTTGATTAAACTATAGGAAGACTCTGCCAGGTCTCTGCTAAAATTTATCACTGCATTTTTCTTTCCTATCATCTGAAATGTTTTTGAGGAAAATCAAAGGTACATCTAAAATAGAACTTTATTTTTAACTTCTTTTACCACTTGAAAAGAACAGGGTTGTCAATGACGCTGATCTATGGGTGAAGGAAAGAAACCAAGGTGGTCAGGAAGGCGGCTCAAAGTTTTCACAAAGTCCTTGGTCAGCTTTAATGTACATCAAACGAAACCTACAGTCCCTGGTGACAGAAAGCCTTCATCCACTCGCAGCCTCTCTCTAACCTCCCCTTCATGCTGTGTACTTCCTTTCCAAGTCAGAATTCATATTCCTCCTTTGTGAGAGTAAGGTCTGTTCAAAGTAACCCAGATAAAATGGAGTTCCTTCTATTTCTAATGGCAGTTTAAATCATTTTAAAAGGATATATCCTTCTGCTTGCACATGATCTTAGTTTTTCTCTAGTGTGCCAGGGGGATATTCTGTTACCTTTTATTTTGGGCATTGTCTTTCACGGAAAAAAAACCAAGCACGAAATGTGACACTTAGAAGTATTGTGATAAATTAGGCAATTTCCAACCATAGGTGAAAGGTCAGTGAAAAATCTTTAAGAGACGCTTAAAATACCCATTAGCAGGAGAAGGATTGTACCCAGGGTTAAAACTTACGGGAAAAATAACTTGTAAGCATTACCATGATGAAGCTGAGTGCCTAAGGCAATGTTCCTGACCATCGCAAAAGCTGGTGATGTGCCTCTGGAGTCTGTTCCACACCTCTCTAATAGGCCTGGAAGCTACAGACAATTAATTATTAGATTATGTAATTCCCACTGCTAAAAGTTAGCGGAACATTCTATGGTTTTACTGCTAGTGTGCTGCTTTTCAGCTGGGGGTGCAATTTCATCAGCTCACTCATCTGCATCTTTGTGCTACTTAATCCCGGCTTCCCAGGGTTTTTCTTTAATTGGCTCAGCCTTCTTCTGCCCTCAATCAGCCTGATTTTATTCTTGGGTTCCCAGTTAAGACGACTGAATCAAAAAATGCCAAAGTCTTATAGCAGTGTTAGATATATTTCTCCATCTAAAACTTCTATATATAGATGGTTTGTCTTTCTGTGATTAATGAAGGCACATCTTTGCAAGCTTCTAAAGTCTACATTGTGCTAGTGAGAAACTGGAGGAACCACCCACTACACTAGTGTTAGGGTATGGAAGGTAGCATTTATGGTGCTGCAGAAAGCACACTGGTCAGGGAACCAAAAGACCTGTCTTGGTTTCAATTTATTTCACCACATGTCTTTGCAGGCAATGCCATCACTTTGATCCTCAGTTTACTCATCTCTAAATGGGGATTAAACCACTTACCTCAAAGGGTTTTGGTCAGAGATTAACCAAATAATAAATGGTAAAATGCTTTGCAAATTATAAATGTTATAGAAATTAAGAAATTAGACTATTATTGGTATTCTCAAACCCTAATTTCCTTATCATTGTGGCAGTAAATAGCCCTTGAGAATCTGACAATGTTTTTATTACTAAAAAGTTAATTAAGAAGACCTTCATTACCATGTGAAATCAAGTTCACTGTTCTAATTGGTTCAATGAAGTTTCTAGTGGTAAAATAACATGGAAGGAACCATAACAAAATCCTGAATAAATGTTAATTACATAGCATCAAAATGTACTGAGGAATAATCAAAAGATTTATGGTCATTGACATTACTCAACTCAGCTGTCTGCCTTTGACGATCATTTGCCACACTGATGCAAGGATATTATGCCACCTCCAAGTTTCAACATCACCTTTGATAAGAGAACACAAATGGGCATATGAAGCCCACTTCTTTCTCCTAGGCCTTAACTCAAATCTCAAACTGGTTGGAATCATCTGAGTTCTTGACATTTACCAGTCCTAAAATTGAGTTCATTTCAACTATTTAGATTCAGACTTGCCTATTTTTTCATCAGAGGCATCATCAATCTCTCCGTCATCCAGTTAGTATTTTACCCATTCTTCCTTCAAAATGTCTTTCAATAATTATTTTCTTTTATTCTGATCACTAACTCTCTAGTGCACCTTTATCATCTCAATCCTAGACTAACAGATGACTTTCCCTATGCTCCCCTTCACCTCAGAACCCCTGTATTCTATTCCACAAGTGGTAGGATTAATTTTCTTAAAATCCCACTTTTAGGTATCAACCAAATTATCAATACCTCAGTACCATGCCAAGATTTTAAATTCCATTCTAAGTGATTTTCCTTAATTGAAGTAATTCAACAGCAAGATGTTTCCAAGCTTTAACAAATGGTAGTTAGTAATCTGGCTGTGTCAGTAACATGTGACTAGATATTTCCCAACCAGTAAGAAATACTTAACACCGTGCTAAAAATAATTTACTAATCATGTCTTCTACAAATATTACTTACGTATCCAAGAAGTAAGTGACTTTTACAGGAACTCTCAGTAGCCAGTTGCCCTGGAGTTCCTCAAGGAAGCATAAACTGGGATTACCAGACTGTTAGAGATGTGGGATCAACCTGTACCAGTAAAAGAAGCAAAGGAAATGCCCAGTCTTGATCTTAAATCAAGTGGATTACGATTAGGGTGACCAACTGTCTCAGTTTGCCCAGGAGTAGGCAGTTCCCAGGACATGGGACTTTCAATTTTAAAACTGGGAAAGTTTCAGGTGAACTGGGATGAGCTGGTCACCCCAGTTAAGACCATGATGAGATATGCCAAGCTGAAGGAGAAGCACAAAGCACAATGAACAGGTCAGGGGACTCAAAGCCATGGGGTAGGGGCCAGAGCCACATGCAAAGGCCAAGAAGTCACGTGGACCCTATTTTGCCACAGCTTATTATTTCAGATGCTTTACAGCCCCACCCCACAGCTGTACATAATGAGTACATAATTCAGTCAAGTGTATGAACTGCCATCTGACACTATATGAGGTACCAAGGTCTGTGTGTTCACTTCATCTGTTTGGTTCATTCAGGACAGAATTCCAAGAGTATCCAAAGTGTACATAGAAAATTCAATTTTATAAGCCACAAACCCAGGTGTGTATGCAGTGTAACTATCTTAATTTCCCTTACACTGAACTGAATTTCTACCTTAAATCCCCAATTCCAGCTAATAGCAGACAACTTAATTGAGCCACTTCAAGTAAATGCAATCAAATTAGTGATTACTCAGTTATTTCTGATTTCAACTCTGTCAACTTGGAATGAGACACCCAGGTCTTCTCTTCTTTAAGATCCCCCGACCTCTCTAGGGTTTCTCGGTTTGGAGAGGGGGGAGACCTAGGGCTCTTCTCAAATTTCAGCGAGCATCTGAATCACCTGGAGAGCTTGTGGATTATACATCATTGGCAAAGCCCCACAGTTTCAGATTCAGTATGTCTGGGATGGGAGGCCCCAAAATTTGCATTCCTAACAAGTTCGTAGGTGAGGCCGATGCTGTTGGTGTCAAGGACCACACTTTGAGAGCTAGTGGCAGACGTTTAGAGCTCTTCTAGGTGACTTTAGCTCCTCATTAGTTTTCTTCCATTCTCTGAATTGTCTCCCTCAAAGTTTTGATCTCTCCATGTGGCTATAAAACGACTGGCTGTGAATGAATGCCTTACCTGTATAGACTTGGGGATGGGTCACATATTATAACACAAGAAAACATGGGGTTATAGAGGTACTTCAACTAATATTTCAGAATGATCATTTGCCTTATTGGTAGTGTCATTCTCTCAGTATTGTACACATAGCTCCCCTCAGATGAATCCTGTAGTTTAAGTAGTAGTGTAGAGGGAAGGAAAATGACTTAAACAGTAGTCCAGAAACATCTAAGTCAGGCTTTGCCTCTTAATATCCATGTGACCTTGGATACATTCTCTAAATTTATCAGCTCTCAGTTTTCTCATCTATAAAATAAGGCTGACATTATCTTCCCTACCAGGGCAATCTCACAGAATATTTGCAGCACTCAAAGGTAATCTTTGAGAACATGCTTTGAAAATAATTAGCGGTTATATTTAAGGTAAAATATCTGTTATCATGCACATAATTTCCCATCAGCATAAATAGTTGACTTTATGAAAACTGGATACACACATGTGTGTATGTATACATATATACACACACACACATATATATGAATGCAATATACCAATTGGGTATCTCTTAGCTCCACATTTAATGACGTTAACTTGGTATCTTGAAATCAACAAATGCTACAAATCAGGACTTGTATGTGGTTTGTTTGTTTATTTTCAGAGAGCTAGTTGTTAAACATTTATTGACATACCACTGCTTTCAGGATATCCTGGGCCTTTGAGAGGTATATTTCCAATGTCAGTTGTTTTCCCTTTTTTTTTCTGAGGAAGATTAGCCCTGAGCTAACTGCTGCCAATCCTCCTCTTTTTGCTGAGGAAGGCTGGCTCTGAGCTAACATCCATGCCCACCTTCCTCTACTTTATATGTGGGATGCCTACCACAGCATGGTTTGCCATGCAGTGCCATGTCCGCACCGGGGATCCGAACCAGTGAACCCCAGGCCACCGAAGCGGAATGTGCAAACTTAAACGCTGCACAACCGGGCTGGCCCCAGTGTCAGTTTTTGATAAAGTAATCATATATTTTTCTTTTCTCTTCTATACTACACAAAAATATTATCATTTAAACAAAACACATTAAAATATATACAAATATGGTGTTTTATCAAATTCTCCCCTTTACCTGAAGCAATCTAAAGTGGGATAAGAATCATCTGGAGCACTTATTTAAAATGCAAATTCCAGGGCCCTATCCCTAAGAATCTGAAGAAGAGTCTGAGGAAGGATCTTAAAGAGGCATTTTTTATAAGCTCAGGTAGTATCCCAAACAGGTAGGTCCTTGGAGGTCATGTGGAAGTATGGATGAAACACAAACCCCACATTCCGGCATTCAAAATCCTCTACCGCCCGGTCACAAAATTCTTTCTCCCCATCTCTGACTGCTCCCCAGTGTATGCCTGTCTTGAATTGAGAAACTACCATCACTCTCCTGCAACAGAGTCCTTGGAATTTTATTTTACCTATTTGCCAAGTTTCCTACAATATGGCTTGAGAGCTCTCAAAACTGGACCCTGAGTTGACAAGATAAAATAGATTTCATAGCCTTTTATACTAGCAAACTCAGTAACTGTTACAAGGGCATATGCTGGCATTGAGTCGGGACCAATTGAAATCTTGCAAAAAGTGGCAAGTAAAGGGGGTCAAGAGAGAAGGATGAAGGTGTGTGTACGCATCGTTTGCCTCAGACTGCAGAATAATGCTGAGCATTTCACCAAAGCAATTTTACTTTAGACACAAAAGTCCTACTATACAAAAATAACTTGTTTTATAAATTAGCTGTCCAATCCCTGGAGAAGCCAACCATGAACAATTTGTTGTTGGTTATATTTCCATTATTGTCACTATTTAATCCATAGTTTAGTGATTAATGGTTTTCTAAGAAGACTTGTTTGAAGTATAAAGAATGAAATCTGTTAAACCGAGTAAGACTCGACAAGATTCATTTCTCTTGGGGTCTCATCAATACTGAAACCACTCCGGCATAATTAATGGTCCAAGAGATGAAACAGGACTCCTGTTCTGTCATGTCTCCTATATTTAAGTCTTCAAAAATGAAAAATAATGAGTAAAGGTGTAAAACAGATTGCTTGATATGCCAAGGAGCAGAATAATCCCATTAAAATAATTAGAATTTTGTCGTGAATTATTAGACACTGCTGTTTCATTGGAGGGAAAGCCCAGCCTGGGGTGATCCTCTGATATAAGTGGGCATCATTTATGACACTGCCGTTAGAAATATTTGAAAAGATGTACTTTTGGAAGCTTGATCAGAAACCTCTAGACATGTTTCTTTCAGAATTAAAGGCTGCTTTGGGGCAATAATCTTTCAAAAGTTTTACACTGATCAATGAAATCGCTGGTTTCTTTAGTTTAAGAGCCTCCTACATATGTGAAAGAGCACAGAACACAAAACTGAAACTATAATATGAGCCTATGCTCATAGATTCATAGAAATTATGTTTGCAAATATACCAGACTGGAAAAGGCAACAGAAAATTATGACAATAATTGATTTTTTCAGGGATAGGAGATTGGACATTAACTTTTTCATCGTGCAATAAATACAAATTAAGAATGCTGACAGTAACTCAACTTGGCTCTACAGCATACTAGGTCAACGATCTGTGTCCCTGAATGGTTAGCAAGTAAACCATTATTTTAATCCAATCTGATTTAACGCAATAAACTATTTGTGAGCACCAACTATGAGAAAGGTATTTGCTAATATCATGAGGAATAGACAGTCAAGGATTCATTAGAATCCATGTCATCAGGAACTTGAAGTCTAGTGGGGAATAAAGACATGCATAGAAATAGCTACAATAGAAAAGTAAAATATGAAGTGCTCTATAAAACACTAGGGAAGTAATGATAGCTCTAAAGAGGGGAGTAGGTGAAGATTTTACAGAAAAGATAGCAAAAGAGAGAAGCTTATAATTTTCCTAAGATGTGAAGGCTTGCAACAGCGGTTGAAAAGTGCATCTCAAGAAGTACTGGGAACTATAGTAACAAAGGGAGAAACAAGGAAGAGAGGCTATAATGGTGCTGTGTAAGAATTATCCCACAACCATGCCAGCTTTTGGTTTTATATCCTCTAGCAACATGCTTGGCACACAGCAGGCACTCAAGCCCAGTGGTATCAAGGAGGAAGAATACTCCAGCCAGTACAGCCAGACAAGTGTAAGATTGTACCTAGAAGATAACTAGTGTTTTAAATGTGAAAGTGTAGGCTAAGTCTCATTTTATATGTGCTTAAATGTCATGTCTCACAACTATGAGAAGCAGCAGCACAAATCACAAATGTGCTCATTATTTTATCTTCAATGGTAAGATAAACTTGTTCTTGTTTTGCTATTACAAAAATGTTATCTAATTTATCAGTGTGCATCTTTTCACGTGTTAATGTATAATTTTACATGTTTTCAGTAGTTTTAATAAAGGAATACACATATGATTTTTTTGATACCTAAAGGTTAAGAAAAACTTAGAGAATATTACATTCAAATCAAATAGTACTTCAATTAACACGTACAACTAATAGTTCAATTAACAAATATTCTTGGAAGAGGGTACTGAACTCAAGCCAATGTAGTGAAAAACACTGTACCATTTCCTTCTGCCTCCACTTCTCCCATTCTCTAGCCTCCACCTCATAAATAGAGGCCCTAGCTCCTCACATCCCATAATCCTACCAAAAAGTGAAGAATCACTACTCTTTCCATTCCACTTTAACTGGTACTCATTCAGACTGCAATATACTCAAAATGTTTTCATTTTCAGAGGTAAGTGGGAATAATATTTTATTCCTAATAAAGAAAGGCATTTTCTCACTTTAAAGGACTCCTGAATACTTAGGCTACCTAGTAAGACTACTTAGCTGCTTCTTACGTTGTCCTAAACACTAGCCCATATGGTGTCCCTTCTTGGGGGAGACACAACCCCATATGAAGAAATGCAGCTTAATCATCATAAAGTGGGGAGGAATTCAGATGCTACTTGCCTCTCTCCCAGTGAATCTGTGCAGCGAAAAACCTTGCAAAAAAACAACTGAACACAGCAGCCCTGCTTAAAGAATCCAATTTAATTCTTGTGGGGTGACTTGGGGAGGGAGGCCCAAAGCATCTCCATAAGCCAGACTGGCTCCTTGCTCTTCTGGGACGCTGGCTAAGGCTGCTGGAAACTTTAGGGAATAGAAGAGCATATGTTGTTACATCTGAAGTGAGCCTACATCACCCCCAGCAAAGGGCTATCTGCCAGCAGGTCCCCTCCCTTTAAGCCTGTCCCCAATGGATTTTCCTTTCCCAAATATAGACAAAGCCCCAGCCTTGATCTCCTTTAACCTTGACTGCTTCAGCTTCTGCTTAAGACTAAGACATTTTTATTCCTATTTAAAATTTCTGTCATGTACTCTTGCTTCTCTGGAATGCATCTTTCTGCTTCCCAGATTATTTCTGCTTGTGGTTATGAAGTTTCTAACAAATAATTATGTTGTTGGAATGCATTAATTTCATTAATAGAGCTATTACTGCACCCAGTACATAAAGCTGACAATGATAGGCTTTTTAAATCAACTTTTAAAACCATTTCTAAGAGTTTTGCTTATTTATGCTCTTTACTCACTTCCAAGAAAGGATTTGAGATGACTTAAAACACAAAAGACCAAACCCACTAACATTGCATACAAAACCAAAGTCAAATAGTAAAGCAGAAATGACATCAGAAAACCCAGACCAAGGAACTCCATTTGAGCACAACACTCAAAGAAATTTAATGGATCATTTAGGGTGATAAACACTATCCTGGTGCTATGATCAAAAAGGAATTTACCACGCGAGTCTTTCTTTGCAATTCACCAGGCAACACAGTGAGTGAAGTCTTTAGGAACAGCTTTCATAAGCCATACAAAGGCATCTCGCAGCCTTCATGTGACCCATGAAGCTGCACAGTGCCCTAAGCTCCAAAGAGCCCCACACTTGTTTTTGTTTTTTTGGTTTTTTTATTTTTGAGGAAGATTAGCCCTGAGCTAACATCTGCCGCCAATCCTCCTCTTTTTGCTGAGGAAGACTGGCCCTGAGCTAACGTCTGTGACCATCTTCCTCTACTTTATCTGTAGGACAACTGCCACAGCATGGTTTGACAAGTGGTGCATAGGTCGACACCCAGGATCCGAAGTGGCAAACCCTGGGCCGCCAAAGCGGAACATGTGAACTTAACCACTGCACCACCAGGCCCGATGCTCTGTTGTTGTCTTGAAACTTTTAATTTCTTTTAAACAAGGTTCTTAAATTTTTCATTTTACACTGGACACAGCAAATTACACAGCAGGTCTTGTCATCTTTCATACAGCTGCTTCTTATATCAGCCCCCAAATTTCTTGTTTTAGGTTGTTTCTTCTTTGGCAATATATAGTATTTGCAGAATTTATCCTACATTTTTCTGAGTATTAAAAATAATTCACCATGGATATAAACACTCCACCAAACCTATCAATCTTAAATCTTATCAATACAGTTGGTCCCCCATATCTGTGGGTTCCACATCCATGGATTCAACCAACTGTGGATCGAAAGGCCTATGATGGTTGCACCTGTACTGAACATGTACAGACTTTTTTTCTTGTTATTAGTCCCTAAATGATACAGTATAACAACTATTTATATAGCTTTTATAGTGTATTAGTTATCATAAGTAATCTATAGATGATTTAAAGTATACAGGAGGACGTATGTAGGTTATATGCAAGTACTACACCATTTTATATAAGAGACTTGAGCATCCATGGATTTCAGCATCCAAGGGGGTTCTGGAACAAATCCCCCTTGGATACTGAGGAACAACTGTACTAAACATGAGCAATAATGGAATTCTTTTATTTTGAGGAAAGAAGAAAAGCCACTATTTTTCTCTCTGCATATACAGTAGTCCCCACTTATCTCAAGTTTCAGTTACCTGCAGTCAACCATGGTCCAAAAATATTAAATGGAAAATTCAATGAATAAACAATACATAAGTTTTAAATTGCATACCATGCTGAGTAGCATGATGAAATCTCGCACCGTCCACTCTGTCCTGCCCAGAATGTGAATCATCCCTTTGTCAAGCATATCCATGCTGTATAACTTACCTGCCCTAATTAGTCACTTTGGAGCCATCTTGGTTATCAGATCTACTGTGGCAATATCACAGAGCTTGTGTTCAAGTAACCCTGATTTTATTTAATAATGGCCCCAAAGCCAACTTTATTATTGGTTATTGTTGTTAATCTGCTACTGTGACTAATTTATAAATTAAGCTTTATCATAGGTAGGTATGTATAGGAAAATATATAGTATATATACGGTTCAGTACTATCCACAGTTTCAGGCATCTGCTGGGAGTCTTGGAAAGTATCCCCTGCAGATAAGGTGGGACTACTCTATTTAAGTTGAGGACACTTTTCGTCAGGCATAACATATTATGATTTTTTTAGATGTAGTTAGATGTCTTAGATGTAAAATCTGTAAATAAACTTCGTTTAAAATCAATTACCCAGTTAAATGAAGTATAACTCCATCAAACTGAAGAATTTGATCTCTGAATTACACTTTTCAAGATTTTTTTTCCTTGATTTTATTGTCTTAATAAATAAATTTTCAAATGTATTCAAAGAGAAGCAAAATATCCTCAGAGGGCATTTTGTACCTTTCTCTGCCTTTGGATATATTATAATTACTCATTCCTACCAGAGGAATGGATTCCTAGCCTGTTCTTTATGAATTTTTGTGCATAGTTGAAAGACATCTTTCCCATACGTAACATACCAAGTAGAATAGAACTTGGCAACTGCTGTCCATATGATTGATGAAAACTGTTTCTGCATGTAATAGCACTGGAGGCTTCTATTAGCACATCAAGTACAGCACCAGAGCTGCTGTTAGAATGTGCTTGAAGGTACCATGATCTCAGCATCCCTCCACTCTACTTTAAAGAACGACAATCTTCCAGGCACAGAGCTAGGCACAAGAGATACATCACTGGGCAAGACATCTCAATCTGCCTGTAGCTTAGAATCCATTGGGCAATACAGACAAGTAAATGGATAATTACCACACCATGCATACGTAACATAGTGAATTACAAAGGAAGGGATCAGGGAAGGTTGACCCCAAGAATGTGACATTCAAACTTATTTAAAAATATTTAGCTTTATTATCAATTCAGAATTTAACTTAATAGGTGCAGCTTTATGCATGACACTAGAAGCAGATTTACTATGAATTAATGAAGCTTAAGTTCAAGGCCCTTGACTTGCATAGTACCTTCCAAGACTTTTTCACTAATTTCGTATTTGTAATATTATATCCCTTTTCTTAAAGAGGGTCCCCAAACAGTGTATGATCCACAACCAACAAAACGTGGGTCCTCCTCTGCATGGGTCCTACTGACTTTTGACCTCTCCTCAGAGTCCCTTTCAGAATGCCAGGCTCACACAGCTATATGCTGTTAACTGATGTTAGTTCCATTTTACTACTTCGTGGACTTATAAAGATAACAAGACTAGTTTAGAAGGCTGCAAACTTATCCTATTCAGCCTAATTTTCTCAGACTAGACTCTTTCTGAGCTCAAAGTCTTAGTGCTAATTCCAGCCTTCCTCCTACTGAAAGCATAAAGACAGGAGCAGGAGGGCTAATCCATTTTTGCATTCATCCTAGAACCAAAGAGAGCGAAAAGGTAAAAAAAAAGAAAAAGATGTGTTGGAAAGGAAAAAGCCATTAGATTGCAGCTCCTTTCTTGAACTAGAACTTCTCACTTCTTGGTTTCACCCCACAGCCTGCCCGGGCTTTCTAGACAACTTCACTGGAGGGAAGGAAACATGATTTGCCTATTTTTCTCTAGAAATATTTCTCTTTAACAGTGACAGAGAACATCAGGATTGTTGTACGGGTGATACTGCGTTTTAGGGTATGTGGTGTTATAAGATGGTTTTTAATCAAAGGAGTATGAACCTATCAAAAAAATTGAGTCTTTTTTTTTCTTAAGATTGGCACCTGAGCTAACAACTGTTGCCAATCTTTTTTTTTTTTCTGCTTTATCTCCCCAAATCCCCCCGGTACATAGTTGTATATCTTAGTTGCAGGTCCTTCTAGTTGTGGCATGTGGGATGCCACCTCAACGTGGCCTGATAAGCAGTGTCATGTCCGTGCCCAGGATCTGAACCAGCAAAACCATAGGCCACCGCAGTGGAGTGTGCGAACTTAACCACTCAGCCACGGGGCTGGCCCCTGAGTCTTAAGCTTCAATTTCAGGAAGTTCATCTGTTTTATTTAACAATGAAGTTATCTATGAATAACAATGAAACTATTTATAAAGATAATTTTTCTATATAAAAAAATTACTTGGCAACAATAAAAATAACTAAATCGGAACGGGAATAGTGAATTCTTGGAGCATTAAGCAACTACCTTTCTTCTATCAAAATGCATGTGACTAAAGGTGGTTTTAAAGGTGTTTGCAATTCTTTTGCCATCAAATATTAACATTTCCACCAGATAAAGCACAGTGATTAAGAATGGCAAGCTAAAGAAATTCAATTCACATGATGCCATTTGCAGCAAAATTTATTTTGATTTATTCTGGATAGAAATGCAAATATATTTTACAAGGACATACAAACTAAAGAAGATTGCCTTCAGACTTAAGTAAAATTATTATAACACAAAGGAAAGTGAATAAAAAATGTATTAGCACAGTAGCTTAGAAAAAGAGACATTCAAAGCGTATAATTCATACAGTAAGCACTAACAGGCACACTGTTTCAAATCAAGAGTGCAAACAAAAGTTCTCAAAATATTAGGAAAAATTCTTTTGAAGCTATTATAACATTACACAAAAGCTGTAAAAGTAATAATATAATAATATTTATAATAGAGAAAAAAATGCCAGCAGGCAGCAGGCTGCATTGTTAGTTGATGCTGAGGGACCTTCAGCTAGGTAGCACAAGATTATCTTTGCAAAGGATTTTCTCATATAAGTTTGGAAGTTTTATCAGATACGGTTCCAGGCTCACTATTTGCACCTAAGAAGAATGTTGACAAATTGTTATCTTGTGAAATAGTGCAGCCTTTCAATAGTTGTATTTTGGGCATCTAAGAAAAACTGGCTGTACAATGCATTTGGGGTATGATTATTCACTTTTCGAAAGTTCAGGTTCAACAGAAATGTGCCCTGACAAAAAATGAACTTAAACTTTTCTTTGTTTTCCCATAAACCAGAGAACTTACAAGATCTCAAGAGCATCTTGTAGCAAACAGTGTCAGTGAATTTTTCTATGTTCTTTCAAAAATCTGAAGTAATTTTATTCAAATAATTGGATTTACAAAAAAACTAAAGAAAATACCCCAAAATATTAGAAAGTTTCTATCAGAAGGTGAGAAGTCTAAGTAAATTTACAACTGCCCTAGTTTAACATAAATTCACTAATCAATATATCAAATATAAGGCATTCATAACAGATTTTCGTGTATGCACTCAACTAACCTAAATATCTCTACTTGAATATCTTGACCTTCAAGGGCAAGATGTACAAAATTATACCAATCTCCTACAGTTCCCCTGCCATAAACTGCATTTCCTGGCATACCACTAACAGGCCTCCCTCTCTTCAGCTGTGCTTCTCTCCAAGCTATAGCCAGAACAACTTTCCCCCAAAACACAAATATGATTATATCATTGCTCTATTTGAAATTCCCCAAATGTTTCCAGTTCCCTTCATTCACCTGAATTTGGCTCACAATGCACTCTGAGATTTGGTCACAGCTCACATACCCTGCTTCAGTACCCTCCACTCTGTCTCATAGTCTAGGCTGTAACCAGCCACATTAAACATTGCTCTGAATTCAAGACATGTATCAAGATGTCGCTCATCTTACCTGAAAAATCTTTCCCCAATAATATCCCCTACTCCTTCAGCTTAAATCTCACTTCCACTGAAGCCCTAGACTAGCTTATCTTCCCATAGTATTCCACACTTCCTTTCTCATGAACTCTAACTTACCACATATTATTATTGTTCGGGGAGGGGGGAACGCTTCTTCCACACTCTTGAAGTTTCTCTCTTGTAGGAGGAGCACTCCTACTGTGACACTCTTACTCTTCACCCAAAGAAGGAGTGACTTACCTGGTGAATTTTCAAAAGGCAACATAGAGTCTCTCACCTTTTTCTTCCTGGGAGCCATATTACCCACAGGTAGATGGGCTTCCCTTCTCGATGCTGTATGTCTCACAGGGGCCAGGGGCTTCTCAACACAGAGTAGCCTGCAGTTGACCACCACTCCCAGAACACTATGAGTAAATCTCTCTAACCAGGGGTTTAGTATTAGAAAGCCCACTTGCCTCTTGATACAAGCTACACATTCTAATACCAGCTATATCAATGTAAAGGTGATATTTTTGTTTTCCATCCATCATACTCTTTTCCTTAATTTCTCACTTTGTTCAGAAATCAGGCAAGGACAAGGAGTGATTTTTATTGGGAACACTCAGACCTTCTAAATATAATTAAATATATACCGTCTTTGGCAATAGTCTACAAACTCTGAAAGAAAGGGAATATACGTCTGCTATACTATTGTAGTCCCTGTAACCTAGCAAGTGCTTGGCCAATAGTAAGTGCTCCATAAATTGTTGTTTATTGAATAAATGAATAAATAATCCTTCCATCTTATGCACTATTCTGGCACTGCCATTACCATCAGTTAAGTTGTAGCTACTCAATATATTTCTTAGTTCCAAATGCCATCCATTTTCTACCTAATAAATTTTAGACTCTTGACATCAATCTGATATATATTTTAAATTCCTATTAATAGCACTCTATTTAAATAAATCCTAAATTGGAAACAGATGAGCTAGCACATTAAGAATTCACTAATTTGCAGATCATTTATATCCATTAGTTCATTGCAGAAAAATCACACTTTTAGAAAGTAGTTCAAACAGCAATTTCACCAACATTTTAGATTTAAATTTCACATACTCTAAATTTATCCTATCCAGGAACATACAATAAAGTGTAGATATGTTACAGTTAAGTATAGCTCAAGATACTTGAAAAGAGGCAAGTTAGCATTTTGGAAAGTAGATTAAGACTCACATATTATGAGTAAAGTTAGGAGAGAGAGATTAATTATTATAGTTTAAGAGTTTCTGGAACTCTCATTTTTCATTTCAAAGTTTTTATTGAGCACAAGAACAGTTATTAATATTCTAAATATGTTTACTACTAAATTTTATAAAATTACCATTTTATGTTTAAATATATTATTTTAAAAGGATTGATACATTCCTGAATATGACTTCTTATTTAAAATCAAGGGACAAGTTTTCTCCTTGAAAAAACAAATCTATAATTTTATGATGAAATCTAACAGGAAAGTATAAATCATACAATAGAAATATCTGTCAGAGAATTTTTTTGCTTATGAAGTATCTGTTATTTTAAGTGAAGAATGCCTGCATAAACTAATTTGTGGCAACTTCATTTTTATTCATTCAATTATATTTAAAAGTCTATGTATATGCATGAATACATAATTAAACATTCTTGTAAGATTTGTCTCTAGACTTGAAGAAAATATATATATATTCTCAAAATTTGAGAATTATGATGCTACTGCATAAAGCATAGTGAAGGATTATATGTCAATATCTTTGTTTTGTATTTATGACAAAAGGAAAAATATTCCAAAAAGAATTGTAAATGAAGATCTAAGTTGTACAGGACAGGAACAAAATGTGCAATAAGCAGAAGTCTTTTGGGATATATTTTTAAACAGGAGGTTTTGAAAACTCCAAATTTAGCTTCATAAAAAGAGGTAGTGCAAGTGTGAAGCATGTGGTCATTCTGGCATACTCAGTGTATAACTTCTCTCTTTACCTATATAAGGATATAATAAAGCTTCAGAAATGTGCAAAGCAGAAATCCTCCAGTTCTGTTTATTCACTTTCAGTCAGGTAGTAAAATATCCTAATGTTCCATGAAGAAATCTTCAAAATGCACTACCAAAATAGCCTGCTAAAGAGAAATCAACAACTTCTTTATTTAGATACTGAGCAGTTTAAAGGAAAGTGGAGGGTTTTTTCAAGCCAACATATCTGTAAGGATGAGTTTTACTAAATTTTCATCATCTTTAGTTTGCTGCATTTTTTTTCATACATAATGCCCCTTTCTTCCTCTTCTATCCCACATATCCTTCAACTTCCTCTCAAGCTTTTTTTCTTTTGGTTTCAACATCTTTTCCCATTTCACCTCTTTTTTATTTTCCTTTCTCTTCCTTCTGGCTCCCTCTGGCCTTCTTTCACAGCCTCATATTTCTTTTAGAAATTCAATTTCTAAAACACTCTCCATTCACTTCCAATTATACAGTCCTAGGTCATGCTTTGTAAAGAAATTGTAAACTAAAGTCTCCTTTCTCTTGGTTATCTGAGACACAGAGCTGCAATGGGAGGAATGGCAGAATTTTTACATGTGATGTGTGTGACGTCATTGTGGCTCTCAATCTCAAGAGAATACCGAACTCTTCCTATAACCTTCAGCATTCACAACTTGGAAAAAAAGCAAACATGTTCACGTAGAGAATTGTGCTGAGAATTAAAATGTGACATTCTGCCTCTTTCAATGGTGTTATGTGATTTTCAGTTTGATTTTGAATAATTTTGGTGCCTAAAGACCATTATGGTTTCAAATATATCTTAAATAGATACCTAGAATTCAAATCAACCAATAACTATGAGCATATGAATGAATCACACAATCTACAGGAAACTGGATTTTCAGATACTAATAACTCATTGAGTAGAGTTTTTGGCCAGCAAGATACTGAAACTATTCCTCACTCTGACACTGAGTATACAAAAATGAACTAGCATAATAATCATAAAATGAAAATTGACTTGGTAAATAGTAATGACAGTTAACATACACCCACTGTCAAAATGGCATGCAGCTATAAATTTGAAGAATAACCAAGATTTAAATTTAATTTTAATTAAATTAAGAATATTCTTAAACTAAAATGTCCAAAACCTAGAAAAAGTCAATTGCACAACTTCACTAAAAATGTTAACTAAAAGACATATATTTTCCTGAATAGGATGATCAATGTTGTAAAGATGCTCATTGTGCAATTATAATTAATGCAATTATAAACTATTTTGAAGGGAGAATTTGCAAACCGAATTTAACATATTAATTCTGGAAGAAAAAGTCCCTAAGAACAGTCAAGAAGAGTTTTAAAGAGAAAAACAACGACAGAGCCTTTCTCATATATAAAAATTAGTCTAAAATTAGAGTAATTTAAACAGTATGATACTAGCAAAGAAATAATATGATTATTATAATAAAAGAGAGTCTACAGACATGTATATACATAAATTTAGTATAAGATGAAAATAAAATTAAACAGATTCTTTCCTCACACTGTTAAAAAAGATGAATTCCATACAAATTATTATATTTAAAAATTTTAAAAGAAACAAAGTAGAAACAATATAGGAAGTTTTGTTGTTTGTTTGTATCAGTAATCTTGGGGTTAGGGAGGTCTCTGACTGCCTGTATTTGAGTTATGGCACTATCATTTAAAACTATGTAACCCTGGATAAATTACATACCCATTATCTATAAAAGGAGAATTAATAGTATCCTATTCACAGGGTTGTTCTAAGGAGTCAATGAGACGTACACAAAGTGTCTAGTTTTTTATTCTTTGCATGAAAACAAAAACCAGAAGCCATAAGCAAAAAGAATGACATCTGTGAATATATCAAATTGTTAAGTATTTTTTGCAACAAATATCATCACAATAAAGGTAAAAGAAAAAAGGAGGTAAATATTTACAACATGTATCGAGGATATATTAAAAGCTCTTCAAATTAATGTGAAAAGTGAGCACCTAAAGAAAAATGTGGCAAATGTCACAAACAGGCAGTTCCCAAGAGAAATACAAAGGCCCACAAACACATTTTTTTCAACCTCACTAATAATCAAAGAAATATATTTCTTTTTTCTTTTCTGATTAGCAAAAACTGATTATTCACAGTATTGTAAGAGTACGGCAAAAAGACTTTCTTATACAATACTGATGACAGAAGAAATTGGTAAAACTTTTTTTAAAGAGCAGTTTATGGAAATTTAAATATGCATTACTTTTCCCTTAACAGTTCTGTTGGTACGAATTTAGCCTAAGGAAACAGAGATGTGTGCAAAAACATACAAAATAGGTATTTCTTCACACTGTTGTTAAAATACCAAAACAAACAAATCAATAACCTAAGAGGTAGGTCAGTAATTACTGAAGCAGAACTAGATCAATAGATCAATATTCAATAAGAAAAAGCAAATGAAAGAACAGTATATAAAGTGTAATCAATCCCAGGTAAAACATATGCAGATTTATATTTGCAAAGGAAAAGTTCTGGGAGACTATATATTAAACTGTAATCAGTGGTCATCTTTGTGGGGTAAGATTAGAGGAAACTTTCACTTTTTAATTTACACTGTTCAGCATTGTTTGAATACTTTTTAATGTAAGAATTGCTTTTATAATGGAAAAAAAGAGAGGCATTTCCATTTTGAAAAAAAATGAAAGATTAAAAACATAATAATTACTCTCCTTCAGATTACTCTCTTCAGATTCTCACATAATGCTAACAGCTACCTGCCTTTTTAAAACACTTTTTGCTTAAGTTCAATAAGGTCCTTGTCAAGAATTAACATACACTTAACTGCTAAATTCCTTTTTAAAAGAACTACAATTAAAAGAGCCACTTATAAAGGAATTCACAAGCATGTTTCTCAGTGCAGAGTTTAACTTGCAAGTAACATCTCCATTAGTACTTGAAACCAAGAATTATAACCCATAGCTAGCAGAACATTTAAAGAAATGTTAATAACAGGAATGGGTCCAATTTAATTCAACTTTCAAAATGTTTTTTTATACTTTAAAAATTAAGAGATTCCCTACAGCCTATAACACCTGTATCTTTCATCATAATTTTCAGAAAGAAAAAAAGTCATTTCTTATCATTAATAGCATAAGGTTTATACTTTCAGAGACTATAGTTATGTGGAAAGTTCATGATTATCATGGTAGAAACAAAACAAGATATTCTTTTTCATCAATGAAGAGTATCAGAATCTTCTTGAGATCAAATATTTTGCATTTTCCAGGATTTCAACATTTTTACTAAAGCAAGCTCTAACTATATTTAAATATGGAAGGCCACAACCCAATTTAGTGAAGAATTTCACTTCCTCAGGAAGCAGAGGAACAGCTCTCTCACTAGATATTATCTCTCTCAGAAAGAATTAAGTTGGATTTCTCCAAAGGAGACTAACTTCCCCATCTCCACAACATAAAAAGTGAACATTACTATTCTTACTTTAGTCCTCATTCCACCTGCCAAAAGTTGTGCATCTCCTAGATTCTCTTAAGAAGCATCATGATACAAAGCAGAGCATTCTGTACCAACACTCACCAGATGTCTAATTTGGAGAAAGTTTCGTTTACACATCTGTAAAATGGGAATAACATCATCTACTTTATAAGGACTTGTGAAGATTAAGTGGGATGCTGAGGCTAATGCACATAATACAACATAGGGCTCAAAAAATGTACTTCCTTTCCAGCTTATCTGTAGCCAGGATAATTCATAGTGAGCACACCAAGAAAGAAAAAAATTGTAAAATATTACAGTAATTATAATTGTATAATTATAGTTATATGATTTTCAAAGTATCTGTTTTCTTGGCCTACTTGAAAAATAAAGTGCTAAAATTAAAACACAAAGTGAAGTCAACCAAAGGTAAGTGACCATTAACCCAACCATCTCACATTAATTCCTTTTTTTGGTAACAATATATTTATAAGAGAAGAAGAACAAGAAAGAACCACTAGGAGCTTCTTGAGCAGGACAGGAGTGATGGCTCCAGGGTTTGGAATCTTTTCACCTCATTCCTGGCTTACTGAGCTGACTCTCAGCACGCATCTTCATGTCTGGGTTATGACAGAGGTGCTGAATCACCTCTCCTAAAGTCCTTCAAACACTAGAACCATGACTTCTCTCCTGCTCCAGAAGCTTCAAGTGATGGTCTACTATCTTCTTACTCTCTTCTGTCTGAAAAATCAAGGTTCTCAATATTCTGATCATACCTTCCTTATCCATACTGAATCCCAAACACAGAGTCTCTACTCTAGGTTAGGTCAGTTTACTCACGGCAAAACAACACATGGCCATCAGTTTCTCTGAAGGTGTTCATACCACTCCCAGACTTAGGACACTCCTTCTCCCTTGCTCTTGTACAAACCAATCCATTCTTCAAAACCAGTGTGAGATGTACCCCTCCCTCAATGAAACCACGAATGTCTACGGACTTACACGTTTAGAGCCAGTTCCACAGAATTTATCACATCTATCAGTTTCATTTTTATATTCATACTATTAGTCTATGGCTTGCTTTGCCTAGGATGGTTCCCAGTTCATAATAGAGAGTCATGGCTAATATTATTCTAGTTTGAATCCTTTAGAAACTTTTATATAACTATAGTAATAGAAAAACTCTTCACTGGTACAAAAAAACAAGCATTTGTCCATGCCCTCTACTTCCACTGTCACAAACATTCTTGGTCAGAATTACAGCATAAATTTAATATTCCCTACAAATCACTGAATTTTTCATTTTGTTTAGGTCTTGCAAAGATATCACTTTCCAAAAACAGTATATATTTCCACAGTTATTCTTTTTGCTTCATACACATATCATGCACTTGTGTGTGCCAGGCACTATGTATATATTATATAACATAACTAGGAAACAATGTGGCAAAGTCGGCATCTTTACTTCTTTTTTACCGTTGAGACTGAAAGGGCCAAGGTAACAAAGTAAGCAGGAGCTGACCATCAAATACGGACCTTCAGATTCCCAGATCTCTGCTCTTGCCTCACCAGACAGAGTGTGCTCACATTCTACCCCAGCTCAATGTCTCAAACTCTTAAGACATTTAAAGTTTACAATCAGTTATTATGAAAATGTGAAAATGAAATTTTTTTAAGATCCAGAAAGCCGTTCAGTGGGTTAATTCTTTTGTACAACACTGGGAACCTCAGTGACACCAAAATGCAGCGCAGGAAACTTTTCAAGTAACAACAGTCTTTCTATCACATGGGAATACTGAGAGTGCTTTTGTTTTTTTTTTTTTTCAGACTAGACAACTCTCAATTATGCTTTTAGCCCTGGACAAATGTTCTTCAACACTCACCAAATTTTGGCAGATGGCTGACAACAAAAGTGAAAAAAGCATCTTTTCACTTTTAACCCATCATTCTAGTAAATGTTCAAACAGTAAAATATAAGTTAAGGAAACTTTAGTAATCATTGAACTAATTGATGAGTATTTTGAAAGTCTTTCAATTACCCAATTATTTTTTGTTATTTCCAGGTTCACTACGGAACACTCCCGTTGTGTAGCCCTAATGGAAAAGTCTAATGAAACATATTTTCAAAGAAAGCAAACTGTAACATTTTTCAAAGAGAAACACTTTACACCTTTAAAAGTAATTATGAAGAAGATATACGTTTTAAAATTAAGAAGAAAAATATTATATAGATCAGGAATAAGACCTTTAAAATAATTCCCCTACATTATTAGTAGCCCAACATTAAAACTACAATTAGATACTATGTTCCTTGAGGCACTTTTAATTTTTCAAATATGGTACCTAGTATTGATAAGCATACAAGAAGCCAGGCACTCTTTTATTATGTCAATGAGAAAAACTTTGGTACAAATTTCTGGAGAATATTTTGGCAGTAGGTGTATAAAGCCTTAAAATGTTTATATGCCTTAGCCCAGCAATAATGTTTCTAGGAATTTATTTCAGGTAAATCGTAGACATGCTCAAGGACTTATGGGCAAAAAAAATCAATAAACAATTTATAATAGCCAAATACTCAAAACAACCTAACTATAAGCAACATTAGTACATTGGTAAAAATAAATTACGGTATGCCCACACAATGGATGCTAAATGAACATATAAAAATCCTATTTTGGAACACTATTTCATAACATGAAAAATGTTTATGATCTACTGTTATGTGGGAAAGGCTAAAAACAGTATATGCCCTAATTTGTTTTTTTTAAATGTTAAAGGTCATGTCTCCATTGGGAGGGGAAAAAAACAAACAAACAAAAACTTGGAAGACCCACTATGTGAGGGAAGTGGACCTAAGGTAAGTTTTATATCCCTGGGTACATGTGGTGACTAGTTTTCAAGGTGACCCAATGATCCCCACCTTCTGGCATTTACTCCCTCGTGTTGTAGCCTACATTGTATCAAGGTTGGTAGGTGGGATCAACGGAATACAACAAAAAGGATAGCATGTCACTTCTGAGGGTGGTTCATAAAAGATACTGTAGCTTCCACCTCACTCTCTCTTGGATCATTCTGAGGGAAGCAAGAAGCCCTGTGGAGAGAACCACGTGGCAAGGAACTGAGACCTTCTGCCAACATCCAGTGAGGAACTGAGGCCTCCCACCAAGAGCCATGTTAGTGAACCATCTTCGAAATGGGTACTCAGCCCTGTTTGAGCTTTCAGATTACAGTAGCCCCAGCCTACAGTTTGACAGCAACTTCATGAGAGACACTCAACCAGAAGAAGCCAGTTAATCTACTCCAAGATTTCTGACTCTAAGAAACTGTGTGAGAAAATAAATGTTTTGAGTTGTTAAACTTTAGGGTAATTTATTATACAGCAGTAATAACTAATAAACTGTTTCTCTATATTTTCCAAATTCCTATGGATAACTCATTGCTTTTAAAATTAGAGAGAGAACAAAGTTCCATTTTAAAACACTAGACATTGTTTGTCAGTGTAATCCTGATACAGATTTTTAAGATTAACTACAGTGTCAATTTTTCAAGCTAAGCGTTTCCATAGCATTCTCACACAGGTAATTTACACGTGCTAGTCCAGCTACAGAGAGTCAACTATAAATTGAATTCTCCAGTTACAGTAAATTAGAAAGCCTAAGAAGTACCTAGCCAGCCCTGGTGGGTCTAGTGTTTAAGATTCGTCATTCACCACTGCGGCCGGGTTCATTTCCAGATCAGGGACCCACACTACCCACCTGTCAGTTGTCATACTGTGGAGGCTGCATGTTGCTGTGATGCTGAAAGCTATGTCACTGGTATTTCAAATAGCAGCAGGGTCACCCATGGTGGACTGGTGTCAGCAGAGCTTCCAGACTAAGGAAGAAGGACTCAGCCACCCACTTCCGAAAAAAATTGGCCATAAAAATGCTGTGAATAGTAGCCAAGCATTGTAAAGACCAGGCAGGGTTCTCTTCTGCTGTATGCAAGGTCGCTAGAGTTGATTCCATGGCACTAACAAAAACAAAAAGTATCTGGAAAGGCCCTTTGCAAATAAAGAATAAAAATAAATTAACTAAATATTCAATGCAAATAATTTTTTAAGGAGAACAAACTATTTCTAAGGAAGATGGAAAGAAAGAAATACTAAAGATAAAAACAATTATTAATTTTTAAAAGATAGTAAAATATGTACATTCTGGTAGATAAATCCAACGGTATTTGAAGAGGGAAAGAAGAAGAAAAGAAAAGGCAAAACTTCATACTAAAGAGAAAGATCTAAACATAAAATGAGAAAATAAAAGGGAGACAAAATCACTAGCACAGAAAAGATTAAAAGAATTATAAAGAGTGCTGTGTATAGTTTGTCACTAAAAAATTTTTAAATTTCAATGACATTAAAAGATTCTCCCCAGAAAATAGAATGTATATCTAAACAGACTGACAATTCTAGAAGAAACTGAAGCAAACAACTAGTGCCAAATAAAGTTTCCAGACCATAATGATTTTAATGTGTTTGTTCTTTTAAACATTGAAGGAATATAAAAAATGGAGATATTTCTAAAAATCTATTTTAGGATGTTCCCGTAACCCTGACTTTCTGCTAGCTGATAAGGGAAGTCTGTGTGTTAGAAAAAGGTTCCTCCCTCAAGATACCTTATTGCCTTCATCTGTAAGACTGTCATAGCTACACATATTACCATAGAAGAGGTAGCAATGTGCAAGGTGTACAGTCACAAGTGACAGGCCTAGTAAGCCTTATGCTAAAACCTGAAAAAGAGATGACAGGACAGAAAACTACAGGTCAGTATCATTTATGAACACGGAGGCAAAAATGCCAGATGAAATAGACATCAAACCCAGGAGCATATTAAAATAATAAAACATGTCCAATTAAGTTTATTTGGGGAATCCCAGAATGAAATAATATTGGGAAATCGACTAATAAACGCATGACGTCAATAGGTCAAAAGCAATTAAAACAGAACCACCCTCTCAAGAAAACATGTTGTCATCAGAATACATGTCCATAGGTTAGCAAACCAAGATAGTTCAATAATATAATAAAGATTCTCTACCTTCATCTTGGAGTCAACATCCTCTTAAACATTTAGAAGAGTCATTTTCAATAAAGCCAGATGTACATATGCCCATCGCTAATATTACCATGAAATCATGACACTATTACCAATACAGGAGAAAAAGAACTAAGATTTATAAATATTGGACTGGCAGATTATATGTGCATATAATATTGCTGGTTATCTTTAAAAAAGAGAGAGAGAGAGATTTAACTGAAATCCATGAAAAGTAATGAGATTTTGGCGATTTTTCAATATAGCAACAACAGTAAGAAAGTTTTCAGGAAAAAGCCCCAATCGCATAAAACCAACCAATCATTCATTCACTCAATCTCCCTTCTTTCTCTTTTCTCTCTCTCTCACACACATACACTCATACAGCTCATACTGTTAGCATCTAGAAATAAAATTACAGTTATCTAATAAAATAAGAAAGGGGGAAAAAGGCCTTCTGAAGAGGTACAGGACAAGAGAGGCCACGGAGAAGAAATAACACAACTCTAGAAAGCCACCTAATATATTAATCTGATACGCCAACATGAGTGATTTCTCTCTTCTCAAGGAGTGAGAAGTGTTTCAGAAATTGTCTAAATATGTATTTATATGATTGACAATAACAGCTTGGAATATGCCTATGGTGCCCAAGGGTATATAATATACATTTTCAGCCCACTACTTGTCTTTTCTTCAGGAAGACAAAGGCAACAAAGTTCCCCATGGGATGAAGAGAATAGGTTTCTCTTTATCTACTTTATTTTACTAGGAGTTATTAACCTCCAAAAGTCACAGTATTCTGGGACCACATTTTAAGTCGCATAAGAACAAATGCCCCCTTTACGTGCCAAGTGCCAAAAACTGTTTGAGGACAAGGACACAGTCATGTCTGTAGATGCTCAAATCTTCCTTACTAAACCATTTAAACAAAGCAGACTAATTATTAACCTATTAATATTAAACCTTCACATGATGAAAAAGGAATAATTCACCCACATTAGCATATACATGGGTAAATTTGGCAGAGACCGCTTTCCATGTATCCTTTTCTGTCCCATAGCAGCAACTATAGGATGTCACGCATTAACAGAAAACTGATATATACTAAGTCAGCCTTGTTGGGTCATTCCAAATTATATCTCTCCACTTAAAGAAAGGATTGAGACTCTCTCTAGGCCATTTACAATGTCTCTCATCTAATGATGTTAAATGCTATTTTTAATTGGGACAAGCAGGTATCAGATTTCATATTTAAATCTGTATCTCAATTTAGTACACTGTTTGAGGTATGAAAAAAGGGGTTAAGTAATTGTTTAAACATAGTATTGTATAATAGAATAGAAATAATCTACTTATTAGAAAGTAATATTTTCAATTCATTTGTCCCTTTCATTTCCAGGAAACACAAATAACATCCACTATTCACTAACAGCATAACCACATTATTAAAATACAGTACTTAAGTACAAGCTTTTCTACTATTTCACACTATATTTCAAGAAGCAGCAGTTTATAGTTCCATAGGTAAATAATTATAACAGCCTAATCTCCCCAAATGGTCAGAAATAATAAAATCTTTTCCAGACTCATAAGTTTGCTTTGGGTGGACTGAACCACAACTAACATGTCTTTATAAATAAAGCTTTGCTTTCTTTCCTGCTGCCTGTGACACAATGCGTAGGTATGACCTGCTGCATTCATTACCGAATTTCTTTATCTTATTACTTAGTTTGTCAGATAAAAGCATAAAAGTAGGATTAAGTCTTAGTAAAGTCTGTAAACATTAACTTAACTTCCTATGCTGTTTCATATCATACAAGTGCCTACCAGTTTCTCTAAGCACTTCAGTTTAATTCTTAACTACATTTTGGAAAAGCACCAAGACGAGATTTTCCCCAATGATAAGACTTTTACTTTTAAAGTACATCAGTTATAATGTAGCTAATGAAGCAGAGTGAGAGAGATTAGACCTTATCACGTATTAATCTGAGCTCAAAATAAATTCCAAGAAGCATCACTATTTTACAAGGATGGACAGAAGCATGTGTTTATCTCTGAAAAAACAGCTCTGGCTAAGTCAAATGCCATTTTTCACAGCTTAATGGGTGGAATTAAAGAGCATGAGTCAGGCAGACCATTAAAACAACAGTAGCTTCAAATTCTGACTCTGACACTTTCTGTATGATGTTGAATAATTAGACTCCAAAGTCACCACTTTCTATTCTGTAAAACAGGACAAAAATATGCACCATGTAATGTTGTTATTGTCATGAGGCTTAAATGCAGTAACGTATAAAGTGATTAGCACAGTTCCTGGTCCTACAGATAGAGTAAATAAACCTGTAGATATTAATATTAAAGTGAAGTTTATGTTCTAACATCACCAATCCTGGAGATGAAATATCCTCTCCTCTTTAAACTGGGTAAGAAAGAAACCACAGGGAGATTGCTACACTTAGAATGCTAGAAGGCTTGGAACTGTGGAAGAATTACAACACGAGATGCTTCAGAGGCACTTAGCAACATATTTGCTGCCTGGTAGATGTCTCAAGAAATAAAATAGAGAACACTTCATCACATGTAATGGGAGACCAAGGCTTAAAAATGCTTTTCCAAGAAGTGAGGCCACCAGTGAAACAGAACTGTTAGTTTAACATCTCTTAAAAACAGACTGTGTCCGAGCTTAGGTCTTAGAGGGTGAATAGCCCAACCATTTAGCTCTGCTGTTTTATCTGAGTTGACTGAGAACAGAATGAAATTAAAATTCAGCTAACATCAGTGACTATGTTCACAGTCCTTTCAGCTGATGAAAATCAGTCACGGTTACATCAAGCTAACAGAGAAAATTCCTTCTCAAAGAATATCATCATAAAAGTAAAATCGCTAGAGACACCACATTAATAATTGTCCATGGACAAACAATAATTCAGTAACTATTATCAGAGTTTATAGTAATTAGATCTGCATAGAAGAAAGTTAAAAACTAGCCAAACCACCTTTCTACTGGTAAAGCAAACAATTATAAAATATGGAAAATCATGGTTCCTCATATATACACTAGATTTTAAGAAGAAAAATGGAGGAGTAGGTCATGAATACTGCTCATCAATATTTAAATGCCAAACCTAAAAATTAACCACTGGCATACAATAACTCTTGAACAGTACTCTCTCCCATGAACAGATATTTCTGTGACCTGTTAAAAGTATTCTGTCTTACCCCAGAGGGAAAAATTATTAAAATAAATTAACATTTTACTGGGTCTCTAATTGGAAGTGGCTGTTCTCAACAAATATGTTTATCAAACAGTGTGACTGGCAAAACGTATTACTGTAGCTGTAGTTATCCAAATTACATGCTGTCTAAAGCAAAAAGGGCAAAAGCCATCTGGCTCATATAACTTGCATTTTCTAGACAGCTTGCAGCTGGTTCTGATTAAGCAGCATCTCAGAACTCTGTGAGATCTATTTTTATCCCTGGAGGTGTATTTTTAGGGCTCACACATCCAAGGCACAAGGCGTTTGCGTTAGTAAGTCAACAACTACCTTAGATTAGGAAAAGGTTTATGCAAAACTGCAGTTTGGTTTTCAGCTGTACAAGATGGACTGCAAGTTGAACACAACAGCCTGAAACCTAATTTTGAGAACCTGCTTCTCCCTGGATGTTTCAGGGTTCCAGCGGAGGGACACAGAAAAGATGCCTCCTCTGTCTCATGAAATAATCAAAAGAAGATAGCTCAACAAGAAGCTTGACTGTATCATCTTATCCATCCCAGGAGGCTGGTACAATTATAATCCCATTGTACAGATGAGGAAACAAAAGTTTAGAAAGGCTAAATAACATGCTCAATATAAAAAAAGGCAGTGAACAACGCAACCAGGATTCACACGCATATCTTCTGGTTTCACAGGCTGAACTATTACCCAGAAGATTATGCCATCTAACCATTACAGAGTTAATAATGAACTTTAATAATTCATTTTATCATTAAAAAAATTTAATAATATTATATAAAGAAGTAATAAATTTTGATGGAAGAAACATATTAGAATACTTTAAAAGTGAAACTTACAATAATAAAGACAATGAATAATAAATAAGGAAACCTTTTCCTTCTAATTTAAATCTCCATAGTGGTATCACTTATCATCCTATTCATCATCCTGATCATCAAATTAGGATGAAGTCAGACTTGGATGCTAGAAAGAAGCACATAAAAAATTTTTAGATTACTAAAAAGACATGGGCATTCTAATTTGCTTCTGCCCAGAGAAACACAGTCAATGAATCATGGAGATCAGTGAACAGCTTGATCTTTTAGTAATCAAAGAATTCTCTCCTACGAGCATCCACGAATGTTAACCTTCACCTCAGGCCACTTTCCCCTTTGCTCACCCCACCATAGTGGTGTTTTGTCCCTCAAACACCCACTCTCCTCCTTCCATCCATAATTCCTCAGATCCCTCCAAGTCTCCTCCTTACCCTTCCTTCTCAGCTAAATGTCCCCTCCTCACTTTCCTCAGTCCTTCCCCATTATATACTCACACAGCACTCTGTACTCACCAAAATAGAAAAAAAATCACAATGGCCATACTTTACATTAACAAATCTGTGCTTTATATTTTGTTTTAAATATTATTACTTATAAAGTAAATTTAAGCAAATATATTATTTGCTTAAATATTATTTATTGATCTCTTTCCAGCTAGACTGCAATATTTATCATTATAGGGGCCGAATCTTCACGGCACATTTTTGATCCTCAGAGCTTAGCATAATAACCAGCACTCAAAAGTGCTTGCTGAATGCATGATCACAAAAGTCATTCTTTCCAGGCACAAATTTAGAACACCCAGTATCCGTGGTTCTCTCCAAAATAGAGCTTTCTTCCTATTCATCATCAGTGAAGTAGACACCAGTGAACGCCTATGTAACTTTGTCATAAGGACCAACTCAAATAACAGTCATAGTATTCTATTTCTATCAGAAGGAAATCATGAGGATATTGGCACGTTCATAGAAGTTCATCATTCTCACATGCAAGGACAAAAGTCGAATCATTTCAGATGTCCTTGACACTGGACTTCCCCCAATATACCATAGCACTGTTAGGTTCACAACAAACATCAGAGACTCACCCACTAAGTGCTATATTTATATTCAAGACATAGTATCAGATTAGCTATAGTTGGAGAAAATCTACTTTTTTTAAAGCTCTTACATTTATAATGTTGGGACTGTGAGTTAGTGGGCTTCTCTGATGAGTGAAGTTTTACACAAGCACAAAGGTACTGAAGCACAGCCCAACAAAAGCTTTGTAAGCTGCTTTAAAATGTAGATGAAATGCTGTTGCCCAGATGGTCACTGATGGGACTCTCGAATCACTAATCCAAGACTGACATTTTTTCCTCTTATTATTAGACATTCTCCTTCCACAGCTGTAATTACATGCTTCTGCATTTCCAGGGGACTTTGCACATCTTGACTGGTAACTACTTGCACGTATTTTGAGTAATTATGGTCATATTTACCGTCATGACTCTGAAGGAAAAGTGACGCTGTATAAAAATGTTAGGGAGTATTTCATTCCTATCCTTGACGTCATTGCCACACTCTCCTTACAAATAAATACCTTCTGATGGTAAAAACAGATAATAATGAACGGTTGCCAAGTTTCCTCTCCTCCAGACTGTCATGGAGAATTAAGTGTTAAAATGATGAACTTGACTATAAATAAAACGGATTATTTCATTATAAGTAAATAAAAATTGTGAATTTAGAAGATGAGAAACTACTTCATGCTCAAATTTAGAAAGGGAAAGAAGAAAATTTCAATTTAATATACTACCTTGAGCTGAACACTACTCATGTTAACTTAGTTTTGGTTCCACATAATACAGTAACTCCCTAAAAACAAAAACAATACTTCCCTGATTCTGGAAGTCTGTGTGTCATAGGGTGCAAAGAAAGAAAAGGAAGTGACTGGTTTAAAATAGGCCTGGTAAGTGACTCAATTACATTACAATGAACTCTTTTCAACATCCTTTAGTTCTAAAGGTAAAATGTGGGTTATATTTGAAAAAGATTTAAAATCATTGTACAGGCTGATTTACGTTACATTGTCTGAAATAAGAAACTTAGTCTCTTAGCTGGAACTTAACGTTCTTTATAAGATAAGTGATAAATGCCCAAAGCTGATGATAATAGTAAGCAATTTACCGAACTGGAGTTCTTTGAAAATCAGCAATCTCATTATAAATTCAAAGTTTCTCCACTGGAAGATAAGTTTCTTGAATCCAATCTATGTCTTATTTAAGGTTGTATCACTGAATGTAGCAGAACACCTGGATTACACCAGGTGCTGAATAAGCGTCTGATGAACACAACTAAATTTGAAAGAATTTCTACTATGTGCCTCACTTTCTTCATTATATCAGATAGAAAGTTTACAGTATATATTGTTTGTAGGTACCCTTAATAGTCAAAAAGAACACTAATATCAGCGTCAAAAAAATTACATTCTCTTTTTTCCTCAAAGAGATGTTCCCCTTTATCTGAAGCTCCAACCACTCCAATTTCAACCAAGGGAAAATATGGTCTGATTCTTCAGACTGTTACAATGTCAACAACAATCAGATCTGTTTCTCAATGCTTCGATTCCACAGTTTGGCCCAGATAACAACAGCAGCCTCAGATCCAGCTTATTTAATAGAAGACTACATTTCACACAAACATAATTAATAAACACAGAGCAAAGTGATCTTAAGTCAGAAGTGCTTAGCAAGAGACATGGTTGTAGAAAGAACACTGGTTTCAAGGTCAAAGACTTGGGTTTGAGTCAAAATTCAGCACTTATTAGCAATATGACCTTGGGCTAGTCTCTCCCAAAGATAAGCATTCTCCTATATTAAATAAAGACCATAAAGTTCTTACTTCATGGAATCATTATGAGAGGTAATGTATGATAGACATTTAAAAAAGTCTTAGCATAGTGCCTATTACTAAAGTAGAAGACCAACGAAGTTTTATTGAATCAGAATGTAAAAAGTAACAAAACCAGAAAAGTCACTAGCTCCTTCCATTAGAATATCCATGCCTAAATGGGACATGGGTGATAACAGACCAAAAGGACTCAAGGAGCTTGGAAATAATGACATAATAAATAAAGGAAATAAGATTTAAGGAAAGGCAAAGCTGTTAAATAAGGTATCTTGACAGTTACTTTCGTTTATTCAAGGGATTAGGACTTAACTAACAGCAAGTAAGCTGTATGCAATAAAAACCAAAAGCAGAAAGTACACATCTGAGTAAGGCAGGGGTCTTTTTCTGACTCAGTATCATCCCAAGACTCTTACTCAGCATTTACAAGCCACATAATTTATATGGTATCTTCCAGTCTCTCACTGTTTTTCATTTCTTCATGCTAGTTTAATTTTATTATTCAACTTTCTTTCCTTTCCCATTGACAGCTAGATCAAACTTTTCTTTAAATTTTCTTTCCACACTCTACACTATCAATGATGATTTTGTTACAATTTAGAATGGATATGCTACGACACTTTGGATAAAAATGACCAAGCAAGTCCACCCCACGAGTTAACAATGGTTTCAGATTGGGGGAGTTACTTTTTGTTTTGTTTGCTGCAGATGATGTTAGGACAGAAGAGGGAGTTAGACACTGAGACAGAAAATGTGAAAGGTTGTGGTCTGGGTAACTAATGAGAAACACCTTTGAAGTTGTCTCTCAAAGGAAGGATTCAGTAACTTTTCTAGATCACATTTATCATGTCTGCTCTGCTCCCCCAGACGTCTTTTAGTCTTCCACTCTTAAATTAGGCACTGAAGAAGTTGATCTGGAATTACCCACAGATAAATTAGTTTTTTTAAAGGGACTCACTTAGGATTACTAGCACATTACTTGGTACATGCTTTATAAAGGTCTGCATAAAAATTTCTTCCAGAAATTAGCTACGCTTCTCCTAAGAAACATAAATGCAATTTGCTTTTTAAAAAAATAACACAAATATAAAGATTTAATATACATAAAACAAATCTGTAATAAATAAGTGTATGTGTATGTATGTAGTAAGAGACACAACATGTGTAATAAAAAAATTTATTTTCTTTTTTGTAGTTAGGCCTTTCTACTTATTTATATTTTCCTCATAATGAATCTTTTCTTCTCCATACTTTTCCTCATTATTAAGTTGCATATGTTTTAATAAGATGTCTCAGATCATTTTTTTAATGAGGCAGTGCATACATTAAATAAAATAAACACTTGGACTAAATTTTATTATCAAGTGCCTGCCACTTCTCTTTCTGCATTTGACCTTACTCTGTAGTCCCCCTAAGCAATTTCAGTGTACCCCAAAGAAATATTGTGCTCCCCAAAAAGAAAACTTTTTAAAGGCCTCCATTTATTCAAGTCAATGGTCTTGTGTACACCCATATTACTTTTGATGATTCATATAGGAAATGAACTCCTCATTATTCTTTGACCTCCTGTAGCGACAAGAATAATCGAGTAATTGAAATGCTGAAATTCGAGGAGTCTCTCTGGGAATATTTATGCCCCCACATCCCCAACTTTCTTTTCTCTTTTATAATGGGATCCTGGCCAGGAGAAGTGTTCTTGTATATAAGAAGGATTATACAAAAGAGAAAATCCAAAGACAGTTTTCCACTGGGATTTGATTATTTACGTCACTGAGGTCCTGCTTATTCCTGACCTAATTTGCAAATACAAAAATATTTTTAAATAAAGCACAAATTAGAAAACCAAAATAATGAAATAAACTTTATCCTGCATTTAAAAAGTAGGGTTTAAACAACTGATATAAGCAAAATTCCAGAAATGATTACTATTTGATATGTGTTCATGTTTTATTTTCCAAAACTCCTCAACATCTTTTAACCCCTTCTTTGTCACCAATTAACAGCTGCAGTGATAGAAACTATAACTCTCATGCCAAAGATGATCAGTCTAAAGTTTCCATGGCTATAGAACACAGATCGTTTTCCACAATTTCACTCAGGTTTTCATAAGAATATGGTTTCTTGGCACAACAATTTCTCATTGACCTGTCGTTGTTTTCAAAAATTAACTATTAGTAGGTGCTGGCCCAGTGGTATAGTGGTTAAGTGCATGCGTTCTGCTTCGGCAGCTCTGGGTCTGCAGGTTTGGATCCCAGGTGCAGACCTACACACTGCTCATCAAGCCATGTTGTGGTGGCATCCCACATACAAAATAGAGGAAGACTGGCACAGATGTTAGCTCCTTAACAATCTTCCTCAAGCAAAAAGAAGAGGATTAGAACAGATGTTAGCTCAGAGACAATCTTCCTCACCAAAAAAAAAAAAAAAAAAAATTATTAGTAAAGATCAATGATACTTCTCTGTTTGTGTCTTATGTATGTGCTAAATCCTATCAAATCCCAGAAGTATTCTCAATAAATGTTTGGGCACCCTCAATAAAAAAAGATGAAGTGCTTCAATTTTCCCTGTGAGTGTCAAACCCAAAATAAAGACTTTTTTAAAAGAAATAAATCAAATATAGAATTACCTAGAGACTATTACAAATAATATTCATAACATGTACATGATTATCCGAAATTTTTCTAAGTATTTCATATTAAAGAAAACTATAGAACTTAATTGTGAAATAAAAAAGACGACACAGACAATAATCCTGAATGAGATTACAAGTTAAAAAACATCAAATGTTCTTTTTTTTTTTTTTTGAGGAAGATTAGCCCTGAGCTAACATCTGCTGCCAATCCTCCTGTTTTTGCTGAGGAAGACTGGCCCTGAGCTAACATCTGTGCCCATCTTCCTCTACTTTATACGTGGGACGCCTACCACAGCATGGCGTGCCAAGCGGTGCCATGTCCACACCCAGGATCCTAACCGGCGAACCCGGGGCCGCCAAGAAGCAGAACTTGTGAACTTAACTGCTGCACCACCGGGCCGGTCCCCTTGAATGTTCTCAAGTTATTCTGTAGACATAACAGAATAGCAATTATAATTAAAATAAAATTTTCATTAGAACTAGAAAACATAAGTAGTTGAAAACATATTCTCTCCTTCGTGCTACCACAGTTCTGTATCCACTTCTCTTTCATGGTTTTTATCACATTATAGTGCAAATACTTTTTGACACGTCTGTTTTCCTGGCAAGACTTTGATTACCAAGGGTGGAGACTGGGTAATTTCCATTTCTATAGCCACACTTTTTGTTGCACATAGTAGAAGCTCAATGATTTCTGACAAGAGCTGAACCTATTAGATTTTAAAACTTATTAAAATACAATAATAATTTAAATAATGTGGTTTTGATATCTAATTTGAAATAGATCAACGTATAAGGATATAGTCCAGTAAAACATCTAATTACATATAAGAATGTAATAATACGATAAAAATGAAAATTCAAAACAAATGGGGGAAGCTACTTAATAAATGATATTGAAATAACTGATTGGTAATTTGAGGGGAAAATGCATAAAATTTATACCATACAATATAATTATAATACTAATTTCTCCTTTTTCTCTCTCTCTATATGTATGTGTGCATATATATGTATCTATGTATATAAAATATATGTACAATTTAGCTCATAAAAATTAGCATAAAATAGAATTGCTTATTTTTGGAAGAAAGCTTTCTAAACCTGGAGTCAATAAAAGAAACAAAAAGATGTAAATTGTTTTTAAAGATGTAAATTTCTTTTTAAAGATGTAAATTTTGTGTAACAGTTTAAACTTTAATACTAAGAGGATAGTCACGGCAAAAAGAAAACAACTCATTGCAGAAATACGTTTATTAAATATAAGAGATAAAAGGTTGTTTTCTATGTTACAAAACAATCTGACAGAAAAACATAAAATCCAGGAGAAAAGTAAGTCAATAACATGGTCACACACAAGGGGAAATCAAATTATGAAGTACACATAAAGAAAAAAAGAAGATTCAAGCATCTTATTTATCAAAGCGATGCAAATTAAAACAACACTGAAGTAACATTTTACATTTAACTAATAAATACAAAAATTCTAAGAAACAATATCTAACAGTGTCCAGGTTCTTGGAAAAGTAAAACTGATTAACCCATACATTATTGTTGGCAATTTACATTAGAAAGCAATTTGACAAAGCACTTCAAAAGCCATTTTTTAAAAATCACATCCTTTGACCCATAAAAATATTCAAAATCTTTAACCTAATGATATCAAGCCAGAAAGTTTAAACTGAGTAAATAACTCAATAAAAATAAAAAAACAAAGAAAGGCATATTCAAGTAGATTTTTGTGGTGATGTAATTTATAATAGTAAAGCGCTATAAATCTAAATCTTTAACATCAGAGGAGTAATTAAGTAAACTTCCAATTATCAAACAACTACTCTTGAAAATGGTTCATTAAAGAGTATAACACATGTAAAGGGCAATATAAACTCAAGCTGAATATGACGTGAAGCTGAAAGGAAACAGACAAATTGCACAAGCTGATATGCTGAGGCATGGTTCCTTCATGATTGTAATATTGTTGATTCTATAATTAAAAATTGAGAGAAAAATTGTTATTAAATTATTAGTCGATGTTCAAAATTAGGGGCACACAGAAGGATCACATACAAGGCCGAAGCTAAAAACAAAATTAATTCCTTTGAAAGAAATGACCATTTTGGGGACAGTTTCTGGCATTTCTTGCATTTAAATTGAGAAAAGGCTAAGAATAATGAGAAAATTAGGACAGTAAATAAATGAAAGACAAAATTAAAATGCCTAGGAAAAGTATTTTCTCCATGGAGATCAAGAACTAAAGCTGGTTTTAAGCTAAAAAACAGCAAGTTAATTGTTCCATTCAAAGAAGCTGGAAAATAGAAAAAAGACTATTATTAAAAAATCTTCTCCATGACTAATTTTTTTTCACTTTTCCCCCTCAATCATCCTTCTTCATTCCTGTGCACCAACAGTAGCCCTCTGGTGTCTAACTATGAAAAGCAAGAAGGTTACAATCAGCTTTTGTTTGTGTACATTCACCATTTGGACACAAACTTTAATATTAGCTTAAATAAGAGAACATTGATGCAGAGGTTTGGAGAAAGGGCAGTCTACCCCTTACATCTGTGTAACATTATCTGCAAAATATAGTGGTCCCTCCACTTTCAATTTCATTAAATGTAACCAGAATGAGAAAATTTGTTATGCCACAATCACGGGTGTTCACACAATTCTACCCGGATCAGCCACTGTTTTGAGATACATCTGGTGTGCCAGAAACAAACTAGGAAGTGGTGTGTGGGAGGAAAGAAAATTAAAAGTTGTCAAACATATTTCTTTAGGCATTCAACATAATCTGTTATTCTAATTATTTTCCTGTTATTTATGTAGCCAAGTTAATTATTATACAAACTAAAGTAAAACTTTTAGGTTCCCCCAAAACTTTTCCTCCACTATTTCTTAAATGAGGAAATGGGCATTCACACATAACACTCTATACACACAAACACATATACATTATATCATGAAATTTTCTACTTGGGCTATTATGCCTCTGGGTATTAGGTTATCCTACATTCCTCAAAAATACCCAATATTTTATGCTTATTGAGATCTGTCACTAAGTGGAGGACTGCTTCCTCAGTATTTCCCTTCTAATCTGAGCAACTGTGAATACGGGGCAATGTTAGTGCCAAAACCAATGCCAACGTTAAAGACAATATTATACAGTTTGGAAGAGGGAAATAAATTGCCTGAAATCACCAAATAATTTCACAAAGACAACCCAAGAACCCAGGTTATTTATTAATATTAAATTATACAAAATTAAAGCTCACAGTCTTTTTGATGCACAGTTCATTTTTAAAAATACAAACCAGGAACACCTCAGAAAAGACCTTCCTAGTCCAATTTTCCTAAACAATAGTGTATTGAAAAAAAGCCACTTGAAAATACAGATAAGCCTTGATCTATTAACTCAATTAGGAATATGAAGCCTATTTAATAGCTAACCTTTATAAAGCACATACGATGTTATAGATACTACTCTAAAGGCTTAAATGATTACTTCATTTACTCCTCACAAGAAGTTTTGAGCTAGATAACATTAATTAATATGCCCATTGTGCAGATGAGCAAACTGAAACAGAGAGATTACAAAAGTCAGTTTTTGGAACTGAGTTTCAACCCAGGTCCATAGGTTCCGCCGTTACTCTCTACTGCCTCAGAGCTCTGCACTGTGGACCATGCCTACCATTCCCTTTGTGTCATCTTTCCATTTCCACTGTAACAGATACCTGACATGCCCACTAAGCAAAAACATATGATGATTCAAGAGACATCAGTTAAACCACTTCTTCAGAAACAACTCATCTTAAAGATGGTGATTGGGATTCCAAGAATGATACTGGAATATCTTAAAACATAAAATCTTAAATTGACTCATCTTCAATTTACTATCTTTTTATCTAAATGGCCTTGAATCTACCAAAGGGAAGCAAAAGCCTAGTAAACATAAGAGGGAGGGAGAAGGTATGAGTATCCAGAACACTCAAATTTTAAATTACTTTTCATTTACCTCTGAATTAAGTACAAGTGTCTGCACACAGGTGCAACATGTTCCACAAGGAAGGAAATCCTAAAGAAAAAAAATCCCTTAACAGGAAAGAATCTGTTAAATGTTCTCTGGGCTGTGACAGGTAACTATCTTATAGACCGTTAATACAGAAGGTAAACAAACAAGATAATCATTTAAAAATATCTGGAAAAAAATGAAGTAGTGAAACTTAGTAGAAACCTACCTTAAAAAAAAAAAAAAAGAAACCTACCTACATAAAACTAAAAATTCCAAGAGTTCTCTGACCTGAAATTTTACTTAATTCAGGCCCAAAGGGAAACAAAAGCAAAACAAAACAAGATCATTTGAATCTGCCTATAGATAGTTGGGAATATATTACTAAAATATAATGGTGGGTGCTGGCAGAGCTTAAACAAAGATGGTAAATAGAGGGGCTGGCCCCGTGGACCAGTGGTTAGGCCCAGCGTTTCACCGGTTCAGATCCTGGGCATGGCACCGGTCATCGGGCCATGCTGGGGTGGCGTCTCGCATGCCACAGCTAGAGGGGCCCACAGCTAGAGTATACAACAGTGTACCGAGGGGATTTGGGGAGAAAAAGCAGAAAAAAAAAAAAAGAAGATTGGCAATAGTTGTTAGCTCAAGCCCTAATCTTTAAAAAAAAAAAAAAGACGGTAGAGATAAAAGTCTTCCCCAGATTTCTCTTCTCCAAAATGTCAGAAGAAGCTTTGTGATGAGAGAGCAGAAAAGTTCTGCATTTCCCATACTGTGAAATATTCTGAGCACATGTTCAAGGGGCTTATGTTTCATTGTTAGTGCACTGGAATCGACAATTCTGACTCCTAGTGACCCTGTGCACAGCAGAGCGGAACCCTGCCCGGTGTATTTGTGCCATCCTCTCACCTTCCAGCGCTACATTAGGCAATGCTATGCTGCTATTCATTGGGTTTTCATGGCCAATTTTTTCAGACAGGATGGGCAGGTCCTTCTTCCTGGTCTGTCTTAGCCTGGAAGCTCCGCTGAAACCTGTTCACCATGGATGACCCTGCTGGTATCTGAAACACCAGTGGCATAGCTTTCAGCATCACAGCCACATGTAGTCGCCACAGTATGAAAACTGACAGATGGGTTGTGTGGTTCTCTCACCAGGAAAAGAACCAGGGTGCAGCAGTGAGAGCACCGAATCTTAACCACTAACCCTACCAGGGTAACTCTCATTACTAGCTGCTTAACTCTCATTTATTTTCCTCAAGTGCAAATAACCAGTTTCTTAGGCTGACTTCACCACCCTTGCTTTTTCATCTCTGTTTCTCCTGCAGGGGAAAAAAGCGTAAATGACATTGGTATCAGAATGCTGCTAGGAAACAGGAATGGTAAGGCAAACAAAAAGAAGAAAAAATGAAGACACTCACCGGAAAGTGAGTTACTTGAAAGGAACTGCTTCCTATGGGCGAGGCCTGGCTGCCTTGATTGGCCAGAGTCCTGGAAAGCACCCTGGTGGGAAGCCCTTGGCTCCTGAGGTCTCTCAGAGGCACTGGTCTGATAGTTCTTCCTGTGGATAGCCCTGCCTGGGGGTTGGCTGGGGACCTGCAGTTCCACACTTCTCCATCCATGACTGGATCGCTAAGTCCAATAGAGAGCTGAGGGAGGCATAGGAAGCCAGTCAGCCTTGGGTCCATTACGTGCTCTAAAATCTATCATTATTTGTAAAAAGGCAGTTATTTTGGTCCCTCTCTCTTTCCTATATTTCTTTGTGGCTTGAAACATGAAGAAATGGAGTAGTACCTAACACTCCGGAATCCCAACCAAATGCAAACAAAGATTTGGGCTGGTTTTCCAAACTAATATGAAGTATGAGGAGTTAAATTTAAAAAGCATTAAGGAAAACTACCTAAAGATACAAAATCTGAGACAGGGAATGAATGAGGATCTTTAAGCATTCTCCGGGGCTTCTATAGATTAGCTATGTTGCAAGGTGGTCATAAGTTCCAGCCTAACAGTGCCATAGCTTCCTGTGACAACTATGGAACTGTGCCCATCTCCCCTTATGTGTAAAACAAAAGGGCTAGACCAAACCATGTCTAGGGCACCTACAGGTACTAACATCCTAGGATGTTATAACTAAAATTAACTAGCTTTGGCAGTACCTTTAAAGTGAAAAATGAAAACCCACATGAGTCCCACATCACAAGACGGAAGTCAGCCCAGAGCCAGAGCAATCTCTCTTTAAGAAAGAAGAAAAAGCTGTTGACCTGCAGTAGCTTTAGAAACTGCTGAGGAAGGAAAAAATTATAATAAGGAATTAAAATAGGACATTGACCTCTGTGAAAAGATCAGATACAAGAAGAATAAGTGCTGGGCTAAAGGAAAAGTAGTCTCTCTTTGTATTATTTTTAAAGTAGATATGTCCTTGGAAATATTATTAAAAATATTGAATTCTCAATTGCCCAATGGTGTCAGTCTACTACCAAAACCCCATAAAATCTCAAATTAGCTTGCAGATGAATGATGGCTTTTAGGATTTATCTGGAATCCAATGTGATCCTATAGATGGGATGGGCCAAACTCCTCAGAAAATGCCAAGAAACATCTGAACCAGGCCAAAAAGTGCTGAAACATTCCACTGACATAGAACCCACAAGTCAACATGAAGCTTTCACTGGAAGATACTGCCTTTTAGTGCAGTTTTCCAGAGATCCAGCCAAAACTCAGAGATTATTGAAAAAAGCTGTCAAACCCAAAATGGTTCCAAACAGAGATTTGTATGAGAAGGGAATCCTGCATGAAAATTTATCATTCACAATCATGCATTCAATCGCTGATCACATTATATCAAAGGATTTTCATTCTTCCTAAAATTCTTTACAAATTACAAGTAACCACATTCTGAGCAGAACGAGAACTGCGTATTTTTAAACAAGTCAATTGTTTCAACGAGATAAGTACATTATTTCCACCAGACAGATAATTGTTTTCTTGTTCAATTGCATTACATTTGTGTATCCAGGTATAAAATGTTACAAATGGAAAATTACTGAGAAGCAAAGCAGTCATTAGTGTGACTTATAAACGGAGTAAAGATGTCAGAAAAGTTTTATCAGTGCTTTTTTTATGTTCCTGAATATGTAGATTTTATCCTTTTTAGTTTCTTATATATCTGATGGACAGAAAATAGTAAAAGCAGATCTGTGTGCCTACACATACTACAAACAGAAACTAAGATGTCAGGTTACATGACCTGGATATAAATATACAAAAAAATAAAATGAATTCAAGGATAAATTACTCGCCTTCACAAAGAATCTAGAAATTTTGAACCTGTGGGAAGTAAAAATAAATAGTTTTAAAGTATCACTACTGGAAGTAAATCATATTTCTAGATTTTTACTTTGTAGATGGAAGAATTATATCAGAAAAGTATATATTTGATTACTGTTGTGACACTGTCTATTTCCTGAGAGAATTCTTAACTGTTAATTGTCCTCAATTAAAGAGCCTGAAAACAAGTAAAAGAGACATTAAATGACACAAAAACCAACATCGGCACTTTGTTAGTTTAAGGCAGATTATCTCCAGATGGAAGTTGCACATTGTAGACAGTCACTGAGCAAGAATGGCCAGAAAGAGTGCTCTTGCACACCAGAAATTGAGAAGGCAGGCAATCAGAATGATAAACAATATCTAACACAGAATGCATCTCCCAGGGATGCAGTAAGTTCCATTTAATCATCAAAATGTTGGTTTTTAATGCTAGTGTTCTAGTGCCTTTGGATTAAAGGTTATGGCATCTACTTCCCAACGGTTTAATAGTGTCTGTGTCAAATATATCAACATATGTGCTGTATATTTTTTAAATAGAGAGGTCATTTTCTTGAAACTATTTTTAGAAATTCACCATATTTCAAATTGTACAGTCAGGAGAAAAAATGTTAAAGGATAAAGATTCCAACTTAAACATCACACACTAACCAAATACCCCAAACTGATACTGGATATGGCTTGGAGGAATGTGCTATTCAGAAGAGAAAGTATTCTCCCAAAGTAAATTAAAAATGGGTATGGGAGATTGTATGATATTAACACAGATCTAGAAACATATGAGGAAGTACAATACAATTTTGAATAAAGAATGGTAAACACACAAGATAATTTTAACCAACGATTCCTCTCCTTTTTTTAAAATTACGTAAGTTGATTCTATGAGAACATTTTAAGTTAGAAGGCTTTGTAATAGAATAAAAATTCCATAAGAACTGAAATTTCTTTGTAGCGTGAGAATTTGAGGAAAAATACTGCTTTTGTGTTTTGTGTTTTGTGCGTGTGTGTGTTTTTATAGCTATATTAATTTAAAGCTATGTAAAGTAGGCTTCACGCCGCCCCCGGAATGCTTTGTTAATCACATCTTTAATATTTAGGAAGAAAAAATTTTGGCCCAAAGCTCCTTTTAGACAAAGTTTTGATTTATTTAACATATTACAATATTTTGATTGATATTAGATTAATAAAAACTTCAAAAAAAAGAGGTGAGGAGGAAAATTTGTCATAAAATTTGATTTTTCTGAATTTATCCAGGGCCACTTCAGCTTAGAACAATTTTTTGACATATAGATATTTTTCCCTAGAGTTTTTCAGTTGTAAGGAATTCTAGAAATTCTTAAACCAATTTTCACTTTTTTGGAAAGGAAATCAAAGCCCTAGGAATAAAAATGTGAAACCTGATTCTATATATCTACTTAAATGCCAAGTCAAGATTAGAGCAAAGGAATCCTAATTCCTGTTTTGGTTTTCATTAAAGTGAAAAATAAGGGTAGAAGCAATGTCTAGAGATCTCGAGAGTCTGAAGGACAACATTTAAAGCTGAGTAAACAGGAGCGGGTAAATGGTTGCCCTCATGGAGCTTTGCTTCTAGTGCAGGAGATAGACAAACCAACGTCAAGAATGAACTCTGTCACCAACTAGTTTTTTGTATACTGGGTTCATCTTTTTCCTCCAGTCCCGTAATTCCCACCTGGAGAGCCTCAATCAATTCTTACCCTTTGCTCCTCTCTCTCACTTTCCTGTGGACTTGGTTCTGTCATGTGACTTCTGTTCACCTGCATGCAGATGATTGCAGGATGCCACCCCCAGCCTAACCCATGCAAGCTACCTACCTGGCTTACCACAGCTGCTTAAAATAATTTCACTTGAATCTCCAATATTACTTCAGAGTCAACAAAACCAAAACCAAACAAATTCTCCCTCAAAATTGACTACTTCAACTTCCCTATTCCTATTACTATTGTCATCATTCTCCAGAATTCTCAGTCCCAAGTTTTAAGTCATCTTAATTACTTCCTCACCTATGGTTCCTGTATCTAGTCAGTCTCCATATCCTATGAGTATTACTCAGGGTTCTCCAGAGAAACAGAGATTTATTATTCAGAATTGGCTCACGTGACATGGGGGCTGGCAAGTCCAAAATCTGCAGAGATGATGTCCCAGTTCAAGTCTGAAGGCCAGCAGACTGCTGTAGAACCAGGAAGAACCAATGTTCCAGTTTGAAGGCTGTCAGGAAGAATTCTCTTTTATTCAGTGTGGGTCAGCCTTTTGTACTATTGAGGCCTTCAACTAAATGGATGAGGCCCACCCACATTATGAAGGTTCAATCTGCTTTACTCGGTCTACAGATTTAAATGTTAATCATATCCAAAAATCCCTTACAGAAATACTAAGAATAATTTTTGACCATTTATCTTGGCACCCAGCGGCCCTGTCAAATCAACACAAAAAATTAATCATCACACTATGGTTTTACTCTTCACAAGTTTCACACTCTTTTCTCCATTCTCATTCTCATTATTATTATCTCAGTTCAGGCCCTTATGATCATAAGGACCTACTGAGTTTTCAGCAAAAGGATATAAACCAGTCCCCTTCCCAGCCTTTAGTTCAGGCATCAGACTGAATATGCTGAGGATACATTTATTTTCAGAAATGTTGTTTTTATCATATCCGTCTTATTCTATTACTTAACTCACAATGGCATCTTACTCTAAGTAGAGCCAATTCTTTTTCTTATAATATAGTGCTGTACATAGTCCAGCTCTACTTGGCCTACTGATCTGTTTCTTCCATCACTCTCCTCATTCAGAACTTACTATAATGGGCCAATAGCTTAAATATGTTCTTCACTCATCAACATCCATTCCTTCCTCAACATACTCCCTCTCTCTGGAAAGCAAGGTGCACTCTTCTTGGCCTAACCCAATCCCATCCACCTGCCAAGGTTTGTCTCCAGCTTCAACTCCTTTTTGAAGTTTTCCTAATTCTCCAAACCACATAAATCTTTTAATTTTCTAATCCTCACGTGCATTTAAGCTAAACAAAACCATTGCTACTCTAAACTACTCTGTCTTGTTCTCTAACTTATTTCTACTGCACATCCCTTTTTCTCTGATCCCCGATCTCACCCTATCACTTCCAACTACACACCTTCTATTTATCTTGGGCCGAAAATCTTTGAATCTGTGATGTGCCAAGCACTATGCAAGTCAATGGATATACAAACAGGTACCACTCTCAAGAATCTTAAAGTCTGATACGAGATAGATAACTATTCAATTATTATGGAACAATGTACTGCAGGTTATAGCAAATGTTGATCCAAAGCTCTCAGGGAAAACAGGGAATAAAACAGAGGGAGAAACTAAACTGTCTAGTAGAATGATATCATAGGGGATACACTTCACAGGAGGAGGAGAGGAAAAGGCATTTCAAGCACTGAGAATAACCAGTGCAAAGGAATAGAGACAATGAAGAATATATATATATATATATTTTAAGCTATTTTTAAGGTCTGATGTTTACAGCATAATGAGACATGTACCACAATGGCAAACATATTGGGTAATAAAGGATCAGAATCCAGGCATAAAATCGCTGAAAAACAAGAGATTAAATTCAGCAGAAGAATCACTGAGTAATAGGTACAGAGCCTCAGAAGCAAAAATGTCTCTAATACTAAGAATGCTAAGCCCACAACTGGAGTGCAGCAGGGCAGAAGCAGGCACAGTTGGAGCATGGAGCTAAGCCACTTCTAACCAAGGAAGCTGGAAGTCCTTGAAGTACAGGTGATATTTTGTTTGTCCCTTATCCATGATCCTAAAGAACATTTTTTATAACTCATTTGGCAACAAATCTAAGCTCATCTGGCAACAGAAACTGTCCTAAACAGACATGAGGCCATTTATCATCTTTATATCATTTAGTATTAATATCTATGAATTTCACTACAGAAATAATAAATTTTTTTATTATAAGGAGCTGTCCCAGACTCCGTTGAAGGTGATATGACATGTAACACAGGGTATATGTTCCATACTACCTTCTTAAAATCTGATAAATTCTCATTTCCAAACACACCTGGCCCCTAGGGTTTTGCATAAGATTCTGTAGGCCTTAGATTTTGAGGTTGCAGAGAATCAGTCAGATACACAAAGGGGTCTATTGTCCAAAAAAGGTTTCAGAGTTCATGGAAGATCCATTTAGGATTGTTTTGTTAAATGGAGGATAAGTTTTCAGTGCCACACACACTCTATTGTTGACCACCTTTGCGATCAGTGGCAAAGTTTTTTTTTAATAATATTAGTTAAAAAACAAATTGCCAACCATGAACTCTTAAATCAACCGTTTTCCTCCCCTTACAAAGCCAAGAACACCAGAAAAAATTTTTAAAACAACGTTCTCTTTGCCTCCTATAACCTTAATAGATAGTTTCCTGGAATTGTCCTTTTACATAGAAAATTAATTTCCCTGCACAGCTGGAAATACCACATTGGCAAGCAAGGAGAACATCACACACGAGTAGATTAAATAAAAAGTGGGGGAACTATAAGACTCAACAAAATAGAACTTGTTCAGTAAGATGGTCATATGAGAACAGCTTTTCACCTGTTTATTTAATGTATAAACGCATCTTTTAAAGTGAAGTAGCAATAATCAAGGAAGCTTTGGATCCAGAGAAACAATTAGAGGATTACATCATTCAAGAAGTTTTTCTAGTGTTATATGAAAGGAGATAAGGTTAGCACTCCCCTTTCCAAAGATGAAGGAGGTCCTTGGGCCTGCACAACATGTATATGGTTAAGACATTGCCACCTACTCCACGGCATCTAACTATGTTTTTTTTCCTTTCACTTTGGGATGATGGAAAAGTTCTGAAGGTGGATAGTGGTGATGGCTGCACAATAATGTGAATGTACTTAACACCACCAAAGTGTACACTCAAAAAGGGTTAAAATGGTAAATTTTATTATATATATACTTTACAATGATAAAAAGATTTCAATACTATGCTCAAAGCTCTTATAAATCAATAACAAAATAAAACAGTCTAAAAGAAAATGAGCAAAGGGCAAAAACAGAAATTTAAAACAAGAAGAAAATCCAACAAATATGTGGAAAAAATGTTTAAAACCACTAATAATCAAGAATGCAAGTAAAAATGACCTCAAATTATGTTTAATCTTTTAAAATAGCAAAGATTAAAAAGATTTAGAATTCTTTAAAAAGCAGCAGCTTTTCTAGACCACCACCAAGATCAGGGTCTATTAATACATGGCCCTCCGCTTGCTTAGACCTAACGTATATCCTCTGTACTGACAGCCATCAAGAAAAAGCAGGTTCATAGTGCCATCTGGGGACTACTTGCTGATGATGTAGCTGCCTCAGGCAATGACCTGTGTGGCCAATATTCAACTAATAACCAAACTAAACAGAATAATACACTTTGCACCACCACTTTAAAAACAAAAGGAGAGATGGAAAACAGAACACCACCTGAATTCAGGAACTGCCACACAGAAAGGCAAACAAGAAGCAGTAACAACGTGGGAAGTTGGAAACCCCACACGGCATCCAGACAGTTGACCCCTTGGTCCTGCTGCCTTGATTCTCAGGTTGTCAGAGAAAAAGGACAAACCTCCATCAGCTCTTAGTGCAGAACTGACATTGTGTAAATAGCAAGAGGGAGAAAGTTCAATAAAAATCAACGTGCTATGAAAGCAAGATACAGGAAAACGTTCTACATGAACTTTATCATTGCAGGACTTCCTAACCAGTGAAAGGCTGAGTTCAAGATATCAGGAAATTTCTAGATAAAGCACAACAGAGTTCCAAAGTGGCATATTGTGTTATAAAACATGGAGTTACATTTCTATTATCTTTGACAAAACACCTCACACTTCCATAAATCCACCAGGGTATCCTACAAGCAAAATGAGGGATCAATTTAATTATCTGAATATTCATTCCCCACACTGAAGGAAGTAAGTGGCTGACTAAATACCTGGTACAAAGCAGGAGCTCAATAAATATTTGTGGAACTGAACTGAAAAAAGTGGTAGAAGTAATAAAGATTATCTGTATCTATTGATGAAACCTATTAGATTATTTTTCCAACTTTCCACCTGACTTAACCTATGGAAAATAACTGGCCTTATCTATAGAGACAGCTGTAAAGGTTCTGTTCTTTTTCACTTGGAATCACAAGTACCAACCCCCATCGCCCCCCAGCATGGTGCTCAGAGGCTCAGTGAAGATTCATCTCTCCAGAATCAGCACATCTGACTCAATTACTGGTGATAAAAATATAGGAATTTTAAAGTATAGGAGAAAAAATGTAGAAGATGCATAGATGATCAAAATAAAATCCTAACAGGGGAAAGACAATGATAGATAAGCTACCTCAAGGAGGCCCAATCAAATAAACTAGGAGTCAGCCTATTTTAACTTCCTCATCTGAAAAATAAGAGAGGACTCAATCAGTGGCTTTCAAGCTTCTTCAACTGCTACTCACACTGAAAAATTCATTTCATATTAAATGCAGTATAAACATGATTATCTATATAAAACTCAAACGTCAGGTTCACAAATTAATACTTAATACTACAATGTGTGTGCACTCTGGTATATTGTAGTGTATTTTATTCTATTTCATTGTTTAATTGCAACTACTAAATTGATTTCATGGCCCACTAACAGTTCATGACATGCAGTTTGGAAAGCACTGGACTAGATGATATCTTTCCAGTTCATTGCAAGAAAAAGCATGATTTTACTTAGAAGCAATCTAAAAATATCCACCACTCCCAAATACTAGTTCCTCAATGAGCTTTCCAAAGCTAATTCCTGAGTGAAATGATATAACCCCTACAACATCTTTGCCTTCCCTTCTTCCTCACAGTAAATACCCATGATCCTTTCCACTCAACAGGCTTTAAAAGTGATTTTCTCAGGGTGCACGAACACGGCCAAACCTGACAACAGAAGTGAGCACAGGGATTCGGAAACTAAAAGTTAAACATCTACCAAAGGAAATCCCTTTTACCCATAACAAAGTACATCTGAATCTTTGCAAACCATCAGGCAACAGCTAAGCAAAAGTCAAAATGATACTCATGCAGCAGCAGCAAACCACATAAATCTTGATTTGAATTAAATGAAAAGATATTTCCAAGTAGGTGCATTCTCCCTTACAAACTATAAAATTTGTTCCTCTAAATAAACTTTTCTAGAATAGCATTTATTGTCATTTTTGTTGATTTTCTTAATTGGCCGTCTTCTGCTGCAACACCCCCCACCTCATCCTACCTCATTTCCACCACCTTTAGTAATGCCCTAAACTTGTGGTTGTGCAGGAATCTCTGGTGAAAAATGAGTTGGCTTTGTGTCAAACAATACTTTTCAATCACAACTGGGGTTTTTTCAGTACGTGGCTGGAGAAAGGCCTCCTTGTTTACTTCTTCCCTTTATAGCCTAAAAACCACCTAAAACATTGTCTCCTCAGAGGCATTACAGTCTTGACATGGAATCCTAACAGTATTATTTGTGTTTGTCAATGATTTCAAAATGCTTTACTCTAAGCCTTCTCTTGGTTTCTAAGTCTACAGGGTAAAGAAGAAAATAAATCCCACATGTATTTGAGGGCATTTGAATATTTTAATCATTCATTTACAAAATAAAATGTAAAGCCTCAAAGTTTTAAATAAAAAGCACTTCAATTAATAAATATGAAAGAAATAGTAATGTCAAAAAATTAGGTCCATTGTAATCCAGCAATCAAAGCATTCTGTGTATTTTCCAAACTTGGCAAGACACATTTTTATTTTTAATTTTTGAACTACTAATTCTGGAGGAAAAACAAACACCATTAACTTCCTCTTCAGTCACTAGCTGTCTGTGCCATGTGTTTTTATCACTTCCTGCCACAAGGAAATACTTTCGAAACAAAGAATGATATTCAAGAGATCTCTGGGTGAGTCTAAAATCATTCTTTCAGAAATTGAGAAACAGTGTAAACATTTAAATAAAAATACAGAGCGATAAAACTACTCAGATAACCTTCACATTTTTTTATTACATGATATCATCTAATGTTCAAAACAGGTCTGCCAAGATTATTTGATGAAAAAGCTGAGTTGGTCAAGTAAAATAACTTTTCTTCACTCACACAGTTAATAAATGGCAGAGTTAGAATTTAAATCCATTTTGTTTCATACCCAATTAATAGTGGAAACTATATCATACTGTTTTCCCTCAGAGCCTTTTGATCAAATTGTAAGTTTTTACTTTAGTCTATTTGTCTAAAACATCAGGAGTTTTTGTGTACAAGTGATGGGGAGAGTGATCAGTGAAGGCTGTAGATAATGATAAGAACATGAGGACCAATTCTACATCCTAAGTTGTGTTCTACAGTTATTTGAGCTCCATGTACTAGGTAGTACACTAAATACTGAGGATCCTAAACAAAGATGAAAATTATAGATCTTACCCTAAGGAGTTAGTGAGAAATTTAGAAAGGAAACTGAATTAGTCAGCTTGGGCTGCTATAACTAAATACCATAGATTGGGTGATTTAAACAACAAAAAATTATTTCTCACAGTTCTAGAAGCTGGGAAGTCTAAGATCAAGGTGCTGGAAGGTTTGGTGTCTGGTGAGGACTCTGGTTTGCAGATGGCCACCTTCTTGCTGTGTGCTTACATGGCATTTCCTGGGATCATGATCATGGCGAGAGAGAGAGAGAGATATCTAAGGGCACTAATCCCATCATGAGGGTCCTACCCTTATGATCTAATTAAACCGAATTATCTCCCAAAGGCTCTTACCACCAAATACCATCACACAGGGGGCTAGGGCTTCAACATATGAATTTCAGGGTGGCATAAATATTCAGCCCATAACAGAAACTCAACAGGTAAAACAAATAATCACAATGAGTTTGTTACATGTAATTACAAAAATATTATCACTTAATTACATTCAGCAAATATTTATTGATAGTGAAAGGGAAGTAAATTTTTGACAGTGAATGAAATCCATGAGATAGACAATATTCTCCACATTTTACAAATGAGGAAACTGAGACTCAGAGATAATATTTCTAACATAACAAAGTGAAGAAGTGAGGGGGACTGGATTTAAACACCAATCTGCCTACCTGAAAAGCCACTTTCCACTAGAACAAGAGAGCTGTAACCAAGGGCAACAGCCTCGCTCACTGCCTCTTGCAGGTTATGCACAGCATGGGTCTCCCTACCAAGAAAGACAGTGGCCCCAAGATCCAGGTGCAAACACATACAGCACACACAATTCCTCTCTGTAGGAGATGACTAAGGCCTGAACGCTGGTCCAATAAAAGAAGGAAAGGGAACTAATCAGGAGCACATACCCTAGACTAGCCTGCCCCACCTGGAAAAAAGAACATTCCACCCAATAAGATAGTGGGCCATTGATTTCATGGTCAAACACAGTATACCTATAAATCTCAAAAAATATTTCAGAAGCTGTATAAAAGGAGAATAAAGATGCATATATATTTTGAAATATTAAATCAATGTTTAAAAAAGTACTTTAATGTTGAAGCAAATCATTCTAGGATGGTGACACAGATCTCATTTATCTTTCTTCAACTCTGAGAAAGTCAGTGTTACTCAGTGAATATAAAAGATGTAGCAAAATTTTAAGGGTATACATCTATTCTGGCACTTTGCATAGTAGGTACTTAATAAATATGCTGCAGATGAATGGATGGACACAGGAAAGTATGAATTAGTATTCACACTAATGTCACATTCAGAACGTATAATTAAATATTTCATTTTACTTAGGGGTTTTAAAATTATTTCTTCACCTTCCAGTTAAACATCTATCTATATGTATTTCTAAGCCTAACTTGTACAGTAGACAAAGGGTCTAGATTCTTTGTTTTCAGAAACAAAACAATTACACGCTATTTTACTTGTAATTTTTTAACTTTTGGGTTCATAAAAATACTACATTTAAAAGGGATTTGGGGAAACTAGAAATTACTGAGAATTTCAAAATCTGCATATATGTAGTATGATAATATAAGAGATTTTAAAAACTAGATAATTTTGATTACTACTTGTGCAAATTCGGAAGGATAAAAGAAAAAGAAAAGTAATGATCTTTATTTCAAGGTACAATTTAACAACCATTTCAGTGACAATGTAGAAAGTTTTACAGAACAATGCCTCTACTCCATCTTTTGTTCTGATCATCATTTTTCTCTTGTTTCATAATCTTATTGTTAATGTCTTTCATCTTGCAATAGTGGGGTTCTTTTTATAAGCCAGTTTACATCATCTGGGGGGAAGACAAGTCATATATGTACATGTGTGTATGTGCTAAAACATATAAACATATGCCTATAATCATTTAAATGGATACGTTATATATAATTAGATATGCATATGTCTCTCTTGCTCTCTATATGTGTGTATATATAATTCAGAAATGACACAATTCATGCGTTAGCTAAACATTTATTTACAAGTTAAACTTCTTTATGTATTTCATATGTGCTCACAGAAAACTATCTCATGCTCGTGCAAATGTAAGAAAATCACCTCTTTCAAGAATTCACTTTAATTGATGTGTCTTTGGGTTTTTCAGCATTTGGTTTGCACCCCAGTGATGTGTGTAAAAGGATGGCCAGGAGAACTAAGGTATGACTAAGTGTCATAATGTCAGGCAGTACTGGCTAACTTCCTCCACACACAGTGATAGCAAGAGTCCTAAGGTGGTCACAGCTGGGCACCTGTGCTCTGAGTCTATCAGAGAACCACCAGGCTTACCACACCCCACAAGGCCTTGTAAATCCTGGAGGATTCTGGCTCGGTAGGTTCAAATGGGGCCTGGGAACCAGTACTTTAATAAGCCCCAGGTGATTCTGACAAGTCTGGAATATCTGATATCATGTATGGGAAGGAGTGCATTGAAGGAAAAGGCTGAAAATATGGTTCAACCTATACCCTGGACAGTAGGAATATCTCACGAGTACTGGCAATTTTGTAGACCATGGCAAGCCACGGAAGATTTTTGAGAAAGGAAATAATTAGATTTCAGTTTTACTGGAAATCACTAGGCAGCATTGTATAATTAGGCTGAATGGAGGAGAGACTAAGATTAGAAAGTCTAGTTGGAAGCCTACCACAATAGTGGTAGCAAGAAGTAACAAGTGCTAAAGGTTGGCAACAAAAAATGAAAGATAGAGTCAATCAAGATTCAAGCCAACTTGATGTGGAGGGGAGCAGAGTAAGAGATTCAAAAATGGTGCCACTGTTTTAAGCATAGGTGGCTAAGAAGATATCTGTGATGTTCACAGACAGAAAGGTCAAATGGATTCAGACTAGGATAGTATGAGTAAATTAATTAATAAATTAATGGTCAAAAGAAAGACCATATGATGGGAAAGGAAATAGGCTTTTAATCTGCATTCTCTCATCTCCTTGCTGGGAGGTGCTGGACATATCTCTTGCTGGACCATCTCTTAAGCTCTCTGAACCTCAGTATCCTCATTTATAAATAATGCTAGTAAAACCTATTTTGCAGGATTGCTATGAAGATTAAATGGGATTATATGTAACATTCAATCCATAGCAAGTACTTAACAATTTCATTTTTGCCTGCTTTTATTTTTACTGACTTTTACTTTCAATGACTTAAAACCATTCCAGACACATAGTAGACACTCAATATATACTTGTCGAATGAATGAATTATTACTGCTATTACAACTCTATTGAAGACTGAGAAAAGATCATAGGATTTGCCCATTAGACAGTCATTGGTATACTTAGAGATTGCTTAAATGCCTAAGGGTTTTGAACACTTGGGTGAAGTAAAGGTCAGTCCAAGTGTTTTGGTGAGGACATTCTAAATCAAGACGTACTGTAGAGTAAAAGTTTTTTGAGTTTTATTGTTTTTTTTTATGCTGCAAGTTGAAAAAATAAAGGCTTCCAGCTAGAAAACAAAAATCTGCTTTACTAACATTAATAGTTTTAAAAACACCTTATGCTTTATTTAGAGTTTTTACAGTATATATCTCATTTGATCTTCAGCCCCTTGAGTTAAAGAATTTGGTTACTACTCTGGTCATTTCTATTTTAAAGATGAGAAAACTGAGATTCAGGAAAGTTGAGTGACTTTTAGTGCATGGATTTTTAGTCTAGGAATAACGGAGGTTTTTGACCACAAAAGAGGTCTGTTGCTGAGCTTCCCACTACCCACACTCATCAAGCCCATTCATGTTATTCCAGATAAGCTCTCCTCTATGCTTTCTGCCATCCTAAGCTTCCCTTCCTACAATTTGGAAGTGAAGGATGGGGCAAAGTCTTATGGGCTTTGGGATGTTTTGAGAGTACTGCTCCTTCCTCAAAACCCAACCAGCATCAGAGGGTACCCATCATCCCACTGGTCCAAGGCCAGTAGTGGATGTTAATGCCAGTAGTTCATCTGTTCTTTGTTAGCTTCAACAGAAAAATCTGCCGTTCTCTTGGGAAATATCAGAATTGTCTTTTTGGAAAGATATCCTGTAAAGAAGGTACAAGCTTCAATTTCTGATCTTAACCTATTGGTTAAACAGAAAAATTTGTCTTCATATTGGGTTATTGTTACCTCGTACCACTGCCCATGGTGCTGGACTCCTTGAATGCACATCTTGGCCCTATCCCTAACTAGGGACAGGTTATTTTATGTCTCTGAGACTGGTTTCTCACCTTTAAAATGGGACTTTTAGAAAAATAGAACTTATTCCATAGGGTTTTCACTATAATTAAATGAGATACTACATACAAAGCACTTGGCACATTTGTAACTTGAAATATAAGGAACACTCAATACATGGTCATTGTTATTCAGCAATGTGTGCCATCACAGTCTTAGAGAGAAAGCAACCCAGGTTCAGAACGATCAAGATACTTTGCACAAAGTGACCAAACATCACTTTGAAACAGTAACCAAGCTTTCCTTTTGGAGAAAAAACGCCCAAGATAATCACTGAATTTTTCATTGACTGCAAGTGTCACTTTCACTCTACTGATTTTGAATTATTCATTTGTAAGCTATGTGCATTTTCAGTTCATAAATTGGAATAAGGGAGGGGACCAGACTCATAGCTGAGATTCAGTAATCTTAAACATAAGAAAGTAAGTAAGTTCAGAAACACAAAGAAAAAGGGCTTTTTTAAACACATAAATATTTACTCTTAGGCAGCCTTATAACAATTAATATCTAAATGAGATTAATTTGTCTCCTTTCAAAATAGGAGAACTGAGTTTCATTTTCATAACTAATTAGACAAAATTTTCTTTTTTAGAAAGTATACGTTATCTCTTAAAGGATGAGCATTTTATATTTATTTACTTTCTCCTTCTCTTTTGCACTTTCCTGATATTTCTTTTAATAGCAGTTCTCAATATTGGTTGTATATTATAATCACTTTGGAGGTTTAATGAATACCCATGCCTAGGCCTCACAAATCCAATTAAGTCAGAATCATTGAGGTTGCAGGTCCCAGTTCAGGTTTTTTGTTTTTTTAAGCTCTGCAGAGGATTTTAAAGCATAGCCCAAGTTGAGGATCATTGGCTTACCCAATGTCTTCCAAACAAGAATGACAGACTTTTTTGCCTTGCTGATTGCTGTCTGTAAATAAAGTCGTTTTACTTCAAACCATAAAGTTGCTTACTCTGAAAGCCAATCTTGACCTTTAATTCAAGTTAGTTTGATTTCCCTTGATTCTAATCAAACACTTTTGTGAGATCCCATTCCACTAATTTTCCTAATAAAGTTAGGTAGGATGAGTTATGTAAGCAGACCACATCGTACCCAGCACTCAATTACAGTATTAGAAAAACAGGACATGAAGGATACAGATTAGGGCTCTGCAGTATTTTTTTTAAGAATTTAGGTATGATACTAATTTTGTAATAGTTGAAATTATAAATCAATGAGAAAAATGTGATTCCAAGAAAACCAGGATAAGAAATATAGCATTATAACATTAAGATATTTGACACAATCACACAGCTATGCTGAAATCCTTTTTACTCAATACCCAAAACCCTTCAAATAAATATGCTGGATTCAGATTGCAGAACAATGGGGGTTAAAAGAACAAGACAAGCACAGGAAACTTGATCTGGTTATACCCACAGGTAACAAAAAAGAACACAACTTATACTTCAAACGCAATAATTTTATTTTCCCGGGTTATTTAATAGTGCCCTTTCATGCATACTCTGTGAGAAAGGTGGAATGAAATGAAGTTTCAGGCACTCTGAGAGAAGTGAGAGGAGAAAGACACTCAACAGCCAAGACACCTTACCACTTAGGTGTTAGCATCCTTTCAATCTTAATTTACAAACTCTTTAAAATGACAAAAATATTGAACTACTCTGCCAATCTTCTTACACTAGCCTAATCTCTCTACCGAGTGGCCCTCTTCTGTTGGGGAAAACATGAAGGTGGAAAAATGGAATCTAACAAAAGTCCCAAGGATTTGAAACTGAATCATGTTCACAAATACAGGCAACAAAAGTTAAGAAAGTGTTTAGATTTGTCTCCTTAAAGGCATTGAAGTTATTAAGTAAAATCTTAAGCATAGGGAGAAAAATTCAAGATTGAAAGATTAGTTTATTTGCTTGTTTAAATATTCAAGAACGTTTTAAAAAAACGTTTATCATGTATTAAGTGACTGGCAGCCTTTTTTTTTTTTTTGAGGAAGATTAGCCCTGAGATAACTGCTGCCAATCCTCCTCTTTTTGCTAAGGAAGACTGGCCCTGAGCTAACATGCATGCCCATCTTCCTCTACTTTATACGTGGGACGCCTACCACAGCATGGTGTGCCAAGTGGTGCCATGTCCGCACCTGGGATCTGAACCGGCGAACCCCGGGCTGCCAAAGCAGAACTTGCGCACTTAACTGCTGTGCCACCGGACTGGCCCACTCTGGTAGCCTTAAAGAGGGATAAGATACTGTCCCTGAAAGTTTCATTGAGGCTTGGTCCTTGGCCCTCTACTCTTTCCTTTCTTCCATCTTTTAATTGATAAGGTGATGCTTGCTAATTTGAAGCTACTCATGTTTTCAACTGTGACCTCTCTTCAGATGATTTCTTAAACTCCTGTCTTTGGGTCCAACTTCTCTTCATCGACTTTACTCTCAAGCTAGCCTCCTGTTAACTAGCGGAACACTGGTTAACAATACAAACTCTAGAAGCAGGGTAGCTAGATCTGAGTCCCAGATGTTCCACTCAATTTACTGTGAGATCTTGATAGAACAAGATACTTAACCTCTCAAAGTCTTAATGTCCCTACAGTAAAATGGGGATAAGGATAGTACCTACTTTAAGAGTTAAGAAAAGAGTTCTGTGAGATAAAAAAAAATACAGTAGTAAAGCCCCTGGCTTGTGGGAAGAACTTAGCAAATGATGGCTACCTTTTCTATCAATATCCCCCACTCTACTAATTTTAGCATCATTCTTAAACTTTAGAATTACCTTTGTTACTTCCTGCTGTGCTTTTCTGTAGTAGTCTTTTGAAACATTTTAAATACAACCTTCCTGTCCATTTCTTTTGCTCTCACTGAAGCCTGCTCCTAATATTTACAGGACCTAGAGCAAGAGTACAAGCAGAGGCTCAGCTATCACGTTTCTAAATATTTTAAATGTATAAATCAACCTAGTAGTTGTTAAATAAAATACGTTCTACCCTACTACCCTGACAAAACATACCTTCAAAGTGACCCAGAAGACCAGGTTCAAATTTAGGATTCTCAGAAGCCTCTGGGTTCCAGGCCAGAAAGTCTTAACAAAAGGAAAATTGCTTGCTAGGTCTGGGTCCCTGTCCCCTGCCTCCAGCCGTGACCTACCTCCTTCCTCACCTCCACGCCTGTCTCCACAACATTCTCTTTCCACCACCCACCTCTAATTCCTTTTGAAATCTTACCCATCCTTCAAGGACATTCCAATCACTTCTCTCTCCAAATTTCCCTTGAGCCAGATATGATCTCATCCTCCTCTAAGTATCCCAATTATTTTGTTTCTATAGATCTTAGTGGAACTTATGGCATTTTGTCTTGCATTTTTATCAGTACCTGTGCATTAGTTTTCCTAGTTACAGATCACATCTATCCGATCAGAGATTCTCTGTGCTCAAAACTAGGCAGTACATAAGAACCTCCTGATGAGCTTCATAAAAAAAAAAAAAAAAAGACCTCTGGGCTCCACCCAGAAGCAAGCGCAATGTGGGGTAGGGGAGGAGGCATGGATATTTTTTAAAGCTCTGCTGCTGATGTTGACATGCAGCTAGGGTTGATAAGACTTGTATAAGATTATAAATTCCCTGGGGGACAAGGTTGATGCTTTATTTTGTACCCAACACATTGTTTTAAATTGAATTTAAGCTGATACATGCTTTCCTCCCTGCAAAACACTTTCTGATCCAGAGGCTGCACATAACCACTATAGCTACTGAAATAATTTACAAGCACTGGGGCATGACGGTGGCTTATGCTTTAGAATCACACAAAAGGAGACATACAAAGAATCTTATAGTCTGGATTGAGTTGTCTCTCTTACTTTTATCCTTGCATTTATTCTGTATAGTACATCTTATCAACAACATAATGAACTTATCAAAGGCATGGTCAGCGTGTTATTCTTAATACCCGGCACAGTGTCTGGCATATAGTGGGCATGAAATAAAAGTTTGGTGAATGAGTGAATGAATGAGCAGATGTGTGAATAGAAACTATAAACCAGCAGGACTTCAGAAATTATTTCAGGTGTTTGGCAGGCTGAACAATGACCTCCCAAAAGATATCCACATCCTTACCCCTGGAATCTGCGAATGTTCCCTCATCTGGCCAAAAAGGACTCTGAAGATATTATTAAAGATCTTAAAATGGAGAGATTATTCCAGATTATTTAAGTGGGCCCTAAATGCAATCATATGCATCCTTATAACAGGGAGGCAAAGAGAGATGATACACACGGAAGAGGAGAAGGGAGGGGCCCTCCAGGTGGCGTAGCAGTCAAGTTCACACACTCCACTTTGGTGGCCTGGGGTTCATCGGTTCAGATCCCGGCTGCAGACCTACACACCACTTGTCAAGTCATGCTGTGGCAGGCGTCCCACATATAAAATAGAGGAACATGGGCACAGATGTTATCTCAGGGCCAATCTTCCTCAGCAAAAAGAGGAGGATTGGTGGTAGATGTTAGCTCAGGGCTAATCTTCCTCAAAAAAAAAAAAGAAGAGGAGAAGGCAATGTGACCAAAGAGGCAGAGGTTGGAGTGATGCAGCCACAAACTAAGGAACGCTGGCAGACCCCAGAAGCTGAAAGAGGCAAGGAACAGGTTCTCCCGCAGAGCCTCTGGAGGGAGCACCGCCCTGCTGACACTTTGATTTCAGCCCAGTGAAACTGATTTTGGGTTTCTGCTTCCAGAACTGTGGTGAGAGAATAAATTTCTGTTATTTTAAGCCATCAAGTTTGTGGTAATTTGCTACAGCAGCCACAGGAAACTAATACAGGATGGAAAACTGGTATCTAGAGAGATAAAGTAACTTTTCCAAAGCCCCAAGGTCCCCAGGGCAGAGCTGGGTTTCTAATGAAGATTTCCTGACTCCTTCTCGAACTCTTACTCTTTCTGTATTACTACGCTGCCTGCTACAGATTATAGAGCCCACAGAGTTCTGCAACTTTTTCATCTAAATATGGATGCCAAATATACACTCTTCTATGGCCATGGGTTGGATAAATCCCTCAGACTCACCAATGTTACCAGATTTAACAAAAAAATCATTTGACAAAATGACAAAACAATGTTGCTAGAGTAAGGTCCAGAAAGATACTCAGGGCCGATATTTTCATTAAACCATATGTAATCAATATATAACAGCAAACGTCCATAGAGCAAGGGAGGGAGAGGTGCTTACAAGAAATGCCGGCATGGCAAACAGTATAAAAACACAACAAAAAGGTGAAGCAAAGCAAGAAAGTCATTCACTATTAGGTGTGAGATAGAGAGCGGGAATAAAGAAAACAGAGGGATGGAATAATTCCATTTGTTCAAAATTGATCAAACTTGACACGGATACAAAACTGGAAATTGTGATAGAACCTTGAAATGATCATCTTTCTCATCTGTGTAGAAAGACCTATAGACATCAGAGTTTACAGTGACATTCACAAAAGGATAGTTACAGGTTGCAGCTGTGAAAAAACACAAACTTGTGCAATAATTCTAAATGAATACTAGATCCTCTACTATCTTTTTTCACAATTATACCTTTTATGTAATGATATAACAAATTCATGACATATTTTCCAAATAAGGAAACTGGGACAAAGGGAGATTTAGTGAATAACATGATAGGTAACACTTGCTTCCAGAGCTCATGTTTAAATCCTTGGGCTTTTGCTAATAACTCCAAATATGCATTTATAAAACTTCTCATTAATAGATATATAAGATAAGAAAGCATTCAAAGCAAGAGACATGGGTTTATTTAGACCTGATGAGTATGAACACTTTTTTTCATAGGTGTAGCGGGTACAGAATGATAAGGAATATAAGGGAAGCAGAAGCAAAAAGAAGATCAAACCTCTCAATTCATATTGGTTAAGAACATATAACCACAACAGGATGTCAACATTTCTCTAATGATCCCACAGTTATAACAAGCAAAATAAACAATCCAACCTTGACATGTCCCTACTCCCTTAGGACCTCAGGTTACCTTGTAGCTTAAGGACTAGTCACTCATTTAGACTGGGGCAAATCCCTATAGATTCAGGGAGGTTGCGATCAACTAATGGGTTATGGCGTTATTGTCAGCGGATGTTACCCCACAGGAGGCTGGACCATTGCATCATTCAGGGTAAAGACATACTTGTTATGTGCATGACAAACAAAAGCCTACCCAAAGAGGTTCCCCAGAGAGCTGTGAGTGAAAGACATGCAGTGCTTGCCTGTTCCACATCTGTTCTTTCCACGATTTTTAGAAAAATGAACTTCCTGGCAGGTGAGAAAGGAACCCCATATGACTAGATAGATATATGCCAAAGTAGGTCACTTTGTCCATCAAATATCATGTTGCAATACTGTCGAATAATAAAGTCAAAAACACATCTTTAACAGAGACACACAGAAAGTTTAAGATCTTAATTTAATCTTTATAAAGACTTCAACTATTATATTAAACTGCTTATGAGTTCATTACTTTAAATAAAAGGAATGAAAAACATTCATAGATTGAAAAGCCATAAATTTTAAACCAGTGTTTCCTTCACATATGTTTTACTGATGGTCCTCACAAATTTATTATATAAAAAAGTTATTGTTAATAATACAGGATGCAAAAAAAGCATTAATTTTTGAAAGTTTAAAGGATGTTGGACCAATGAATTCTAAACTAACTTAAAACAATTTCCGGCTTAACCACAATTCAAAATCCTTTTACTCTTTCCTCTATTCTTAACTACAGTGTGTACTTTTTATGGGGAGGGAGGTAGCTTATAAGTATTGGAACAGGGAAAGGTCCAGGTTGCTAAAAGGGAAAAGGCTGGTAGGTCTCCTGCTACCCGTGCTACCTACAGCGGTTCCAAATTTAGAGACTTCTCCAAATTCGGGGAACTCAGTATGCAGCTACAGGTCTTGCAAACAATAACCACTCTATTTCAATGCTTATTGTTCAAGGAATAAACAAGCCACCTGAGAAAGAGAAAAAACATTTCAGTGTACAGCACTAAATAGAGGTAAAAGAACATCTCAAAACTGCCATTTAGAAGAAGTGAAAAGAATAGAAAGTCAACAAATGAATAAACAAGAAGAAACAATGAGAAGGGACCTGATTTACCACAGAGCTCAAATAGCTTCATTTTGCTCAGATATTTTTAACCACTTCCCTGCCCTCCAATGATAGTGCTGCTATCATCACCCTCCTCACAAAACGTCCTTTGTTCTTCACTAATTCCGGTCCTTCTACATGCTAGGCAGTGTATCAGTTAACTAAGCGAGCAACCATCAGTAAAATAGACAATTGCTTTATTTTATACCAAAAAAAAAAAAAATCTTAGAAGGATGTCTCTTGCTCTCAGAAAGGTTAGTTTATTATTAAGCTATTACTAACATAAGCCCCCAGCACCAGGAGAGGTAACAGATGTCAGAGGAGCCCAGGGTCACCCAGGAAGACTTCACAGAAAAATGGAATTGGAGTCATGTCCTGAAGGGTAAATAAGGAAATTTCCCAAGAACTGAAGGAGTGGGGAATGTGGGAGGAGGGCACTCCCAACAGTGCATTCACAGGTCTGCAGGCAGGAAAGCAGGACCTGGGGAAGGCATGCAGTTCCATGTGGTGAGCAGAACAGGGTTCAGGGTTCACTGAGGAGAAAAAGGAAGACAAACCTGAAAAGGGTGTGGGGTCCTTGTGTACCTCAGGCAGAGGTGATAGAGGGCCACTGACATTTCTTAAACAGGGCAGTGACTTGATCAGATTTAGGCTGAAGGAACAGTAATCTCATAGTAGAAAACAGACTTGCTACCAGGAAGCTCAAGCCTAATCTATTCCTTTTCTAGTAACTTCACAGAACTTGAGTATATTTACTAAGGGTATTTACTTTTATCCAACTTTGCTTCCTCTATTTTCTTTCCTCTTCATGTATTTTATTTTTTAAAACTTATTATATAGATCCCAAATCCTTTTTGCAGTTACACAGGATAAAAGAAAAACAGAGAAAGAAAACAGAGAAAGGTAAGAAGGCAGATGAGTATGTGGATTATCAGTTCTCCAGACAGAAGGGAAAATGAACTCTACTTTGACATATTTTATTTAAATTCAGAGATTCAATAGCATACATCACCCAACACAAGCTATGGTATGTATTATTTTTCCTCTTTCTATAATTGGCTTCCTGACTTTTTCTACTAATTTCTAGGTCCTTTCACTGAAATATTATTACCTTTAAAATCTGTTTTCCAACTTATTGTTTCACACTAAACATAAAGCCAAAATAAAACACATTCAATTCTCCATTAGAAAATGAAGCACCATATGATAGGCACAAAGACACAGACACATTCAAAAGTAACATAAAAATCATCCAAAAAGAATTTTCATAGCTATGTGCTTTTATTTTCTTAAAAGTAGTTTTTCAAATGTCTCTAATTATAATACTTCTTTTAATATAACATATAATGAGAGGAGATAATGCTTCAGAGAGAATTATTTCACAATCAATTGGTTAATAATTTATTTCAACAGACAGTATACCCTGAAAGGTAGTAATATTTCCAAAATGTCCACATACGCGAAAATATTGGGCAGACATTTGGAATCTCAGTGACAAACCAAACAAGTAACTACAGTGACTTTCCATATTTTTTCCTATCAGATAGAGATTTTCAAAAAGAGGGATTCAGGATAAAGTTCTGGTGTTGCCAATTTGCATAGCAGTCTTAGATCTCCAGAAAGAGCTCAAAATCAGAAAAACATACGTAAGGTAATCAAGTAGCCTCTCCAGTAACAACAGACCCAGAAGGTGCCTTTTATTAAACATGCTTATATTATCAGAGTCCAAACCTGGTAGCTAGTTTTTCTTATTAATAATTTGTTCACATGTCATTTCAGCATTTTTTTCTGAAGAACAATTTCCTCTGAGAGTGAAAGATAAAAGATGAGTGCCCACATACGTGCCGCTATGATTATCTGCTCTCTCTCAAGACTCAGAGAATTCCAAAGAGGGTGAAATTATTAGGGCAAATTCCAACTCCAAAGGAAATTCCCCAGCTCAGCCATTTGCCAGCGGAACTATAATATCAATCTGAAGAGACAGTCTTCTTGGAAGTTAAGAGTCTGGGAGAAAAGGTTAATTACGCAGTGCTATCTGAGGGTCTATCATCTATCATATGAGGAAAGAGCCTTATGTAATCAACTGCCAGAAAGTTATCACAAAAAAAAAAACTTAAAACAATTTCACAGACTACCTCAGAGTTTCTCAATTTCCTATAAATCAGTACAAGATTTTAAAGAAAAACTCACGAATAATTTAGTTGTGAGTCTTTCATTTTGGATATTAAAGTAATTCCAAAGCAAAGTTACAAATCAACACGTGGGACATGCATTGATAAAAACTTATTGATCATAAGGTGCAAGGACAAACACGACAAAATCAAAACAATGCCTCACCTATTGGAAGGTCAGAATTTTGTAAATCTATGTAGCAAAGACAGAAATAACCAAGAAAATACAGTTAAAATGTAATTACAATATGTAAGAAAAAACAAACATAAATACTTTACTCGTAAAAGAGATCTTTACACATTTCCCCAGAACTTACAGAACTTATTCTTATCTTACTAACTGTTTTATTTAACATAGTTCTTTGCTTTCCAACCCTACAACAAATTTGAGGCAATAAATTATAAATGGAGAAGACTGCTATACATTGACATTCTCATAAGATGACAGATAAAAATTAAGAAATAAACAGAAAACCATATAAAGTAAAGCATTTGAGTGTTATTTAGTGGAGCATATATGGTCCTACATTCTTCTGTTCTCCCTGATAGTTATTACAGTATTGCAACACAATTACACACACACATACACATACACACAATCTGGGTACTCTTAAGAACAAACGCCAGGGGCTGAGTGGTTAAGTTTGTGCGCTCTGCTTTGGCAGCCTAGGGTTTTGCTGGTTCGTATCATGGGAATGGACATGGCACCACTCATCAGGCCATGCTGAGGTGGCGTCCCACATAGCACAACCAGAAGGACCTACAACTAGAATATACAACTATGCACTGGGGGGCTTTGGGGAGGAGAAGGAGAAGAAGAAAAAGAAAAAGAAGATTGGCAACAGATGTTAGCTCAGGTGCCAATCTTTAAAAAGAAAAAGAACAAACCCTAAAGCATACAAAAAGAAAAAAATTCTATAAAGGTCCACATAATGCTATAAACAAAAAGCTATCCATGTGTATTTTGCAGAGGTACCAAAATTTGTTCATGGATCTTTAGAAAATAAAGCCCAGCATTGTTTTATAATTGCATTCTGAAAACATCAGTGTAAAACAAGTTTTTATCAACAATTGCATATTTGGCCTAGATTTTCATCATATTTAAAACTACGAAGGTGGTCAAAAATGTGACACCAATATGCAATATAGAGCAAACGTAAGAATTATAAATATTAAGTTCCTTCTTCCTCAGCATATATGCAAGTATAATTTCAGATAAACTGACACAACATTTTCTTTTTTTTGCAGGAAGCCTTCAGCTGTCACCAACATGCATTTTACACATTAATTAAGGGCCACATAATATTCTACATATACATATTATTCCCATTTTCTGAAGCATTCCCACTAACAATAAGAACTTGAATTTTCTAACAGTTACACTGCTTCACTATTCGGAATGATTCATAAAGAAAGGCTTCCTTAAAACAGCTCCCAGAAAATGTAGATGAGCTGATTTGCTCTGATTTTAATGTGTTTCTATCTCTTTAAAGAAAACTTACTTAACTCTTTAATAGCTGGTTTAATCAAGAGTACATTATGAAATACTCCACCTCTTGTAAGTAAGACCATATTTGCACTCCCAAGTGTAAATGTTCAAGACAAATGTGGTAGAGACTGGCAAGCTATTCACCAAACCTGTTTCCTCCTCTTCCTGGACTACTGCTAGACTACATTTCCCAGCCTCCTTTGTAGTTAGGTGTGGCCATGTGACTAAATTCTACCCACTGATATATGAACAGAAGTGATGTGCCTATAGAAATTTTCCATACACAATCCACTTCTTCATTTCCTTTCTATTAGCTTGATGTAGAGATGCACATTGATCTTAGAATCCATGACCTGACAAAGTATGAGTCACAAGGTAGAAGCTGTCTGGGGCTCTGAACAGCCACTAGAAAAAGAACTCAGGAAAATCTTTTCAGTCTTTATGGGAGCAAGAAATAAGCTTATTTCCTGTTGGAACTATATTATGGAGGAGGCTTTGGTAGTGTTACGATAATGAACACAATAAGAAATACATAAACTGAATTACCTACCAAAATTGATTGTGAAAAGTAAAGTTGGGAAAAAATAAATGTGCAAAATGAATTTAAACAGAACATTTTGGGAAAATGTGCCTCCCTTTGAAAGCACTATACCTCAGGAACTGGAGAATGAATAACATGCTCTCTCTGGTTTATGTTTCAAAGTTGAGTATCAGACTGAGAAGTCTACTTTTAGCAAAACAAAAGAATGAATCACATAACTATGAAGTTAAAGTAGTAAAAAAAAATACATCCAAAACAATATTTAATAAATTTAATATTCAGTGTTTCCCACCAATACTGTACTCTGTGACCAAATTTTGTTACAACAAACTTCAAGGGACTAATTTATTTGATTATCTTAGAATATTTTTCTTGAAGACTACTTGAAATAGTTAGCTGGAAGCCTGAAAATATTTTACTTACACAGAGCTTAGTGTAAAGAGATTTGACCTGTATTTCATCAAAAAGCCAAATGATCAGACTCATCTGGGAAAGCCATAACCTACTTGATTTGTCCGATGACTCTATTTCATTTACTATTCATTTTTTATGGTAACATTGCAAACAAACTGAAGGAAAAATACCCACTAGGACCTTATGATATTTGTTTGTAGCTTTGTCCTGGTTTTAGTTTCCTACTTAATGACTAAATGGCACCATGGTGGGCAATGCACTGGGGTAAAAGTGGTGAATCATTAAAGAGTTCGTAAATTTAAAAACAGGGGCAGGCCTTCTGGGCCTCATACGCTTCTAGAAAACCCAGTGTTGTGCTGTATTAATTGAACTGTGAAGCTTTTATTAGTCCTCTTTAAAAATGCTTGCAGTGAAGGTTTTATTAATGTTTGCCCTCAAATTGTTTATACTACTTAGTATTTCCATACCAATTTATATTTCAAAGAACTTTTTGATCATTAGTTAAATCTACTCTACATTTCTATAAGAGAATTCAGCTTGTTTAGCAGAACAGAGGCATGAAAGGAAAACTCTTAACTAATTTTTGCCTAAGATTTGCCAGTGAGAATGGAAAAGAAATAGAATATAAGATCTTGCCACAAACTTTTAGCTTACATAAATAGCCCCGTCTTCTCAACCCATATGAGTGGAGTAGACATTATAAGCGTTCCCTCAATGGTGAAGAAAAGAGAAATTAGTTACCTTTGTGCTATGGGCTTTGAAAACTAATGCTATAGGACTTTGCAATACAGCTACAGCAACTCAACTATCCAGATTCAGCTGGAAGTCCACAAGGCCACAGCATTGCCTAATTCCAGGGGGCGGCATGCACACTGCGTTCTATGTTTGGAAAATTCCTCTGGGTGCATTTTCATCAAGACTATATTATATAAATTAGATTCATCAAAATTAAAAGCAATACTGTAATTATTCAAGGATTGATGTAGCCTAATTTATTTACTCTTACAAATGTCCAGGTTCAAATCATGTTTTCAATAATCTTGGGATCATACTAAGAATCTGAGCTGGGTTAAAATAGGTAGAAACTTGTTTTGAGGGGGAAAAAAATGTACTCTATCTATAAGAATCTCTGGTTCACCTCTACAGAAACAGGACTGCCTAGGTAGCCGAGAATACATGTAAGCCACTAGCATTTTCCCACAAGTTATTACCTCCTCTAGTTTTCAACAGCACTAGCTTTTTATTTACCAGAAAGCAAAATAACTGAGTTATATCTTAGCTCACAGGAGAAATACTTATATTGAGATAGGACTTAATGATGTATTTTTTTGTTTTTTTAGAGTCTCAAAATGAAAAGCACTAGTGCTTTTTGGAGTAAAGAACATTTCTGCACTTTGCCAAGTCACACTGAAGAGCACTACGCAACATGTTATCTAGTACCTGCCTCCAGGTCTACTGCGTAAGTCTTTTTAGGGAGGGGTCCGAGAATCTGTATTTTTAACAAGAACCCCAGTGACTTTCATTATCTGACATGTTTGGAAAACTCTAGATTAGATTAAAGACTTTGTGAAGTTTGGCAATCCTGATAAAAATTAAATTACTAGAAACGGCAACCATACTGCTATACAGAAGAACTTAATTTCTGCTCCTATATTTATTAAAACACTTAACACATTGAATGGACCAAAATTATTTACACTTCTGTCTCTCCTACTAAAGGGTGTTGTCTATAAGGGGAGAAACCATGTCTTAGTACTCTTTGTGTCCCTACTGAACAACACAGGGCCTGGCACAAAATAGATGCTTAATAAGTTTTGAATGAATTAATATGTCAACTGCTGCAGCTAGCTGCCAATCTCATCCAGATAGCCTTCCTTCCATTCAGCCTCCTCAGTGCCCAAAAGCAATACCCAGTGCTTTAACTTAGAACATTATTGGGGTAGCAAGATTAAAATAAAAACCAGTGAATTCTATATTCAAATGTCAGCACTTATTGTTTGACTGAATACATGATCAAGACAGAAATATTTAGTACTTGATATCAACTATATTTGAATATGCTCGGAGAACTTCTATGAGAATGTTGTCAATGCATGGTGAAAATAAGAATTCACACTATATCGGAACCAATTTTCAAGACAAATATAAATACTCTGTCCAAAACATTGACTATTAAAGAATTTCTGGAACAACTGGAGTGAGTCTATTTTTCAGGTGCACAATAACTCCTTAGAACTCTTTGCGGGACAAAAGCAAAATAAATGGATGGTGATTGCATAAGACCAATTTCATTCTTTTTTTAGGTACTTAAAAAAAAAAGAATGCAAAAGAACCCACTTTTTCTAATCAAATAATTAGTTTATTTCTTACCAGTAAAATATATATGGCATCATAAGATAATAATAGCAGAAGAATGATTTCATGTTTGTGGCCAGACATTTTCCTTTATGTATGTAACGTGCATTTCAGGTCTCTGATCACAGTTTGTACTCACAATAGATAGAAAAGATTCCCACCCATTTGATCCATTTGTTTTGACTTTGCTCAATTCAGATTTCACTCATAAAAACTCCCCAAACAGAACTGATTAAGACCTCTTTATAATGCTGTTCTCAATAGAGCAAAAATATTTATAAGAAAGTGTACAACGAAATTTTAAAGGCCCTAAAGTCAAATGTGCTTCACTTAGTTATTCTCTCATTTATCACTCACTTTTTCTTTTCTCCTAACTAAACTATTAGCATGGCTGGCAAGAACTCCCTCATCAAAATAGCAGCCTCAAAGGATATTTTCATATTACAAAGTCAATATTCCCGGGGAGGCAGGGTATGCTGATTTCAACTGTCAAATATTTTCAGTTGTGAGCCAGTTTCAGGTTTATGTGGAATTAATTAAAGTACTTGGTATTATTTTACTTTATGCTTTTTTGAAAGAGTGTCCAATGTGTTTGACCATCTTATGTATCATAATACACTTACATATAGGAACTCTGAGTTTTAAGGAAATGCTACAAGTTGTTCTCACCTTGCTGTAAGAAGCTGAGCTCTACGTAGTACTCCCTCCTTCTCCATATGCACCTTGAAGCAGGGACCCACATCCACTTTCTACACAATCAACAACCTACACTGGGTGGCCAATAAGACTCCTATTTAACCTCACTCCCTTTTGATCATGTCTGTTTCTTCTGCCTCAGGAGGAGTTAGGCGCACGCACTCATCTGTTTCCTTCTCTCTTTTATCTCACAGATTTCAGTAAATGTTACTTCTGACCATCGGTCCTCACATATATATACCATTTCTATAGCGTTCTTGCCCAATATACTTACCTCTGAAGCAGTTACCTCAAGAACAAAAGTCTCACCCCCACCCTCTGTTCCACACATAAGATGAGAAAACTAAGAGTGGCATCACCCTTATATGGACCTCCCCCCAAAACTTACTTTTAGAATGAAATGAGATGTAATACAGACCTACCTGAGAAATTCTCTAAGGTGCCCATAGCTCACATTAAGTATCACCATAGAATTTCTCACCTCCTTATCTTTCTACCATTTGGACCACTTTCTTTAAGCATGTAGCGTTTAAAAATATTTATTACATTGTACTGATTCTCTTTTTCAACTAAGGTTGTCCAAATATTTCTGTATACATTCACTGCAAGCTAGTTAGCTTTAAATAGGCCTTGATGGGCTAAAGTGGGAATCCAACCACTTACAATAGTGTTTTAATGGGCTTACGTGTTTCCCACTAAAAACAAGTGGGTCCAAGTCTATACGTGTTAGAGATGCTAAATAAAGACCATATAAAGACTGAAATTGCTACACTTGCAGTATTTAAACGTTAGTAAATTTTATAAATTGAGTTTAATTATAATTTGGACTCAAATTTTTCCTCTATAGTTTCATTCTTCAATGTCAGCCTTGATGGTATCTGCATTTTGCGTCCATTTCAAGATTATATATCCAGGTAGAAATGCTGTTTTAAATGTTTCATTTGGATACAGTTGTTGTCACTGCCATAAATCCTGTTTTCCCATCGTCCAGTCTGTCCTGTCACTCTTCTGTGAAGCAAAGTGGGAGATAAATAATGTGGGGAGGATATGGGAGAGGTGGGTAGAGAAGAAAGGGACATGGACAAGCTTTTAAAAATATATAAAAGCCTAAATTCTGGCCTTGAGAGTTAAAGAAAAACCTCTATATAAATTCTAGACAATAACTTGTAGAAATCGAGAAAGTTTTCTGTTACTTCTGCACTTAGCCAATCTGTTCCTATTGCTTTTAGTATGTTTTTTAATTATTCCAACACATTCTACTGTGAGAAAAAAAAATGTTTGACTATGGTGGTTCTAAATTAAATGCCTCTTTTAAATTATGCAATTTTGAAATATTAAATTTATATATAAGTAAATATATAAGATACATATTTAAAATGCAATATATACAAAGCAAACATGATTTTAAGTTCATCTCAATAGAAAGGATAATACTACTACACTATAATTGTGATGAGCAATGCAGCTCACGCACAGAGCTGTCTAAGAGGTGGAGGGCCAGCCGGCTCAGGGGAAGGAACAGGCATAGCAGGTTAGACCAGTGGTTCCCAAAGTGTAGCCCCCAGGCAGGAGTGGCATCACCTGGGAGAACCTGTAAAAATTGTACTTCTTGGGCCCTACTCCAGACCTACTGATCAAAAACTATGGGGATGGGGCTTGTTTTTAACACCCCTCCCAGTTATGCTAATGCATGCTAAAGTTTAAGAACCACCGGGCCACAGGGACTCAGAGATAAGAGGCCTAGGTAACTCTTCATCTGCTTATCCAGATGACAACGCCAATTATAAATCACGGTTCTGACTAAAGACTCTGCAATATCTTTACTACATCGTTTAGAATCAACAATTACAGTTACTCTCCAATAATTTCCAGTTCTAAATTTGACAGCCTGCTGGGGATGTGGGGAAAGGGTGATGAGACAGCGGAATTCCAGAGCAGCTGATCTGGGTGTGGCACTCCAAAGAATGAAAATCCTGGCAAAAGATTTCCCTTTAGAAACCCTGAATATAGTATTACATTAGCTTCAGCCTGGAGAGTTGGATAACTCAAGAATATCAATATGCTGAAAGATTTTCTTTAAAGAACATATAGAAATAAATGTTCCTATAATGATCCAAACAGAAATTCTTTTTAAATTTGTCTATGCTTAACAGTGATATCCGACCCTACTCCATCATTCTCAAGACTTGGATTGTGTTTGTTCCAAAAGTGACACACTGTTCCTGTAGGAATGGGTGTTGGCTGTGCTGATCACAACACTACATGAGCCACACACTACACTGGACTCGGAGGAAGCAGGTGCTGAGATTATAATTAAATATGTATATAGGAAACAGGAGTGGCAGCAAAGGGCGGGGAGGAGAAATATCCTTCCTGTGTGTCAAAGAGATGGAGGAAGAGTGAATCTACAAGCTGACTTCCAAAGCCCACAGCACAATTTAAAAGCATACGGACACATATTAGGTCAGAAAGACTACGGGTGTAAATTAGATGCCTACATCCTATTTAATAAATATTTATAACTTTATAAAATTCACTCCAAATGTTACACAGAAGCAGAAGGATTAAAGCCCAGTGATCAGATAACAATGCAAATGGAATTAGTTGCCAGAAAGCACACTGAGTCATGTAGTAGAGGATTAGCTATAGAATACAAAATTCAAAATTCACTGTATCAATCTATCTTTGTCAGGGAAAAAAAGGCTTATCATGACTGAATTTGCTTGGTTTGAAGCAACACAAAGCAACATCTTTCATCTGAAGTCTGTTAATGATTTAAGAAGCAACCAGACTGACCGGGCTGCACTGGCGAGCTCATCATGGGAATCAGGAGAAGGACTGATGGGCTGGGATGCAGATTCACAGCCTTCCTTCAGCTGGCAATGGCGGTCCACGAGGGGCTGGTAGAGGAGAAGCCTAGAATGTAAGAAAAATGGATGCGTATGATATAGGTTATGTCAAGCCACATAGGACAAGAAACAGAGAACTGGCCTTGAGTCTCAGCTCAGCCAGGTCTTTGAGGTAGCCACATCAACCTCCCAGGTGCCTTAAGTCTTCACCTATAAAAGAGCAAATTTACCAGTCGAGCTTAAGTCACAGAAATATTGAGAAAATGAAACCAAAAAATAAAATAATAGGTGTGGAAGGAATCTGTGAGAGGGAAAGCATTTCACATAATTATACCTAGTTTCCTATGTACTATTCACTATAATTTGTCGCTGTTATCATTATTATAGAAATTAAAAACATATTTTGGAATTTTGCATATAAGTATCTCATTACATAGTCTTCTTAACGATAATTGTCAAAGATTTCCTTCTAGAGATAGGACCTCTTGGAGAAGAAAAGCTTAATGGACTAAACAAAGGAAAAAACAGGCCATAAACTATGAGAGTGACAGAAAACTCCCATTACAGTTTCCATTTCTTCTCAGAGTCTTTCGCAATCTTGTTCCAGCCAAAAGTAACAACAGCAATAGTCTTCCTAGGAGTGGCACTTACAGGATGGATTTCTTGAAAGGAATTTAAGGGACTTTCTGCTCTTAATTTGAATGTACTCTCACTTCTAGACACTTCAGCAAAGGAAAAGCAATTGGAAGGACATTTTCCCCACAGTTTACTGTAATGTCAAAGTTTAAAAAAAGAAGAGGAAGAAGCTTTTAAAGTTGCACTTAATGAGTTTCTTTCTAAAATAGTATATCCCATTTGGACTATTTTTATAGACAGAATGCTGTAACTCTGAGAATTGTACATCTCTTTATCTTGAGAATCCAACATATTTATTATGACTCGTTTCCCATCAGTATTTTGAAAGTGTTATTACTATTTTTGCCCAAATGTATAAAGCAGGATATAAATACACATTTCCTTTGAAGAACTATATAACATCACCAAGAATACCTATAACACTTCAAATGGTCTCTAAATAGAAATATGCTAGTTATTAAAACAGTTAAGTAGAGTGACCAGTTCTAGCAGGCTACTTCTCAACACATCTTTAATGCTGGATATATATTAAGATTTAGTAACGATGAAATGTACATTTTTATGAGTCTCCTTCAAAAATTATACTGATGTGCTTATTTTGTCAAAATTATTTAAAAAATCTTAATTCCCATGTTGATGAGAAAGCAATGTTTCTCCAAAAATGATGGGAAATGAACAGAAAACTCCTTTGATTTCTTTATCAGCAAACAGATCTTCTGACATTGACTTCTACATAAAAAGACCTCGATGTCTTATTTTAAAGTAATAACATCATTTGCATAGTTCTTTATAGTTACAAAGTACTTTTAGACATACCACCATTTTTTATATCCTTTTCACAACACCATGCTAATAGATACTTGTAATTCTCCCTCTCCCTTTATAGGTGAGAAAGTAGAGATATCATCTGTTTCATCACTAAAAGGTAATGAAGCCAAATCAGAATTAAACTTGAGTGAGATTTGAATTTATAGACTATCTAAAATTAATGAATGTGGAATTTGAGATTTTGGGCATTTTAATTTTTTTACATTGCAGTATGAAACATTTCACAAACACTCTTGATGCATTCTTGATTCTCAATGGCCCAGTTTGATTTTAACTCAAGAACGACAAAAAGCAATGGACAGAAAACCTTAAGAGAATGTTAAGTCAAGCGGCACTGAAAGGTGACTTCCATCAGGCAGATAGTTACTGTGTTTAAAAAATATTTTTTAATCTATAATGTCACTTTATACAATTGATACTTGTATATTTACAAGTACAATTCAATGTAACCAGTAATTTCCAACAGTTTAACAGTGGTAATACTAAAGCCAAAGTTTTGCTACTTGTCCCAAAATCTAAAATTAAAAAGATGTTTCTATTTCCACACACTTCTGCTATTTATTTCCACAAACACACATAAAAACTGTCCACGACATGCTGATTCATGGCTAGTTACATAATTGTTGAGTTTTGCCTTCATAGCTCTAGATTTGAGTTGCAAAGTGAACCTCTAATGAAAATAGGAATTTGGCTTCCAAAATATCCTTTTTAAAATTTAAACTACCCTCTTTGCCATTCAACCTTTTTAATAACTGCCTAATCATGACATATTCTTGAACACTGTTATAAAGAAAATTAACATGCATTTCTATGTTGATATGTACTAGTTTCCATTTATTACATCTCCATTTCCAATGAGCCATATTAAACCAAAGTTATGATGACAGCTATAGCTGCATAACTGAAATATAGTCATTTAAAGAGCTCTCCTAAAATGTTTCAGGGGTATCAATCCTCTACACATACATGCACATTGTGTATGAGTGTGGACGCATCATAGGCTACATAAGCTTCCCTTTCCTTGTGGCCAAGAAAATCAACAAATTAGCAGCCCTATTCACACCTTTTAGAGACAAAATTGATAGAGAATTTTACACAAATTTTTAGGGGCCAGCCCCGTGGCCGAGTGGTTAAGTTTGTGTGCTCCGCTTCGGTGGCCCAGTTCGGATCCTGGGCACAGGTACGGTATCGCTCATTAGGCCATGCTGAAGCGACGTCCCACATAGCACAACCAGAGGCACTCACAATTGGAATATACAACTATGTACTGGGAGGGGCTTTGGGGAGAAAAAGAAGAAGAAAAAAGAAGATTGGCAACAGATGTTAGCTCAGGTGCCAATCTTTCAAAAAAACAAAAGGACCCTTTTTAGCTGCTTGGAAAACAAAGAGGGGTCAGTGGGGGACCATGTGTCAATGAGAATGCGCAATTTATTCTTAAATCTTCCAACACTTCTTTTTCCAAATAGGCTGCAGAGAAACAGACTATTTTCTTAGAATGGGGAGGTTTTCCCCTAGTATATTAGTCATTCTTACGATAAGACTGAACCAGAAATAATGGGAAACTGGCATTCAAGTGGCTAGATAAACGAAAAAAGGGGAAAAAAAAGTAATGCTGATTGCTTGTGAGTACAGATTATCAAAGCAGATATAAAAATATATCTGCTTTCAATTAATAGTTTCAATTAATTTGCACATTAATTTGTGCATGCTGTAAAAAATATGTGTGTGCACATTTAAAGTGATAAACACATGCAAAGCAGGAGCAAAATTGCTACTATCAATCTTTAACTATTGCAATCCAAGAATGGTTAATTGGGTTCTTAACTATATTCCTTGAGCTACCTGGATTCACTGTAAGGGACTAAGAGTCTGCTTCAAAAAGATCATCTCTGACTACAAGTTGATTAGCTGCCTGCAAGTAAGTTAGTGCTATAATATCCTGGGATATAGCACAGGGCAACAGCCCAACAGGATGACATCTTGTGATATCTTAGCTTGTCCATGCAGCCAGGGAAAGAGAAGGCACTAACACATTACATTACCCCAGCCCACACTGCTCCCATTAACATCACTGTGGTGGTGGTTACACAGGTCCTTTAACCATTCCACCTACGTGGCCTATACCAGAGTAATCACATGGCGAATCAGCAGAGCTTTATAGGTCACAAAGAATTTGCACAAGGATTATCTCCTCTCATCTTCACAACAGCCCTTTGGAGTACAGTGAGTAAGCCATTATTATACCCATTTTACAGATGAGGAATTAAAGGCTTAGAGAGTTTCAGGGATTTGTTCACAGACATCTAGGTGGTAGATGAGAGGGCTGGTCTTCTAACTCTTAGCCCAGTGCTCTCTTTGTTGCATCACAAGGAATTACAGGCCATTCTAGCACAGCTGCCTGAATGTCAAGACTGAGTCTATCTAGTCATCACAATTTCAGTAATGACTCATTGAGTTACAGGTCTTCTTCACTAAAGAACCTATCTAGCCATTGAATATACTGAACTCAGTGACAAAAGATGATAAAATAAATTGAAAACTTGGAATAAATAGCTACAAGAATTCTTACAGTATAAGCTTTCAAATTCGACTTGGACTGCATGTTCCTACCATAATCTTTCTTTTGGCTTTTTAACTATAGTCTGTCTGAGGTTCTTATTACACTTTTCTTTTTCTTATCCTTTTTGGCAATTGGTATTAATTTGGACAGTGTGCCACTAAGAAAGCAGAATGCTTTTGTAGTCTATGTAGCTAACAAAAACTATGTGTTTATAATATGTGTTTTCCAGACTTAGGGCAAGTTGTAATGCACAGTTCAGTCTACAAAGCCGTTCACAGTCATGTAAAAGGTCCTTTTCTTCTTAGATGGATCCATTAGCCCCAATTCCTCTATAGAGGAGGCTTCATGAGCTGACTCAACTCATAACATCCACTGTACAGATAGTTTATTGGTGGAATAAGCCTACAGTGCCAGTGCATTGAGCATTAGGAGGCTCATCAGACCCGCAGTCTCTCTCTCATGCCTCAGGACCTGAAATTCTGCCATTATTTCATCTTTAGAGAAAAACCCTAGAAAATTGCTCTTAACATTCTATTCAATTCAACAAACTCTTATTGAATACATTCAAGACTCTCTATTACCCATTATGAAAACCCCAGATTCTATTCCATTTCTCTATTTCATGCATTTCCTATAGATATCACAAAAGCCAGAACAGGGATCTCTTAAAAATATCTTTCATATCTGGATCCTCTTTTCCATTTCAATGAATGCTCCCTTGGCTCAAGTAATCATCTGTTCTTGATTGGAGTCTATCTAGCCTTCTAGCTCGTATCCCCGACTCCAAGGAATGTCTGAATGAATGAATGAATAAGTAAATAAAATTTGGTGACCTGCAAACTCCTTAGATGGCATTCCAGTTCCTTCATAATTCGTCCCCTCCCACCCCATTTTCTCTCCTTCCTTCTTTTCCTCACACATAACTCCTATGGTTCCAGGTAATCTGTCCTTATTCCTAGGGTGAGATTCAACATTATTAACTACTGCTAAGGCACAGGCACCGATAAATCAGAATGAACGTTTGTATGGGCACTGCTGTGGCTGTACTAAAGCACATCAGCTGACAGTGAGTCCTAACTATTCCAGTATGGTATCATTCACACTCACATTTCCATGCTTTTGCACCTCCTTCCTGAAAGGATACCATCACTTCGTCTCTACCTCCCAGCTCAATTTTTTTTTTTTAAAGATTGGCACCTGAGCTAACCACTGTTGCCAATCTTCGTTTTTCCTTCTTCTTCTTCTTCTCCCCAAAGCCCCCCAGTACATAGTTGCATATTCTAGTTGTGACTGCCTCTGGTTGTGCTATGTGGGACGCTGCCTCCGTATAGCCTGATCAGCGGTGCCATGTCCACGCCCAGGATCCAGGCGAAACCCTGGGCCACCGAAGTGCAGTGTGCGAACTTAACCACTTGGTCACAGGGCCAGTGCCTCCCCAGCTCAAATTCTTCAAGGCCACGTTCAAATGAGATTTCTTAACCAACCACTCCAGGTAAAAGGCTTCCTTATCTGTGTTCCCACTGTGTCTTGTACCATACCTATAATAACACCCTTTATGTTAGATAATAATAATGTAACATATGTTAGCTAATAACCTCCTCCATTAATGGAGTACTTTTATCCATCATGAGACTATGTTCCTCCACTCAGGGATTGTACTATATTCATCTCAGTAATCCCCACACCTAGCATGGTGCCTGGTACATGTAGGTACACAATAAATGCTTATGAATGAGTCAACAAAGGGAAGGGCTAAACCAATGAATCTGTACTTGCCTGACTTTGGGGCAGAATCATTCATCCAATTTGTTAGTACAGAGTTCTGAAGGACTAGAACACAGACCTTTGATTTGGATGAAAGAAAGAAAGAAAAATACTCTAGAGTTTGGGCCACCATCAAGGAAGAGCAGACCCAGATGGGGTGCACGCCTTCATGGATCAGGGGAAGACCCCAGACACCCAAAAGCAAATTCGCCCATGAATTACGTTGTCTGAGTTAGTGTCATTTCCTGAGCTTTTCAATTGAAGTGATTTCTCACATCATTGGAAGAGTTTAGCTTCCCACCTTTTCATCAGCTTCAGCTTTTCTCCACCTCAGGAAATTCCTTTCTTTATTAGACAAGCTCTACAAACTCACGACTGCATCAAAATAATCGAACCACTATTCATCAAGACACAGGACAACGGGATATAGAGATTTAAGGATACTTGTTCCCTTTCAACTTTAGTAGCAGAAGCAGGACCGTGCAAATAATGCTCCTTACAACACTTAAGTTGTCTTAAGCAACAGGACCCTGAGGACGCTGGGGGCTGGGAAACTGACAGGCACTCAGAGTACAGCTAAGAACAGAAAGTGTCTTGAGAGGGCCACACATCTTGCATACACTTTCTGTGCTTACATTTCAAAAGCAAATAATAAGCTCCATTCTAAGACTTTGAGGAGAACCATTTAAGCACAGGCTACATTGTAGGGTGTAATATAGAGCAGGGAACGCAGCTTGGAAGGTTAGTTATGCATATAGTTTGCATATTTAAGATAGGATTCAGTAGTCTATATTATAAATGTAACTCAATAGTAACATCTAAAAATACATAACATAATCAGGAATGGTCTGCTGAATATTTCATTTCACAAGAAGAAATTCTGCCAACTACAGTACCTGCACTAATAAAACTAGACCTTTTCTCAGTAAGCCTTGATTTTTAAAACACTGGGATTAGCCCCAGGCTATCCCATACCCAAGTCATATCCCAAACAGCTTCTATAAAGACCATTTCATCAAAAAGCCTTACTGCACTTATTTCTATTGGGTCATCTTTGAAGGCCCCTACCTGCAACTTCCCTCCTTGGACAATAGGGAATAGGGAGTCACAGCCACAATTATCATCAGTTTGAGCTTCAAAGGAGAATCGCAATGCCCAGAAACTGCAGGACATACAAGGCTCCTTTTCAGTCATGGCAAAGAGGTTGTTAAAAAAAAAAAAGCTTTGTCTACCTGTAAATACACACGAGACAGAAGTCCAAAATAGAATTGTGAAAAGGAAGTAACAGTCGAAGTGAAGGAACTTGTAACAGACAACCTCTGATACTGGGGCAGCAGGAGGCCTTTGTAACTCATACACTATAACCTTCCCCGCAGAAAACTGCCCCATCAAGCGCGCTTAAAAGAACCTGGCTCCTGGTCGACTACCTTGCCAGTGGGGAGGCACGGGGTAGGATCAGCCAGCCAAATACAAAAGACCTTTATCATTGCAATTTAAATTGACATGGCTCTCTTTTTCAAACTTCAATATTGAATACGCTTTACATTTTTTTCTGTGATTTCTTTAATACTGCAACCTACCTCTTAAAGATCTGATAATCCTCTCATGCAGCAAAGTGCCCATGCAGAATGTCTCACTAGCTGGGTGGCCTGGAAGTCAATTAACCTCTCTGAGCCTCAGTTGCTTATACGTGAATTACTAAACTTACCAAGTTGTTGTGAGCCTTCAAGAAGATAAATGTAATCAGTAAGCAGAAGGTGCTCAAAAATGTTGGCTATTATTAGTACAGAAATTGTGTTTTATTTCAGGCCAGTTCCATCCCAGGAGAAAACAGTGACACACAGTGCCTCTCACCCTGGAACAGAGTTCCGCAGCACAGCTATTAATCTTTCTCACTCCACTACGGTTACAACAGGGATCTAATTGCTAAAGCTTTTTTCCTTTCTTCGCTTCTTTCTGTTAGAAGGCAAATGTGTACTCTAAGGAAATATACCGTGCTACTATTTGCTTGTGAATAGACCATGTTTACTATGATCTTTCACTGATGTTGCTAATATAAAAAAAAAAAAAATCACTTGGGTATTGACGGAAAGGAAAACATTAGAATATCAAAAGCAGTAAGTTAGGAAAACTATCGCACTGTAGATATTTGAGGAGAAACATGAAGTATATTCCCCAAGGACTGTGTAAATCCTTCCATAAAGAACTTTTCTATTGTTTTAACAGATCACCTTGGGAATTTCAATAGACTCTATGGCCTCTCTTTCTATTTTGGGCAGGATTTCACTGATCATTTTACTCACTGTTCTATCTATTGCTAGTGGTCAGCCCAATTTTAAGCCAGCCAAGACACATCTCCAGGCATGGACAGGTATGCACCTTACGTGAAGAAATGACAACAGCAGAATACCCACATGATGAAGAAGGAAACAGGATGAGCCTTGAGCCACCAGGGTCATTGCCAAGATGTGAGGTGCATAGGACCTTTCCTGAGCCAATGCCCACGTTGTCACTGATTCCTTATATCCCTCATCCCTCTACCTTTGACCCTCTTTTCCACTAGGCTTCTCCAGGATCTCCTCTAATTGAACACGTCATTTCCTTCTTTGATCCCTTTCCAAAAACCCCCCTTCAATAAGGAGTTGAATGAACCTCCCATCTCCCATCTTTATCTCCTCATTCCCTCCTGAAGAACTGTATTTTATACCTAAGATTTATCTTAATTCCATCCTTCTATGGTTCTTTTCTTGCCTATGCTTTTCCTTTTTCTACATAGGCTTCCTCTGAACACACACTGATATCTTAGGATACACCTAAATTTCCAGAACACACTGATTGATAGTTAAGAAATGAATCATCACATCAGATACCTTGTTCTTTGAACTTCACCCTACCAATTAGCATTGACTTTTCTAACTTGCACAAACTTTATCTTTATAGTCAAGTTAAGATCAACCAGGTTCATGCTATAGAACTTTGTGGGCTATACTTAGCACAGGAGCAACAGTTAACTGAGCTTGAGTTAGTATGTCCTTATTGAGTGCTTACTATGAACATTCAGTACAGAGCTGAGAGGGCAGCTCAGATAGTTCCTGCCTCACAGACTTCACACCAGGGATTTCTCAGAACATGGTCCAAGGACTCCCCTGAAAATGGGATTCAGACACTTGGGACTTCTCTAAGATCTTCCAGATCACAGTCTTTGGGACAAGGGACCAGGAACAGCATTTTTAAAGCTTCCACAATGATTCTCAACTGAGCTAAAGTATGAGAACTACTTGGAAACAACATACATATATGAACAATTAAGAAACAAAATAACAAAACATATGGAGAGGGTAACACAGTGGAAGAGTGTACTGGTTTTGGAGTCTGACAGACCTTAATGCAAATTCCATCTCTCCAATTTTCTTGCTATATTTTCACAGGCAAATTACTTTACCACTCTGACCTTCAGTTTGCTCACTGGTAAGTTGCTGGCTCTAATATCTACTTGCAGGGCCACTAGGGATGAATGACAATATATTTAAAATACTTAGCACAGTGCTCAATAAATGTGAGATAATATTATGACAGGGCCTCAGTGCTTCAAATTGCCCCTGCAATTGTGAAACACTGCAGCCCTAATAGGTATTATCTCTTAAAAGGACTAGGACAACACAAACTCTACAAGAATTTGGAGAAGGGAGTTTTCATTGTAATTAGAGGTAGAAAGGGAAAGTACCAGGGAAGAGCTGACATGCAGGTTTAGGATACTAAATTTTATTCCAACAAGCATGGTTGGCAAAAATGTTCTTCTTTCCCAGAAGTTTCCCAAGTCCTAACCTCAATGAATTGTAAATAGTTTCAAGAAACAATTTTAAAATTACCTTGCTGTGTCCTTCAATTATTATGTGATTAAAACGATCTATTTTTGTGTTCTCATATCATAAAAATATTTTTGGTGTTAAAATATTCCTCAAAATTATCTCAAATACTACCTGTGCTAGTAACAGGATGTTAGTAGTTTGTTTTATGTAGCACATTCCATTCCTAACAAGGTGGTTGAATTTTACACAGACTGCTTCTCAAGTATACCATGTTCTTTATACACAAAAAGACAGTGCTGACCTCCTGCCAGGAGGGGGCACTCTTTTGGTTACTATACTATTATCACTGATGAGTTGCATCTTACTATCATCTCTTGAATGAACCATGTGAAACATGTCCAAAGAAGGTCAGGAAGGCTGCCTTTAGCAAAGATGAAGATTCATCTGCTTCAGGAAGCTGACTGGGCTCATGATGGGATCAAGTTTCTCAATCCCATTAGTAAAACACACTAACCAATTAAGCCAACTCACTCAGCACCAATCCTATTAAACCTCATTATTCCTGTGAAGAATAAAGAGCAACTACCACTCCATTTCAAAAAATGGAGAGAAGTTTCAAATTATAAAGTTGCAAAAATAAGGTCACAACAATTACTGAGTATATAAATACAAACTCAGAACTCAAAAACAAACTCATCACTCGATCCACAGAACATTTATTCCCTCTGAGTGAGAAATCCTCCTTTGAAGCTGTGTATTTGTATAAAAACAAAGGAGCTAAAACAACTCATTTTGTTGCAGGAAACTTCTATTAAAGTCACATGGGGAAGAGATACAGCCTTTACTTTCATATTCCAGTTCTGCAGAAAAAAGAGAAATATATATACATACACACACACACACACATATTAAAATAGACTGAGACAGATCAACACATATAAATAGCTCCATGAAACATCTGTAGCAGTCCTTAAGATTGTATTAAAGTCCTTGCTGTTTATCAGGTTGGTAAATCATATCAGCTCCTAGTTATTTAAATTGCCAGTTGCCGGGCAACCACATCTTCTGTCAACTGTCATTCACTCTTAAGTTCCTCTGCAACACTCCCTTAAGAAAAAAAATAGTGAAAAATTCTTGAGACGCTTATTTCGGGCATAAGAAATGCACTTAATTTTACCCCTGAGCTTAAAGAGTCTGAGAATTGGGGCCAGCCCCGTGGCCGAGTGGTTAAGTTCGCGCGCTCCACTGCGGCAGCTCAGGGTTTTGCTGGTTCGGATTCTGGGCGTGGACATGGCACCGCCAAGTTGAAGCGGCGTCCCACATGCCACAACTAGAAGGACCTGCAACTAAGATATACAACTATGTACCAGGAGGGATTTGGGGAGATAAAGCAAGAAAAAAAAAAAAAGATTGGCAACAGTTGTTAGCTCAGGTACCAATCTAAAAAAAAAAAAAGTCTGAGAATTGAATGATATTGAGAAAATAAACATGTTTATTGAGTTGGTCAGAGGGGCAATGTGTGGTACAGGTAGTGACGTGGGTGAGTTCCCAGACAGAAAAGTTGAGGGACTTTGCTAAAGTAAATTTCCTTTTTGGAACTTGATCCACAGTAGAGGCATGTTTGTGACAGAAGCCTTCCAAAAGAAAATATGCATTCTGGGGGAAATAGGTGATTCTCAACAAAACTGACATCTCGTTATTTTTATAATCATATGCTCACTACTGAAGGATGAATAAGCTTTATAGTCACAGTAATCAACTATTCTTTGCTTCTGATACTGCCTTTTTTTCCCCTGAATAGTTATACACAGTGATTTGATACCATTTCATGAAAATTTCTACCATGTAAATGTTGGTTTTATTTTCTTAGATGTAAGTCAGCATCCATTATTTTACTCAGCCCCAAAGTTATCTACCAGTAGTATAAAACTTCTCTTCAAGCTAAGGCAGGCTCCTCAGCCATGAAGATAATATAATGCAGTATCTATGTAGTTCACTCTGTCAATACAAGTAGTTCTAGAATTGCCGTGCCCTGTCTCTCTCTCGGCTTCAGTTTTGGACCAGATCATCTCTCCAGATCTTCCTAGCAATAAAATTTCATAAACCCATCAATCTTTAAATTATATAGTTCTCAGTTGCAGCTTATATAAAACTGAGCCAACTTAATAAATTAGACTTGCTTGTGCTGTTACCTGTCACAAATATAGATAGAAACATACATATCTAAAAAAAAATTATTAAAATGTATAATTTGCTCTGTTGCACAAACATTTAAAAATAAAGAGGGAGATCTTTATGACTTCAAGTAGGATATTACTTCTTAAGACAGAATTCGCCAACTTTGAAATTAAAACCTTTGTGCAAGAAAAGAAACTCTTAAAAAGTATAAAGATAAATCACACTGAGGAAAAAATATGGCAATACAAATAACCAACAAAGAATTAGTAGTGCAAATATTTTAAGAACACCCATAAATCAGTAAGAAAACAAAACAAAAAAGAACAATTTAGAAATAGGAAAAGGAAAGGAATGGACAATGAACTGAAAGGAAAACTTCAGCAGCCAATAATCATAGGAAAAGATGCTCAATAAGATACAAGCCACATCCGTCAGATTGGATATCATTTTAAAATCTTATAATCCTAGTATTGACAAGGACATGTAACAACCAAAATTCCCATTCACCTCCATAGAGAGTATAAAGGCATGCACCACTCAGATAGCAATTTAAAACTATCTAGTCCAGTGGAAGATTTATAATACCCTATGACCTGTGGTAAGCAGAATAATGGCCCCACCAAAAATGTTCGTGACCTAATCCCCAGAACCTGCGAGTATGTTACCTTACATGGCAAAGGGAAGCTAACGTTGCAGGTGGAATTGTTTGCTAATAGAAAGACCTTGAAATAGGGAGAGTATCCTGGATTATTCAGGTGGTCCCAATGTATTCACAAGGGTTCTTAATAGTGGAAGACAGCGGCAGAAGAAGAGAGTCAGATGGAGATGTGACTATGGAATATTAGTCAGAGAGATGCAGCATTGCTGGCTTTGAAGATAAAGGAATGAGGCCACAATCCAAAGAATGTGAGCACTCTCTAGAAGCTGTAAAGGCAGGAAACAGATTCTCCCCTGGAGGTTCCGTAAGAAACACAGCTCTGCCAACACCTGGATTTTAGCCCTGAGAACAGTGTCAGACTTCTAATCTACAAAACTATAAGATAATAAATTTGCATTGTTTTAACCCAGCAGGTTTGGAGTAATTTGTTTCAGCAGCAATAGAAAACTCATAAATGATCCAGCACTTCTACTCCTTTGGAAATTCTCCCTAGTGTTTTCTTGGGCAAAATCACAAGAATGGGGGGCCAGCCCCATGGCAGAGCAGTTAAGTTCATGCACTGGGCTTCAGCAGCCCAGGGTTCACCAGTTTGGATCCTGGGCAAGGACGTATGCACAGCTCACCAAGTCATGCTGTGGCAGCACCCCACACATAAGAACTAGAATGATCTACAACTAGAATATACAACTCTATACTGGGGCTTTGGGGGGAAAAGCAAAAGAAAAGAGGAAGATTGGCAACAGAAGTTAGGTCAGAGCCAATCTTAAAAAAAAAAAAGAAAAAATCACAAGAATGTTCACAACAAGACTATTTAGAACAGAAATTTTGGAAACAATCTAAATGTTTATCAACAGGAGAATGAATATAAGAACACTGTGGTAATTTACATAATAGAACACTGTACAGTAATTAATACAAAGGACCTAGAGCTATATGTATCAACATGGATACATCACAAAACTTATGATAAATTAATGAAAAATAAGCTAAAGCATGATTAGTATAATATAACATTTGTTTAAGGTTCCAAAACATACAAAATGATATGATGATATTTGTGGATAAATACGTTGTAGTTAAAGAATAAATAAATGGATGGAAATAATAAACACCATTCTCAAGATAAGGACGACCTCTGAGGAGTGAGTGAATTATACAGTGCTTCACTTACATCTTAAATGCTTTATTTCATAAAACCAAAACAAAAGTCCGGAGGTAAATAAGACAAAATGTAAAGATCCGACAAGTACATAATGAGTAGATGACTATTAGATTTGTTAGTTACATTTTTCTGTATTACTGAAATATTGCATAATTAAAAACATATGCGCTCAAATGATGTATTTTCCATGTGTCCACTGGCAAACAGGCAACCTGATTCTTCCCAAGTTCACAAAAAATGATCTCACCCAAGGAAGTATCCCTATTAACTTGCCAATTAAAAGACAAAAATACCAAAAAGCAAATATCAATATTTGACCCAATTTCTGTAACCTTCTAAATGTACACTGAAACAAGCAGAGTTTTATTTTTCCTTTTATTTTAAGCAATTTCATCTTACGTCTGAAAGTCAAGAGGGAATTCACATTGGGAGGATTTCTTCTGTGTGTCTACAAATAGGCACACCTAGGTGTGAAGAGGTCTGTTTGTAAGTGGGTATTTACGAAATGGACCATATTAGCTATGCTGTCACCTTTCAGACAAAAAAGTGAGATGTTTCATTTAGAAGAACAGGGTTTAACCCAGTTGTGAAATAGACAAAATAACATTCAACTTATCATTGTCGAAACCTTCCATCAATAAAGATTAATAAAACTATCAGCTAAAGACACAAATATTGAGGGAAAAATATAAAACTACTTTTTGTGGGTTTTATTATTTATACTTTTATCAGACATGTTTCAATTCCTCCTTAAGTGGCAGTGTCTGTCTAACGCCCTGGGAACATTATGAGGAGATTAGGAAACAGCTATTCTGCTTCTTAGGAACATGTGAAAATGAGGGAGTGCTTTTGACTGCTTTTCCTCCTGAAGTGGAAAGCTTTATCTCTATGAAGCATTCATAACTTAAAATATTGGCACTAAGTTGCTTTTGTTGGAAGGAAAACATAAACACAAGAATAATGTATAATATAAATATAAGACATGGGTAAAAGTAGAAGCATTGTACTGCAACCCACTGTTATTCAAATAAAGCTTACTTCATCTCTTAAAAAGCCAAGGTCTCTTTCTTTTAAGCCTCAGAAAACTAAATTAATTATATTTAGTTCTGGGTTACACAGTATTTAATACCTATGCCCGCCAAAATGCCAACCACAACATAAAAGGCAATAATAGCAGCTCTAAAGAAAAGCATATGCCTTTGTTTTTCTGACCAAGCCAAGCCTAAGTCCAAATAAATTTATGCCTCCATCAACAATTCTGAATATCAAAAACGAAGCCTTGCCATATTATTATGCCAAAAATAAAAGATAAACATACTACTCCAGTTTCATTTACACAACACTATTTAGGATACTAATGGACTAAGAACTATTATCTAAGAAACAATGACTTAAGAATACCCAAGCCAGATATGATCTTATAATCAAAGCTTATCCCTTTAATTGACACCATGCATTTATGCAGAGCATTGCTGCTTACAGCACTCCAGAATCACGCAATAGTCCTTCTTCCGCAATAACGCTCTCTCTTTCTTGATCTCTTTCTCTTCTTTCCATTTCCTTTTCCTCCAAACAATCAGCATGAAGACCCTTTGGTTGGTGAATCCACATGCTTACATGTTTTCTACCTGCCCCTTCTCCAGAGAAATGTCATCTTGTTCCATTCACTTCTTCTGAGAGGTCTTCCTTGTCTGGCTAGGATCATTTCTTCTTTGAGCACCTACTTCTATCCCTTCTAGGTCAAGTTCCTTAAACTCAATAGGACAGGGATCTGTGAAACCACCTTGCTGCTTTTCTTTCCTTTAGAGGAAATTCTCCACTCATCTCTGACAGATTACCTCTACCTTAACACATCCCCTGTCAAAGACTCACCAAATCCATCTTATTGAAGAGTAAATTATAAGCATTTAAAAGATGTTCTCTACATTAAGTAGAGATATACCTCTCTGTAGTTCTATTTATTGGTCTACTTCATTCAGTCTTCCATGGGTGTTCCAGAATCTCTTTGTTATGTTATATAGTCATTCAATTATTTGAATGCTATAATATTTCCTTCAAATCTTAAATACCCTCTGTTCATTCAAATAAGCCTTTAACCCTAAGACCTTTAGCCCCATAAACATGCAAGTTCTTACTACCAATTGATGTTAACCTAAGATATAATTGGCATATGCCTGGATGATACATTGGCGTATAAGAAACAGCACAGCCCTCACCAGCTAGGTCAACCTAAAAGCATACTGCCACACCCAATCCCATCACATCATCCTCGGTTTATTCAAATTATTTATCTCCATGTGAAATTATCTTGCTTATTCATTGCTTCTTGTTATATGTCTCCTACCACCAGACTATAAACTCCATGAAAGTAAAGATGATATGTGTCTCATTCACAGGAACCAGAGAACAGTGCCTGGCATATGATAAATAGTTCATACATACTGTTGAATCTTCATACAAAATCTACCTAAAATATTGCTTCTTAACAATTTTCACCTAAGATATATATTCAGGACACTTACTGACCTAAATCATACAGTGCCTAAGTGGTGGCCATAAATTGTGGAAACACAGAATGAGTGAACCTTAGTGTTCGTGGATAGAGAGAATTCCCAGAGTTGGTGATGACGAGCTAAGTTCTGGAGGAAGAACAGGCAGATGTTCAAAATACATATTGATAATAAACACACATTACCACAATGTCTTTCTGTTTCATTTTTTTAGACTTTTGGAGGTTTGAGACTTCAAGAACTTTCAAAGAAAGGTATTATAGTTACATGGAACAGGATGAGTGTACATTGTGGAAGTAAGAAAAAGGATAGTCTAGGAACTGCTAGTTGATCGACTCAGGTGATGGCTGAGGAGAAGATGGGGAAGAGAAAGGCAAAGAGTGATGCTGGGAAGTTAGGGCAGATTGTGAAGAGAAGGGCAGTGGGAGCCACCAAAAGGATTTAAACAAGAGTATGACCTAATCAGATTGACATTTAGAAAAAAAATATGCTAGACTCAGCATGATGCATATTGCAGACGAAGGTATGACTAGGGGCAGAAAAACTGGGTATTAAGCTGCTACAGGATTCCAAAGAAGAGATGAGATGAGACTGAACTAGGATGACGGGAGTGGGGTTGGACCAGAGAGAATGGAGCACAGGGATATTCAGGGAGGCAAGACCAATAGGATCAAATGAGGAAGGGGTGAGTGAAAGGGGAAGTCAAAGACGACCCCCAAGGTTTCTGATTTGGTGAACTAGAAGAAGGTCCCAGTCACAGATATGAGGCATAAGAAATGAAGAACAGGGGGCCTGCCCAGTGGTGTAGTGGTTAAGTTTTCACACTATGCTTTGGGAGGCCCAGGGTTCACAGGTTTGGATCCCAGGCGTGGACCTACACACCGTTCACCAAGCCATGCTGTGGCAGTGTCCCACATACAAAAAATAGAGGAAGATTGGCACAGATGTTATCTCAGGGACAATATTCCTCAAGCAAAAAGAGGAAGATTGGCAACAGATGTTAGCTCAGGGACAATATTCCTCAAGCAAAAAGAGGAAGATTGGCAACAGATGTTAGCTCAGGGGCAATCTTCCTCACCAAAACAAACAAACAAAAAAACAAAAAAACAAAAAGAAATGAGTAACAGGCAGCTCAGAAGCATTCACTTTTCCTGAACTGAGGGAAGGAAATACGTCAACATGTTAATGCTTCCCTCTGAGAACTCGTATTTAGGTGATTTTATCTTCTTTAGCCTTTTAATTTCCAAATTTTCTAAAAAGAAAAAAAAGCATTATTCATAATCAGAAAAAGTTTTTATTTCCAAAATTTTTCAGTAAAGCTAGTTTTATTATTTTGTTTATTTACTTCTCATTGAAAAGAATGAAAGTCATTAAAATCAAAACCAGGTGTTAACAGGTAGACAGATTTAGGAGTTTGAAGATTTTTTTTTTTTTTTTGCATAAGTATAAATATAGCCAGCAACAGAAGACTGTGACACTATCAGGTGATCCATGTCAACTGGGGCTTTCTCCCTCCTTCTAATGAGATTATCTGACACAGGCCACAGAATTTTTGTGTAACGCCTACTGTTAGGATATGTCATGCACAGCCATACTCTGCACCAAATTAATAGGTAAAATAAAAGGGACACTTACTTCCTATAAACTAATTACGTTGCTTTCAATTTTTACTTAGTTATAGCAGCACCTCATCTTTTACTTACATACTTAATATCTTGACATGGTAATTTAAAAGATTCTGCCATCCCTGCCAATAAACAGAACTTCTTAGATAACATGCCATCTTCATAAAAACACTGACCACAAGCCTCACATATATATAGTTTCCTCAAAAGTATCAATGTAGTTATTTGCTTGGTAAGGGCTAACAAGTCAGCCATCTCCTGATTTCTTGGAGGAATTTTTTCTCCAGGTTTTGGAAAGAATTATTACTAGTATTTGCTACAAAATGCAAATACCACCGTAGAGATTTATTCATTCAACAATAGGTCTAGGTGCATGGAATATACCAGTTTACAAAAGTTAGGGGTCGAAAAAACTCCCAGCCTTCACATAGCCCACATTGGGTGAGAAAGCAGCAGAGGCTAGAGTTTTGGAAGCATCTCCCCTAGGTTGCTATAAGTCTAAAGTGGTTCAAAACCTATGGGATCTAAAGAGTGGAACTGAAGGACGTTGGTGGGACTAAATAATTACTAAATCCAGAGCTTCTGTGGATGCTGCTGATACAGTGAAAGATTTTAAGGGAAGAGGCCCCCTCAGCTTCATGCAATGTTTGCTGCTATAGGTTTACTCCACAGACTTGGGGGCAAGAAGTGCTGGAACCACAAGATGTGAACATAAAACTGAGCACTCTTGACCTGCCAAACCGTCTGGGAGGGGCGTTGACTCAGCTCCACATCAAGGGAAGTAAAATCCTGCAGCACTATGGGCCACCAGAGACAAAGGGCCTCGGAGAGGGTAAGCTGGGAGACAATCAGATTGGCCTGAGATGAGCTGGTCCCAGAAAGGACAAAACTATATGGCTAGTTGTCCCTTCTGCTCAAAGCAGAGGAACAGCAAGGAAAGTAACAGAACTCAAATTCTCTTGCATGATAAAGGAGGAACAACACAATTCTATGTGGTAATGATGTTGATCTCATCCCAGTAACAACAGAACAATGTCTCTACAGCAAGTTAGGGCAGTGCCAGAGACTCCAGTGCACTTAAAAACAAGTGTTTTTTTCAACAGGGAGAAGAACCTCAGGGGTAAGCATGAGAACTGCCTTGGGGGTAGGAAGGATGAGCAGAAGTGAGGAGCCCCCTCAGGGGTTTACTCTGCTCTAATTGATTATTTTGGAAGCATCTTATTTTTTAAGGGTAGAGTTTCATTGGGTCAAATTAACATACTTCTAATCCCTTCTATATTCCCTAAAATATGCTTATGAGGGTAGGGAAAAGGGGAAGACCTTTAGAGGTACAGGTTCTTCATAGCTTAGCGCCATCTTCTCTAAGAGACAAAAGAATAACGCCTACAGCAGGTGGGGGTGAGAATTCTTCAGACAGGACTTTTTACTCAATTAGGATTTAGGGGAAAAAGTCCTGATATAATAAAGGACTAGTGTCAATCCAATAAATTAAGAACCCAAGGATTTACAAGGGGAAATCATGTTTCAACGAACTGAGTGGGTGTTCTAGACCCTATCCAATATTTGCCCCCTGTATTCCAAACTCTGCTTACACTAAGATATTTAAGAAAACATTTTAATAAATAATATCTTAGAGCAGGACCAAGACTGTGGTTATTTCAACTTGGTAATAACGAAGTGACACAAGTAACCCAGAAGAAGGGATATATGAAAATGCAAAGAGGTGAAAGATGAACTCCAATCCCACCCCATGCTCCCTCACTACTCTGAGAGCCCTAGAGACTATCCAAGAGACAACACACATGAGCTCCAAATGCCCCAGCAGTTTAACATTTTATATGATGAACGAGGCTGTCTCAATATCTACACCACAAGTACCCGAGCGTCATGAAAATTTGCTCTATTTATTCAGAGATGCTAGTCCTCCTGTGGACTTAATATTCCTTTCTGAATTCCAGAGTTTTAAAGTATTTACTATGCAAAATTTCCAACCTAACAGCAGCTCAGGAAGCAGAGCCCTGCCTGTGGGCTCTCATGGGTTTTTTAGGCCCTGTGCACCTGGGATCAAAGGCAGGATTTTCAGATAATTTTAAAGCTCTTGCTAGGGTGCTTAGGAAATGTTCAAGGTTTTTAAATTTATCACCAGACAGGAAAAAAAAAATCTCTTTCAAATAGATAATTTTTCTGCAGTCCTGAAAGTACTTTTTAAGAAATCATAATCACCTCAGTCAGATGTACTGAAACCAGCAAGGGAATAATACAGTTTACTTTTGAAAGGACTCTGCAAAATACTCACTACCAAACAATAGAAGCTGTGCTTCAGCAGGGCCCTCGGTTCCATCTCAAAATGCTTAGTGTGAAGCCTAGCGTGGTTTGCTTGCTAATCAGGGTATACAACTTCTCACCAGCTGAAGAAGCTTGTTTTCATAGTGGCTGGTTTATTCTAAAGAAAAACGCTGCTCATTGAGAATTTTAGTTTTATGAAGGGACAGGAAGTCAAATTCTATTGTAGCCACTTGATTAAAAATAAATAAATAAATAATTTACAATTTGATTTACCATTCGAAATATGAGTGACCTCCAAATCAAATGCTGTGTCAACAGAACTGCTCTGTTTTATATTTGATATTTTATTTCTAAAGAACTTTAAAGGAAGAAGAACAAGATATAAATATATTCAGTGGCATATGCATATAGGTTAAATCTTTGGTACTGGAAAGAAAAATTAATTTTTGTTTTCAAAGTATTGCATACCAAGCAATAACATAAAAAATATTCTAAGCTATTATAATTAGATGGATGTAGTTATTTGCACAGCTAAATAAAAGGAAAATCTTGAAAAATCAATTGTCTAAACATAATTACTAACAATGTCTCCTACATAACACAAGGTATTGATGCAGTTTCCTAATTTTGTTTATTTGAATTAAAATAACAAGAGATGGGATGAAATCTGGATCTAGTCAAAGAGTGACACATAATTTGTTCTAAATTCTGGGGAAGAGGATATATTTTATTGTTTTTCTTATTTTGGTGTGCTCAAAGAGAAAAACCTGTAAAATAACTCACGTGCTGGTACTCCAATTTAAAAAGAATACAACAAAATCTGTATTGTTCAGTCTCTTCTTTAGACCAATTCTGTCTTTGTCTGAGAACACAGAGGCTATTTGCCTGCTGCCAAGAACCCCTAGTCAGGGGACTATCCTGCTGCCACTGGCTTCCCATCAGAGCCTCCTCTCTGCAGGTGGAAGGGCCACTGTATGTTTGCACATTTCACCGTGGCAAAATGTGAATTTTACCTGGGCAGTGAATGCCCTGGCTTTAGGGGAGGAAAGCCTGCATCCTGTCCTTGCTTTTTTCACCAACTGAGGTGGGCTAAGGCCTTGGACTTTTCCGTGGTCTTGTATTCGTTTTCTACAGTTGCTGTAACAAATTATCACAAATTTGATGTCTTAAAACAACATAATTTATTCCCTCACAGAAGTTTTGGAGGCCGGAAGTCCAACATCAATTTCAGTGGATGAAATCACGGTGTTGGGAGGGCCACACTCCCACCAGAGGCTCTAAGGGAGAATCTGTTCCTCGCCATTTCCAGCTTCTGACAGCTGCTGGTATTCCTTGGCTTGTGGCAGCATCACTCTGATCTTTGCTTCCACCATCACACTGCCTTATCCTCGTCCATATGTGTCAAATATCCCTCTGCCTCTCTCTTACAAGGATCTATGTGATTACATTTAGGGCCCACCCGGATAATACAAAATAATCAGAATAATTTCAAGTTCCTTGATTTAATGATATCTGCCAAGTCCGTTTTTGGCTATGTAAGGTAACAGTCGCAGGTTCCAAAGGATTGAGATGTGGCTATCTTATGGGGTGCCATTATCCAGCCTACTACAAGAATCTCACACAATCCAATATATTACAAAACATTTTGTAAAACCTGCCAGTTTACTTCTGCATGATGCTCACAGAAGAAATGAATAGCAAAACACAGTATGTGTAGATTATAAGTAAAGCATCACGTTACATAATTTCTTGGTGCCGGGGAGTAAAATAAAATGTTATAAAAAGTCCAGATTATAATGGTATGATGACGATATCCAATAGAATTAAATATTTAATATTCCTAAGCATAATTTTCAATCTCTAAAATACATCATTAAAAAAAATTTTAAACACATCTGATTACCATTTTAGAAATGGAAGATTACGAGAACTGCTAGTAAACACAGATATAATCATAACATTTATTTGTTGGGACTCTACCATGTCTCATCTAGAAATCATTATTCTAGAGAGCCAGTAAGGTGTAAGGAAGAATCAAGCACCCTGCATTGAGAGAGTCCAGATTTGCATCCCAACCTTGCCCCTGACGAGCTGAGTGACTTCAGGCCAGCACTTATGCTCAGTTTGCTAATCTGTGATGTGAGAGATGTCCCTGGGCATTTCCCTGCCAAACAAGATTCATAATCAAATAGACTTGAGCCCTTAATTCTTTGGCTGGTGCAAGTCCAAGGTAATCCTATCTCTTTTGCTACCAGTTCCTAGGGAGGCTGCAGCCTGTCTCCCTCTCTGCTTCTTGGGCTCTCTCCAGCACTGTGTACTTGGGCCAAGAGCCCAAATTTGCACAAAAATAACAATACTAATAATAATAATAAACAACTTTATCGAAAGCTTCCCACCATCTTGCTCTTTGGCTCTCTTTTTTCTCCTCCTTTCATCTCTATTCCACATTGCCTCCATCTCAGATAAACGCAGAAATTCCAAACCTTCTTATGCTACTATGCCATCTAGTTCTCGGTCTGAAGTCTTGGCACCAGTGACAAGAAGAGAAGCCCTTGAAAGGAGAGAGGGGGAGGAAGGCATGGCATAGGTCAGAGGCTCATGGTCTCCCCAGAACCGTTATCAAATTTGCAGACTAACACATTTCTCTTCCTCAGAGGAATTTTTACTTTTGTCAAACTGATACATTTTCTCCACCTTGTTACATTTCAAATGGGGCTACCACTACCAACTTAGAAAGGTAGTGGTGAGAATTAAAAGAGAAAATAGATGTAAAATACTTTAGCACACTGTCAGGCACATATTATGTACTCAGTAAGTATTATTGCTATCATTATTATTACTAACATTACTATTATGCCACCAGGATTTAAATTAGATCTGTTTAGATATGATATAAGAAAATCCAGTCAATATTCTTAAACTGACTATAAAAATCATTGAAGTCAGAATCATAGTTTGATTCAATGCTATAGTCTAAAGGGTTGTCATGCATAAAAACAAATGCCAATGAATTCCATTCTGAAAACAATTTTGCAGAGCTGTATTTTCAGTTTCTCAGAACTGGCCTGATTTTCTTTTCCCTGGGTGAACAGAATTCCCTCTGAAATCCCTAATGTAGCAAGTAAAGCGAGAATATTTCTGGTTTCAGTCAAATATTACTTGGGTTGAGGGTGGGGATGAGCATGGAGATGAGGCTGAGAACTAGAAACATAAATCTGATTCAGAATCACTCTCTGTGTTTAGGAATGAGCAATAACGTTGTTCACTAATGTCGACAACTTACAATTGATTCTCTTCTTTTCTCCTTTTATGTAGCCCCTGTAACTAATTTCTGCCTTTAAAGAATCATATCCAATTTCTACTGCTTCAAACAGGGCCATGCATGAGAACCTCTAAGCTATTTTCAATACATGAATTTTGATAATGACAGGTATAAGTACAGCTAATGGTGGAAATTAACCACTAGCTTCATTGGTCTCAATCCACCAGGGTTATAAAAGAACTTATATGGTCACCCAAAGGCTCATTTCTTTCCCTAGCAGTCCTTTAATAACACTTCTTAATTAATATATACTATGACATTAGTGAAAAATAATATGCTATCCAGCTGAATTAGGAATAAAGCAGGTGAATTTTGTACTGCTCAGCCACAGAGAATTTAGTCTCTGAAATACCAAGCCTCTTGGTAAGGAGACTTGAACTTTAAAGCAGTCCCACAGCATGAACACAGAGAACACTATGGTGCCAAGGAGCCAGCACAGTTACAGGAAACTTCCACAAGGTTATTCACACAATGGTTGTAATGGACCAATTCCAGGAGGGTGAACATTATAATCAAAGCTAAATTTTACTTTGTTGGCCCTGCCTGAGAAGGGGCACTCAGGCATTTACAAAAAACGTGAGTAGGGGTGTGTCTGTGGGGGGGCGTGGACATACATATGTATGTATGTATGGATGGATATGGATATATATATATATACACACAGATTTATAGATATAGATTTTTTAAAAGAGTGACTTCAAACAAGAAAATAAAATGTAATGCCACAAAAACGTTTCATGCTTCCCATAGCAACTTCCAGTAGTCAAATGGTTTTCTCTGAGTAAGTGGCATGAAAGCATTTACAGAACATGCTGCTTTCCCTTTTTTTGACAATAACCACTTTTTCCACTTGATGCTTTTGGTTATTTGATTCAAGTGCCATTTTAAATGCAAAACAACCAAGAAAAACTGAGCCCCTTAACTCATTAAAAAGGTGTTCATGTATACAGAATGTATTAAGTAGAAACATTCATATCTGCTGAATAACGTTTGTACCCTATAACTGTAAAACTAAGCCCAGAGATAATAACCAGGAAAACGGACATCACACACTGCTAAAAATAAGCTGATGCCAAAACTACCAGACTTAGCTCCTAAGTCTCCTTAAAATGACAAGAAGTCATGTTGTTTCTAGTTTCAAGTCACAGATATTTGACAAGTCTTCTCATATGTCACCTAGAATATCACCACTGCTTAACTAAAAACCCAGTGGATTTTTTTTTTTCTTAAGAGGATGATACGAGGAATGAACAGCTCTAAATATATTATGAGGTTCTGACATGTCCAAAGACTAAAGTTATTTTCTGTGATTAATTCTGGTTTTTACTGACAATCCATGGGTAATTTGGGGGGAATTTGTTCTGCTTTGAACCAAAGTTCCTATCTATGTGTTTTTTTGTTATTAATTTCCAATGCAATTCATGACAGAAGCTAAAGATGATGAGTTGAGGGTGGGGAGCAGAAGTCTGAATCAAGCTTTGCTTTCCTTGACAGACCACTGGACCTACTGTTTGCATGGTGAGCAGTTGTATCTGTATTGGGGATAGAGGATCCAGATAGGCCAGGGCCCAAAGTTCACAGCGAGGTGATTTAATTCTCAGAGTTATTTTTAAAAACCGTTAACCTTAGGATGCTTTACAAAAATAAAATTGAATAAAAAATACAGTCACTTTATTCAGGGGTGGGGGATCAGGATACACTGGGATTCTGATATAAAGGAACAATATCATTTGAAAAAGCTGTTCCTCATTGTCAGCCTCGCATGACCCCCCTCGCCAAAGACCGATTTAGGCTAAATTCTTTATTTTATGGATAATAAAACTAAAGTCTCACAGGTCCAAAGAACTCAGCCAAGGTCATTTAATAGCTCTATGCCACTTTCTCAATAATCTCACTTAAAAGAACATATTGTCTTCTTTGGAAATTATTCATTTCTTTCACTTAATCTGGAAGGTGATACTAAGTTTTTTGATGCCACAAATAATAGGCTAAAAACTTCAATCACAACTTTTGAGTATACTCAGATATGACAAAATATTTTGCCCACTATTCCTCATATTACTACAATCTTATGAGCATTTCTAAACACCTTGAATGTAGTTATATCTTACTTCTGTAGTTAGTAATTTGGAGACCGTCGTGGATTTTGGAAGCTACTAATTGTCTGAAGAAAAGAGAACGTCACTGGGACACATTGGCACACCAAAGGCAAGAAAAAGCCTTTAATTGCTGTGACTTGGGAGCAAAGAGAGGGAGGCAAATGAACATGCAATAGAGAATTTTTAAAAGGAGGCGTGTGAAGGTGTTAGAGAATGGAACACATTCAACTCTTATTTCTCTAAGTCTGTAATTACCACCTGGCCGAAAGAACAAGCAATGATTCTCCATAATCTATGTTGCCATTAGCTGAAATAGCTCTTAAACAGCTGACGTCAGCCTCTTCTTTGCCTAAAACAAATTGGGGAAGTGTTTGTCTTAAATTTTGACTCCAATTATCTATCATTACATTATAATTTTTAAATTTTGTATTGCTCAGATTACAAAGATCACAGATGAGTCACATGATACAGCTTGCCTGGACCTGCTTTCTTCGAGGACAGGGTCTCAAGCCCTTTGCTAGAATTAAGACATTCACTGCCTTACAACGGCCATGTTCACTCTCACCGCTCCCCTCCCCACCTTGCTCATAACATCAGTTTCTTTCTTTCTCTGGGGTATAGGAGTGACAATGGCCAAAGCTTTGGCCCAGGAAAGACACTGACTTTTCCTTTTCTGCCTTCAAAATATGTTTTCTATGACTGACTTCAGGCAGTGGCTCAGTAGTACACATTGTACCTCCTACTCCACCCCACAAGTGGTCTGGTCAAAAATAAATGAAGATTAATACTTCTTAATTTCTTTTCCTAAGTAGGAAAGAAGCAATCTCCTAATTTCCAAGAAACCGAGGAATTCTGATTGATGCTACCAATCTAGTTTTTCAACCATAACATTCTGATTTTCAGCAGACTGTAGATATCTATCCAGCAACCAAATAGTGCTAATGGCTATCAATCAATCAATCAGGTTGACACTAACAAGTGTTGAGCATGGAATTATTACTGTTCTATTTTTAAAGCAGAGACATCACTTTTAAAAAATAATTGGAATATATTTTGTTTTAGTCTTTTTCCTTACACATACCATCCAAAATTCCAAAATGCACACTCCCCAAGTTTTCCTCTTATTTAGAGGGACGTGAAAGCTTTATGCAATGTGTCTATTACATTACAAAGGTTCATTTGAGATTCCGAACACTAAGTGAAAGAGATCACCTTTGGCTAACAGACAAAAGAAGACCAACTGATGATCTGTAAAGATTCCTAAACACTGAACAATAACAAGTAACACGAAAGACAACTCTTCATCAATGTGAATTTGACTACTGCACTTGGCAATCTAGAAATTGTTCTGAATTTGGAAGTTGCTGATAGCCTGAAAAAAAGAAAAATAACATCACTGGAACAAGTTGGCACACTGAAAGCAAGAAAAAACCTGTACTTGTGGTGACTTGGGCAGAGGGAGGGAAGTAATGAACATGCAACAGAAAATTTTTTAAAAAGGCATGATACAGATGATCACATATTATGATTCCGCGTATATGAAATGTCCAGAATACATACATCCATAAAGGCAAAAAGTGGATTACTGGTTGCCTGGGGTTGCAGGGATGGAGGCATTGAGGAATGACAACTAAAGAGTATGGCATTTTTTGTGGGGGGGGGAGGGGCGGGTAACAAAAATGTTCTAAAATTGATTATGGTGATAATTGCAAAGTTCTGTGAATGTATATATGGACCACTGAATTGTATGCTTTAAATGGGTGAACTGTATGCTATGTAAATTATATCTCAATAATACTGGTACCAAAAAAAAAGAGGCCTATGAGGGTGCAAAATGAAACACCAAGAGAAGCAATTGCAAGGGAGTAATTTAGTAAGAGAATAAAACATTTAGGAATTTGGGCACTATGAACAGCATCACTGCCCCGCATGCCACTAATCCCCAGGCTTAACTTTCAATTCCTGGAGCCCACAGGTCTCTTTTCCACCTCAGGGCTTTTGTATATACCATGCAACATGTCTGATTCACTCTTCATCAGTTGTTTTGTTTTGTTTTGGTCTAGCCAAGAACTATTCATCCTCAACAGTAGCTCTCTCTTAGCTTAAACGCTACTTTCTCAGAGAGTTTAAGCCAATCTAGGGAGGATGTCACTGTTATTCTCTCATTTGAACCCTGATGCTCTCCTTCTTAACACTTATCTTAATTTGCAATCACATATTCACTTATCTTTACTTTTTTATTGGCTTCTCCTCCATTGACTACAAGCTTCATGATGGTAGGGGCCATGTCTGCTTTGTGCCTAGCACAGTTCAGTGGACAGTTTATGGAGAAAGTAAATATTTGGATAAATGAATGGATTAAGAATGGATGAGTGGACACCACAACAAATGCCTGGCAAGACTTCAGAAATTACAGATAAATGAATATGCAAAAATAGAAAGTAAAGCACTTAATCAAATATGATGATAAATTTAAATATTCCATTCCATTAAAATTCCAATATTAATATTGTATTAAAAACTGAATGGAATCGTAAGTCAAATGAAAAGTAGTTAAATTTATGTGTACTGCTATATGTATTGTACATTAATACAACAGAAACCTACTAAATACCTACCCATTTTAGGGGTTCTATAGGCCTATTAATTGGGGTTAAAAAGATGAATACAATAAGGTCCTCCCCTCAACAAACTTAAAATCTAGCATGAAAGAAAGAGACATTACAACTACAAAGAAAAGAAAATAATTCTACCCAGGCATGTGAGGGAATAATTTGTAGAGTATATACCAACTTAAAAAGTGCTTTCTCATAAAATTTGAGAGTTAAAGAAGCCCTAAGAGTTCAATAGAGATTATATTTTTGTTTTAGATGTAAAGAAATGTATTCCATGACTTATCCAATAGTCATACAAATAGTAAATAACAAAAGGACACAGGAACCCCCAATCTTCTTGCTCCAATTACAACATCCTTCTCTTCAACATATCTGAAAGGCTTATGGGCTTGTGTTGTGTTTTCTCTCTCATCAGAATGCACATAGAGAAAAATAAGCTCTGGAAATCCAGATAAGGCAATACAATTATATTATTTCTGGAAGACTATCTCCTAAAAGTCCTGTTCTCATAATGTTAAAATGGCAGGAAGGAAGAACAAGAAGGAAGGGAATGAAGGAGGAAGGGACAGAAAGAGGGAAGGAGGGAGGGGAGAAAGAGAAGGAAAAGGGAAGAGAATCAAGATTCAGATGCATTAATTATAAGGGAAAAGAGGCATGGCACAATTAAAGGCCCATTAAGAAGATATTTTACTTAACTCCCATCGTTAGGTGAAACATGCCATTCAACCCCATGAATGTTCCTGCCCTGTCAATAGTCAAATCTGAGTGCATTATTGCCTGCACAGACCTTGGAGAACAGCCTTTCCAGATCCACTGTTTCTATTCCAAAAGATGTGCCCATAGTTGAGGCGTTTTTTGTAATCTCTTAGCTATCCTAAGGTATCCTGAGAAGTAGTTCTGGAAAAGTTTCATATGGCTTGAGGCTTCCCACCTCTGTTGCAGCCAGTACCAAAGTAATAAAGACCTCAGAGGTCACCCAGTCTCGCCCTCGTTTTATTTTACAGATGAAAAAGGCAAGCGCCAGAGAGATGAAATTAGCTGGTCTATGTTACAGTTAACAACACACCATTTCAGCTTAGTAGTCCAAAAAGAGTTTGGTGCCCCTCTTAAATTCTTCATGGTAACTATATAATAAGACCATCCCTCTAACAGACCCAGTGTTTTTCCAGCCTAATCTCTGATTTTTTTGGTAAAGATATGTCTCCTAGAGTTTTGGCAGAGTATGAAAGGCCCTGGCTTGCCTTAGCTGCACTGAGAAACTCCTGGTCTACCGCCACCTTGGTATATGGCTAAGCAGTTAGATGCTGAGAACTCTGACTTCTCCAACTGTATTCTGATTGCTCAAGAAATCAAAAATTTACTGTCAAAAATGACCTTTTACTAAAAGTGAAAATATAGTTTCAGAATTGTTAGAGATGTCAATCATCTACTAAATTTTTCAGGAGTATTTTATAATAGTTTGCTTTGGAAATGCACCAAAATTGGTGTTAAGTGTGTGAAGTACACAGGAATCAAAGGCAAGAAAACGAACAACTATGATAATAGAATTTTAGATGAAAAAAATATATACAGTCACAAACTGAGGTTCAATGAGGAAAAAAACACTCCCAGAATAACTAAAAGAATGGTTTCAAAACTCTTCTCCATTTTCTTTGCATGGGGTCTGAAGTTCTGGCCTCTGGAGTTACTATGTATTAAAGTATTGGCTACAGAAGGTCTTGTTAAATAAACACGTAACCTGGAAGAAATAATGCACGAAGCCATAAGCTCTGATAAGGAGGTTAACCCGAATTACTTTATCAGATTAGTCTCTGGACACTTCAAAAAAAGTAAGATCCTCACTTAATGGTCCTGAGCAGGTAAACTTCAAACTAAAAAAGCAAAGAATGGAGTTTGCTGTGGTCTGAATGGTTGTGCTCCCCCAAAATTCACATGCTGACATTCTAAGCCCAAAGATGATGGTGTTAGGAAGCGGGGCCTTTCAGAGGTGATTAGGTCAATGGGATTAGAGTCTTATAAATCAGGCCCCAGAGAGATCCCTAGCCCCTTCCACCAGCAGAGGTCACAGCAGGCCCTCACCAGACACTGAATCTGCCAGCTCCTTGATCTTGAATTTCCCAGGCTCCCAGACCTGTGAGAAATCAATCTGTTGTTTATAAGCCACCCAGTCTATGGTATTTTGTTATAGCAGCCTAAACAGACAAGACAAGGTTAATAAACTAAAGCTAGCAGCATAGTGGGGGTCCCTGGACAGCTTGAATGCCTAGAGAAGGGGAGAGGAGAAAGGGGCGTTACTAGGGGTGCTAGATTTAGTAAATAATAATAATGATAATAATGGGATGCCCAATTAAATTTAAATTTCAGATAAACAACAAATATTTGCAGTATAAATATGTACCAAGCAATATTTAAGACTTATTTATACTAAAAAAATTATTTGTTGATAAGATAAAATTCCAGTTTAATTGGGCATCCTGTATTTTACCTGGCAACCTAGACACCAGTGAAGAGGAGCATAAACTCACAGGTCATATGACTTTGGTTCATATCCCAGCTTCACCACTGACCTAACACAAGTTCTTTAAATTCTCTGAGAATTGCTTGCAACTTAAAAGGATTGTTGCAAAGCCAAAATTAAATAATATTAAAATGCCAATGCATCAATAACTATTTATTTATCCTCTTGCCCTCATGTACTTAATAATTCTGTCTGGGGCTGACGTGGATTCAGAAAATAGTTTTTATGCAGGTTACTAATTTTATTCCCAACTGCTCCTCCTTGAACCCAGAGAGTACATAAGATGCTTAAAACCTTGGCTTATAATCAAACTACTGATATCTTTCACCCAAACCAAAACATAAGTGTGACTTGAGGAAAATGTTTATAGCAAATTGATAGCCAGCATTAATAAATCCCTTTCCCTCAGAAATCGGTAGTTTCCACAGCCGGATTGGACTTTCTGTGGCCAATAAACTAAATTGAAAAATCTCCAGCCAACTGTAATAAACACAGAATTGAAAGCTAATAAAACACCACAGGGCATTTCAAGGTAACTCAGCAGGAGAGAGCTCACCAATATAGATGTGTTTACAGATGGTGACTAAAGATATAATAATTAATCTGCTTTTGAACTAATGAACAAATCACATGCTTCCTTAAAATACAGAGCACAAAGCTCTTAGCTGCTAATTAAGTTCAGGAGCGGAATAAACACTTGATTTGCAGTAAAGGATAAGGCTCACAACAGTAATATACAGCTATCCAGGTCCTGCCTGTCTGACTCAGAAAAAAACATGCCCTATTCAGGATATAAAAACTGACGTGACACTATCATTCTCCTGTGGTTTTCAAGTCTTAATAAGATCCAGGATCATTTATTATTAGATGTAATGCACTTCCTTAAGGATCTTTTACAAAGGAATTACTCAAAATTGGTTATAAGAATGCTAAATGTAGTGTTTTAAAATAATAAAGATAATACTTAAAGCTTATACAAGTTCAACCAAGGAAAACAGAAGTGAATCACTATGAGAGATCCAGTAGATCACTTATTCTCTGTCTCCTTTATAAGTGTTTAGACTAGCTGACTATATGAATAAGTAAGAATTCCCTGTATAGAATTTAATGGAATCAGATTCTTACTCACAGACGCAAGAGGAAAGAAGGTAGGTAGATAGGTAGACAGACAGACAGATAAACAGACGATAGTCAGACCAGGAGTCCACAAACTACCACCAGAGGGACAAACCTGGCCTCTGGCTTCTCTTAGCACAGCCCACAAGTAAGAGTTGCTTTTACATTTTTAAATGTCTGAAAAAAGTCAAAAGAAGAAAAATATTTCATGACATGTAAAAATTATATGAAATTGAAGGAAACGCAAAGAAGTTGCCTATAACTAAAGCGTCATTGGAACACACTCCGTCCATTCGTTTACCCTCCATCTTTGGGGCTTTTGCTCTATGGTGACAGAGTGGAACAGCACTTAGAACACAAGCCATATGGTCCACAAAGCCTCATATACTGTATTACTTTCTTGTCCTTTGCAGAAAAAGTCTGAGGACTCCTAAGGTAAATGGATAAGGACATAACACAAACTGTAATCATCTACGATCCACACATCCAAAAAGTTTTCACTAGAACTCTAAAGCATGGTAATTAAAGTCACCATAGTACTTTAGAATGTATTATCATTTAAAAAAAACATATTTATCATGAGCCAGTACTTGTCTTATTGCTACATCTGATTATCTGCATACTTTCCCTTAGCAAATGGACTTTCAGGAAAGGCCCAGGAACTTGGGCTGCAGCAGGACTTCTGCTGAGCTCTCCCTCTCCTTCCCTCATTGCTCACAATCTCTGACGTTGCCTGCACAGACTCTTCCTTTCTCCAGTCCTTGATCCTCACCCAACTGCAGCCAGGCCAGGGCAGGCTCCCAGGGAGCAGGAGTGGATATGGCTGAGACAAAGGGTAGAAGACGGAGGGTAACCTCATCTCTCAGTGCTCCTGCAGCTGTTCTCAGTCGTTGATCAATCTCTGCCAATACACTTTCTCCTTCCTCACCAAATCCGGATATTTCTCAGCAATATAAGTAGATCTTACTTCAGTACTTTGGATTCAAAGGAAACACTGTTATTCTCTTTATGCACTTTTAACTTTATAGATTTAAGAGAAAAAAGTGGGGGAAGTGAAGAAGCTCCCTCCACACCACCACCACCATCCATTTCCTCTATTGCTAACAGTATAAGAAAAAAACATCAGGAAACATCAATCAACTTATCTGTCCGTTTTGTGGCAGAAGTATAAGAAAAATTCAGTGAGATTGTGTCTTGTTTTAGAATGGGCAATGGAAAGACAGAAATGATCAGGAACAACACCTGGGGGCAGGACCGCTGAAGGGATCAGATCAATCTCTTGGATTCTCAAAAGAAAAGAAAATAAGTGATATGAACCAGCCAAGGCCAAGAAAGCCCCACAGGAGTTTACACTATCAGACAGCCTTATGTGTCTACTCCATTCCTACCCCAACCCCCAAAGCTTTACCAGGACCACAGCTTATCCCATGGAATCACAGAGAAACATAAGAGAGCTGGGACGGACTGCTGAAGGTTCACTGCAACATCCGCTGTGCCTAAAATACTGCTTGTAACAAAGTAGATGCTCAATAAACATTTGTTGAATGATAAATTGAGGAATAAACGAATCTATCCTACCCTCTTATTTTATAGAAACTGGAGTCTGGGGAGGGAAATCACATGACTATTTCAAGATCACAGAGCTGGATGGAGAGAGCAAAAACAAAATCTCAGATTTTATGACCTTCCCCTTGCCCCAGACCACTGCTCCCTAGTGGCAGACAGTGTGGAAGACATGGATGACATTCGCCCAACAGACATTCCACTTTCTTCTTTGTCAACAGATCTCCAAATGAGTTTGGCAACATGCTCAGAGAAGGTGGGCAACTGCGCCACCTCCCAGAAGATGAAATATAATTCTTCTAAAGCTTAGGCTGTAAGCTAGTTCTAGGAATCTGATTTTTGGTGGCCAGTGATTGGTTTAGGAGCAGGCTTCCGACTCAGAGTTTGGCCAAGGGTATGTAAAGAGAAATCTACTGAGGGCAATATTTTCCTACTTAACAAGACCAAGAGACCACTCATCAGTCTTTCACCTCATCAGAGTTTGTTATGCAAGGTCAAGCTTCTTGTGCCTCAGGGAATATCTTACAACCTCGAGATTATAAAGATTTCAAAGAACCTACCCTAACCTAGAACCTTGACTTCACTGAGCTGGTGAATTGACCAATGCTGAAACTGCCTGTTCCAGACTTCTTATGAGAGAGAATAAACCTTATTATTCAAATTGAGTAGTCTCTTGCTTGCAGCCAAAAGCAAGTTGAATCATGTATCCACCCTTGGAAGATGCCCCTTCCCTGCTTTAGCCCCCATCCTGCTACAGTCTTCAACCCAGGTCATGGGAATCATAGACAGCATCATGAGAAAACGATGCTGATTCTCATTGCCAAGATGGCGGGAGGACTTCAAGTGCCCAGCTCAACCCAGTGAAGCTCTAGTCTATTCCAAGCCAAACTCTAAATGCATTTTCCCAGCAGAAATATTATTATATATGTTGTGTGGGCCCCATGATGATTTTAGAGCAGAAACTGTACAATATGGTTTAAATAGGCTTTTGTGGGTTGGCCTGGAAACCTAACATTGTTTCTATGGAAAAATGTTTCAAACTCCAAACAACGCTGTTCCAAATGAACTTTTGAATGCAACCTGTTTTAAATTAGGGGGTTGCATATTTATTTATAATTAAAATACACACGGGTGAAACTGAGTTATCAGCTGCAAAAATCACATTTAGACTTCTAGCTTTAAACTGATCAATGCCCCTTTGCCATTCTGGATAAAATAGCTCTGAATAAAAAGAGGTTGTGACATCTTGCAGTACCAGATAACAATGCAAAATCAGAACTAAGATAATCTACTGGCTTCCATTTTAAAGTAATTTTCTGTTGGAGGAGGATGTTACCTTACAAATTAAATAGCGCCTGTGGTGCCAAAATCTGTCATTGTAACCAATGTGTCTTTAGGGCCACCGGGAAATATTTCAAGCAGTAATTTTACTGAGTGTATGAAAACCTTGCCCCAAAATAAAGAAAAAAAACCCAAATAGCAGAAATATTTGTATTTAGGGATAAATCCAAATCCTCAGAGTTTTGTGTTCAAGTCAACCAACAACTGTAACTTGGACCCCTCTAAAAATCTCCATATCTTCATCCAGATACTAGAGATAGGTCAGGGTATAGTAGAAAAATTACTTCCTAGGTATTGTAGCGTTTTTACCTCTATTTACTCAACTGTAAAATGAAAATAACACCATCTAGGTCCCAGCGCTGTTGTGACATTTATATGATATAGTATCCCCCAGTGCTGTGCCTGAAACCCAGTAAGCACTCAGTAAGTGTCAGGTCCATTACTTTCTATCCTCTTCTCTCCCTATAAGAACACTGCCCTCATATAACATATCCAAATTCTCACCAACCTACACATATAACTACCAGAGTTTATTCTACTGGTAAATATGCATATGGTCTCTAAAGAAAATCAAGTCTAGCATAATCTTTCAATTGTATGTGAAAATAAAGTAACATTTCTCTCTGCCTTCTATAAAATATTATGATTGAATGCTACGGGGTCTTTTCAATACTGTAATTCCCGTAACATATTTAAATTCTGCTGAAACCATGGATCTTGATGTTGGCTTTTGGGGAACTGGCATGTTGAAGGGGTAGCTTTGTTTCATAAAAGACTGAAAAAGAAGCAAATTAACAACTGTAAATCAAATCAAGGTTTGATATGATATAGAGAATCTCATCTTTTCCTCAAGATCTCCTCATCTTTTCCTTGTGAACCATTGTGTTTCAGAGTGTCCAAAACTATTCCCAATAATACTGTAACTTTTTTTTTACTTAAAAATAATAGCAATGACTAGTGAAGGCCTATGAAAATAATGATGTTTACAGTTAATATAAGGTAATAAGATTAGACCTCAGTGTTCTTAATGCTTTGAAATTAACATCGAAAAGCTGGAATTCATTCTTTCAGTTAACTTGACTGCCACACTGAGCATATCTCTGTGTATTGCTCCCTTAAAATGTTCAATTTTTGGATGCTGATTAGAAGCTGTCTGTTTCAGCTCTTCTACAAATAATTCTGAAGCGTTATTTTCAAATTGTTATGGTGCTCACCTTACCTTACTGCATGTCCTGTCCCTTCTCTGTTTATTAAATCTACCAGTTGACAGAATAAACACCAGGTCAATCAAAGAAGTGCCTTTGTTCTATGCGATTATTGTGCAAAGCAACTGAAGCTGCTGCTCTAAGTCTCCAGAATAAACCCTACTCTCTGTGCAAGTGTAAAACTCTAGGGGCAGGTATCACCCTACCTAGGGCAGCTGTCTGTATTTATCAATGTACAAGTCCCAAAATACACTATTCAAAAAGCGATTCAGGGGCTGGTCCAGCGGCATAGTGGTTAAGTTCACACACTCCACTTCAGCAGCCCGGGGTTTGCAGGTTCGGATCCTAGCACCTCTTATCAAGCCATGCTGTGCAGGCATCCCACATATAAAATAGAGGAAAGATGGGCACAGATGTTGGCTCACGGCCAATCTTCCTCAACAAAAAGAGGAAGCTTGGTGGCAGATGTCAGGTCAGGGCTAATCTTCCTCACCAAAAGAAAAAAGAATTTTTTTAAAGGCAATTTAATATTCTGGCAAAAATATATTATCATAGAGGGATGAGTCTTGTTAATTTTCCTAAGCCACACTTCCAACTCATAAAATGTAAGTTTTCAAATAAAATAACTTAAATTAACTTTTCCCCACCTCTTACACTCCAGTAACCTTATTTATCTGTCAGGCTTTATCCAAAAATTGAGATTTATCAGTGACCAAAGAAGTAAATAAAACAGCTTCCTCATAGGGCTCTCCACACTTCTCTCCTCACAGTGAACTCGGCCTTTCCCATGTCTCTGTATCTTGTTATGCTTTAAGTCCAAAACACCCAAAATCTACCTTACTGCCGGCATGGAAGTAAACTCTCATCCTTAAGATCTACAAAGAGTCTTCAATTCCTCACCAAGCAGCAAGCTTTACAAATCACCATCACGCCCAAGAGAAGAACAAATCAAATTGCTTTTGAAAGATACAAAGAGAAGCAAAAACCAAAAGCTCTCATTCTTAATCTAAAAACAATGCATATGTATGAGCAACACTAAACTCTAAATATACATTTTGTATTTCACCCACACTGCTTATGACTACAGATTTTTGCCAAAAATATTACATTTAAGTATAATACCTCAACTTTTTGAAAATCTCCAAACCCCCTGTCTTTCTTTCCCACTGCCTACCCCCAGCCCAAATATATTACTATAAACTTCTCCCTAAAAGACACAAAATCTTCTTATATTAAAGATGAAGAAACTGAGGTGAAGGACACTTCTCAACATAGAAAAACACCCAAAAGGTCTATATTTTGGGATCATTTCTTAGTTTAAGAGGAGCAGGCTTTAGAGACTAAGTTGGAATGCTCGCTCTGTCCCCAAGGAACTGTTTAACACTGAGAAATTGACTTAACCTTTTTGAACCTCAGCTGTAAGGTGGGCTTAACATCTTCTATGATCACCATGTATATAAATTACATACGGGACTGGATATAAAGCAGAGTTTCTCAGCCTTGGCACTACTGGCATTTGGGGCCAGATAATTCTGTTGTGGAGGCTGTCCTGTACACTGTAGGATGTTTAGTAGCATCCCTGAGCTCTATCCAAGAGATGCCAGTAGCACTCCTCCCTTCTGTTGTGATAACCCATAATGTCTCCAAACATTGCCATATGTCCCAAAGAGCAAAGCCTTCCCCTATAGAGTATTGGTGGGTTACCTGGCCCATAACAAATGCTTTCTTACATAATGGTAGTAGTCACCATTACTGTTACCTGTTAGATATTGTTTTCCGGATAAAAATTGTGGTACCATTTGCATTTCAAACTTCCTATATATTACCCATGAAAATGTTGTTTGATGGCAAATACAGCAAGCACAGCAAGGTCATGGCAAACATCCAGAGGGTTGATCAACACTTCAAATGCATTCTCAATATGACACCTATGGTCTTTTGTAGGAAGAAAGGGAATTCGTGGGAAGTTAAAGGGAATGTAAAAACCCACACTTACTGCCACATGAAGAAAGTTATTGCCACAAAGCTCCACTTTCTAGTCCTAACGTTAATTTGTAGCAGACCTGTGACCAAAAATACTGACACACTTACTCCCAGTCCAACAAATATTTCACTTCACCGTGACAGGTATTTAGGGAAAATCCAAATTAGACAGTCAGACTTTCCAGTGTCTATTCACTGTTGAAGTGCGTTTTCCCAGTAAATCCTTCTGGTAAACTGGCTAAGCTCTTCAAACTCTCTTCCTGTTTCCTTCACCATACTGCCCAGTTCTTCAGGAGACTGACAGTTCTCTAGGGTCTAGAAGACAGAAGACAAATTTAACCAAGTTTGGGTAGCAAGAAACCAGTAGCTTCCGTCTCTCTACTGTGCCACAACAAACATTTTTTATGGCAAACATTCTCAGCTGAGATGGAACAGACAGTCTTTCATATTTTACTTAACCGACATACATCACTTGGTCAGATCAGTTTTGCCTGCAAGACCTACTCAAACATTACTGCTTGCTGTATTTTCTAAGAATTTTTAGTACTAGAGGTATCTGACACAGTGTCTATGCCTTCCAAGGAAACAGCATGGAATGGACTTATTAAGCACTCTGATTTCATAAATAACATCTTTTCTACTGTAAGGTTGTAACCTACCATTTACTGAAAGGTCCATGTTAGGGGTAGATTGTCAAGTTTGTTACCAGCTTCTTGAACGGGAGAATATACAGCAACCAAAACGTTAAGCAGGAAGCATTCAAGTTTTGCTTGGCCCTAATTATGATAACTAAGCATAAGTTAGCCTAATTCTAGAATAGTTTTAGATTAAATATTCTGAAAGAAGCCAAGTTCATCTTTGATATCCCCATGCTGATGCACCTGGGGTCCTCATGGTGTGCTCTATCCCTAAGCCTAACCTATTCAATTCAGGATACCATTTTTCAGATGTTTCTGGATTTCCCATACTCACCTATCTTGGCCAGTATCCTCTCACCGCCCAGGTGCTCAGCTTCCAAAGTTGATCATTAATCTGATAAATTAGTCCATGTCACTGTGTTAATGGTCTTCTCTAACAAGAATGAAAAATCAACTCTGGAGGCAAAATAGACAAGGATTTGAAGACTAGTAATCTTGACCAAGTTACTTTTCTAAGCCTCAGTCTGTCAGCTGTGGAATAACAGTATCCCCTACCTCACAGGTTGCTACACATAATGCAATGCCTAGCACATGGTGAACATCAATAGTGGAAATTATATCATTAAATTCCCCTATCATATCTTAACTTGAAGTAGCTCCAACAATGAAATTTTCAAGCAAGCTAGAAAATAAGGAAACTATGTTAATTTTAACAATAAAAAAGGGATAAAGTATAACAAAGAAAAAGAATTTAAAAAAAGAAAACATGGACCCTCTATTCTGCACATGAAGAAACTGTGACATGGCCAAAGTGAGAATACCACGTTGATGTAACATCCCTTTCCAAGGCTTTCACCCCTTCTTTCTCAGATTAAATTAAGTTAGGTATCTGTTGTTACCTTTCCCATCAAGGAACCATGAATACTAACACTATTTCAGTTCTGACTCCCATCTTCAAGTCTCTGAAGGGACAAGAAAAAGTGAGAAGTCACAGAGAAATATTATTGGCTCATTTGTAAAGTAGAGCTATAATAATAATAATACATTCCTCAAAGGATTCTTATGAAAAATAAATGAAATAATACATGTTAAGCACTGAACCCTGGGCCTGGATGGGGAAAAGTCCCATTAATGTCAGCTTTTGTTATTACTCAGATGTGTGCAAGATCCTCACTTCACCAAAGAAGCAAATGAGAGCCAGAGAGATTAAGTAATGTCACAAAAGTATGTGATGGAGGGGGAAATAGAACTCAGTTTTCTGATGTTTATGACAATAACATAGAGACAAGAAGGAAGATGTGAACTACAGGAGAAAGAGCAAATCCGCAGAGCACTCCCACTGACTCTTCCCATCATTGCTCCATTTTTACCTCTTGTATTAGTTTCCTAGGGCTGCCACAACTACTACAGATTAAGTGGCTTAAAACAACAGATATTTCTTCTCTCACAGTTCTAGAGGCTAGAAGTCTGAAATCAAGGTGTCAGCAAGGCCATGCTCCCTCTGAGACTCTGGGTAGAATTCTTTCTTGCCTCCTCCTAGCTTCTGGTGGTTGTTGGCAATCCTTAGCCTTCCTTGGCTTGCTGCGGCATCACTTCATCTCTACCTCTATTGTCATAAGCATTCTCCCTGTGTGTCTCTGTTTCTCTCTCCTCCTCGTCTTATAAGGACACCAGTCATATTGGATTAATGGCCCATCCTCCCCAAGGATGACCTCATCTTAACTTGATTATATCTACCAAGACCTTTTTTCCAAATAAGGTCACTTTCTAAGGTACGAGGAATTAGAACTTGAACATCTCTTTTAGGGCAACACAATTCAACCCACAACAGCTCTCTCATCTGGAGACATTTTATTTTGTTTTGGTTTGGGGTTTTTTTTGGTCAGTCCCAAAGCTACAAATGTGAAGTTCACTGAAATAATATTCATGCTAATGGACCAATTCAGAATTATTGTAACAAAAAGGCAACTATGTCTACTTAACCATGTTTACTTCCCAAGCTCATTAGTGGTTCCATGTGGTGAGAAAAATTTCCCACTCACTGTATCAAATTTAGCACATTTATTTAGTCTGAGTCAATGCCTGAAATATCCTTTCATACATTTAAGCCAATTTTCCCCAAGGTCATGCAGCAAGATAGAAGTCACAGATCTTTCTCCTGTGAGTCAATCACTATAAAACAGCATTGAATCTGGGTGAAAAGGAACTAGGTGATAAAATGTGCCTGGAATAATACAGACTTGATTTTTTTCCATGTAACAAATTTGTATTACATTTTGTTTTATACACATTTGAACTAAAATGAAAACACCACTGGTCTAGACTGAACTATAATTTCATATGAATGTTTCTGTAATGAAGTAGATTATTTTTTGAGACTGAATAGCAATCTCATTTTGTTTCCAATCACAATTCACAGCATAAGGGAGAACGTATTACTTTCTGTTAACATCCTTTAAGCAAAATAGTTTTTGAAGAATAAAAATGATCACTTTTCCCTCATCACAAAATGTCAGCAAGTAACATAAAACAAAACTTTTCTAATCAGGCATAATCTTACATCGTTGCTGAATTTTTGCGTCAGATTTTCTCAGCCTGGAATTTTTTGAATATATATTTGATTAATTTTGACAGAAAAATTCACTCAATCACCTAAAAAATGAACTAATCTAAGTCCTGGTCATATGTGCAAGATGCAAATCAATTTCTATCAAATTTTCATCAACTTACACCAGAAAAATAGCTACCAAATTCGATCTAAAAGAGGAAAGTTGTCTCTCAGCATGATACCATTAAGAAATGTAAGGAGGGTTTTCTGGAATTTTACAATGTAGATGAAATTTTCTCTTTAGAAATAAATATTACATTTCATAGAAAACTATAGCAATACAAGTCAAACATGTGACTAACTACATACAAGCAGAGTAGTGAAGTGGTTATGGTCCACATGCAGTCAGCTCAGATTGCCTGGGTTGGCAGCCATGCCTTGGAAGCTGTGAGAAACTGAGACAGCTACTGAATCTCTCTAATACTCAGTCAATCTCTAATTCTCGGCTGTAAAACAGGGATGATGAAAACAGCACCAACATCTAGGATTTTAATGAATAATAGATGAAATGACTATAAAATCTTTGGCATAGTGCCTAATTGTTATTATTATTAAGAGCACAGGTCCACACCTGGCAGATGTGGCAAACTGCCTGGTTTCAAATCACAGCTGCTATGAATTACTGATATTGAAACCTTGGGCAAGTAACTTAACCTCTATGAGTATTAGATTCCTCAAAAGGGGAAAATAATAGTAACTACTTCAAGGATATCAACCAACATACATGAATCACTTAGCCAATACTGGAATACAATAAGATCTCAGAAAATATATATATCTCATATATCTTTATGGTAGAATTTAATTCTGCAAATAATTTAATAATTGGCTTTTCATTTACGTGCACTGCAAATTTTTTCGTCGTTTAAAAACTATTCTCATAAGTCCAAACAAAGAATTATTCTATGCCTAGAGGGTCAAAAATATTTCATTTTTGCAGGTGTAAATAGTGCGAGATTGATCTAGACATGGATTTTAGAAATATAGACACTGCAGATTCATTCTCAGTGCTCCCAAGTAGTCCACAAACAGACAGTTTCTTAAATTTCGATCTTTTCTAATATTTTTTAGCCACAAAAAAAGAAACATATTTCAAACAAGAAGTCTTGATGTACGGTCCCACACCAACCAGAAAACAACCCAATAATGTACACAGCTATACTTGTTTAAATCATTCAGATACAAAAAGTATTATCAGGCTGATCTCAGATTACTTTCTTCCTTGCTGAGCTTTCTGACAGGAGCCTTCCCAGCAGCCATATTCGGTACTAAGATGCTGTTAACATTGGTTCCCTTTCAATTTCAGGGTCTGTCTTATTTCCTGGCCTGCTCTATCTAGATTGATATTGAAAAATGGATCCTTTTCTCCAGAAGTAGTCTAGATGGGGGCCAAGAAACTTTCTTCTAGGCTAGCAGGTAAGGAAACCAAAAAGGCTGCTTCCCAGGTAAGACAGCCTTATATTGATAAGTAACAGAAATGCAAATGTTGGATCTATACAGGACTTGAGATTCTAACCAAAGCCATTCTCTACCAACTCCCTCTATAGGTGCTGGGAAGCTAAATATTCACTTTCCAAACTCTCCTATACCTAGGGGTGGCCAATGAGATCTAAGCAGAACTCAGCCTAGGAAATGTCTCTAAAGCTTTTTCTTACATGATTAAACAGGACACACGTTCCTAACACTGTCTCGTCCCTGCCTCCTTCACCCTTTTTCTATCTTGAACATAAACATGATCTTTAGACCAGCAGTAGCATCTTGCAACCATGAATCAATCAACAAACACAAGGTCCAGCTGCCTGAGCAGGGCCACAACAGTGTTCTAACTCTAACAACACTAATACAGAGTGAAGAATTATTCTTCCAAAAGTCAAGGCTAAGCCTTCCACATCCTCAGCCAGATGAATGAGGTGCTATTAGACTGCAAAGGAAGTAACCACAGTGTTAGGCTCAAAAATGAGAGCTATAATAGTAATTGAGGGCCAGTTGCACGTAATATTCAATAGCAATACCCATATTTAGCATAACCAGTGCCAGCACCTCCGAATATTTAGGATAATTAATATATTTTGAGACAATAGACCTGAAAATACTTTAACAAAAGTCCTATGAAAATATAGCATAGTTCTTTACTATATTTCAATTGAGAGAAAAATAAAGACTGAATTTTAATAGTGGAAAACCAATAGAACTGAGACAGTGAGAGCAAAATGTTATGCATTTCTTTGATTGAAGCATACATATAAATATGAGTGTGTTAAAAGCAAGAATCCAAGCGAAAAAGTCATAAATTATAATGCTGAAGAAAGTCATGTTCCAAAATAAGACTTGTTTTCTTCAGCAGTCTGGATAACATTTTACCTTGTGTTCAAACTATCCATGCGTGCAATGAATGGAGTTTAGTCAACCTCAAATTATACCCCATTTTTGATCATCCTGTGGAAATTCAACCCGTGTCCATGGAAATGCAGCAGTACATTGCAGAGCTAAGTAAAAGAAACAATAGTTGGCATTTAAATGCATAAGGTGCCTTTAAATTGTCTTTCATTTTATTGAAAAGTCTCCACCTAGAAAAACAGACTAAAAATACAACACAATATTTCAGAGGTTAAATCATCATGAAAACTTGCCCTGGTCAATCATAGTATTCACTTCTTATTCAATCATTTATTCATAAATTAACTGAGACTTCTCTGGGTTTCTTCTCTTGAGCTCATCCTGCCCTCTTCTTAAATTACAGTTCACTGATGTAAATGATTTCAACGTACATGTACTTAAATTTATCATGCTATGTTACCATTCCTCATCCCTACAGGATAGGGGTGCTCCCTGTGTTCAAGGTTAAGTTTCTCATGATGGCCTGTATTCTTATTTCCTCCCACTTCCTTGTCATCTACTTCCAACATTTATTTCTACCTTTTTCTGCACCATCAATTTCTCCCTCTCTATGGGCTTCTCTCTTTAGGGCTATAAATCCCTTGGAGCAACAATACAAACAAAAAAAAGTCCCCAAACCTGCAAATGTCTTCTGGCTACCCATATACCTAGTACCAGGGTAACAACCCTTGTGTACCATGCTTTTCCAAAGAGTAAATCTCACTTGCTTCCTCACATCCCATACATATAGCCATTGTGTGCTGGTAAATGTTTAGCAATTGGCTCGCATAAAAATAAATATGCATATGCATGTATATATGTATGTATACATAAATATTTATTATAAATTTTACTGATATAGATATAACACACAATTTACACATAATAATAAAATATACAATAATCTTTACTGTAAATTCCATATAGCCAACTGTTTCTTACAAAATGCTTTCACTGATATTTACCAATTCTGGTATGTACTGACATTAATGTTGGTTGATATTTTCTTTTGCATTAATAAATGAAATTAATGTGAAACAATGAATATGTATGTCAGAACATCTCTTGTTAACCAATAATGGCAGCCACTTCTTTGTTGAATAGGATAATAGTTTACATATTTGGAGAATATTTGGAAGAATATTTCCTCAATTTTTTGTGCTATTCACAATGTATTTGCTACATATCCAACATACTTTTGAGTTTAGTCTGCATTATTATCAAACTCTCTCTCTTTCTTAAGTCTAGACAATCAACAAAATAAAATCTCTGATTTGTAGTATTTGCCAATTTCCCTGGTGTAAATACTCTCACTAAGGCTAATTTCAAGATATCAAAGTGAAGTCAACACACACAGACTTCAAAAGGGTTGCACAGGGGGCTGGCAGGGTGGTACAGTGGTTAAGTCCATACGTTCCGCTTCTCGGTGGCCTGGGGTTCGCCAGTTCAGATCCCAGGTGCAGACATGGCACAGCTTGGCAAAAGCCATGCTATGGTAGGCGTCCCACGTATAAAGAGTAGAGGAAGATGGGCATGGATGTTAGCTCAGGGCCAGTCTTCCTCAGCAGAAAGAGGAGGATTGGCAGTAGTTAGCTCAGGACTAATCTTCCTCAAAAGAAAAAAAAGAAGAGATGCGCAGTAGCACACCATTATATAGTACATCCATCATTTAGATAAAATAGACATAAATAACCTTACGAGCATAGATAACAGGAAAACATAGTAAAATAATTAAGGAGGAGGAGTTTGAATATTTATTACATTTACTTTTAATATAATTTATTTAATTGTAAGCATACATAATTTAATTTTCAATAATGGCTATATTTAACAACCAGCTTGCACAATTCCTGAAAATCTAACAATCTGGCTCTCACAAGTTACTGCAAGCCAACTCTAGCACACCACCGCATGGAAATATGGCTTGCACATCTACCACACTACTGTATCTGCTCTTGCTAGAGCCAGCATGGACTTGCAGTTCTAAAGCCATGGAACTTTCCTATACCTATCTCATTTGACCTCTCTGCCACACATTCCCAACCCTTTCCACATGACTTTCAACTACTCTGGCATTCTTTTCCAGATTCATCTGAGGGACTTTATTCATCCAACATTCTCCTTAAATGTTCACGTTATTCTAACCTCAGCCCTCTTTCCTGCTCATTTTGCAAACCCAGTCTAGACAATCTCACTAATGGCTTCACTAAAGCAACTTATTTACCAACGATCTCCAAATCTCTCCCACTTAGCAGACCAGGCTGTTCTGCTCATCTCCAGAACGGATTACACATTGCCTTATGAGTTAGGTCCCCTTCTTATTTACTTACTAATTAAGTAATTAGTTGGGTAATTATTTGCTTATGTCTCTCCTACTAGGCTGAAGCTGCACAGACACATGGAACATCGTGACTCTTTTCTTGCCATATCCTCAGAGTCTAGCACATTACCTAGCACAGAGCAGTTCCTCTAGGAATCAATGAAGGTATACAAACGAATAACGAATAAGCATTTCAAATTCAACAAGTACTAAACAGAATTCACTTGAAATGTGTTTCTCTCCTGAATCCCAATCACTCCGAATGGCACCAATATCCACCCTACCCCATCTAAGAGAATCCCAGACTTCCCCTTCTCCTTATTCTTCTTATCCAGTCATTCATGACAATCTACCTCCCAATCTCCTGAATATTTTCCAAAGTTGTTCTGTCTTCCCCATCATCACTCCTACTACTTTAGTTTAGATTCACTCTTGCCTGGACCACTGCAACAGCCTCCTGAGCTACTGGCCTTTCTCTCCCTACTCCACCACAATGGCATAGGGCTACCGAAAACTTTTTTTTTAAATATGACTATGGCCACCTCTATTTAATAATCTATCAGTGGTGCTCTACAAACTAGAGGAAAAACTCCAACCTCTATACCCCAGCACTTCTAAAGCCCTTTATGGTCAGGACTCCATCTGGCTTCCCAGCCTCATCAACTTCTACTTTCCCATGAGGAGCCTATACTCCACTCATACTCACATGGCTGCAGTTCCCCACCTTTTTCACATCTCTGAGTTTCTGTATATTTACTTCTCTCAGCCTGGAATATCCTCTCTCTATTGTTCACGTGGTATTCAAGGTTCATGGTAAGTATCCTTGCTTTTGTGAAGCTTTTTTTGACCCTCAAGGCAGACCCCTCATCCAGACTTTTATAACTCTCTGATCTTTCTATGACTGTATTTCCCCGTTCTATAAGGATTACTTTTGAACATTTATTTCCCCCTGACGAGACTATGAATGTCTGCCCAAAGTCAACTGTATCTGTCACAGAGACAAGCACATACTAGGAATTCAATGCTCCTTCTATAACTATAAAGTGACAAACCATTTATTCTGCAGAGAAAATACACATCCAAGTAGCTGCTGTCCCTTTTAAAACCATTCACCTTGAAAGTTATCTGCTTAGTTTAATGACAGTGGCATTACTCCAAGTATTTTTGGAAGTTGACTTTCAGAATTGTCTGGGGAATGTTCTTTAAATTATCTTAAGTGAGGCCAAAAAAACATCATTCTGAACATATCTGAGGCCTAGGAAGAACCATAAAGCAAGTAATATAATTCTGTGTAGAAAATGAGGAATAAAATATGTAAAAGATCATGTAACAATTGATGTCAGGGCACTAACTAGCAAAGTGGATCAGAGGCATACCTAAAGAGAGAATTTTGAAAAATATTTTGAACAAAGTCCACGTTATTTAAAAATATTTAAAAGTCCATAAGATGGTTACTTTGATAGACAATATTAATATGGGTATATAAGTATTGGTAATTTGCTTGATCCAACTCATGAATCTCTTCAAATTAGCATTTCCCAAAGAGTATACAATGTGAATAGGTATTACACTGCAGAGCGGACAGGAGGCAGAAACCAGTGATGAAAGAAATTTAAAATGCAGTATTAAACAAAGTCAAAAAGGTTATTTACTCCCAGACATCTCAGAGATTTTAATATCTTAATGTAACTCTCCATGAAGTCCATCTATGGTACACAGGGTTTCTCAAATTCTTTTAACTTCATAATCCTTTTTTCTTACAGATGTTGTGGGATTAATGTTCCATATACTTTGGGAAACCTTGTGTTGTGTAGGGCTGGACACTTCAGGCAACAGTACTTGATCTGAAACTACATTGATATCAAAAGCTATGGTTGAAGCTACTGAGAACTTAGTAAGTTCTATTCTAACTGCCCTACATAATATATAGCATGTATCCTTACAATGTATCCTTCAAAAAATCTTATAGTATAGTTTGCACCAGTATCCCCAATTTATAGTTAAGGAAAGAAAGGCCAGGAAAATTTAAGTAGCCAGTTAGATGCTACAAAGCTGGTTAGCAGACAAATAAAGCAATAAAGACAGAATGTCACCCTGTCCTGGCCAACCGATGGGCCCAAAAGCTTAACCTGGGTACACGGTGGGTTCTCACCTGCACTGCCCCCTGGACTCAACTCAGGCTCTCCTGGAATGCACGGTTCCTTCATAAATTCCCTGTTTCCACATGGCTAATTCCTACCTATTACTTTAAGGTTCATTTTATCCACTTTCCCTGGGATGCTTTCACTGCCAACAGGCTAAAAATAACCATCCCCATGGTACCTTATTCCTTTCATGGAACTTATAAATTTACTACCTTATACAAACCGCACAGAGAGGCCAGACTCACACAGCCTAAGAAAAAAAAAGCTTTTGACTGGTTAACATATCCCTGATAAGAGACAAGTTTATAGCCTATCCACATTTCTACTGCTTTCTCAGGGTACATTTAGGTACATATCATAATAATAAATTTGAAATACTGCTTGAAACATTTCAAAGTTTTTTTGGGAATATCATCTCTTTTCTGTCTCAATTGTGAAAGGAGGAAAATAAATTATCTTTATAAATGAAGAATCTGAGCTTTAAAAAGCTAAGTGCCTCAACAAGAAAATCAATACATCCCAACACTAGCACAGTACTAGCACACAGTAGGTACTTATCTGATGGTTGAGTGAGGCTAACTTAAATTCTGATATTTTTCACACTTTAGCACTCCTCCCACTCTGGGGCACCATCTTCACGCACAGCAGACACTGTTGAGGCCCACCCACATCCCCTGGCCACTACTATTCAAAGGTAAGCCCACAGACTTCCAACTGCCAGCACTTCTACTTCGTTGCCTGAGGGTTTTCTCTGGACTGGCACAGCAGGCTGGAAGCAGCCCTCCACAAAAAGCAATGGTTCTATGGTATAATATCCCAGCTCCCTTGCTTCTCTGGTAGACAGTTCTAAGGGGAACCTTCTACCTTTTCCTCAGAAGAATTAAGCTTGTTGCCCAAAATGGTAGCTGGCTTAATTCACACCCTGTACTGACTGCCTTCCTTATTCCTACTCGTGTGTTCTCTGCCTCCTAAATAAATTACCTCTCAAAACTTTGTCTCAGGGTCTGATTCTGGGAACCCAAACAAGACCCTATAGGATAGGAAAGAATTTCTAATTTTAAAAACCAAAGGTAAAAAAGGGAGGGATTGCTTATAAATAATTAAGTATAATCACATTTTTCAAAGACAAAATATTAACTAGCCACTATTTGCCACTGCATAGTGAAAAATTTCAAACTGGGAGTTAATGTTAGTACATGAATTTTAATTTATGAATTTTCTGACATAAAAAGAAAAGACTGTTTTGAAAAGTACAGAAAACACTTTAAAAATCTGTTAGGGAAAGTGCCATTTTAATACCTACTTTAGGCCTTAAATCTAACACCTTCCTCAGGTGCATAGGTTGAGGAAAGTGAAAATTCTCACTTTTTTTTATTCTATTCTTTTTGAAACAGCTTTTTAGAGGGTCTGTGTGTGTGTGTGTGTGTGTGTGTGTTGAGAGAGATGGGGGCAGGTTGTATTTTAATGAAGGCATCTAATTACACAGCATTTCATTTCTTAAACGGTCCTCAGACCTCTGATCTTTAGTAAACCAAATGCAAGCTCTCTCTCCCAGATGCTTACATTTGATGTCACTGAGGATGCCCATTCATTTATTCAAAATGTGCCAAACACTTTCTATGGAGAATTACTAGGATTTAGTTGTATACATAGAGAAATGAAAGACACAAGAGGTATTCCCAAGGAGTCCTCAATCTAGATGAGGAGACAGAAAAATAAACAGATAGTTACTTTTCAGGGTGACAAGGGGGGCCAAGGGTGTTTGGGGGTCACAAAGGAGATGTTCCTACCCTGCACAGGATGAGGGGAGGGAGGCGGAAGCAGCAAAGCTGGATTAAGACTCTTGACACAGTGTGCGCTTTAGAACACGGTTCCCCACACCTAGCCCACCATATTTTATTTAAAGTTAAAATAAAAAACTATAAAACATGAACACTTTCGTGTACACTAAAACAAAAAGAGCTTCTTTTTAGACTTTCTGATTGCAAAATTTGGATAAGCTCATCAAAGTAAGTCCCTTGTCATGTTGTAGGGTGCTCTTGCTTGGCTCTGGAGAATCTATCTAATCCCACTCTTAAATAACACAACACTGGTATAGGGAAGGAAGTCCGGAGGAGGTGAGATCTGAACTAAAACATGAAGGAAAATCAGGAATTCTTTCCATGGGCATAGGCAGTGGAGAGTCGGTAGGACTCATCTGGCAGAAATGTGTAAATGGACAACACTGAGCAATCGCATGGAACTCTTAGTGCACTTAGGAGGTTAGCACACCAGCACAAGAAAGAGGGGAAGGTAAGCGATGTGTAAAGCCTGAAATACCAGGAACTGAGACCGGAGAAAAGTCAGATCTGTCTTGTTCTCTGATTTTTTTTTTTTTTTTTTTGAGATATAGTTCACATACCATAAATTCACTCTTTAAAACGGTACAATTCAGGGGGCCGGCCCATGGCTGAAGGGTTGAGATGGTGCGCTCTGCTTCGGTGGCCCAGGGTTTCCCCGGTGTGGATCCTGGGTGCAGACATGGCACCGCTTATCAGGCCACACTGAAGCAGCGTCTCACATGCCACACTAGAAGGACCCATAACTAAAAAGAACATGCAACTATGTACTGGGGGTATTTGGGGAGAAAACGTAGGAAAAAAAATGAAGATTGGCAACAGCTGTTAGCTCAGGTGCCAATCTTAAAAAAAAAACACCTGTAGAATTCAGTGACTTTTCAGTAAATTCACAGAGTGTGCAAGCATCAGCCCTATCTAGTTCCAGAACATTTTCATCACCTGAAAAAAGAAACCCATATCCATTAGCATTCACATCCCATTTCTCCTCCCCTCAACTGCTGGTAACCACCACTTATTTCTGTCTCTGGATATTTCATATAAATGGAATTACACAATTTGTGACCTTACAAAAGGCCTTACCAGTTTGCCTTTTTTCACTTATCATAAAGTTTTCAAGGTTCATCCATGTCGTAGGACGAATCAGTACTGCGTTCTTTTCTTAGGGCCCAGTAATATTCCATTTTGTGGATATACCACATTTTGTTTATTCATCAGTTGGTAGATATTTGGTTTGTTTCCACTTTTTGGCTATTATAAATAGCTATGAACATTCATGTACACATTTTTATCTAGAAACATGTTTTCAATCCCCTTGGCATATACTTAGGAGTGGAAGTGCTGTGTAATATGGTAACTCTATGTTTAACTTTTTAAGGAACTGCCAAACTGTTTTCCAATGTGCCTGTACCATTTTATATCCACACCAATGCTAACGGAGTCTGAAGTCATCTAGAAGGCAGGTAAGCCATTCAAAGTCTTCAGGCTAGATAGAGTCACATTAAAATTTTAATTTTACAAAGGTTACTCTAAAAGTAGTGTAGAGGCTGATTAAGGATTTCATAAGAAAAGAGGCCCAGAAGTCTGTCAGGATTCTACCACAAGTAAGCGAGGTGAGACGACAAAATAGTCTAATTAGGATAGTAGTAGTAAGGATGGAGAGGGGGAATTGGGATTGAAAGGGAAAGGGAAGGGGAAGGAAGTGAAAGCACTTTTAGAACAGATTAATTTAAAACTTAAATTACCCAGGAAGATGAGTATCAGAAATTTAAATGCCTAAAAGATCAAGTAAGTAATTAAAATAACTAAAACACACACAAGATGTAAGCAATACAGAGTGGTGGGGACTATAACAAACAAGAAAGAACATGTCTAATCTAAAAGAAGCAGCTATAAATCAACTCCAACTACCTAATGTTATGGAGAATTAGGTGCAGTGTTGTCAGATCTTCTCTTTGGTCAAGAAAAGCCAAGATCTGGATTTCAAGTTAAATATCCTGATTTTTAAATATTGCCAATTAATACAATATTTCTTCAAATTCTGTGCAATATCAACAAAACTGCCCAGGAGCTGCCAGTTTGTGATCTCCCTAACACAAAGTAAAAGGAACAGTGAGCCAAGTCAGCATAAGGATTATGTGCCTCAAATCTTTTCAGTTTCTCAGAGAAGGGCCAGATGGGATTAATTGTATTGTTCTCTTCAGCTGATAGATAATGGACTAGTTCAAATTTTTTTTTAATGAAGTCCTTTGAAGAAGTTTAGATCTCTATGATATATGATCACTTGGTCCTTTTAAGCTTACAATTATAAAATATAACTACTAACATATCTTACGAACAAAAAAATTATAGGAACGGTGTATATGGTTTTGCCTGTGTGTAACAGACCCAAAATGACAGTGGCTTTGACAACATAGAAGTTTCTTCCTTGCTCTCATAAAACTGCAAGCCATTATGGTAACACTGCTTCAAGAAGTCATCATCATTGTCCCAGGCCTTTTTAAAAAATCTTGTTGCTTTGCTGTTCTTAGAGTGCTGGCCTCTTAGAGAACACCACCCACATTCCAGCAAGCAAGAAGGGAAAGGAGAGAGTACACCCCTGTCCTTTACTGGCCTATCTGGAAGTTGCACGAATCACTTCTGCTTAGAACCTACGGCCAGAACTTTACCACAAGGCACAATTCCTAGCTGCAAGGGAAGCTGATAAATGTCATCTTTATTCTGTAGGGGTCTGTCCCCAGCAAAAATTCAGGGTCTAAATGTCTGAGGATGATGGAGAAAAGGGATATTGGGAGACAGCCAGCAATCTCCACCACAGAGTGGTATTCAATTTTTTAAGATTCTGTTCTTAAAATTCTATAAATAATTTATATTTTGGTTCAATTTTCCAAGAGAATATAAATCTCATCTAACCTTTATGTTTAAATATTGGAAACATAGCAATGTAACATTGCCACAATTTTGGCTTCATCATGCTGGTATTTATGAAAGTGCTGAAGAAAGTTAATTTTAATTTGTTCTTACAAAATTATTTTCCTAAGAATTCTAAAGCAACTGTAGTCTTCTTGCCATGCTTAACAACTAGCTTTCAAAAGACTACATTAAAAACTCAAATTAAAAAAATTTAAAAATCATTGACATATTCCTATAGCATATGGAACTATACCACCTCAAGGATTCTTTTAAATTAACACAGTCAATTGTGCCCTTAATGCCAGAAAACTCTTGAAGAAACAAGATGTATGCACCATAGCAAGATGTACTCCTGAATTTTGATACTTTATTCTCACATTAGTTCACAGTACTCTATTTTATCATTACAATACTAGAGAACACTAAAAATAAAATAGTTCACCAGCATATAGTTCACTACTGCTTAACATGTGAACATTCTAAAGGTCTACCCATGAACTATAGACTCTCCTAAATAAATATAAAAGGGAACACCATTAAAGGTGATACAATTTAGAAGACAGTACTTCATTAGCTGTTTTATGATCATTCACATATACAAATTCAAGAGTGTATTATTTCAAAGCTACTTGGCTTCAATCCTTCTTAAAAAATGGGAACATGGTACTTACCTATGGTAGCATCTTTTATCCACTTAAAAGTGTGTAAATAATTATGTTCAACAAATTTAACTTCTTAATTTATGACTAGCTTGCCTTGAGAATGGTTTTGAATGGCTAAGGCAATGGGTAAAATCATCAAGTATAATATAGAACATAATTGACTATTAAAACTTAGTTTTTGAAAATGTTTACGGTACAAAGTATCCATTATAGAAAGTTTGGAAACTACTGAAAAGTAGAAAGAATATCACAATAAACTGCATTAAATTGAGTATTAAATGCTTAAAGAGTCTCCAAAATTATCTTGACCAACAAGACTTTACACAGAAGAGAAAATGAATGGGGGACACCCACTTCCAACCAAAACAGAGTAACAGGGACAGGAATGGCCCTCCTGCCTGTAAAAATGAAAGTGCTGTACAAAATACATGAAACAACAGCTGTCAATACACCTGATACCAGGCAATGATCCTTGAGAAACAGGAAGCACATAAGGTGAACCCTAGGAAATAAGAAACTGATGACATGAGCACTATGGCTGTCCAAGCCTTCAGATTATCGACCTGGGAAGAAAAACCAAGGCAGAGCTCAGCACGATCCCTGAATTGAAGATGTGCATCTGGGAAATCACAGAGGGTCAGAGCAGCTATAAATCTCAGGACAGAGTGCCAGAGGGAGGAGAGCTGAACAGAGAGCGATCTACAGAGATCTGTAGAAACCCCTCAGGTATTCAGCAGTGTACTGATCAGCACACTGAGAAAACAACCCACAGCCAGAGAAAGAACCACTTGAAAGGATTAGAAGGAATAGTATGCATCACTCATACAGGGCTAGGAATTGTGCCTGTTCCCAACAGCTAGACTGGAAAACCTTATAATTAAAGGGGTTTGGGGTAGAGTACTCAGAAACTAATCTTAAAAACACAACCTTAAAGAATTAAACTATTTCCAAGTAACTAACTGCATCCCATAAAAAAAATGCTCAAGAAGATTTACAGGGATATAAAAATATCCAACACCCTATAAGATAAAATTCACAATGTCTGGCAGCCATCAAAAATTACCAGGCATGCAAAGAAGTAGGAAAATATAATCCATAACAAGGAGAAAAATCAACCAAACAAAATTGACCAAGATCTAAAAAAGATGTTAGAATTTGCAGACAAAGTTATTAAAACAGTTATTATAAATCTACTCCATATGTTCAAAAAAGTTAAATAGCCACATGGAAGTTTTTTAAACACCCAAATCTAACTTCAAGAAAATTATAATGTATGAGATGAAAAACACACTAAATGTGATCACCAGTAACGAACCTGAAGACATAGCAATAGAAACTATCCAAAATGACAGACACAGAGGGGAAAAAGAAGAATAAAAAAATAAATGGAGCATCAGCGATCCTGATATATATGTAACTGGAGATCCTGAAAGAGAAGAGAGGAGGGAAACCAAAAATATTTAAAGAAATAACGACTAAAATTTTTTCATATTTGATGGACATTATAAACCCACAGGTCCAAGAAGCTCAGTGAACCCAAAGCACAAGACACATGAAGATAGCTATACCAAGACACATCACAATCAAATTGTTCAAAACCAGTGAAAAAGGGAAACTCTTTAAGGACATGTTATATTGAGAGAGGAATAAAAATAAGGATGACAGCAGATTTCTCATAAAAAACAATGCAAGTGAGAAAACGGTGGAGTAACATCTTTAAAGTATTACAAGAAAAAAACTGTCAATCTAGAATTCCATACCCAATAAAAATCTTAAAAAATGAAGGTGAATAATGATGTTCTCAGACATACAAAAGCTGAAAGAATTCATCACCAGCAGACCTGTGCTGCAAGACATGTTAGAGGAGGCCCTTCAGGCAGAAGAAAGAAGATACCAGATGGATGGAAATGGTAGGAAAAGCATGAAAGGAAATGAAAGAATGAAAGGAATGAAGAGCTTTTCTGGGCAAGATGGTGGCAGGCGAAGTTGCAATGGCTGTGGGGCAGCCGCATCTTTCTCGCCAGGGTCTGGCCAACTTGGATGTTACCAAGTTGACTCCTCTCTCTCACAAAGTTATCAGCAGACAAGCCACAATTAACATAGGTACAATTGGTCATGTTGCTCATGGAAAATCTACAGTTGTAAAAGCTATTTCTGGAGTTCACACTGTCAGGTTCAAAAATGAACTGGAAAGAAATACTACAATCAAGCTTGGATATGTGAATGCCAAGATTTATAAACTTAATGATGCAAGTTCTCCTCGGCCAGAATGCTACAGATCCTGTGGAAGCAGTACACCTGATGAATTTCCTTCAGACATTCCAGGGACCAGAGGGAACTTTAGACTTGTCAGACATGTTTCCTTTGTTGACTGTCCTGGCCATGATATTTTGATGGCTATGATGCTGAATGGTGCAACAGTGATGGATGCAGCTCTTTGGTTGATAGCTGGTAATGAATCTTGTCCTCAACCTCAGACTTCTGAACACCTGGCTGCCATAGAAATTATGAAGCTGAAACATATTTTGATTCTACAGAATAAAATTGATTTGGTAAAAGAAAGTCAGGCTAAAGAACAGTATGAACAGATCCTTGCATTTGTACAAGGTACAGTAGAAGAAGCAGCTCCCATTATTCCAATTTCTGTACAGCTGAAATATAATATTGAAGTTGTCTGTGAGTATATTGCAAAGAAAATTCCAGTACCTCTAAGAGACTTTACGTCAGAACCCCAACTTATTGTTATTAGGTACTTTGCTGTCAACAAACCTGGCTGTGAGGTTGATGACCTTAAAGGTGGTAGGGCTGGTGGTAGTATTTTAAAAGGAGTTTAAAGGTGGGCCAGGAGATAGAAGTCAGACCTGATATTGTTTCCAAAGACAGTGAAGGAAAACTCATGTGTAAACCAATCTTTTCCAAAATTGTATCACTTTTTGCAGAACATAATGATCTTCAGTATGCTGCTCCACGGGGTCTTATTGGAGTTGGAACAAAAAGTGACCCCACTTTGTGCCGGGCTGATAGGATGGTGGGGTAGGTACTTGGTGCAGTTGGAGCTTTACCAGAGATCTTCACAGAATTGGAAATTTCCTATTTCCTACTTAGACGGCTCCTTGGTGTACGGACAGAGGAAGACAAAAAAGCAGCAAAGGTGCAAAAGCTGTCTAAGAATGAAGTGCTTATGGTGAACACAGGATCCTTGTCAACAGAAGGAAGAGTGAGTGCAGTTAAGGCTGACTTGGGTAAAACGGTTCTCACTAATCCTGAATGCACGGAAGTAGGAGAAAAAATTGCCCTCAGCCAAAGAGTTGAGAAACACTGGTGTTTAATTGGTTGGGGTCAGATAAGAAGAGGAGTAACCATCAAGGCAACAGTAGCTGATGACTGAAGAATACCAGTTAGTAACACATTTGGATAAAGTCCACATTTCTCTTAATAAAGTGAGGGTGTAATATTTCATAGCTCATTGTCTTAACAGAAACTATAAGGTTATTCTCATTTTTTGGTGACGAAAATTTTACCTCTATTACTAAAATAAATAATGGGGTCTACAATAACTGTCAAAATCAGCATATTGATGGATTTAAACCACATTTTAGCAGAAACTGATCATTGCTAAACAGTGTCAAATTTGTGCATCAGTTCAGGTTTGAAATGAAAGTGCTGTTACAACCACCTTTGCTGTAGTACACCTAGCATTGAACCTGTTTGAAATAAAATTTTTCTTCTTAAAAAAAAAAAGAAAGGAATGAAGAGCACTGAAAATTGCAACTACATGAATAAAACAAAAGATCTGTTTTTATTATGTAAATCTCTTTAAAAGATTATCTTTTGTTTAAGCAAAAATAATAATAATGTAATGTTGGGTTTACAAACTATGTAAGAAAAACAGAATAGGATATGAAATAAATTTTAATGTGTTTTTAATAGTTACTTGAAAATTATAAATTCACACAAGAGTATTTCAGATCTGCTATTCTACAGAAATTAAAACTGTAGCCATTATTCTGAAATGCCACTCCATTTGGCCTACACTTTCTCATTTAGCTTGGGTAGCCTTAGCATTACACTTTTGAAAATATAATTTAAGTTGAATTTGCTACATTCGTTTTCATAGAGAAAAAGTAATACGTAACTCCAAAAGAATGTTCTTGTTAGCAAGCAAGTTAACTCACAAGGTATGGCAGTAGCTTTTGCTGAACTTTATGAATAAAAGCAAACAACTGGTGTTTCACTACAATGCTAAACTCATCAAATATTTATTTTAATGTAGGTAACTTCTAAAAATTGGGTCAAACAGATAAGCAGGAGATTTTAAAATGTATTTATAGCACAGAAGAAAGTTCCCTTCCTCGCTCCCCCAACCTGCCTAAAATGAAAAGAATGCCTAATACATATCATCAGGGATTTTTAGGAGACTGTTTATCAAGAAGGTTTGGGGGAGAAGAGAACAAAGCAGTACTAGCTTCTCACCATTAAGAGGCAGATGAAAGTAATCATGAGACCAAAGACAACTGGTGATTCATGAGTGCAAAATTCTATATATTGCTACTGAGTTTTTCTCCTATTTCATCAAATCTGTTCAAAAGCATATCCACAAGTTCTCTCAATGAGTAGCCCTGTGCTGGAATGAAAGTGGAAATTAATAAATACGGAGGAGTTGCATCTTTTCAGTAGTGAGGGAAAAGTAGATTCCAAGATGAAAATCTAGTATAGACAAAACTGCCTTGGAGAAGGGGTTAACTCAGCCATAAAGTATAGTTTAGAGCCTTTTCTGTGGATAGCCCTGAAGAGAAATTCTGATTCAAACTCAAGTGTGGGAACTACCACACTAGACAAAGAATTAACAAAAGGCAAGTCTCCCTGCCGAAGTCTGTGCGTTCAAATTCTGCCATATAAGACAACCATTAAATCTCCAGCAGGAGAGAATGAGTGGAAAATTCTAAAGTGTTCCTGCTTGTCAGCAGAGTTTATTTCCATTTATTTGAGTATTCAGTCTCTATAACCATCACATATTACTAGATTCAGCATTCTTGAAAGAATTAAAGGAGACAATTATATATAAATATACCCAATACTGAGGCTCAATAAACGCATGATGGATTTTAATCTAAGTCTTGCTCTGAAAGTGCCATAAGTTGCATAAAAGACCATGGCCACTTATAGGAAGCAATTTCTGCCTTTCTAAACGGAAAAATCTTGTTGTATTGATTTCATGCATTTTGACACCAGCTGTGAAACTTGTTCTGGTAGCATTACGTCTCACATAAGAATTGAGTTATATGTTTAAATGCACATTATGCTCCTTCATTCTTCTCCTGTACCAAAAAGGGCAAAAGGACAAGAAAAGCAAAGAAATGAACAGAAGAGAAGGAATATTCAAAGACATTTTTAACAATACAGTAAATTTGAAATCTGTTCAGAATATCAGCGGGGCCGGCCCGGTGACGCAACAGCTAAGTGCGCACGTTCCGCTTCGGTGGCCCAGGGTTCACCGGTTCGGATCCTGGGTGCGAACATAGTACGGCTTGGCAAGCCATGCTGTGGTAGGCGTCCCACATATAAAGTGGAGGAAGATGGGCACGGATGTGAGCTCAGGGCCAGCCTTCCTCAGCAAAAAGATGAGGATAGGCAGCAGCTAGCTCAGGGCTAATCTTCCTCAAAAAAAAAAAAAAAGAATATCAGCAGACATTAGTACATGAAATACAGTCTAGCATAGCATAAACACCATTTTACACAATGATGATAATGATGATGATGATATAGATAATCCTAGTTTAAATGACTCGTTAGGAAAGAAAAGGATTAAAACAGTGGAACCAGCAAACACAAGAAAACGTTGGCCATTAAAAAAAAAAACGTGTACGTAAAACTTATCTGGAAAAGTGGTCAGTGTCAGGCCTCTAGACTAATAAGGAAATGATGAAAAACCAAATCAGATGGTGGGATGAGTGAAGATGCAACGTTGTTGGTCATTCAAGAAAAGAAGGAAACCAATTTGATGGAACATATTGTTCTGTGTTTAAAGTGATATAACTCACTTTATCAACCCAGTAACAACAATATCCAATTACAACAAAAAAATGTAGTAGTGTTGTAGATGTGGGCAAATGAGTTTGAGATTGGAGGCATTATATTGGGACCTGGGCTGCCTACTAGCCACATGACACTATTTTATAATCAAAATTAAACAAAAGTAAATTCAGGCTCTCGGCCCGACTACCTACATTTCAAGTGCTCAAAGGTCACTTGTGCCTAGTGACTACGGTAATGAAGAACATGATCTATAATATTTCCATCATCGCAGAAAATTCTGTTGGGCAGCATTGATCTATACAACTGTTAGGAGCGCTTTGTATATGAAAGATGAGATCTAAAAGAAGACACACACATAGACACAAAGCCAATAACTCATCCATTCCTTCTTACAGACATTTACTGAGCATTTTTCATGTCAGAGTTGCTGTGCTAGGCATTTGGAGTCCACAGATTAAAACAAAATAGTCCCTGCCCTCAAGGAGCTCACGGAGAAGTAGGAAATAATGACATATAAACAGTCAGTTGATCAGCAAACACTCATTGGACATCAACTCTCAGAAATGCACTCAGTGCTGTGGAAAAAAAAACAGTAAGCAAGTTCTCTCTGCCTTCAAGTGGCTTACAATCTAGATAATGATGAAGAAGGCAGAATAAGATGCAAACTGTTTTAAGTGGTGATTGATATTTGGGACTATGTACTTCAAACTGAGATCCACGAGTTGGATGCGGAATTTTCCTCATTTTGGGTTTTCGCTGGTATGATAATCTAAAAAATCAAGAAATATAAATGTATTCTAATTAAATTCTGAATAAGCTTCTTAAAACTAAATAGAACCACCAAATTTTCATTCCAGTGTTTATTGTTGGTGTTCTCAACCACGTGTGCACCAGGTGAAGGCCAAAAAACATACAGTTTGATAAATAAAGTCTGATTAGGAAAGATGTGAGGATGAACTGAGTCGATACAGAACACACAGTAGCACAGGCCTCCCAAAGCGCCTGCATGATAAGTCATCATCACGTTGAGAGTGAAGGTGGTGCATGCATCCTCTCTCTGCGTAGTTTCCGCGCAATCTGTTCTCCATTCCTGCAATCTTTGGATAGGGCTTTAAGATTTGATTTAGAATTCAATAACTTCACAATGCTAATCACATCTTTAAGAGAACAAGAAGACATTACAGAGCGCTCAGGTGACACGTCATTAAAATTGACATTTGAAGATTATTTACTGGTAGAGTTTTCGTCATACATGAAGTCTGATTACCCTGAACCAGCAAGCAAAGCCTTCAAGTTAATATTGGGGCTTTTTTAATCTACTTTTTAAAAGGACACTTTCTGCATTTATATTCATATAAAACATAGAAACAGATTAAATAAGAACAGGATCTGAAGCTAGCTCCTTATACGCTTAAACCTAACACTGGCAATGTCATTTCAGCAATACAATACCATTTGTCACATAATTTAATGTTGTTCCTTGTAATTTCATCAGTTCTGTTGTTCACATTTAATATTTGCTCATTGGTTTTGGTCTTCTAATTTGCAAAATCTACGAGTCAAAGTATTTGCATTTTATTTTACGTTTCTACATACTTAAGTAAAATGTTTAATAAGAATAACTTAGGTTCATACTGCATAGAGCAGTAGTCTTAGCTAAATCAGACAATCTTCTTGCAGCATTTTACTTGGAGAGGGTGCCCATTAGAAAGCCAAGCCGTCTCTTCCCTCCTTTCCATCTAGGCAAAGGAGGGCACAGATCTCTAGTGGGCCACAGAGGAACTGCAGAGAGAACATATATAATAAATTCCATATATTAAATATACTCCTATATTTCAAAAGTATAAACATGCTGAATTGGGCAATAAAATGTCAATTCCTTTAAAGTTTTACTCATATAGTAGACTTTTTTTTATTATGGGTTTTTCTCAATCAATTGATACTAAAATTCAACTAGTAAGAGTGTGTGATCCACTGCCATAGTCCTAAATGACTGTAGGAATTCAGAGAAGAACAAGATCATGATGAGCTGCAGAAGTCAGAGGAAGCACCGCCAAAGAGGAGGGACATAAGTTGGGCCTCGAGGAAAAGGAGAGCAGAGAAGGTGCAGCTTCCTAATGGGCATACTCTCCAAACAAAACCTGAGAGGAGTAAAGTCTGAGTTTAGCTAAGTGATGGCCACTGATAGTTCGGAAGGTAGCAGGTTCTGAAACTGCACTGAGAATGCTAGGCTGAAAGAAACCTGTGCTATTTAGTGTACTTTCAATTGCAAGGGGCAGAAACTCAATTTATGGATGACTTCTTGCTCACATAAGGTAACCCCAGAAGAATCTGGTAGAATGGCCTCAAGAATGACTGGATGCAGGAAGTGAAAAACTGAAATGCTGTTACTGTTTGTTCCTAAACCCCCTCTCCACCTGCCACCCCTGCCACACACATGCACATTCACACCTTGACTTTTCTTTACATGTCAGGCTGGTTGTTCATTATCTAAAATGTAAGCCACTTGCTAGCTTCAAGCTTAGTGCTTACATCCTTAAAGTCATACAGCAGGGAATGGCAAGAGTTAAAAATATAAAGGTAATAAAGACAGGCTAGGTCCAGACTATGAGAGAATCTGTGTGCCATGCTGAAGAGTTTGGGCACTTAGAGTCAAATCTGGCCTAAGCTAAGTCAGAAAATCTAAAACTCACATGAAGAAATAAAGTTATTTCAAGATTTCCCAAGCTGTAGCTTGCTCTGGATTAGATTATTGTAGCTGACCCTAATCAGGCTGAGGGTGGCTCACTGTTGCCCTCTGAGAACAGCGGGACAGCCACAGTTGAGTGGTCCATGGGTATGCACCTGACCTAACACAATCCAATCAGAATAATACTTTGGGGTATTCATTTAAAATGCTTACATTCTGATACCCAGGGAAATCTTAAAGTCTTCCTCATACCATGCTGGGCTGCAGGGTACAACTCAGTAAAATTAACAGAATACAGATGAGTCCCACACTGAGCTTGTATTTTACAGTAGAGCAGCAAGGGGATCTAGGCCAATGATTCTGATCAATGGAAGTGGATCCATTTAAAGAAGAGATTTAAGTACATAAAACAGAAAGAAAAAAAGTAGAATATCTATGAATAGAATTCAGAGACACCGCAGAGTAGAAAGGGGGACTGAGTAATAGAAGAACAAAGGAGGAATGTCTCAATAGACTTTTCAAGTAGATCAAAACAGTGCCATCTACTGAAAAGGCTATAGAAAGAACCCTAAGGCCAAAGAGGCAATAAGAATTCATAACGCTTCCTGATTGAATTTAACAGGAGAAATCTACATATAGGAGAGAAAGGAGACACAGAGCTTTTGATTTTAGCCAAAATGATAAGTAGAAATAAAAATACACAGCCTCGGCTCCACATTCTTACTTTTAGATCAAAGAAAGACCTATAATCTGTACTTCCTGCTGGGAAAATAAAAGAAGGCATGATACAGCACACTCTCTCACTCCTCTCTTTAACCCTCATCTTCCAGGATCCAGTTCTCTGAAGATGAATGAAGAAACCAAAGAGCAATTATAGTGCTAACTTTCCCTTCAATGGGAAAAACAAGCTTTTCCCCTGGAAACGTCACTTACTGCTTGTGCATATGGGAAGTGTACTATAGGACTACGGGCCTTGACATCAGACCTAGATTCAAATCCCAATGGCACCTCTAGCTGAATGACCCTTACCAAGGTATTTAACCTTTCAAAGTCTCCACTTCCTTGGAGGTAAGAGGGGAGACGGAACTAGGGAAATTTGAATTCAGTTGCCAGAGAGGAAATGCAGATTAGATAAAATCATTCCTGCAAAGTGCTTGGAGCAGGGGCTGTGCTCAATACACCCTCGTGCCCCTACACAACACGCCACAGTCATTGGACTACAGACGTACAGCAGATCTGAGATGGTCTCTAGCTCTGTTCCCGCCTACAGGATAAGGAGAGGCCATGCTGCAGACCTCCAACTCACAGTGCTGGCTCCCTGCAAGGATTGGTGGCACCAGTCCCTTAAAAATCTTTCCCATGTAAAATATATTAGGGACTAATTAAGTCAATTCCTAAACTAACATATGTGCTAGTGATTTATCTTTTAAAGTCTTCTACTTCTTTCTTACCACCACCATTCCTAAATGGGGCCTCACTACCACCATTCTCCTAAATCCTCGGAGAGTTTTCTTTCTAAGGAGTTAGTTGCATGACTCCAGCTACTCTCCAATTCAATCCCATTTCCAGATGGTCATCATGCCTATACTGGTCAAAAACTTCAACATTTATTACACAATAATTTGCTCATATTTTTTTCTCCTTCCCTTCAGCAGTGGATACTTATGTATCCACTGACATGACCATGAGCAACTGAACCCCATTATTATACAGTGTATGGAGAATCCTCTCTCTTTTGATAGAACCCACCTTCCACTATAGAAGCTTATGTGCCAACAGTGACAGCAATGCTATCTCACAAAATCAGCTCTGCAGAGTGATTGTGAGCAGTTTCTGATTGAGTGGCTTCTAAGCCAGGTCTGCTGACTATCCCAGAGATTCTACAAGCTAGCAATGTGGTGGACACATTCTAAGGTGACCTTCAATGATTCATGCCTGTATAACTCTCTTTCCTTAAATTTGGATACAACATACAACTTGCTTCTAACCAACAGAATAAGGCAAAGGTGACAGATGTCACTCCCTTGATTAGATTATATGACAAAGGTGATGTTATATCACTCCCATATGTTACACAAGACTGTCTTATCATCCTGGAGCAAAGCTTTGAAACGCAAGCTGCCATGTTATAAGAGTGACTGTGAGAGGGTCACATGGCAAAGAACAGCAAGCAGCCTTTAAGAGCTATGAGTGGCCTCTGACTGACAGCCAGCAAGAAAATGGGAGACCTCAGTCCTCCAATCACAAGGAGACAAATTCTACCAAAACCCAAGGGAGCTTGGAGGCAGATCTTTCCTCAGTTGAGCCTCTAAGACTGCAGCCTGCTCAAAAACCTGATGAGATTCCTGAGCAGAGGACCTACTTGAGCCATGTGTGGACCCCTGAGCAATGAAACTGAGATAACAAATGTGTATCAAGCTGCTTAATTTGTGATAAGGTGTTACAAAGCAATAGAAAACAAATACAATCAATATCCTCTAACATTTACTTAATGCTTAAGTTAACTAAAGTTAGTTTTGATGACTTGCTCACAAATATCTTAAGTGATATCTGAGTAATCGAAATCCTATCCTTCTTTCAGTGGCCATTTCAAATTCCACTCATCACTATTCTATTCAAACTAGACTAGTCCACACCCATCTCCTTATTACAGATTCTGTAGAAATGGGAAGAAAGTACCATTTCCAGCAACCTAACTCTTCTCAGTCTCACCAGAAGCATGCTATTCCCTCTGGCAGAGCAAAGAATATAAAGAATGGGAGTTTTCCTCTCTTTGGTGCTCTAAACAGAATTCATTAACGCAAATATCCAACCACAATTGATTAGTCACTTTTTTTTTAGTATTTCACATTTAAAATGATTTGGATGAGCTCCTATATACCATCCATCAGGGAAAAGGACAGTGAAAAGTATATATATTAACTTAATAAAGTAGACAGCTCCTGGTACCATCTGCTTATTCAAAAATGCTGAAAGTATTTTCATCAAATACATGCGAGCTTGCATAAGATTAAATATTTCTATTTTCTATGAAATTACAATGCTTTCTTCTGGGTAATGTATTCCACTCTTGAATCAAACAATACAATATCAGAAGTCTATCACCTTGGCTGGTACAAATCATGTGGGCAATTGCCCTGAAAAATTCTGGTGATATCTGAAGAAGAGAGGATTTGAAAGGATAAAAAAAAATCGTAAGAGTATCTTCTCTCTTCTCTAGAGAAGAAAAAGATGCTACCCTTTTTTTTTTTAAGTCTGATTTATCCAGATACGAGGTCTACATGGACAGAAATGACTAGAAAATTCCATAAACCCTCTGCTCACTTTGATTTCTATAAGTTCAGGCAAAGAAGCAGAGCTAATAAGAGAAGGTGGATGTCCTAACACCCAGAAGAACATGATCCCTAATCGATATTGGGGGGCTCTAGAGTGGGCAGTCTGTTACTGTCCTCTGTCAATACTCTCTCTTCTCAAAAATCATGTTCTGAGTTCTCTCACCAGTGAGCCTGATAATCCTAAAGCTTGACAACTGTGCTAATAAACTTCAAAGCACCTTTGACCAATAAAAGGGCAGCATGTAACTGATAAGGTGGGGCCAGTGGGGGCAGAGGGATGTGCAAAGATGATACCTCTCAGAGGTGTGCATATTTGTTTAGCACTAGCTATTGGAGTCACGGTTCTTCCCCCATCAGAAGGCAACTGTAAGGGCTCATTCCCTTATGGCTATGGTGACTGATATAAAATCTGACCTGCACAACAAAGTTAAGCACTTTAAAAGGCTAGGAATGTATAAATGTATGAAAATGTTATAACATAGCCACGGGAGCAGCTTGCTGTTGTGCATACGATACAGGAAATATAGATGTTATCCTCAACTTCACACTGATTAACTAGTGTGTGACTTTGGATCTGTCAGTGTACCTGCTGGCTCCTTCCAAAAATGAGAACGATGTCTTCTGACCTGTCACTCAAATGTTTTGAAGAATCACCAAGAAAGGTAAAAGTTATAAGAAGCAGCTAGGAAACAACTGTACATATCTGCGGATGTGTGCAATAAAAATTAAGTATGACGTCTTTAATGAAAGGAAAAAGCTTCAAACAATAAAAGCCCCCACCAACTTAAACATTAATATGTTACATTTTAAAACAAACAAAAAAACCCATTGAAGCAAAAATAAAAAGCCACATTTGGATGTAATAACAAAAAATGTCCATAACTACAATATTTCACTAATGAGAAGGTACAGATGCTACATACAGAAGGATTTCACGATGTCCATATGTTTCTCAAATGACTCTCCTTGTTAGCTATTTCTTCATATCTCTATTTAAGAACAACCTACACCTTCCCCACTGAATGGGTATAAATTATAGTATAATATGTTATAATATTTAAACAAATTCAAAATAGAATTCTAAAAAAAAGACCCTAAAATTAATATTAATACAAAAATGAATTATGTGTATAAAGTAGTTAATTAAACAGGTTATCTGGTCAGTTGGCTTTATGATTTAAAACCCAAATATATCCCAAATATAACCCACATATATAATAAGTAACTATTTATATATAGTGGCAGTAACTTCAGAGAGCAATTCTGCTATAATAATGCACATAATAATGGTCATAAAATAATCATAAAAGTCGGTGACAATATATAAAATTACCTTTTTAATTTCAGAAAAATCATCGTTATTTTTACAGAAGATGGCAGTTTAATATGCCAAACACTCTCTAGCCAGAGTGACTAGACTATGACTTTCCAATAAACTCCGGCCCAATAGGCTGAATTGCAGAGGAAGAGAAACAGGAAGACTGAGGTGGGGGAAAAAAAACCCTCCCTCCTAACCATAAACTGGTACTTAACATAAAACTCTTAACTTCCTTCTGCACACACAACCTTATATGCATCTAACCGTGTCCATTCAGTGGTGAGATGGTCAGTTCAGGAGTAGAGCTGGGAAAGCATCTCTCCCTCTAGCTGACAGCCTGATATCAAAGGTCACACTCAGGATTCCCACTCTACATGCACCTGTTTGTGACTGAAACATATATGAAAACATTCGGTTTCTCCCACACAGAAAATGACATATTCCAAGAAAATGCTTCTCCTCTTGAGATTTCCCTCATTCAAACAAAATGGACGAAAATAAATTACAAGAAAGTTTTACAACAGACTAAATTACTTCTCCTTTTGAAGATACAATATTCTTATTAAGCATTTTAAACACGAATGTTTTCCAGAAGGCTTGTCAATGATTTGGTGTTTGGGTAATTAAATTAGTCCAAAATGGAACAGTGGTTTAAAAGGAAAAGGAGAACTAATTATCTGTGATAAAAGCAAATATATTAAACAACAAATTTTCAGTCACAACTTCCATAATAAACGTCCGGAGTACCACAGAGTAGTTCAAAAGATACCCTTTCCAAACATGATATTTTAATTGTCTTCATTTACTAACTGCAACTTATTCTGTGCTGTTAGTAAGTAAAGGATTAAAAAGATTTCTAGAGCATCAGAAAATAACATCCAGACCTTTTCAAATATCAAAAGGTTTTCTTTCCAAATAATTTATTTTGTCCTTAATATAGATCCTCTATGTACTTACTCCCTTTTCCTAGATTTCAATAACGCTTGCAAGATTTGAAAACACTGATTGTACTCCAAATACTTGTAATTCCTAAGTCTTACCCTTTATGAGAAATCTCAGCACACCAAGAGTATTTCGTTGTATAAGCATTGTTATACCCTTTGGGAAGAAAAAAATTAACTCTTCAATTTCTTTTCCAATTGAAGTTAAACTTTTTAAGCCCTTTTTATCCCACTTACACATTTTGCAATACACAGACACACACAACATACATGTATAATGGAATATATGTAGATATTCCATATGCACAGATTTCAAAATGCTATAGTTACTTAATCTACAAGTTCCTTTTAGGAGATTACACACACCTCCCTGGTAGGGAAAACAAACGCAACAGATCTGCCTGAAATTAGAGCATAGGAGACTCACTAGAGAATTTCCAATTCCATATCACACGAACCGCGTCCTCAGCTCCCGCCGCAGGCCACCTCTCCCTGACAACCGCGCCTCGGCTCTGGAGGGCAGCTCGGTCCTGGTCGATCACACCACGGACGCACAGGCCTCTGACACGAGCACCTCTCACTGCGGACAAGTGGGCGACGGCTTCAAAGCCAAACGCCCGCCGCCTGCTAGGCGCTCAGGGAACGCCCCCGTCCTCTCCTCCCTCAAATCCCCACTGTGACACCCTCGGGTGGCGATTAATTAACCAGTTTACCTTAATTAGTTTAGGATTCATCACTCTCCTTCCACTAGCCAAGGAACTGCTTCATCTCCCATCCCCCAGGCTCCGGAACTTTTCTTAAAACCCAGTATTCGGACAGATAGATTTGGAATTGAAGTCTCCCACGAAACGTCAAAGGTACCCCCACTAGGCATTGCTCCCCTCAAGCAACACGTTGGCAGTATAACTTTTCATTCATAACTCGGCTCCAACATAAACTGGGTGTGTGCGTGAGGAGGAAGGGGTCATGCCACCGACCCCTCGCCTCAGCTTGTCTAGCAAATGTCAGGGTCTGCACCAACCAGATCACCTGGCACCGAACTTCTGACAATGGTCCCCGTAAAGCCACCCGCTGGCTTGCGAGACGCAAGGCAAGCGGTGCCGGGGTCCGGACCGGGATGCTGTTAACCTGGGGAACCCGGGCAGGGAATTCAGCGATACATCCGGAGGCGCTTGGCCCCCAATTCCCAGAGCTTTCCCCGAGCACGAGCCAGGGACCGGGCTGTGGTGCCACTCACCTCCGCCCGCTCCTGCTGAGGCTGTCGCGCCCTCCTTCGCCCCGCGCCGGCTACCCCCTAACTTCTCCCCCTTCTCCAAACAGCCATCTTCCGAGGAGGAGAAGAGAACGGCGAGGCAGCAGCCAAGGGGGGACTGAAAGTTGACTGGGGGACCACGGTTGCTGGGCCAGCAGGGACTTGGCGTCGGCGGCGGGCGCCGGAGGAGACCAGGAGAGGGCGGCGGGCGCGCCGGGCTGACTCGGGGTGCGCTGCGCGAGGTGCGGGACGCGCCGCCGCCGCGGCCGCCGCGCGGGGGGAGCTCGGAAGGGCGGCAGCGCTCGGCTGCGAGCTGCGAGCTGCGCCGGTGGCGGCGCGCGGAGGATTTGCTAAAAATAGCCACTCTTGGGAGGAGTGTGGGGGGCGGAGGGGGGCGATGGGGGGCGGGAGGCCGAGAGGCCAGCCCGGAGGCCCGGCGTGCCGGAGCCTGGGCGGGGCCGGGTGGGAAGGGAGGCAGCACCGGTGGCGGGAGCTGGGCCCAGGCGCTGGAGACCTGAGGCCCGAGAGGCGCGGGCCGGGGGGCGAGGGATGCGGGGACCCCTAGGCGCGGGGAACGACGCGCGGAGGCAGGAGGACAGAGCCACCTTGGGTGGAGCGGAGGAGAGCTCCGGGCTGGACCGGCGACCCTCCCAGGGGAAGGGCCGGGCGCCCGAGACTCTTGGGGGTCCTGAGGCGGAGCACGCCCACGCGGGCGCCCCTGCTTCCCGCGCCCGGCGCCTCAGCAGCCCGCGGCCGGGCCGGGCCCCGGTGGGCAAGGAGCCGGGGAGTCGGGCCGTTCAGGTGCGCGCAGCGCAGCCCCCGCTGGTTCCCGGCTCCCTCCGCGACTTCTGCAGAGAAACGAGCGTTGTGGGGCGATGCCTGGAGCGGCCCCGCTTATGCTTGGAGCTTAAAGAACCATTCAAGGGAATTTTAAAAGAAAATGCTATATTTGGAGTTTTTTTCAAAGACCAAATGGGAAACGCAAGGAAATATGGTGACTACCATGAGAAACATGAATTAGGTTTGGCACATTTTAAGGGTGAACAGAGAGAACCATCCGCTCTGAATCCAGCCCTAATAGAAGGGAAGCAGGCTGAGAAGGTCCGAGAAGTGACGAGGTGATCCCCTTCAGTAGTTAGCATTTTTACTTTGTGAACTTTTGTTATTTACTGCTGTAACTTAGTCTATACTAGTAACACTAATACCTATAGAATCCTTTATAAAGAGTAGAACACTAAAGATTGGAAAAAAGTGTAATCCTAAACATACTTGTCTAATGCAATATTTGATCACTCGAAAAGGCTAATTTTTATGGTGTATATAATTTGACCCTGTAACAAATTAAAGCTAGTGTCTCTACATGTGCATTTATGTTTTCCTCTACGTCAGCTAAAGCACAACTGACGCATATATTATAGGGATGGAAAGAACAGGAGAGACCTAACGCAGTGCCCTCGTTTTCGGTGGAGGGGAACGAGGATCCTGAGGAATAAAGTGATTTGCCCAAAGTAGTTAGCATAGGGTTCAGATTAAACCCTAGGATTAAAACCAAAGTGTGAAAGGCACGAGACCAGGATAATTTAGAGAAAGCAGTACGGTGCCTGTAATTTAATTTAAAATAGTTCAGCATTCAGAATGAAGGCTTGTGGTGGTTAGATTTAATACTCACTTTACTCTAATCAGGAATTCCCACTATAGGGCTGGTCAGCTGGCTTTACATTAAAAAAGTTGCACTCCTATGGCTGTTGGTGGTGGAGCTTCAGCTAGCTTAACTTTGTCTACGCTTTCCGTAAAGTAGCATGATGAATCTTACAAATGGGTTCTCAGTGGTGAAATCTGTCGTGTTGACAAATCTGTTGAAGATACTCCTGATTGCATAGGAAGTAGGCATAAGCAGATAGAAACATCTAATGACCTTTGACCCTTTACCTTCCAAAACAGATGCCTTTCTGAAATGATCAAGTATCCGGCCTTTTATTTTTTTAGATGATGATTCTGTTTGACGGAAAGGGAAACAGTTTTCCCTTTATTGCTTCTCAAGAAAACCTTTCATGTAAAGTGTGGTGGAAGCACAAAAAGGGACCAATTGCTGGGATCTCACTAGAGGTTTGTGTGATAAAGGTGTACGTGACAGAATTTGAGCTGAAACTTGTTTTCTCCGTTTAGGGAGGCGGTACCGGGAGTAGCTAACCTTCGCGTATCTCGAACTGTTTGTGTCTACATCTAGGTCATTTTAGAACAGGGAGCTGCCTTCCTCATCATTCTCTTCAATATTTGAATGCCGACTTTGAGCAAGGCACTGTCTGTTTGCTACTGGAGATGGAAATATTTTAAGATATGGTTTACTAGAAAAGATTAAAGTTTCTCTTAAAGCTCTTGGTGGAGCTCCCAGAGCTCTCTGTTCAAACCTATATTTATAACATTTATGACACTGTATTGTAATTTTTTCTGATTTTCTCTCCTCAGCTGAGCTCTGGGAGGACAGAGATAGCTCATTCACGTTTTTTGTAGTTTTTTTTACTAGGCTATTTTTAGACCAGTTTTAGATGTACAGAGAAATTGAGAAGACAGTAGACAGTTCCCATATATTCCCCCTCATACACACACAGTTTCCCCTCTTATTAACATCTCACGTTAGTGTTGTACATTTGTTACAATTAGTGAACTAACACTGATATATTATTATTAAACAAAGTCCATAGTTTATTCAGATTTCTGTAGTGTTTAGCTAGTGTCCCTTTTCTGTGTCAGGATCCCTTCTAGGAATCCCACATTATGTTTAATGGTCATGTCTCCTTAGGCGCCTCTTGGCTGTGACAGTTTCTTAGACTTTCCTTGCTTTTGATGACCATGACAGTTTTGAAGAGTAGTGATCAGGTATATTGTAGGATGCTCCTCTATTGGAATTCATCTGCCATTTTGCTCATAATGAGACTGGGATCATGGGTTTTGGGAGGAAGATTAGAGGTAAAGTGCCATTTTCAGCACATCATATCAAGGGTACATATTAGCAATGTGATTTATCACTGTTGATGTTCACCTGGCTGAAATAGTGTTTGCCAGGTTTTTCCACTGTATATTTCCTCTTTTTCTGCCCCTTTCCATACTATAGTCTTTGAAAGGAAGTCACTATACGGAGCCCCCACTTAAGGAGTGGGGAGTTAGTCCTGCCTCCTTTAGGGCAAAGTAGCTACATAATTTATTTGGAATTCTTGCGTCCTCATTCATACTTTTTCTCTGGGGATCAATATAGTGCCCTCATATAGTAGGCTTTTATGGATTGCAAGATTAGGTTTAAACAGAATTTTTCCCTCTAAGAAAACTGATAATATGCTCTGCGTTTTTTGCAGAAAAAATAATGCCTCATGCTAAATGTCCTTTTTTTTTTAAATGTTAGTCATAGAGGGGAAGATACTTGAGGTGTTTGTGGTGGTGGTGATGATAGATGTTTTGGAGTTTTCTTTATGGGGAGTAGTACTGGGTAAATTTTATTGTTGTTTGAAATGTTTGTGGCCCTCCCTAGGGGGACCAGACCTCCCACTCCACTGATACCCAGCTTAGCGATATGACTTAACTTTGGCTAATGAATTGTTAGCACTGACTTGTTAGAATTAAAGTGATGTGTGCCACTTTCAAGCAAAATCTTTAACAGCCTTCCTGTGGTTCCTCCATTTCTCCTTGCAGTCAGCCACTAGACTAGCAGTTTTCCAGGTGAGGAGAGCCCCTTCCAGAAATGAAGACCACACAGAGCCCTCTGCCAAATCATGGAGGACATAAACATGAACAAGAAACAAACCACTGAGATTTGGGAGTTTGTTGTTACCACACCTTCGTCTAACCTATCCAGGCTGATTGCAAAGTCCTTTCTGAGTTCCTAAAAGTGGACCACCAAGTGCTGAGCTTGATTCAGTTCCCAGCTGTGATCACCTTTGGGATACAGTCTTTTAGGACCTGTTTGTGCTTGGTTATGGCACAAGTATGTTTAAAAATCATTTTCCATTATGTTTAAAAATAGACACTGTTTTTTTGAGTGAAAAATCCCATCTTTTAGTTATGACACTATCAACAAAATTAACTGAACACCCACTGCATGCAGAACACTGTAGCAGATACTATAAATTTTTTCTGAATATTAATTTTAGGGTGATGCCATTTAAAAACTAAAGATATAATATTTGGAAGTAATAGATAAAGAAATTTAGCTAGAATAATGTACTACCAGAGGTGGATTTTACCATGAAGCTAATGAAACTAAGGTTTCAGGGAACTTCATTTGCATAGGTGCCTTTTAAGGCCATCTATTCATAATTTAGTATTATTTTACTCAAAAGGGCCCCAGATATGTATAAGTTTCAGAGCCTGAAACCTGGCTCTTTCCTTGTATACTACCAAATATGAAAGGATGAAAGCGAAGGCTTTATAACAGTTTATAAACAGACTGTTTTATAACAGTCCTGAGAATAACAGGCAACAGTCCCAAAATCTGTGCATCTGACCTTCCAGAAAGGGTTCATGCAAGGTGGCACTGAAGGTTGAGTTCCCTAATCAGATTACAACTGAGTCAGAATGTGCTTCTTTAATAAGAGGGGAGGATATATTCAACATCAGCGGAGCCTCCAGAACCCAGAAACTATTCAACCTCCAAGGCCAATGTTTGTATAGTCACTGTAGCATTTTCCCATCATGTGATTTTCATTTTGTTTGTCACTCAGAAAAATCTTTAAGAACATTATTAGTCCTCTCTGTAAAAGTTCCAGTTTTCAGCCAGCCCCTGTGGCCTAGTGGTTAAGTTCAGCTTGACGCCCTCCACTTCAGAGGCCCAGGATCAGTTCCCAGGCACGGACCTACACCACTCACCTCTCAGTGGCCATGCTGTGATGGCAGCTTACATACAAAAGGAGGAAGATTGGCAGGGGATGTTAGCTCAGGGCAGATATTCTTCAGCAAAAAACAATTTTTTTTTAAGTTCCAGTTTTCACTGAGATTATTTCTTCCTAGAAGTCACTTCATTTTGAAAATAATTTTTTATGGTTGCTGATAATACTTCCTCAGGAGGTTTAAGTGACTGCTTTTTTCTCAATTAACTTTGTCCATTTCTAGGTCTGCAACAATGGATATCGTACTGCTCATCATCTGTTCAGGAATTCCCTGTTGAAGAGCGAGGTCTGTACAGTAATAGAGGTTGTAATGTGATCCATTAAGGATTTCTCTCCCTTGTTAAATTTTAAATGGAAACCAAATGAATATGCTACCTCTATTTTTAATAATTCCTTTCTTATGCAAAAATGTGTGGGTCATAGTTAGGTTTAATCACAACCCATTGCTCATTTATGAAATACTCTGAACTGCAATTAGTCACATACAAATGTGAAGTGCTGTTATCATGCACGCATTAGCAGGCTGTCAAACCAAGTTTTTGAATTATGAAACAATCAAAGAAAAGCACTTGCTTTTTATACTTTCACAGTGAGTTTCTTTTAAAAGACTAGTTTTCAAATCCACTTTTATAAATATTTCATATTAAGGTGATCTATGTACCTCAAAATCTATGGCTAATCAGCTTACATTGTAAGAAAAGACTTCAAAATCTAGATGTATATTTATATGTATATGCCTGTATTTATACATAATATTGGTAGGTGAATTAAAGTCCTTCTTAGAAAATAATTCTTAACATAAAGGAGGAACGTGAACAAATTAATGTTCTTTGTGGGTTGTTTTTCGGTATGCTTAAACTAATTATTGTTATATTTCAGCTCTAATATTATGTTACCTTATGATGTAAAAGTATGAATTTAATGTTGCTTTTTGAACTTAGGGTGTTCAACCAGCTGTATAATGTTGTTTGCCATATGAATAAACATATGCAAATTTTAGGATGCCTTTTTAAAGGAATCTATTTTCAGTTTCCCCAAGAGTTAAGATTTGCTTTCAGGAAATCTAAATAACCAGTGGCTTGAGCAAACTAGAAGTTTTAGTTATTTATTTTTTAACACAATAAGAAGTCTGGAGATAGGAAGCTGCTGGTATTGGTTTGGTAGCTCAAGGATAGAAGGCCAAGGTTTTGTGATTTGTTTGAAGGCCTTCTCCTTATTGTCACAAAATTATTGTTGCAGCTCCAGCCATCAAATCTACTTTCTAGAGGGTAAGAAGAGGCAAGGGTGAGGGGGAATATATAAAGGGTAACACATATATCAAGGAAAACAGACTTTCCCAGAAGTCCCACACAGGCATTTACCTAGTTCTCACTGGCCACAACTGTGTCTCATCATGGACCCTGTCTGAAAGGGATGATGGGATAGCAAATTTTATTTCGTATTTGTTTATTATTTATTTTTCAAGACTCTATACTAAAGAAAGACAAGTGAAAGAGAATTTGAATGGGTGAGTGAACCAACTTAGAGTATCTGCCATGGCCTCCAAGGTTCTTTCAAAAAAATTGATCCCAACTCTACTAGAAAAATTTTGTTCATTAATATTTTTAAAAAGAATGTTCTGGGGCCGGCTTGGTGGCGCAGCGGTTAAGTTCGCACGTTCTGCTTCTCGGCGGCCCGGAGTTCACCAGTTCGGATCCCGGGTGCAGACATGGCACCGCTTGGCAAAAGCCATGCTGTGGTAGGCGTCCTACATATAAGGTAGAGGAAGACGGGCACGGATGTTAGCTCAGGGCCAGGCTTCCTCAGCAAAAAGAGGACTGGCAGTAGTTAGCTCAGGGCTAATCTTCCTCAAAAAAAAAAGAATGTTCTTTGTGACAGAATTTTGTAGTTTCAGAAGTTTATTACCCTGATTTTAGTGATCACACCTAATCCAACTCAATTTTACAAAAGAGGAAACTGAGATCCAGAAGTTTTAAGTAACTTGCCCAAGACCATGGTTGGTCTTAATTATTCTGGAACTAAGAGCCCTCTCTGGTCTAATACACACCTCTATGTCAGCATCCTCCTCCCAGTGTAACCTCTGCCCACTCTATTTTTTCTTTAGTTTAAGTACTAAAAAGAAAATTTAAGGAAGAGGGAAAACTATGCTTACCACCCTCCTCTAACTTATTCCCTTCTTCTGAGCCAAAATTCCAAATACATGGTAAAAATTTTCCAATACATTTGGTGTTATTTGGATTACTATTTAAAGACAGTATTACATTATAACGCTCCTTTTCTGCTGTCCCATTCTAAATCTTCTGCTCTTAACTTTGCAGCTGTTGTTTCTGAACATTAAGACCAATCAATGCACCTTCCTTCTCTAGAGATAGTTGTATTGTCTATAAAGAAGGACATTCTCTTCTTTAGTTCCTTGTGGCTGCCTAAGAAGATAGGATACATCCATAAAATAGCCTTAAGAAAATTGAAATTTAGAAAAAAAATTAAGTTGGGGAGTGATTATTAAGAAAAAATTGCTTGTTTTACAATAGTTGTGATCATTGAAATCTATAATCATGGACTGTTGAATACAATTGGAAAACATATGGGAATTTTTCTTAAAATTACTGAAGAAGTATTTTAAAATTTTGATCTCTGGATTTTATTATATAATGGGCTCTTCTAGTGATTTCTAAATTCCCAATTTTTGTTTTCATGCAATTCAGGAACACATAGAAAGCATTAAATAAGTTAATTCCCATTATGTCATTGTCTTTTTTCTTTTAATAATTCATGGTAATGTGGCTTTATATTTGAAATATATAAGCATTATTTCTTCTAAGCAAAAGAACAGCACAAACAGCTTTTAAGTTACGAAGTGTCACTGGCAGAAAATTCTTAAAAAAGAAAACACCAAGATTTTGTAACTAGATTTTCATAAATTGCTGCATTACTCTGAACAGAGTATCAAGGTATAAGACTATGGAAAAGAGCAGAGGGTCACGTGGACTTGTCTTAAGGGTGGCTCTGCTCAAAAGTCAAGTCTTTTACTGGCCAAATGATCTACATTATTATAAGGCCATACAATGTATATTTTACTCTATAAAAGGAACAAAGACCTACAGACTTTGTAAAGACAGTGAACAAGTAACAGTCTGACAATGAATTCTGATGGCACGAGGAGGTATTTTCTTTCTTTAAGTTATGCGAAATTGCAAACAACCCCCCGAATCTCAAATGTTTACTTCATGCTCATGAAACTGGTCCTTGGCCATTCAACTGCTGGTCTTCTCCATGTGTCTATTCTTCAACACAAAGAGCGCGCCTATCTCGAAAGTACATTCTCATGGCAGAAGAACCAAAGCTATGGTGGACAGGTGCACTGGCTCTAAAAGCTTCCTCTTGAAAGCTGCATACAGCAATTTCCTTTGTATTTCATTACCAGAACCGAGTCACTCAGCCAAGCCTAACTTCAACATGGTGGGAAATACAATTCTCTCACAGGGAGGAACCTCAAGTAGTACTGATAATAATATAATAATAATAATATTTATTAACGATTTGTATACAACAGGTATTAGGCTGGTGCTAGTACATAGATGATCCCATTTAATTAATACAACAAACCTACAATTTGGGTACTAATAATTGTCACCATTAAAGAAGAGGAAATTGAGACAGAGTAAAGTTAATTAATGCTAAAATCTCACTGCTTAAAAGTGAATATTACAGGGCCTGGGCCATTGGCCCAGTGGTTAAAGTTCCACACACTCCCCTTCAGCAGCCAGGGTTCATGGGTTCGGATCCCAGGCACAGACCTACTCCACTCAGCAGTCATGCTGTGGTGGTGTCCCACATCCAAAAACAAACAAAAATAGAGGAAGATTGGCACAGATGTTTGCTCAGGGTGAATCTTCCTCAGCAATAAAAAAAAAAAAAAGGCGAATATCACAGCTTAAATTCAGACACAGGCAGTCTGATTCTAACGCCTAGCTCCTAACCAGTGTGCTGAAGTAGCACACAAAGTCGTATTCAACAGTTTACTGAATATAGAATGCAGAAGACAAAAGATGCAATATTGAGAACTACGAGATTAAAAAAGGAAGCTCATAACACTTTAGCACTAAGTCAGCAAGTCCTGGTAATACACATATTCAGTAAACTTGATTACTTGCAAAAGCAATCCATGTATCCTTTACAGTATCTGTAACAATATGGAAAGGGACAATCCTAGGGATTGAGGCTAAGAAGACCAAGAAGGATAACGTGAGACAGATTATATTTATTGAAAAAGACCAAAGATCAAGACCAAGTGGACCTAAGAAATTAACTAAGATGCGGATCCCTGGCCTTTAAGGCTAGCAAACTACCTCTTCCTGGTTTAGAAAGATTTGTGGTCAAAACTAAAGTCACACTGAATGTTTCTTTACTTGTAGGTACCTATACTAAAATGTTATCTTAAATCTTAATTTAGTAATTGCTTTGTCTGTAATACATACTCGTGACTCGTTCTCAAATGATGCCATTTTATCAAATCTGAAATTTAGCAGATATTGCTTCTAGCAATAATAACCATCAGAAAGAACCATTCCAATATTGCCCTTGGTGTTATCATCATCATCACAGCAGCTCACATTCAGTGAGATTTAAAGTGTCAGGCATTTTACTCTACGTGCATTGTTTCAATCAATCCAAATAGGAATCTTATGAGAAATGCACCAGTATCATCCATCCTCTGCACATGAGGAAACTGAGGCTTAAGGGGTTAAGTAACTTGCCTAAGATCACAGAGCTGGTAAGTGGTGGGCCAGGATTAGATGCCAGGTCTGTCTGACTCTACAGCCCAGCTTTTACATTAGTGCCTCGGCAGTCACCTCCTTTGTTCTTCTTGTATCACTCCAGAGTGAGTTCAGAGGAGTAGGCAGGAGTGTATAGAATTAAAGCCCAAATTTACACAATTACTTGAAAGGTATGTAAGATCAATCAATAAGCTTATTTTCCAAACCTGCATCTTTAGTTGTCACCCTTTTTTCACCCCATTGGTTCTTTCACTATGTCCCACATCCATCAGAACAGGAAAGAATCTGATATTGATTATATTCTAGTGCAAATAAATTTCCATTGATTTGCTCACTATGGGGAGGATAAGCTCACTGCTGTTACTCTGGAATTGCTTCTGGGGACTAAGTGTGGACAAATCAGCATGTAATGCTGCTACCCGCATTTCCAGGTTGTTGGTTCCACTCTTTTCCTACTAACCTAAGTCAACCGGTGCTCTCTCTTTTGCCCCAAAAGGTCCGGTTGCTTCTCCCTCTTCTTTCTCTAGCTCTTCAGCATATTTTGTCAACAGTTTTATCCAGGTGTGTTTGCGTATGCGCTTAGAACTAAATAATCACATAAACTTATCACATAAAAGGTTGTATTTCTTTCATTCCTATGATTCCTGGGTTCTGATCCTGATATAAAAATTCTGTTTTTTTTAAATTAAAAGTTAAGTTAGGCTTTGAATATAAATCACATTCTACGTTAAACCACTTACCTTGAATAAACAAACAGATAATAATGGATAAATAAATAAACACAATATTGACTGAGCACATTAGTAAATGTGTCAGTTCAGTCTGGGTTCCAGCCTTGTATGTTCATTTATGCTCTGCTCTTCATCATTTGCGCCTTTGTGTCAGTAGCCAAATTTTGCTGAGTCACCTTTCCAGTTAAAGGGAATATTTCATCTATCCTCTCCAGATCCACTCTCTTGTCAGTCTGGCTCTGTGCCCAGAAGGCTGGCCTCTGCAGACTGCATCCCCTGGGCTTCCTCGCCTATGGGCTCCAAGTTAGGTTTTGCCGTGGGAGGCTTAGAGAGAAGTCACACTGTGTTTAGTCCCACCTCTTCAGGTCTGCCTGCTGGGCCATAGTTTGGCAGAAACTGCATTCTTCTCAGCCAGCAGCTCCCACAGACACAGCGCTCACAGGGTTCTGCTCAATTGCTTTCGCCCCTCAACACCTCAGGCCAAGGGACGGTAAGGACTTGCTGCTATTGCTCGGTTCTAAGTACTTCTCTATTACCATTGACTCCTCTAACACTGTCCAGTGCTCTGTAAGAAGTCGCTCAAACCCTCTCTAACCCTTTGATTGTGCCGTCTGTTTTCCTACTTGGACTGTGATATATGCTAAAAATCACTTGTGCTAAGAATAAAGTTTTAAATCAGTCAACCACAAAATGCTCTGATTGCAGCTACCATATAGCTCTGTCACCATCACCAGAGTAAGATTGGATAACTGTTTGCAGGCACACATCAGAGAGCTCACCAAAGCCCAGAATTCCAAGGTTTCCCAAGAACACTAGATTTTCTCATCCAATATGATTTAAGGTATCTAGGATATCTGTGTCTTCCTCCAAGTTTTAGCCTCACCAGCAAGTGGAGGATCACTATTTCTGTGTGTTTCAATTTAAAATGTACATGTATGTCTTCAAGGGGTATATGTAACACAATAATAGTAGTATTGACATGGCAAGTAGCAAGTTGCACGGAAGTGGATCTTTCATATAAAATATGTAAATTATGAACCAAAAAGAATCTGTTTTGGAAGTACTTGTCACAGAAAAACATTCTTTCAATTATAATGTGTTCTTAGGGGCCACTATTGAAGAAAGTAGTAGATTCTTGTCAGTCTTCAAAAGAGGAAGAGGGTGTTCCATAGTGCCAACCAAGAAAACTTAAAATAGATGGTCTAACACCATTATAAGGTATTAGGAGAATTGGAAGAACAGTAAACTTCAAATCTGAGGCTAACCTCTGTATATAAGGAAAATGAAAAAACATGGTTTATCTCCCATTCGGTTATTTCACTAGCATCATGGTTCATATAAAAACTACCAAACACCTGAAACAAGACAGTTTGTTGAAAATAAAATCAAAGTAATAAATAAAAATAGTCTTTAATGATTGCAAAATAACCAAGAAAATGCAGGTTAGTCCATAAATGGGGGTTAGCCCCCTAACGCAGTAAGGAAAACTTTTAAACTACTTCTGTTGGTTTGAAACTTCATGTTTCCTTATTATTCCTCCAGCGTTGGTATTTATTTGTATTTTTTTAAGATTATGTCAGCATTGTACCTCTTATGGATACTTTTATCTTTTTATTTTAAAGAAATTGACTTTCTCTGAATGAATCCAGAGTTTTGTAAATCCCCCAGTCCCAGCAATAACATCTTCCTACTCTTCAAAAAGAGACTTTGATCTTTTGTTCTTGAACAAAAATTTTCTAGTGTCAGTTGAAAACCCTTGAAAAATAGAATTCAGCAACTATATTTTACAGGATATTACTCACCTCATAACAGTTGCATACTTCAGTGCTTTAAAAAAGCATTTTAGATTTGTAATGTATTTCTTAAGTATGTATCATCTTCTCTCCACTGCCCTGTGCATTGCTCAGACATGTCCATTTAATACTCAAGAACAAAGTGCTATTTTCCCTAACTCCTTGGCTTGCTAGTACAAAAGGCAAATTTTTTTATCTTTAAATATGAAATGCATCATGATTTTTAAAATATGTTACTTTATAGCCCGACGAAGACTGAGGTGAAAAAATAGGACACAAGAGACATAAAAATTAATGTTAAGAAAAAGGTTACTGGGGAAAATATTCTTTCCTACTTGCTTTCTCACTTAGAAGTTTTAAAGGGATGAAGAAGCCTTTCTCAGAAAAGACGGGAATTTTAGAAGAACTAATAGTCTATATTCACAAATCCTCATATGAAATGCTATTTTAATATATTTCATATGGAATTAAAGGAAATCCTCTTTCCTCCTATTTCAATATGATTTAACTTCAATGGTAGCCAAAATATTTGTGCTACAACAAATTCTTTTGGAGACTAATTCCTGTATTTCATAATAATGACTTTTCTACTATTTTATTTTAAATTTAGCGTCTATGAAGAAAAGTTGAACTGTTCAAGAATACTGTATCTGGAACTTTGAGTTAAACATAGTGGATTGAACATGAATTTGTCTCCGGTTCTCCTAAAACCCCATTAAACTGACAACAAAGATTTTTTTAAAGGATAAATCCATGAAAACAAAAAGAATGAGAAAGAAGATGACAACAGCACAATTTTTTCTTTGGGAAACAAGATGAGTTAATTATAACTGATTTAGAAGCCAACAGAAAACTAAAACCAGAAATAAGTCAACTCACAATTCAAGAGCTGGAAGTAATAGGTACCTCTAAAAGTGGAATTGGCTCACGGATACAGTATTGGAGAGCACAGAGTTAGAAAATACTGGCTCTGAAAATTTTCATTTGCTCTTCATGATGATTTAACAGTGAACCACCTGGATGACTGGGGACACTGAGGAGACATATCTGTACATTACTTTGATAACTAGACCGCGTGGTAGACTGACTTGAAGAGCCGGTGCCCACAAGGTACTGTCCAGTTTATCCCCAGACTTTAGGAATTGGATTAATACTCCCTAGAATGGACTGAGAGAGATGATCCTAGAAATCTTGCAGGTTGCGGTTGAGATTTCCCTAAAAGAGAAGGAAGTATACTTTGGATGTTTGAAAAAGGAGATGTTTATTGCAGTGTGTGTGTTTGTGTGGGAGGAAGGAGAGAGAAGGATTTGTAAATAAAGAATATAATAAAGACCTAGGGTGTATCCTTGAGGGTCCCCCAATAACGGGTTTAACATTTTGTGTTTCTCTCCTTTGCACTATGGAGTCTGTCATAGTTAGTTGTGATAGCATTCAGTTGCTTGCTATGCTTCAATAATTGTGATATTTCCTTGGAGCCTGGGATGTGTGATATTGTAGGGAATAAAAACATAGGACAGTAAAGGAAATGGTGCCTGCCCCACCTGGAGTCTTCTGGAGGGGCACCTGCTGGAAGAGAGCAGCATCAGGAAAAGCCCAGCAGCAAAGTGAGCAGTGACAGAGAGGAGCACGGGATGAGGAGAAGCAGCTGAAGGCAGGCAGCTGAGGAACAGGTGTGAGAAAAACTCTCTCAACCTCGAATATTCTGGATGGAGGTGACAATGAGGGAGCATTGCAGTTGGGTTCCCCAGGAAGCAGACTCTGATATGGAGATTAGTGTATGGGAAGCTTATTAAGCAGAGTTCTCGGGAGCAACCCCCTGTGGGGAAGGGAAGGCAGCAGGATTGGGCAGAGGGAGAAGTTGGGCTGCCTTGCAACCACGACGGGCCTTGGCTGATGCCACAGTGAGCTCTGCAGCTGGGATGGCCTTTCTAAGTTGTCCTGAGTTGGGGTGAGAAGGCTGAGCCATTTTTATCCATAGTTCAAAGGCATGAATTTGGGCAGAGACTCTCTTCAACAGAGGACAATTCTTCCCCTCAGCAGAGGGAACAAGTCCCTCAGTTCTGAAGGAGGGATGTGAACAGCACAGTACAGTATCCATGATAGTGAAGATTAGTCTAGGGAAAAATGTTAAAATAGAATATATACTGGTTTATATCCAACTACCCAATGATGCATATTTATATGGCAGAGGGAGAGAGTTTGAAAATAATTATATTAACATGAATAAGTAATAGGATGGTAAAGATGAGTATAAAGATTGTGAAGATAAGATCAAAATTTCTTGGCATTTTATATTGTTCCTTATTTAAGTTATGACCAAATAAAAATAACACATTTTCAGCCTACTTTGTAGTCCTTAGCGAAACCTGGGAATAAGTGTGTATTGATTTAGAGAGTTCCCTCTTCGACACCAAGTCTCTTTCTCTTTCTTTTTTGCTGTCTTTGTCTCTGTCTCTCTGTTGCTCTCTTTGTCTCTCTCTCTCCCACGCTTCCTTAAACACACATGCACACACAAAACACACACACACTTAAAGATACCTCTTTTATTAGGTTGATATTTGGATAAGTACTTTGGTATGGATGGTTAGTCACCTAAAAGACAAACTTGAGTTACAGTAGAATGTTGCTAAGCTGCTTTTTGTGAGAAAAGTAAATTTGATTAAATATAGGGAGAGATTTTGTTTTGCAGAAGGTGGAGGGTAAGGAAGCCCAAAACCAAAAGGGAATTGTTTGTAGTCAGGAGGGTTCTGAGAAGTAGTGGAGGGGCTGAGGGAAGAGAATGAAAGTGTGACAGCTAGTAGCCTTAAGAAAAACTTTGAAGAGCAAGAACAAAAAAGGAAGAGATTTTTGTTACATTTTATTTATGTAGTGCACACTTTCAACTTTCTTCTCTGTCAAACCACAAAATCTGCAATGCATTTTTCATTATTCACCAACATACTCTGGAGTTGGGTGTTTTCTGCTGTTTTATTTTGTGTGTGTGTTTTGAACTCAACAAAGGGTGAGTCCGTCTCCTAGCGGCCCTGAGGTTAGAAGGCCAAGACTGCTCACTAGCAGCCGGCCCCATCTAGCAACTAATGCATTCACAGTGAGGATCATCATGAAGTTGGAAGCAAAAATTAGAGAAAAGACCCACGTTCAATATTATCAGCAGACAAAATTTAAGTACGTCCAAACACCTAAAATTAACCTGTTCGCACCATCACCATCAGAAAAGACAATAGCATTGGAACTGGCAATTGGATCTCGTGGGCAAATGCTGTCTTATCACTTTAAATACCACCTGTATATGGATGACTTGCTAATATGTGTCCTAGCCCAGATCTCTCCCCTCATTCCAGGTTTTGTGCCTGCTACTCAATGAGTCCACTTAGATGTCCAAAACCAGGTGTCTGATCTCCCATTTTCAATCTAGCACCATTTACAGTTTTTTCCATCTTGGTTAATAATAATTCCAAACTTCCAATTCCTCAAGCCAAAAGTTTGGATTCAGATTCGATTGCTCTCTTTCTTTCACAACTCTCAAATCCCTTAGCAAATCTTGTTAGCTTTACCTTCAAAATACATCCAGAAGCTGACTATGTCTTACCACCTCCACTGTTCACTCCCAAGCCATCATTACCTCTCACCTAGATCATTGCAGTAGCCTCTTAACTAATCTCCCTGCTTCCATCCTTGTCACACCATAGCTTATTCTCAAGCCAACACAAATAAAAGCCAAAATCTCGACAGTGGCCTACAAGATGGCTAGATGATCTACTCTCCACTGACTTCCTCCAACCTTGTGTCTTACAGCTCTCTGTCTCTCATTTTCCACTGGTCTCCTTGCTGTCCTTTGAACATGCCAGGAACACCACTGCCCAGAACTTTGCACTTGCTGCTTCCTCTGCAGCAATGTTCTTCTCCTAAATATATGCACAACACTTTCCCTCTGATACTTTAGCATTTACTCATAAGTCATCTATTTAAAATTACCCCCTCTTTTCTATCATTCCTTATCCCTCTTCCCCCTGTATTTCTAGGATACCTACCTCTACTTGATGTACTATATTTTTCACTTATTTATTTGAGTATTCTGTGTTTTCCCCCACTCCTGCCAGATGCAAACTCCACAGGAACACAGATTTTTGCCCTATTCACTATTGTATCTTTTAGTGCCTAGAGTGGTGCTTGGCACATGGTAGGCATGTGATAAAATTGATTGAATGAATTTAATAAGTTAATTTTACACTGAGTATTTCTTCATCTTGTCTTCATCTTGGCCTTTATTTTGAGGCTTCTATCATGTCTTAATATTTTATATCTTCTAACTGATCCTTTGCAAATAGGAAGGTTTCATTTGGCTTTTTCACCTTCTGGTATTTTTCAACTCCAAGTTGCTTGGGTTTGCTGTTAAGGCAGGTTACCTGCTGACCATAATCCTACTGTGAGTACATGTAGGAGGTAATACAAGAGATGCTTGTGGTCCGAATCCCAAATCCCAACCCCTCTCTTACAGTTCACTCTTTGTGTAAACATAGAGTTGCATATAACGTTTTTAACAGAATAGAATCCTTTGGGGAAGGTAGAATGGAAAACTGAGTGGGTAGCTTGAGAAAAAACACTGAAAGTCGTAATTTGCCTTTCATAAATTCACACAAGTGAGAAATTCATCTAAAAATGGAAATTCTAAAACAACAGAAAAAAATATGACGTTAGGAACAAAATCTCAGGGTATTTTTCTCTTCTTTTGTAAAAGTGGCTCCCTTTTCCTGTGATTTCATCACCTAGCAGGGACCATCTACACTGGCAAATGCGGTCTTGGGCACATCTGTCCTTTCATTCCCATCAATCAGCAGCACTTAGTGAGTGCCCACCATTGACAGCAGATGCTGTGATGTGTTTAAAAAGAATTAAACAATACTTTTCTTGCTCTCCTTAATTTTTCCAGTTGGAATGAGGAGCATTGGAAAGGCAACAAAACCTCTTTAATTCACACTCCACTAAAGCTGAATTTGTAATTATTCAGAAGAAAGCCAGACTAATGTTTATACTATCTCTAAAGAAAGTCTTTGCAAAGCAAATGAATTTTCCACAAAATTTCATGAAAACTCTTTAAACTATTTTAGGCCACTATTTTTAAGTATTTGAAAATCACTTCAACCATTTAAAAATCATTCATTTACACATATAGCTCATTGTTATGCTATTTAGAAATAATTTCCATCTATTTACAAAGAGCGAGTCAGCAAAGGATACGTAAGCAACATTTCTCTTGGACCTGGTTAGGGTACCTGCCTTAAAAGAGGAAAAAAACTGCAATTATTTTTAAATATCTTCTCCAGACTTCACAAATTTAGCAAAAACTTTTTCTTATTAAATACAAATTAGAGTGCTTTTTATAAACTCTTACAACAAGTTTTAAAACATTCTTATAACTAACTGAAGTTACATAGAAATACACACAAATGCTGTACAGGTAGGAAAACAATGGCAAAAAAACATGAATGAATGAAGAGAGAGAGAGAGAGAGGGAGAGAAATAGAGCGAGAGAGAAGAGAGGGTCTTAGATTTAGAATCAATGACCATATACTTTAACATTATATTTGAGATAACTGAAACCAACTACATTACAACAACAGAATACTCAGCTGGACAATCAAACTCTCCATGAGCTGGTTCTATCTTCTTCAATTTATCCTCTAAATAAAGATATTTTGTTTATTTATTGCTGGTCTGGGAAGTTTCCCAAAGATGACAACCAAGCAATTTACATATTTTGTGTCCCCAGTTAGTATGTAGATTTGGACATGACACATAATTAGGGCATATTATCCAAGAAAAACAATGGACTAGGAGTCAGGAGTTTTAGTCCTAACCTTTCTATTTCTCCTTTTTGAGAGGCAACATAGCATAGGTAGTTAAGAACTCTAGAGCTCTGGGTTCAAATTCTAGCTTCACTACTTGCTACCTCAATAAGCATGTCACAACCTCTCTGTGCCTCAGTTTCCTCATCTGTAAAATGGAGGCATAATAGTTGCATATACTTCATAGGTTGTTGGTGTGAAGATTAAATGAGTTATTGACTGTAAAGTGCTTAGTACAGTGCCTGGCACAAAGTTAATACTCCATACATGTTTGCACTTGTTATTTCTGCTATTGTTATTATGACTGTAACTCAGTCATTATCTTTATGTTTAGTTTCTTCATGTATTTGGTGAAAATAACCACCCTGTCACACACCTGCCTTTCAAGCCAAGCCAGCAATGTAGCCAAGGCTCATGGAGGCAGGCTGGGCCCACTCTGTTAAACAGAAGATGAATAATCAATGCTGAAATAAGTCAAGAGAAAAAATCAGGCTAATACAACTAAATGCTGTTAAAGATATTTAAGCTTGTATTCATTGCTTGGATGGGGCAAGCCAATGATAGATGATTCCCCATATAAGACTGATATTCGGCAATCTGGTATAGGTTTTAATATAGATTCCTACCTGTAGATGCCCACATTTGTCTTGAAGACTCTCTTTTCAGATAGTTGGGATAAGGGAAACAAATTATACATTTCTTCATGGATAGGGTCATAATCTTAGACATTTATCCTCTGAAATAAAAACAAATCCATAGGCACTTTAGTTGCCTTCCACTCTCAGGTTAGGATTATGATAAACAAGGAAAATGGTCCAGATCACTATTTTCTGAGGAAAAAAGTTGAGTGTGCTAAAAAGCCACATACAATAGAATGGTACTCATTGATAAGCAGCTACTTCCTTTGGAACAGCAGTAGTGTGTATATATCATATTCTTTTGAAGTGAATTCTTACATTTAAAAAGTATCTCAGGGGGCCGTCCCCATGGCCAAGTGGTTAAGTTCGGGGTTTGCCGTTTCAGATCCTGGGTGTAGACCTACACACTGCTCATCAAGCCATGCTATGGTGGCATCCCACATAGAAGGACTAGAATGTCTTGCAACTAGGATATACAACTATGTACTGGGGCTTTGGAGAGGAAAAAAAAGAGGAAGATTGGCAACAGATGTTAGCTCAAGGCCAATCTTCCTCAGCAAAAAAAAAAAGCATACCTTTAAAAAAATAGAGAGGAGAAAATAAAGTATCTCTACAGTTTTACAATAAGTGTTTACATTTGTTATTTCATTTGATCTTGATAGCAATCAAGTGAGGGATAAACATTATTACCATGTAAAGTAGACATTAGTATTTTTAAAAACTATATCTTAGAGAACCCAAGGGACTAAGCCAAGGTCAAATGGCTGGTAAATAGGGTAACTAGATTCAGATTCTAAGTCAAATTCATTCAGCATTCAATAACTTTCTACCAAGCATATATTATGTGGTAAATATTGTGCTAAGTTCTAGAGCTGTAATTACTCTTTGTCTTTTAATGGTTTTCAGTTTTGAGGAGATACCAGAAAAGCAAAATGTCATTGCAATATAATGATAACAGAAGTTTCATTCATTCGTTTAATGTTTATTAAGCGTCTGTTGTATCAGTCAGGGTTCTAAAAGGAAACAAATGGCATAATCCAAGTATTTAGCTGAGAAGAGTTCAGTGAGGTCTTTTTACAGAGTTATAGGATGGTTGAGAAACCAGCACAGGATAGTGAAGCACCCAGAACCCAGCAGCAAGGAGACACTGTTACGAGAAACCATGGCAGAGAGGCTTTCTTACAAGGGCTGTGGCTGGAGAGAATCACAGCCACTACCAACCACAGTAATTTATTACGAGTCCCAACAGAAAACAGGTGGTAGGCTCAAATTCCAATAATTTACGTAGAGTTTAATAAAGGCATGCTTTATAAAGGTAGAATTACGAACTTCCCCAGGACTAGTACCAGTGGAGCTGTTACTACCTTGAGGCCTAAAGAAGCAATGTAAGGGATGCAGTCCCTGGAATCCAGAAGGAGAGGCCTGAAGAGAGCGCCATCTTGAGAGGAGCTGTATTCTTTGATTGTGGAACACAGGAACATAGAGGAGCTGTGTCCTTTGGTTCTGGTGTATCACCACCATGATCGATGATGCTCCAAGGAGGGGGCCAGGGAAATAAACACACCAAACTCACTCTCCTCTGACTCCTGATAAGACTCCCATTGGCTGAACCCAACTGGAAGCAAGAGGTCAAGGGAACCCATAGATGTAGTCCATGTAGAGCAGCTTTATAAGGCTTAGAAGAGAACAGAGATGGGTAGCATGTGGTATGGAGATCCCAACAGCTCTAGAGGGCCAAGTCTGAAATCAGCATTACTAGGCCAAAATCAAGGTGTTGGCAGGGCTGTGTTCCCACCAGAGATTCTAGAGGAGAATCTCTGTTCCTTGCCTCTTCCAGTTCTGGTGGCTGCTGGCATTTCTTGGCTTGTGGCCATATCACCACAATCTGCTTCTCTATGATCACAGTACCTCCACTTCTGTGTGTGTAATCCCCCTCTGCTTCCCATTTATAAGGACACTTGTGATAACATTTAGGGCCCATTATTTTGGATTATCCACTTGGATAATCCAAAATAATGTCCTCATCTCAAAATCCTTAATTTAATCACTTACGTGAAGATCTTTTTTCCAAATAAGGTAATTTTTGTAGGAATCACAGTCTTCATTTTACACCATGAGAAAACAATAACACCTAAAACTGGAAAATCAAGCTCATATGAAAATATGAGCATATTTTTTAGTGACTTGCAGGTAAATATCAAAAAATCAGCTAAAGGGGCTGGTGTGGTGGCATAGCGGTTAAGTTCACATCCTCTACTTCAGCAGCCCAGGGTGCACGGGTTCAGATCCTGGGCACAGACCTACACACCACCAATCAACCCGTGCTGTGGTAGCATCCCACAGACAAAACAGAGGACAACTGGCACAGATGTTAGTTCAGGGACAGTCTTCCTCAAGCAAAAAGAGGAAAATTGGTAACAGATGTCAGCTCAGGGCCAATCTTCCTTATCAAAAAATTCAGCTAAAAAGAGTGAAAATGGCTGTCTCTGTGGAAGGGGAAATAAATAGTGCGGAGGCCATTCTCAACCAGAGTTCCACTAGAGTAAAGATTTGAGCCTTAATGCCCTAAAGCATCTATTGGAGGTTAGGAATTAACCTCTGTCCTATGCATCGTGAAGGATACTATTGCATTACTATCCATGGGAGATTTGAAAAAAGAGTCTTTCAAATCATATTCTGTAGGGCTTAGTTCTTTCATGTAACCCTGTTTGAGAAAGGCATGTATAGTTGGACAAGAAATTAAAAGTAAACTTTAAAAAAATAAAATAAAAGGAGGAGCAGAAACAGCATCTTTCAAAGGCTTTCAAAAGTTTGGCTGTTAAGAGCAGATGAGAAAGAGGAAGTTCTGACAAATGCAGAAAGTTCCTGGAAGAGATGGGAGAGTTTGGTTTTAGACAGGAGGAGAGGCCCTTCTTCCTTCACAACTGATGAAGAAGGAAGGAAATGGGATAGGTGCTGGTAAATTTTAGGTGCGTAGAAGGAAGTTGAAGAAATTTACTCATGATAACTCTTCTTTCCTCTGTGCCAGATAGGAAATTTTGCATAATTCTACTTCATTCCCCGCTCTATTATGACTGTCACTTCTAAAATGAAGCCATTAGGATACAACATCAGAAAATCGTTTTGTCTTTTTTTAAACAAGTTATCCAACTTCAACTTGGTGTTTGAGTTCATATCAGCTAATAATCATTTTCTGAAGTGTTCTATTCAATTTACATCTCTCGCCTCCTAGAAGGAAGAATGTTAGTGGTAAGGAAATCTGTCAAGTCTCTGATTACTGCCTACAAATGTTATCACTTGCTGCTGTTCAACAATGTTCTCATGAAAATATTACTACTAATGGAACAACATGCATATGTTCTTAGGATAGAAATAGTATCGCTACATTCTGTTTGCTTATAAGTAAAGTAAACTAACATTGAGCTGAGGTGAAAAGTAATTCCTTGAGCAAAGTTCTCATGAAATTTTAACTCTGAATGCACACATTTCATAGATGATTACAAGAGACTGCAGACTTGAATACTTTCCTAAATGAAACCTCATCTCTCAGTAGATATTATAACAGAATGAAAGCAGTTAATGCCGTTCCTGAAGACCAATTTCATATTTCTGGATACGCTACATCGTGCTTTGTGTTATAAACTTTTTCAAAGGGGCTGACAAAGAACAAAAGATACAGCCGGAAACCACCATCAAATCAATCTACAAGCAAATTTCACACACACCAGCCAGCTCTCCAGTTGTCTTTCTTAAATTCGAACTAAACCTTATGAAAGCATGTTCAATATCTTCCATGATAATGACAAAACTGCAAATTTACATGTAAAAGATTTTTAGGATATAGTGTATTAAAAAGTAAAGGGTAGGTAGATGCAAGAATTTTACATGAAATAAGGAAGAGCAAAGACATTTTAAAACTAAAACTATAGAAAATTTATAAAATTTATCAAGATTCTTAAGCTTTTTGACATGATTGAATCAGTAATTCCAAGAGCGAGACTCTATCCTAATGAAATAATTTTGTCTGTGGATGCTATTTATGGGTAAAGGTATTCATCATGGAATTATTTTTAGCTTAGACTTATTCTTAGTTTTAAAAGTTAGGAAACAAACTAAGTGTCCATCAATGGAAGAGTGTGCCTGGGCAGTGAGGAAAGGTTAAGTACTCTACTGCAAATCCATTCAATGGAATTTTATATAATCATTAAAATTCTTCATGGTATAATACTAGGCAGCTGTTTAACGGGGCAGAGAATAAACATGTAGATGGTAGATAGTAAAATATCAAAAAATGTAGTAAGTGATAAATGTAGGTTACCAAACTGTATACAAAATGTGATTCTAGGGTTGCATGTTTATATATGTATTTATGTATATGTATATATATATATATATATATATATATATATATATATATATATGCATGCAAGTTTGTGTTTCAACGCCTGGGCAAAAATTTGGAAGGCTATACACTACATTTCACTGCATTTATTTCTGTGCGATAGGATTACTGTTGCTATACACACTTATGTGTTATTTTAAATTTCTATAACTACCATGAATTATTCATAAGATGAAAAAAGGAAACAAAGAAATATCCATTTTGCTTTAAAAATTATGTTTGCTAGGTATTTTGAATGACTAAGGAAAATCCCTATGTTATAATATTAGATGCAAAGGCAGATTATGACATTTTATGTATAGTAAAGTTTCAAATATGTAACAAAAAATGCAAGAAATATACCAAAATGAGTAGTAAGATTTTGAGTGACTTTTTTTCCTACTCATTTACTCTTTCATACTTTTCAAAATTTCAACAATGAACTTTTATTAATTTAAAAATAAGAAATAGAAAAACACAAGGCTTTACATGTTTATGTGGAATTCTGTGTAAAAATGCTAGGAACTAATGTTCACCATTGAGAAATTCCCACTGAGACATGTTACGGTATGTGTGGTGTTTGTGACAGCCACTTCCTGCCAACTCTTCATTTATTCCTTTTTTAAGAGGATCTTGAAACTTTTCATAGACTAGAGCTCCCAAATTTCTAGCTCGTAGGACTACAGTATGGCTAATGCAAGCAAGGACTAACAAGTCAGTGTTGGTAAGGTAACTAAGCTTTTAATGAAAGACTAACCAGTTGCATAATGTGTCCTTGAGTTATTGTCAGATAGATTAAAAACATGGATAACCATACTTTAGAGGTTAAAAAAGAGGATGCTACTGTGACTTAAGTAAATTTAATAAACTGGGGGCTCTTTTCCTCAGATGCACTGCTACCGTCAGCAGCATCTTCAAGCTGGCTGGCCTCTGGGGACTCTCTTGTTGTGTGTTCATTCAACTGGGAACAGTCTGACTGTTGCTGACCAAGTGGCAACAAGAACAACATCCCTGGCACTGGGTCTTCACAAGAGTTGAAATGAGAGGGGTGGTCCTTCTTCACCTTAGACACAGTGATGCGAATGCACAAGGATTCTTTTCTTCTCTGATCAGGATTCTGTCTAGACGACAGCACAAACTCTCTACTCATACAATCAATAACATCTGCGGGCAATTCAATGACTTGGGGACAGGTGTGAGGAGGGAAAGGTGACCAAGGAAGTTCCTCTGTCTTTTCCACCTCATATCTCTTGCTGTTTCTCACGGCAGTTTGCTGATCTGGCTCTAAATCTGCACAGCCTGTGTGAAAACTCACCCCTGCTGGCAATGATGGACAATGGACAATATTTGACTTAAATCAAGGAAAGTCTTTCCTATATTCATCCTTTACATGTAACTAGGTTGAAAATTAACACCTTACTACCTAGCTATGCAAAGAAAATCATTTCTTGGTGTTTTCTAATGGTCATAATAATTATCTTGAGCCCAATACTACAGGGAGTTGGTAGGAACAGTGAGTGCTGTAGGTGAGGGAGGCAAACTTACCAAATGTTGGATTCTCAGTCTCTTAAACTCTTATTAATTACTCAGTGTTTTTAAGATTAATGCTCATCCTTTCAAATTTGTTTCTGGAGCGGTGAGGAATAAGTTATTCTATGTAAAAAGAATAGTTGGTGTAATCGCGAGGTGGTGAAAGTTCCTGATCACATTTCCTTCTCCATAGACCCACCAAGGTAGAATGGAGACATGCCGTATCCTTTAAATAATGGACGGATTGAATTTAGTCATGCTATCTTTACCCAGAACAGATGTTAATTTGGGGATAGTATAGTTTAAATCTCAGTCTAAAGACTGTGAATAGAAATGTTTTCTCAATTAGCGAGATGCCTCCCCCTTCCCATATTGTGAAATGTCACATTCAGTTTCTTCCATCTGAGGGACCCTACAGAGAAACAGTCTCTTCTAAGGAGTTACAAGGCACTTTAAATGCTGTTCCCCTTTCTCTAAAGAAGAGCCCAGATTCTAGAAATTTCTTTAGGCTTAATAGTTTGAAAGTATGGGGAATCAGGGAGACAGGGATGCCAATAATTTTTTGAAGCATCCTATTCTTCCCATTTAGCTTTCCAACTGTGCTGTCTTTCTACATTGCTGACTAAAGGGACTAACTGCCCACCACCCACATGGTGGCTCTCAGTTGTATTTCTTCTCACTTCAGAGACCTCTCTCTAGGGCACTGCCACAAATCCTGAGGAAGACAGGAGTTGGGGAGAGAAGATCTAGGCTGAAGGACCAGCTATGTGTTCTGCCTTGTGAGTCATTCAAAATTGCCTTTTCCTTCTGACTTTCATCCACTGTCTCTGGACCAAGTCTGTGAACCTCAGCTGCCCTGTCACTCAAGATGCATTCCCTCTCCTTAAAACATAGTGCCAAGGAAGTTTGAGTGTAGCTTTTATTACCAGCCTAAATTGACCAGCCATCAACTCCAACAACTCTAGTCACTAGCCTTCCCATGAAAGACTGGATATGTCTGATTTCTCCATATCCCAGCTTAGGTCTCTCTGAGCACTCACCACTAATCAAATGTGTCCTGAGCACCCACCACCTTCCAGGTCCTGAGCTTTAGCTCAAGTTGGAATAAAAAGATGGAAAAGGCAAGTCTCTACACTAAAATACATCAGAGGCTAAGGGGGAATTAAAGGCAGACAGAAGAATTCCATCTTAAGAGTGGAATGTAGAGGGTCTGGGAAGCGGATGGATGCTGGAGGTGTCCAGAAGGTAAACTGGGGCTAGATTACAGAGGACCTTTAATTCTGAATGAAAGTGATGAAATGTGAAAAACTTTATTTCTTAAGCAGTGGTATTTCTGTGATTTATGTCAACAGTTTATTTTTGAATCTTAAAAAAAGTTATTTTGGTCACTTTAAATATACCACAAGCACATTTTTAAATTCTTAGATTTTGTTAACACCTGCAGCTTTGTCATTGTACAAAATAAGTCACATTAAATGCTAAGTGGAAAAGCCTAAATTAAATCTTTCAAGAATAGCCTCATCTGGAAACCAGTGCTCATGGTGAGGTTTTGGAGCACTACTGCTCTAAGACCATGTTAATCATTGCTAAATTTGACTCTGTGAAAGATACTCAAGGAGACGGGAAGAAAGGAAGCAAATCACTTGCTGGTTATTCATCAAAATCATCAGTGAGCGGCTGGCCTGGTGGTGCAGCGGTTAAGTTCACACGTTCCACTTTGGCAGCCCGGGGTTGGCATGTTCAGATTCCGGGTGCAGAATAGCATGGCTTGGCAAGCCATGCTGTGGTAGGCGTCCCACATATAAAGTAGAGGAAGATGGGCACGGATGTTAGCTCAGGGCCAGTCTTCCTCAGCAAAAAGAGGAGGATTGGCAGCAGATGTTAGCTCAGGGCTAATCTTCCTCAAAAAAAAAATCATCAGTGAGTGTCTACTAACACATGATACCATGGCAGGTGCTATTTAGGAGGAAGCTAAAAACATAGTTCTCCCCTTTTCACATTATAACTCTAAAATAAATTTAATTCCCAAAACTCTAATGCCTTAAAGCAAAATTAACCTATCATAGATCTGTTATGTGATCTTCACTTTTTCAAGAATCCCCCCATAATGCTAAATACATTTTAGTTATTGAGTACCTGGTCTATTATTTATTTACTTAGCACCAATTATGTGCTTGACCTTTACGTATATAACCTAATTTAATCTCACCACAACTCATGAAATAGAATTTACTATCCTCATTTCAAAACAAGAAACTCTCAGCAAAGTTAAATAACAGGGCTCAATTACACAGCTAAAAAGGACAAGACCCAGTTTTGCCTGATGGCAAAACCTGTGCTCTTTCTCCACCACACACTACCTGAGCATCAAGTTAAGAAAAAACAATGAATAGAGGATTACAATGAGGATAATTCCATCTCCCTTTCAAGTAATTGGTTCAGGAGACTAGATGTAAGCCAATCAGAGTTTCAGAATTCCCTGAGATAATTCTTGTCTGTAGGTGAACTTATATTCCAATTTTTAAGAGACGGATAGACAGATTGATTGATAACACTACTTTATTCCAAAAAAGGATTTGAGGCAGCCTGCAGATATGCATGCAAAATAGCAGGATAAAGGGTAAACTGATGAAGAATTGAGAATAAGGGGAATAAAAGCATAGTAACAGCTACTAAGAAAGGCAAATTTGATCCTAATGTTCCTAAGAGAAAAAGCAAAAAAGAAAACATGCATAGTTATAAGAATCACCAATTCCACAATAACAAAACGACAACAATAATAATAATAGCCTACCCTTATTAAGTACTTATGTTCCAAGCACTGTTCTAAGCACTTACAATGTATTAATTCATTTAATCTACAGAACAATCCTTTAAGGTGGGTGAAATTTTTATCCCCATCTTTGAAACGAGACAAAGTGAAGCTCATAAAGGTTAAATAAAGTATCAGTCTTAGATCTAATAAGTAACAGAGCCAAGAAAATGATAAAAACAAATGAGTAGCTCAGGGGAAGCACAGTATTCTTAATATATTGTCCAGAGAGAAATATCTCTCATGGGTCCTTATAAAGGTAGATTTTGCATTATAATAGTTCACCTGGTTGTGAAATAATGCAGAAAATTCCGTGGCAGATAAATAAGAGTTTTTTTAAAGTATATGGAAAAGTCCGTGAAGGATAAGATTTAGAAGTAAAATCTGGATGCTCTGAAAGGTCTTCGTATTTCCTCTCAGTAGTTACAATCCTTTTCTCTGCCAGGTGAGTAAGGTTTCAAGTTTCAAAAATATAGGCTTAAGCTGATTGTGAAATGAATCCTTCATTGGGGACTGGAAAATCTACTCGCTTAGCAAGTATCTTTCAAAGATATATGTGTATTTCTAATTTGTTATTTGAAGTTTCCAGTAGAATTGCTATTTTGAGAAATAGTAATTTCTATATTCTTTCTTACAATAAATAATATGGGGGGGACTTAAAGCCTCATTTATTTTCACAATGCAATCATCTTACTTGTACTTCCTTCATTGTCAACTTTTGGGATTGTTTTCCACTTGGACAATGGTTCTGTCGTTAAAATCATGGGTAAATCTCCGGTGCTCTCTTACCAGGCATGTGGCCCAGACAGACATGGCCCCTTTTGGTATTGTCCCCTCTCCACACCTGAGTCACTTGGTTCCCCAGCTTTCCTCTTCTTTTCATTAAAAGTCGTTACCACGAAAGGATCTGAACAACTCACTCCCACTAAGGTTAAATACAGGTGAGGCTTAATAGCTACTTACATTTTTAACCTCTGAAAGAACCTGAAGGATCCAGTCACTGAGTGTAGGGATTGTCTGAAGTTGGTCAGATCTAGCCTTTTAAAGAAGTATTACAAATTGAGGGAGGGGGATTAGGAAGTGAGAAGCAAAGGGATTAAGTTTCAAAAGTTACAGTTTACATTTCATTCTTATTCAAATACGATAAGGAAAAATATTTTCTGTAAATGAAGAAGTGAATTTTTCACTATAATATCGCAGCATTGTAGATGTGTAATATTTTTGCTGAAGAATTTCAAACTTACAAAAACCGTAAAGTCAAACTTGCTCTTCAAGACCAGTCCAACTCGTCCTATTCACAGGTCAGTACAGTTCTATGATCTCTTTGCTATCGGTTTATAAGTATAGATATTGAGAATAAGATTTTGAGAGGAATAATTTTAGACCAATTTTACAGAATAATTTTGTTTATTGCAACAAAAACATCTGAAAAATTGGATTTATATTTTTTGTCTTTTTAAAACATCCTTTTTCTAGTAATTCATTTTTACTGTGTTTTACAAAAGAATTGGTCTGCAATGGATTGGATATTTAAAAAAAAGAACAATCCCTTCACCATAGTTAGTTAGAGAAGCACTATAGTATAACATAAATAATTTCGTGTTAAATGAGACAATCATATTTTTTCTAATACAAACAATGGTACCAGGTGTCAGAGGTTTAAAAATATTTTATGGGAGAAGTCTTCTATCCATTAATTCAACTTTTATGTGTGTGTGTGTGTGAATTAGGAAAAGATTTCCATTATGTGTGCAATCAAATATATAGCCAGGAATCAATATTTGAGAAACACTATAATCAGATAACAAAAATACTAGATGATAGAAAATAAAGCAATTTTCCAGAAGTCATTAGAGTGTAACCAAGGAAGAGAACTCTAGGTACTGGGGCTGTTGCATTATTGGCAAATGGCTGATAATGAAGGAAAGATTAATAGAATCATAAAAAGTTAGAAATCATAGAGTCCTACTTTTTCATTTTGACGGATGAGCTCAGAGTAAGAAAGAAATCGTTGGAATTAAAAAGATGAACTGGTGGGTGAGAGCTGCAATTCTCATTATGCATACAGTTTTCATATATAAATATATCCTTGTTGCTAGTTTGTAATATCCAAATCGCATAATATTAGAGCGAGAAGAAACCATCGCTATCATATAATACAGCTTCTAAATTTTACATCTAAGACAACAGAAGACTTAAGAGGTCAAGTGAATGTGCCTGAAATTGCCCAGTACTTGAAGAAGGAGAACCAGGAAGATGAGAATCCAAGCATTCTGACGCCCATTTCAGTAATTTTATGTGGCACCATATTATGGGAGACTTTTAAGTAAGGAATGTTAATTCCTCAGGAAGAGTCCTCTACTCAGTACATAAAGTAATATGGTTCATAAGAATGAAGCTTTGTTTTTCTTACGTAAATCAATGAAAAAAATAAGGTTTATCTAATAAATTAAATTATTAACCATAATGATAGGAACAGAGGAATTTTGCCAAGTAAAGATAATGTATCTGAGTGAATGATACAATTTATGAAAATTAGAGAATTTCAGGTTTAGAATAAACCTTAACTAACCTATATACACTGACTGGAACTACCATCTAGCCTACTCACGGGAAGAATAGCAATGAATACAAACTCCAAATTTTTATGTTTTTGGACTCGTAAACAGAGCTGACATAAAAACAGAAGTTATTTCCTGAGTATTCTATAATCCAGGCACCAAGCTAACCCTTTATTTAAAAGCCTCGATATAACTCTGTGAAGAAGGTATTATTAACCCCATTTTACAGGTAGGGTAATTGAAGCTGAGACAAGTTAAATAAATTGTATATGTTAATGTTGCTTATATGAGATCAGACTTCAATCTGCGTATATACTCCTCATTCATTATATTAAGCCATACTGTGGTCTAGCTAGTCAGTCAAGGTGGCATCATAGGGAGCCATGAGGGTCCTGGAGTCAGACTGCCTGGGTTTAAATCCAGCCTTTGCTGCATACTAACTGCGTGGGCTCTGGGAAAGCTACTTAACCTCCCTGTGCCTGTCATTTCCTTTCCTGTAAAATGGCAGTGGGGCTATGGTGAGGAATTCTAAGTATTTGGCATATAATAAGTATGCAAATAGCTATTATTATCAACAGTCGGAGAGCCAACTCAAGCTAATGTAGGCTTCTGGTTGTCCTGGGCACAGCAAAATCAACTTATTAACTCCAGCATCCCTAATCTCCCTGTCTGCAGGCTCTCCATCTGGTGGCAAGAAATCTACAGCTCTTCTCAAAGAAGTTGTATATTTCTCCCGCTGAGGTAAACAGGCTCCGACAGCTCTCCACGCCAGAACTTGCTTAGAGGTAGCAGCCTCTGCTTCTCCCAGGGGTTGTCAGTATACTTTATGAATAAAAAAAGAGAAATTTTTGAAGACGGTAATGAAATTGTAAAATTGTAAGCCAAATCAATATTCACTATAAGAAACTCTGAATATCATACTTCTAATCAAGAAATGTATTGTTTAGAACAATGGTTCTCAAAAGTGGCTGGGCATTAACCTGAAAAGCTCTCAGGGTTCTGGTTAGAGTTAGGGTGACCCAGAGCTAATCACATCAGGATCTCCAGGGATGGTGCTGAGACATCAGGTTTTTTTTAAAGCTCCGCAGGGGATTCTAATGTGCAGCTGAGGTCGAGAATCCCTGGTTTAATGTGACCGAGTCAAACATATTTCCTGGGGTTGAATCTGGAAATCTGTATTTACAGAAAACAACCCAGATGATACTGATGATTGGCCATATTGGGAACCACTGGTTTAGAATACATAATACCCCAATAAAATAGCTGAGGGCCTACATTTATAGTTATAAAGTTTGAGGAACATTTGCCAATGGAGCTTTCAGACAGAAAACACTTGGTAATAGTTTAGATTCCAGATCGTGAAACTGGAAATGGATTCTTGAGATCTCACTATTTACTAAATTATAAACAACGTATTGGAGTTGGAGGTTTAAGGTGAGATTTAAACACACATTTCCCCCTTCCATTGCATTTAAATCATAACCCTTAACATTGAATGAATATAGTTTGTCTTTTACCTACCAGGAATTATTTTCATATGCAAATTGTATGAAACTCAGCCCTTATAATACACAAGAGACAGCACAGAAATCACAGCTATGTAGCAACCAAGCAAAACAGTGCTGATTTATGAAACTTCGCAGACTTAGAAATAGAAACAAAGCACTAAATATTCATGAAATCTCATACAGTGCTTGCACATAAGTTACATTTCAGTGATTTGTAACTTAGTTATAGGGAAAATATAATAATCTGAGTACATGAAAACATATGGAACCTTTCAAGTGTTAAGTTTCACTAATTTTTGGTCCTATTTTATTTTGAGTCATAAATAAATTATGAATATGCTGTAAATGATTGGCCATATTCTAAACTTCCCAAAGAGTAAACAAAGATTTCATCAACAAAACAAGAGAGTAACTATGGAAAGAAGAATTGAATGAAAATCCTCTCTGATTACAATGTTTTTAAAAAGCAGCAAAAGCTCTTTAAAGGCACAAAGACACAAGTGAAAGAAGCAAGTAAAATCATGTCATTCAACAAAGCAACATATAAACCTATCAAGCAAACAGAGTTAAAATTAGAAAACAATCTGTGCCTTGTACTCTTTGGATTAATCATAAGTTCAAGAAATAATCTGGTAGGTAATACAATAATCAAGGGAATCTTAAATTTCATTGAGTTACCTTGCCCATTTTGGTTCCAATTTCTTTTTTTTTTTTTTTCCTTTTTCTCCCCAAAGCCCCCCGGTACATAGTTGTATATCCTTCGTTGTGGGTCCTTCTAGTTGTGGCATGTGAGACGCTGCCTCAGCGTGGTCTGATGAGCAGTGCCATGTCCGCGCCCAGGATTCAAACCAACGAAACACTGGGCCGCCTGCAGCGGAGCGCGCGAACTTAACCACTCGGCCACGGGGCCAGCCCCTTGGTTCCAATTTCTTAACATAATTATCCCAATTTTATTTAACTGTACTAATGACAAATACAGGCTTCAAACAGAAGCACTATGCCTACAATCCACGTTTAAAGTGGAAAGAGTAAAAGCATATCACTGGTGAAACTTAACAATTCGACCCAAGATCTATTTATTTATTTCAGACACAGTGGCTTTTCAAAAGAATTATGACTCAATTAATTGCTAAAAATCCATTCTTTTCATCCTTTTTACATCCTGTGTTTTTTTTCCCTTCAATGTGTAATAAGCCATAATTAACCCCAAGTAGCTCTTCTTTAACAACTGTGAAAAAATTTGTTTAATTAGAAAAAGTTTACAATCAAGATATACTCTTGTGTGTGTGTGTAAATGGAGGGTGTTTGTTTTCAAATGGCCTTGGTTTACATGGGACACAAATAAACACTCAGAGATAATGTATCATCACCATTGAAATGCTTTTACTCTTCTCAAAAAAAGCAGGTGTGATAATGGGATGTATAAATAGTAGTTAGGCATTAGGATTGTTAGGTGACACATCCAGTATAATTCTACACTGGTCAGACCAACAGGAGCACAAAGTGTTTAGATTCAGAGGTTTAAGAGAGAGATGTAGAGAGCAGCAAAAAGGATCAAAGGATTTAAAAATAGAACCTATAATGAAGGCCTTGACAAAATGAGATTATTCGGCAAAGGAGTTCTTTTTTTTTTTTGAGGAAGATTAGTCCTGAGCTAACTGCTGCCAATCGTCCTCTTTCTGCTGAGGAAGACTGACCCTGAGCTAACATGCATGCCCATCTTCCTCTACTTTATATGTGGGACGCCTACCACAGCATGGTGTGCCAATCGGTGCCACGTCCGCATCCAGGATCTGACCCGGCGAACCTGGGCCGCCTAAGTGGAACATGTGAACTTAACCACTGCTCCACTGGCCAGCCCCCGAGTTTCTTAAGAATGGTTCTCAAGTATATGAAGAGGATGATATCCTCTGCTCTCCATCTTTATTGAGGAATAAATAAGCAAGAATAGGATTAAACTTCAGGAGACTAGACTTAAGTGAAGTTTAAGAGAATTTCCCAAATGAGGTATATTTTTAAAAAGAGCAAATCGTCAGAAAGATCTGTGGAATTTCCTTCCCCAGAGATATTTATAAATAAGGCATCTATTTCCTTGTTCAAAATGTTTCTGTGATGTCTTGCTGGGAGGAATAGTACAGTATCATAGAATCTCAGGATAGGAAGATCATATTTCCCAATCACCATTTATTGCTATAAAATATACTAAAAATGAAGACTTAATACATAGTTATAAGAATTAAACATTAAAATATTCAGGAGATTTTATGGTCTAGTTAAAATATGCTTAATCCCTGTAAGACAAACTCAGAAAATGAGAAACCATCCTCTTTAAGTTAAACAATAATTTTCACATGGCCTTATGATTAAACTTTTTTTAGGGACCTTACTCTATCATTATATGTGGAGAAAGCCTGCTATCATAAGGATGCATTGAGATGTCAGTGCCTTCCCAACTCTCACCTGATGTAGGAGTCTTTGGGAAAAGAGTCACTCTGGTTCAAGGAGTCAGATGGAACCATGCACTCTTTGGAACAGGCATGTGACCCTCTCATCCCAGAGAGAAATGGACACAGCAATAATTTGCTGGTTCCACTACACTGTTATTGCCTCTCCAGAAGCAAGATAAATGACAAGTAAAGAAGAACCTGGAGCAGGTCTCCACGTAGACCAAGTTCTGCTATCACTTTTCAAAATTTTCAACACCTGTCTGTATTCTGTATACATAAATAGCCAACACTTATAAAGCATATGTAACATACATGTAATATATAATGTACTGTTACTAATGGCTTATAATGGCTTATATTTGTTCTGCTTATTTAATCCTCACAGTCCTAAAAGGTTGGTACTATTTACAGATGAAGAAACTTTGGCAAAGATATGCTAAGTAATTTGCCCAAATTCATTCAGATATTAAGCTATTGAGCCAGGATTCAAACCCAGGCAGTTGGGCACCAGCATCAGTGTGCAAATCTGTAGCCTCAAACTGCCCCTTTGCAGTTGGGTTAAATTTACAGCAACTAAGAAAGCAATTATGTCCGTTCTACTCCTCATAGTTGGAGACACCATTAATCGCTATTTTTCTAGGCCCCAAACACAGAGCGGAATCCTCCAAAGTTAGTGAAAGTAAAATATTGCTTTAAAAAATACACAATTTTCAAGAAATAAAATAATAGCTTACTATCATAAATTCATTTATTCACTAGCAAAACCTCTTTCTTTCTGTCTACAAAAGGAAGAAAACAGGTTGACACTAATAAGCTGTTTCTTGTTTTTCATTGTAGTTTATTTGAAACAAGAGCTCATGAATTGAATTGATAAGAAGTAAATTAACATATAAGGATACAAAGCAGAATGTATTTACACCAAAAGTGACTGTTGGTGAAGTAAACTGCTAAAATCAACAACAATCACAAGTAACATTTTTAAAGACAAATTACAGGGAGGTAGTATATAGAATATACATTCATAATACGCATTTAGTCTCTCTTATCAGTGACCTTGAGTTTATCATAAATATAAGTATAACCTTGATTTCGAAGGTCCTAGCAGACATGGGAAAGCCAAGTTGGAACTGTAAATATAACTACAATGGCACAAGCTTACACTAGCTAATTCCAAAAATTAACCCTATCTCCAAGGGTTCCTCAGCAAGCTATATTTGACTATTTCTCAGACTACTGGTTTCTGTTACTTATACAAGATCCTGCAGATTCATCCCCTCCAGCCTCCTCATCAGCCACTACAGCACAGCCTCTGCTACCACTAATATTCCTGAGATGACTTATCCCCAGGGACAGACTTTCTCTGGCAATGGCAGTGGCTGCTTACTGCCTTTACCATTCTGCCCTCAGGGAGGGGATATGAGCACAGGTTCATCCTAAATTTTTGATACAAGAGCTAAGATTAACTATAATTATGTTAGGTTTCAGTTTTATAGACTTCATGGGTCAAGAGCCTTGAAAGTTAAGGTCCAGGGCCTGCCCAAGGTGAGGAGTCTCATAGGAGACCTTCTATTCATTATACTGGGACCCAAAAACTCTCTGTCCTCAGAATGATGGTGAACCAGAAGTAAACCAGCCTCCACAGTCCACAGCAGGAAGAGAGAATCTACTGGCGAGCACAGCAGACAGCGAGAAAAACAATGTGAGAAAGGAAGGTGAAGGGTTGGGAGGAGTGGATCCCTGAGAAGTTGAGACCTTAGGCCGCCCTTGCATAGTTCTGCAGTCTGGGGTTATACCATCTGGATAGTCCAGAGAAGCTTAAGTGCTGGATGTGGTTTAGGGTGGTCCCAGACTAGTAGAAACTCTATAGAGAAGTCAGAAGCAAGTTCTCTCTGGAAGAAGAAACTTTCATTCCAAATTTCAAAGAATTTCCTCAAATAAAATTTCATATGCCATGAGGGGACATAGTTAAACATAAACAAGCACAAAAGCAAAAAGCTAGCATGAGCAAGACAAACAGACAGCAGGTACAGATTCTAAAAACTTCAGACAATGGAATCACCAGATACATTTCATAAAGCAGCTATCTTACTAAGTTTTTAAAAGTAGTTTGAAATAAAAACAAGTTTGAAGATATCTTCAGAGAACAGTGAACTCTAAAAACTGCTCTGGTAGGATTGAACAAAAACTAAGCAAAATGTCTTCAAATGAAAAATACAACAACTAAAATTAAAAACTCAATAGATATACATACCTATTAAAGGGACAAAAATCTAAAACACTGACAACACCAAATGCCGCTGAGGATGTGGAGCAACAGGAACTCTCATACATTGCTGGCGGGAATAAAAAACGGTACAGCCACTTTGGAAGACAGTTTGGCTGTCTTCCATACCATGTGATCTTACCATACAAGCCAGAAATCACACTCCTTGGTATTCGCCCAAAGGAGTTGAAACTTTATGTCCACGTAGATATTTATAGCAGGTTTATTCACAATTGCTAAAGCTTGGAAGCAACCCAGATGTCCTTCAGTAGGAGAATTGATACATAAACTGTGGTACCTCCAAACAATGGAATATTATTCAGCGCTAAAAATGACCTATCAAGCCATGAAAAGACATGGAGAACCTTAAATGCGTATTACTAAGTGAAAGAAGTCAGTCTGAAAAGGCTAATTACTGTATGTTTCCAACAATATGACATTCCGGAAAAAGCAAACTATGAAGACTATAAAAAGATCAGTGGTTGCCAGGGGTGAGGGAGAAGAGAGATGAATAGGCAGAGCACAAAGGATATTTAGGGTGGTGAAAATACTCTGTGTGATATTGTAATGATGCATATATCTTTATACATTTGTCCCAACCCATAGAATGTACACCACCAAGAGTGAACCCTAAGGTAAACTATGGACTTTGAATGATTATGATGTGTCAATGTAAGCTTATCCTTGGTTAAAAAAAAAAAAAGTACCATTCTGGTAAGTGATATTGATAATGGTAGAGGCTATGCATGTGTAGGGGCAGCGAGTATATGGAAATCTCTGTACCTTCCTCTCAATTTTGTTGTAAACCTAAAACAGCTCTAAAAAAATAAAGTAAAAAAAATGCCAATCAACTGTTTTTATAGCATAATAGACTCATATGAAAAGAGATTAAGAAAGCTGGAAGATAGGTCAGAAAAATGGATGCAGAATGTACCACAGAAAAAAAAACTTGAAGGAAACTGTGAAAGAGAGGTTCATGGAAAATAGAATGAGGGGCATATTTTAAGTTTCATCAGAGCTCCAGTAGGAAGAGAGAGAATTGGACAGAGGCAATATTTGAAGAGATAACTAATGAAAAATTTTCCACAAGTAATGAAAAACACCAACCCACTGATTCAAGAAACCAAATGAATCTCAAGCATGTAATTACTTTAAAAAATTCAAGACCTAAACATATAACAGTGAATCTTGTCTTCAAAAAGAAAGAAAGGAAGAAAGAGAAAGAGAGAGAGAAAGAAAGGAAGGAAGGAAAGAAAGAAGAAAGAAAGAGGGAGGGAGGGAGAAAAGGAAAGAAGGAAGGAAAGAAAGAAAAAAGAAAATCTTAAAGAGCAGCTAGAGGGAAAAACGTGTTATCTTCAAAGTAGTAACTTTAAAGGATGCTGAGTTCTAAACAGCAGCAATGAAACCCAGAGAGGAAAAATGACGGACTTATAGGCTGAAAGAAAATAACTGACAACCTGGAAATGAATGCCTAGCAAAAATATCTTAAGAATGAGCGTAAAATGAAGATATTATCAGACTAAAAGAAAAAAAAGCTTTCCACCAACAGTACCTTAAAAATTTGTAAGGATATACTTTAGGCAGAAGGCAAGTGATCCCAAATGGAAGGTAAGAGGAGCAAAGAGAGTAAATATACCTAAATGAACATAAGTTATATAAAACAATAATAATAATGTGATTGTGGAAGTAAAAAAGGAAAGAAGGAAGCAAGGAAGGAAGAAAAGAAAATGAAAATACCTGGCCACTATATGTCAGGAGGGCACAAGTGAAGTTAAATGACAGGAAGTTAAATGGCATAAATTAATATGAAGTTAAATGACATTTATAAACAACATATCTAATAGATAAACATACAGTAAGGTTGAAACTAAAAGCTATAAAAATGAACCAATACTGTTTAAAAGATAGCTAATATAATTTTATTACAAGACAAAATAGAATTTAAGGCAGAAGGCATTACTAGAAAAAAAGAGTATTACTTTAAAATGATAACATCTCAATTCATCAGAAAGTTGCAATGACTTAAATTTGTAGACAGTTGATAAACCTCAAAATACAGCGAGAAATAAAAAAAGAGAGACTTAGTAGGAAAGAGAAATATACCAACAATCACTGTGGAAATTTCAACATATTCCTAGCAGTATTTGGTAAAAATAGACAAAAAATCAGTAAGATATAGAAGATATAAATAACATGATAAATAAACCAGACCTAATGTGTGTGCATGTATACAGCACCTAACCACTTCAGAGTACATATTTTTTCTAGCAAATATGGAATATTTCTGAAAAGTGACCACTTAAAACCAAAAAAGAGTTTCAGTAAATTTCAAAGGATTTAAGTCACACAGAGCATGTTTTCTGACTACAGTGCTATTAAGCTAGAAACCAAAAAACAACATATCTAGAAATTCACTATGTATTTGTTAATTAAGAAATAAACTAAATAACCCTTGAAACAAAGAAAAAATCGCTATCAAAATTGGAAAATACTTTTACCTGAGCACCAATAGAAATACCAAAAAATATTACACATAAATCTTTAGTTAAACAACACTTAGAGGAAAAATATATAGCTTTAACTATTAGTAAATAATAAGCTAAGCATACATCTTAAGAAGTTAAAAAAAGAACTGCAAAATAAACACCACAAAGAAGGGATGAAAGGAAATAATGAAAACAACCTTAAAGTCAACAAACTTTAAAACAAGCAGCTGGTGGGGTACATCAACAATTTCAAACATTAGTTTTCTGGAAAAGGCTGATAAAATTAATAGACTTCTGGTGAAATTGATCAAAAAGAAAGACAATAGTTACAAAAATCTAATGCCGGAAATGACAGAAAGAATCATGTTAAAAATGCTGCAGATACTAAAAATATAAGAAGAAGATATTATGGAAAGTATTAGATCGGCAAATTTGAAAATTTAGATGAAATAAGAAATTTTGTAGAAAAATAAAACTTAACAAAAGTGACAAAAAATTGGAAATCCTGAATATAACAAATAACCTATAACCTGAATGTAACTGTAACCATTAGAGAAATTGAATAAGTACTCAAAAATCTTCTGGCCCAGTTCCACCTAACATCATAACTTATTCAACTCTTCCATAGAATAGAAAAAGATGAGGTGCTCTCTCACTTATACACAGCTAGCATAATCTTGTTTTCTTAACCCCATAGGTAAAGACAAGAGAATTACAGGCCAAATTGTCTCATAAAGATACATGAAAAAATTCTAAATAAACTATTAGCTAACTGAATCAAGCAATATATACAAAGGATAATATATCATAATTAAATTGGGTTTATCTCATGAATAAAGTCTGTTCAACATTAGAAATCATTATAATTTACCATATTAAGAGATTAAATAAGAAAAATTATATCATAATCTTGAAGATGCAGAAAAAGCATATGACATAATTCCAGTCCCTTTCTTTCTTCTTCTTCTTTTTTTTTTTCTTGTGGTGAGCAAGATTGGTCCTGAGCTTACATCTGTTGCCCATCTTCCTCTTTTTGCTTGAGGAAGATTGATGCTGAGCTAACATCTGTGCCAATCTTCTTCTATTTTTTTTATGTGGGATGCCACCACAGCATGGCTTGATGAGCAGTGTGTCAGCCTGCACCTTATCCTAACCCATGAATCCTGGGCCACCAAAGTGCAGTGCATGAACTCAACCACTATACCACTGGGCTGACCCCTCAGCAAAAATTTCTGTGGAACTTGAAAACTGATTCTAAAATTTATGTGGAAGTACAAAGGGACAAGATTAGCCAGGATACCCTTAAGGAAGAACAATATGGAGGCCTTAAGTTTCTACTCATTCTAACACATACTTGAATGGAGAAATTCTTTTGGTTTTGCTTACTTTATTTTGTTAATAAACTGATAAACAGTGGTTTCCTCCCTCCAAAATTATCAACCCAATTATCAAACTATCAAATATTTACTCTGTACAGTGCTTAGTATCATCACAGACAGCCAACTGGTTTTCGGAGTATGACAAAGATCTCCCAGTGATGAATACTGTAAGAGACTCAAGAAGGAGGAATTGTATGATAAATAGGAGAGCCTCTTAGTTTTCATTCAATTCTTAGTGGGCTAATAGGTAGAAATTGGTTTTTAGATGTTCAAATGTTTAACAAATTTTTAAAACTCCTCAAATAACAAGAGTTCATATTCTATGTATATTTGTCAAAGTATTTCTGGAACATTATACAGGTATTTTAAGTTTGCAGTGTGTATGTGTATTATTCTTAAAGGATTAGGTGATATTTGAAAGCCATATTCATACGTAGAAAAGAAGAATGTGAAGAGAAAAGATCTAAAAGCAAAATAAAATATGCCACATTACAAGGGCAAGTGAAATGAGTAGAAGCAAAATAAATCAACTATACCTTTTATTTTCCTGAATGGCAAAATAAATATTGGTGATAGAAACCAGTGGTTCTCAAAATGTGTGGTCACCAGAATGGCAGCATCAGCATTACCTGGTATCTTGTTGAAAACGTGAAGTCTGGGGCTCCAGCCCAGACCTACTGATGAGTAACTCTTGGAATGGGGTTCATGAATCTGTATTCTAACATCCCTTCCTGATGATCCTGATGTCCTTGAAGTTCAAGAACCACTGAACCATTCCAAACCAGACAACACTCAATTTTTACTTATATGAATGGACAACTGGTCTTAATGTTTATTATGAGGATTAAATAAATAGTCACAAGTGAAGAGAAAAAAATAAAATGTCTTTAAAATAGGTTTGAATAGCGTAAATGGAGCTTGCCTTTTGTCGAGATATAATTAACATGAGTGTCTTTTTACCAATTTCATGAAACTAATATTCTACTTGAAAAGGGAAATATCCATAATCAAAAACTCCTTTAAAATACTTTAAGGGCCGGGGCTGGCCTCGTGGCCTCATGGTTAAGTTCGTGTGCTCCGCTGCAGGCAGCCCAGTGTTTCATTGGTTCTAATGCTGGGTGCAGACATGGCACTGCTCATCAAGTCACGCTGAGGCAGCATCCCACATGCCACAACTAGAAGGACCCACAATGAAGAATATACAACTGTGTACTGGGGGGCTTTGGGGAGAAAAAGGAAGAAAAATAAAATCTTAAAAAAAAAAAACTTTAAGGGCCAGCCCCGTGGCACAGTGGTTAAGTGCACACGTTCTGCTTCAGTGGCCCGGGATTCACTGGTTTGGATCCCGGGTGTGGACATGGCACTGCTGGGCAAGCCATGCTGTGTTAGCCATCCCACATATAAAAAGTAGAGGAAGATGGGCACAGATGTTAGCTCAGGGCCAGCCTTCCTCAGCAGAAAGAGGAGGATTGGCAGATGTTAGCTCAGGGCTAGTCTTCCTCAAAAAATAAAATAAAATACTTCACATAAATATTAGGGAGATATGTTCTTATTTGCAATTTACTAGTTATGGAACTTCTCCATATTTTGTTTCTTCTGTCACTATAATTATATATTATTCAGCACGTGTAAGCTCATTGCTATTCCAAGATTATTTCATGCTAAGATTTTTAAGTTCAACAGAAATTTTTTTTAAAAGTTCCAAAGTGTACTTTAAAAATACTTCTGTGAGTCTAACATAATACTCAGAATTAAAGTCACATTTCTGAATCACAAAATTTTCTCCTTTTCTCCTATTTGTCTCACTCAACTTTATTTACCTAATCACTATCTTCACATCTGTTGTACAAAATGACAGATTTCCAACTAAAAGCTCAGTAAACACACACCATAGTCAACTTTAATTATAAACAATCACAAAACAAACTTTAAAGCATTTCTACCAGTGTAAAGCTCTGTGGGAAATTGATTTCTCAAAGTGTTGTGGATGATTATTCTGAACAAAATAAATGAGGTAAGGTAATGTTACAATAATGATCTGGAACTGTGAGTCAAATGAGTAAGATTAAAGGCATAAAGAAAGTCTTCCTAATAAACAAGCAGATAACTGCTGGAAAGAAAAATATGTTCCTTGCTTGAAATTAACTGCCAAACATTCTCAACCTACACAAAGCTGTCAGAAAGGACATCTAAATCTGTCCTTGTTTGTAACATGTGTTGTGACAAGATTTGACAGTTTATCAAAGAACTATAATTGCCACCTAAACATCTAGCATTTTGTCAACTGCAAGTATGTTTAGTGAAAGCATTTATTTTACTTAAAATACAACAACCATTTTTCTCCACTTTCTGAAAAGAACTGACTGAATTTCTTTTCTTCTTAGGTGATCAAGCTGCATCAGGGCGCTCTCTGAATTATTTATGTTGGAAGAGTGAAGGGTAAAAGAGAATCGGTAAAGCAAGAAACTATTACCAAGGTAATATATATATGCTGGATATTGACTCAAAAGACCTTCAAAATACAACAATTCTCATGGATCCGTAGAGATGACATTTAAATATGTTTGCCTTGGGAAGGAGAAAGATAAGGCATTTTCTCTATATTACAATTTTCGTTTCCAGAGTAATTTATCAAGAAATGATGTCTTAAATGGAGAAAATGTATTGTTCAATAGGCATCATTCCTACCTGTAACTTTTGTGAGAAACAGTCAGTGGTAAGATAGATGTCTTTCTCAACCTACAGAGACCAAAGTAAACAGGAGCTGAATTCCCTTGCAGTAGATCGTGTAACAGAAATGTCAGAGTAATAACGATACCTCCATGACACTACTAAAGATTCCTTTCTTTCTGGAAATAGTTTTTACAAGTAAAAGAATTTTCCAGTCCCCAGTTTGAGGTTTTGTTCTTTGTGGCAGTTGTTTGATAAAAGAGTAAAGTTTTTATGCAAAAATTTCTGCACAAATTTTTAATTTTTCCTTCATTCTGACAAACCTCAAAGAAAAGGCCTAGAAGTGGGATAAGGACAAAAGCTCTATTTTGAAATTCAGGACTCCCTCGCTCTAGTCCACACTCTCCTTCTAATTAGCTGTTACATCCCAGGCAAGTGGCTTCATTTTTCTGAGCCTTGATTCCCTGTCTGTGAATTGGGATCTTAGCCTGGGAGGTCTCTAAGGCCATTTCCATCTTTAACATTTTATAATTCTACACAAATCCCTGGAACTATGAGGTGTTGCAACAGCCAAGGCTTAGAGCAAAAATAGCAGCAAGACAGAAATTTCTCCTACTTAACACCTCAAGGAAAATGCAACCGACTATGGGTTTTTAATGTTTACATTAGCATTCAGTCCTATTTAGGTAATATTAATTCTATTTAAAAATCTGTTTTGTTTTTCTTTAAAAACTGAAAAATGTGTGACACATTGAGAGCACTAAGAGAAAAATCATTTCAATTGAAGCTGCAAGTACTTTTTAGTGCTGCTAAATTAAATCACTGACTTTTCTTTGGAAATTACTGTATATAGTCTGGCTGAGGATAAGAATTATATAGTATAGGTGAGTCTGTTGATTTTATGATAGGAAAGAACATGCATGAAGGGTTGTGGACAGAAATGAGTCAGCATGCACTGTCAACCATGAAGAGTCTGAATCAAAGAGATAAACCTGTTGATGTTGGGGAAAGATGTGATTGCATCAACACAGGACATTTTGGTTTAGCCTTTTTGACATAGCAGTTTCTACGGCTTTATAATAACAGCAAATTCAATATATAAAAACACTTTTTTCTAGCCAAGTAATGTCTTTCACAGGCATTGCCAAATCTCACCCATTTCTGTTGCCTCCCTCATCCCTTACCCCATTCCTGATCTTATTCTATCCATGAACTCAACCCATTGGGAAGCTCAAAAGTGGGGTGAGAAAATATATTCATCAAATTATTTAGTAATTTCAAAGTATGAAAAATGATGATTTGGTTTTAGGCTAAATCAAAATATCCCAGAACCAAATGTAGACACACAATTAGCAATAAAATAAAATGTATGATCCATATCTGACGCCTCCATTATTTTTACGACACAGTTTGTTGTTGAAATTCCTGGTATTATGATCTCTTCCACTTCTTGCTCCATTATTCCAACTCTCAATGCACTTTGGAAGCTGTGCACTTAAAATTTGCTAACAAACGCTCATCATATATAATTTGTTAGTCTTTTTCAATTATAAGAGTAATCAAAGTTCAAACACCACATTAATAGATGGCAATAAAATGTGACGGTCCTTCTTCACCCCCAACTCCTACCATCCTACTCCTGTTTTCCTAGATAGTCATAATAAAGAGGATCTCCATAATGACTTGATGCTTTGACTATCACTTAATTTTAAATACATAAATATCATACTATGCATATTTTTATGACTGGGTTTTTTACATTTAAAAAGGTCTTGGAGACATATGACCACACACATTCAGTCTCTTTGATGGCTGCTTTTGTATGTACAATACATTTTTTGATAATTTACCTATTAATAGACATTTGTTCCCAGATTTTGCTTTTATAAGCAATTCTAGAGAGGTCACTATCTGTCATTCACCATCTTATACCCTGTAAGGGATACAACAGCTGAGACACAGAATGCTTCAGGAAATATTGACTGACTGAATGAATACAGCAACAAACACTGTTATCAATATATGTGGGGAGTATTTGGGAACATTTCTGTTGAGTACATTCCTAAAAGTAACCACAAATACTCAAAGGTTATGTGCAAAATTTCCCTTACAAAATCTACACACTTACACATCCTAATAGAAGGAGTTATCTTCTTATAATTTTCGCTTGCCTGATATGTGAAAATAATTAGCATTTTCTTGATTACTAGCATTTTCTCATATTTATTACTACTTATTTTTTCCTGTGAATTGCCTATTTATACCATTTTCAAACTTTTTTATTATCTTCTTCTTGCTCAATTGGAAGAACTCTGTCGAAAACATATTTTAGACATTTTCTCTGCTCTGTAACTTTCCTTTTAAGCTTAGGTGTGTTTTACCTTGTACAAGTTTATATTTTTACATATTCAAATTTGTTTAAGCAACCCTAAGAAACGAATAGAGGCACTTATAAAAGAGAAAAAAAATCCATAAACTGAAGAAAGACTTCATTCTTTAGTTTATAAGTTTAGAGTGGGTGCCAAGCAGGAATTTTTTTGAAAGACCCAGGGGCAACTTCGAGCAGCGCGCGGCTGGAAGCAGCCGCAACAGCCGAGTAACAACCGGAAGCCGTTAGTTGGAGTCTGCGGTCTGACTTCTGTTCCAATCTCGGTGGCAGCGGTGATCGCTGGACGAAGAGCGCCTAGGGTAGTGGACCAAAATGCCAAATATAAAAATCTTCAGCGGCAGCTCCCACCAGGACTTATCCCAGAAAATTGCGGACCGCCTGGGCCTGGAGCTAAGCAAGGTTATGACCAAGAAATTCACCAACCAGGAGACCTGCGTGGACATTGGTGAGAGTGTGCATGGAGAGGATGTCTACATAGTGCAGAGTGGTTGTGGTGAAATCAACGACAATCTAATGGAGCTTTTGATCATGATTAATGCCTGCAAGATTGCTTCAGCCAGCCGGGTTACCGCAGTCATCCCGTGCTTCCCTTATGCCCGGCAGGATAAGAAGGATGAGAATCGGGCCCCAATCTCTGCCAAGCTTGTTGCAAATATGCTGACTATAGCAGGTGCAGATCATGTCATCACCATGGACCTACATGCTTCTCAAATTCAAGGCTTTTTTGATATCCCAGTAGACAACTTGTATGCAGAGCCCGCTGTCCTGAGGTGGATAAGGGAGAATATCTCTGAGTGGAGGAACTGCATTATTGTCGCGCCAGATGCTGGTGGAGCCAAGAGAGTGACCTCCATTGCAGACAGATTGAATGTGGACTTTGCCTTGATTCACAAAGAACGGAAGAAGGCCAGCAAAGTGGACCACATGGTGTTGGTGGGAGATGTGAAGGATCGTGTGGCTATCCTTGTGGATGACATAGCTGACACCTGTGGTACAATTTGCCATGCAGCTGACAAACTTCTCTCAGCCGGAGCCACCAGAGTTTATGCCATCTTGACTCATGGAATCTTTTCTGGCCCAGCCATTACTCGCATCAACAGTGCGTGCTTGGAAGCAGTAGTGGTCACCAATACCATACCTCAGGAGGATAAGATGAAGCATTGCTCCAAAATACAGGTGATTGGCATCGCCATGATCCTTGCGGAAGCCATCAGGAAAACTCACAATGGGGAATCTGTTTCCTACCTATTCAGCCATGTCCCTTTATAATAGAATAACTTTGGGATTATTCTATTTTAAGATAAAAGAAAAGAAAAATGAAAATATACCATGCCCATTGATTTCATTTGGTATTTGATGAAAAACTCAGCAGAAAACTTATCTTGCTCCAGTGTAGCTTTCTACCTTCCGCATCAGGTGTATGAGAATTTATCTTAAATTGGGAAGAGAGAGATTGAGAATAATTGCTAGGATTTCCTATCAAGGTTGTCTCGTTCTGGCTTCTTTGATGATTTTGTGAGCCTTGCAACCTTATAGTTCAGCTGCTTTCAGACTTTGAGGGTGTTGTGTGGAGATGTTTGAAAGAGATTGGGGATGCTCAGACTACTTTACATGTGAATGCTTCAGGGTTTATTTTGTTCAGGACAACTAGCAATGCAGCCAACCCAATCTACCACTCCTCCACCTCCCCACCCCCTACCCTCTTCTATTTCCTGTCTTGTGCACCCCCTTCCCACCCTGTATGTCACCACTTCTCCAAGATCTATGCTAAACTGTATTAAGAGCTCTGAGCGACCTCAAATCTAGTTCACCTGATGGCTGAAACCCCTGCAAGGCGGGAGAAAAACTTTCAGCTTGAACAGCCATTGGGTGGGATCATGAGAGGAGGCTGCAAAGTGCAGCAAATGCTCTTGAGAGGAAGAAGAACAATCTATCACCGTCTGTTCGAAGTCTATGTATCTTGGCTTCTCCATTATGCCTGTTCCTTTTGATTTAGTTTTACCTCCAATCATCTTGACCTTTTCTTGGCCAAATATCCTGACGGGTCCAAATGACCAGTGTACCAGTCTTCTGAAAAGCAAATTCATTCCCTGCTATGTAATCTCTAACATTTGCGTTAGATGTTTTTGCTGTAGCTTAATCTTAGCTGACTACCACCGTGGTAGTAGATTTTAGGTGGTCTTGTAGTGCCTTTTGATTAAGCATTTAATTGTAATCTCCCTTCCTTGTATTTAGTTGGCCTCTCAGATGACTTAAGATTTATATTTAAAAGTTGATGTCATTGTTTTTTGTAGAGGAGACCAGTAAAATACCTGCATGTGTGTGGGAAAAAAAGGTCCACATCTAGATACATCATGAAATTTCTGCTCTCCAAGAAAATAAAGACAGACCCTAAAAGTTTCTAAAAGGTAGAATGCAAACAAGATAATTTTAAAGAAGCAATATTCAAATTGCTCTCAAACTTCTCGTTTGACCTCCCAAGCAATAAGCAAAATTGAACAATTTTTTTGCAGTTCTGAAAGAATATTGATTTTAACCTAGATTTCTGTGCCCAACCAAATGATAATTTAAATTTGAGGGCAATATTAAAGCACTTTTATACATTAAAGGACTCAGAAACTTTACCACCATGAATGCTTTCTGAAAGCATCACTTGAGGATACTGAAAATAAAAAAATAATAAATACAACCAAGAGGAACACATGGAATAAGAGAGAATGGTGAGCAAAGAAAGAAGTGAAATTGATCAAAAACATTTTTTCCATGAAGCTATTGTGAAGATTATCACAGATATTAAGACAAAATTCACATAAAAATTGGACCACATCATAAAGCAAATTATTTAAAAATCTGTAAATAAAATTCCAGACGATATCCACAAAACATGAGAGGTTTGTAGTGTTTAGGGTTAGTCTAAGTATATTAATGATCTTATCTAGTTTGGGGGAGTGGTTACTGATGCCAATAATTGATATTATAGAAAAAACTGAGTCTAAATATGTATTTTAGATTGGATTAGATTTGATTTGATTTGATTTTAGGTTTTCCTTTTTCTTTTTCTCCTCAAAGCCCCCCAGTACATAGTTGTATATTTTTTTAGTTGTGAGTCCTTCTAGTTGTGGCATGTGAGACACTGCCTTGGCATGGCTTGATGAGCAGTGCCATGTCCGCGTCCAGGATCCAAACTGGCAAAACCCCAGGCTGGTGAAGCTAAGCACGTGAACCCAACCACTCGGCCATGGGGCCGGCCCCTAAATATGTATTTTAAAATTCAAGGAAGAGCAAGAGAAGAGAAGAATGGGATAAACTATTAAACAAAAATGGCACAGGCAAAACTAAACAAATCCAGCTGAAGATAGGGAATGAGGAAGAAAACATAGCAAATAGAAGATACCAAATATGTATTATCACAACTAAAGACAATATGTCAAGTTAACCTTAGCAAAGATTATTAGATTGGGTAGCAAAAGTATCTAATGATATGCTGTTTACAGGAGACATCTAACAAAAACTTGGCTATAAAGTGATGATGAAAAATATACCAAGTAAATGCTGACAAAGAGAAACTAGGAGTGATACTTTCAAAGTAAAAATGGCGTGTGTTTTACTAATGAAACCCCTTAATAAGTTATAACTATCATGAGTCTTTATGCACCTAACAACTCAATGTTGAAATATAAAAAGAAAAATTAAAGAGTGAGAATATAAGGAGAAATGTATAATCTACGTTAACAGAGGGAAATTTTAACAAAACTCATAATCAAAATAAGGTATTATGGCATTTAAATAACTCTTATCACAATTTAATAACTATATGTAGAAATTAAACAGATAATTCACATTTTTCCAGCATGAATGAAAACATTTATAAATATTAAAAATGTAATAGGTTTCAAAAAGTCTTGATAAGTTTATTTTCTTTTTTCCAGGAAGATTAGCCCTGAGCTAACATCTGTTGCCAATCCTCCTCTTTTTGCTGAGGAAGCCTGGCTCTGAGCTAACATCCATGCCCATCCTCCTCTACTTTATATGTGGGACACCTGCCACAGTACGGCCCACCAAGCGGTGTGTAGGTCCACATCCAGGATCTGAACCGGCAAACCCTGAGCTGCCGAAGTGGGATGTGCGCACTTAACCACTGCACCACCGGGCTGGCCCTCATAAGTTTGTAAAAAGGAATTCATGTAGACCATAAATAGTAAAGTGGATTTACTACAATCGTCTTGACAATATTGTGAAAAAATAAAGCTCTCGGTAAAATAGGAATAGAATAAATCTTGCTTGACCTGTTAAAGAAAGTCTACTAGAGACCTACAAAGATACACTTAATGATGAAACATAGGAAACATTCCATTAAAATCAGGCTAATTTGTAAGCCAGTGGAATAAGGCAAGAAAAAGAAGAGAGGTAGCAATACGGGGAAAAAAGAGGCAAAACTATCATTGTTTGCACATCTCATGATTGTCAACAAAGAAATCCAACAATCGAAAACTATTCCTCTGAGAGGTCAGTAAAGTGACTGCACGTAGTGTAAGTAAAATAATTGTCTTTCCTAAATACCAACAAAACGTTATTTAAAAGTATAATTGAAAAAAAGTTTCTACAACCTGGACCAATAAAATCTGAAAAATGACCATTAGTGAACTCCCAAACTGTAGGAATTGTATAAAAACTTTTTACTAAAGTATATAGAAAATACCTGAATAAATCTATTATAAACCTTGAGAGGAGGAACAATATGAGAGTTTCCTCAAATCGTCTAGTCAGTATAAGCCCAATCACAAGCCCAACAGGACTTTTTAAAAAGAGAATTTGATAAACTTAAAGTTCATCTGGAAAAGTAAGTGATCAAAATCTTTTTGAAAATGTAATTAAAACCGTTGTATTGATGCAGGCACGGACACAGAAATTATTATTGCAGAATTTGGATTCCTGAAACAGACCATTCATACTTACGGGAATTTAGCACACACATACCCTAGCTTAATGGAGGGATTGTGTTACTGGAAAAAGGAGCATAACTGAATCAATTCTATAGGGGAACCACTATTACAAAGTCCCTATGGAGATGCTTTCCTGATATCCTGCCTTGGCAACCACTCCTGCAATCTACTCAGATTCTCTGAAGTGGGGATGAGACTTCTGCCATAGCTTTTTTCTAAGTATCTTCATACAATTATGGGTCAATTCAGGTCATAGTGATGCTTATGATGGGTTTCTTAATATCATTTGTCACCTATCAATATTTAACTTCTTGATGATCTGAACTTTTTGCTTCCTTGACTACATTCTGGAAAGTACCTCTAGCCTCTTCAAAGCGTCCACTTTAAGTACCATTATAACACTATTACCTTGCTTGTATGAAGCATATCTAATATTATTTTCACATATTTAACCAGTAATTTTGGATAAACTTCTCAGATTACAAAATAAATGAAAGAGACACCATAGCATAGTACATAACACATGCCACCGAACATATTCACCCCACAGTCAGCAAAGTAGCAGGTCCCCTAGCCAAAAGCTTTAGTGTACTTATGCTTATTGGCTGAGAAGTGTTGTATAGTCACTCACACTATATATCAGCTCCCATTGACTGAGATCTCACAACAGTACTTAGAAACTGAAAGAGGGGAAATATATATTAATATAATAACTACATATAATTAATTCTGCCCAAATTTCATTCAATCAAGTATGCATATATATGATAAAACTGGTATATCATGTCATTAGATAAATAATGCACTGAGCAATCAATGACACTGGATAACTGACTATTAATTGGGAAACCAGTTTTTTCTCATCCTTAAATGATGCATAAAAATAAATTCCAGAAGGAATGTTTCTAAAGAACAAAACTGTAAAGTACTGGAAGAAAACGTGGAGTAACTTTTATACTCTTGTAATTCAGAAGGCCTTCTTAAGAAGGATATACCTAAAACTTGGAATTTATAAAAGATGAGATTGAGACATGACTTCTGGGATTCTACAGGCAGGAAACGGGCTGATAGAGATTCTCAACTACATGTGCTACCCTGCGAGAAACAAAAAGAACTATTCCAAGGGCAGAGCTACCAAGAGTGGTGCAGAGGCCAGTGGGGCCACTGAGAGTGGCCCAGAGGTTGACTGAGCTGCTGCCATGAACTTAGAGGCTGACGGAGCCACTGCCACAGGCCTAGAGGCTGGAGCCATGGACCTAGCAAGTGGAGCATCAAGCCACAAAGGATTATTCTCAGGCCTTAAAACCGAATGAAATTTGCTCTACTGGATTTCAAACTTGCTTGGGACAGGAAACCCCTTTATTCTTTTCAATTTGTCTCTTTTGGAATGAGAATGTATATCCTATGCCTGTCCCACCTTTGTATTTTGGAAACAGATAACTTGTTTTCTACATTCACTGGTCCACAGATGAAAACAAGTTTTGCCCCGGGATGGTTCACGCCCAGTTTCATCCAGGTCTGGTTTAGATAATTTAGACATGAGATTTGGAATTTCTGAGCTGATGATATTTAGATGAGATTTTGAACTTAGACGTGATTTTATAATGGGCTGAGACTTTTGGGGATTTGGGGATGAGGTGAATGTTGGACAGATGTGAATTTGGGGGGACTAGAGAGCAGACTGTAGTGGGTTGAATAGAATCCCCCCAAAAAGCTGTCATAACCCCTGGAGGCTGTAAATATGACCTTATTTAGATAAAGTGGCTTTGTAGATGTAATGAAATTTAGGATTTCCAGATCCTAGGTATTTTTTAATCATCCTGGATTTAGGGTGGGCCTTAAATATGACAGGCGTTTTTATTAGTGAAAAGCAGAGGGAGCTTTGAGAGAAGGATACAGAGGAAAAGGTGATATGAAGATGGAAGCAGAGACTGGAGTGATGCATCCACAAACCAAGGAAAGCCAAGGATACCAGCAGCCACCAGAAGCTAGGAGAGAGGCATGGAGCAGATTCTCCCCCAGAGCTTCCAGAAAGAATTAAGTCTGCTGACACCGTGATTTCAGACTTTCGGCCTACAGAACTGTGAGAGGATAAATTTCTATTGTTTATACCACTCAGTTTGTGGTAATTTGTTACTTAAACCCTAGGAAACTAATACAGGTTTTAGTACCAGGAAGCGGGGTGTTGCTGTAACAAATACCAAAAACTGTGGAAGTGGCTTTGGAATTAGGTAATGGGAAGAGGCTTGGAAGAATTTTGAGGTGTACGATAGTGAAAGTCTAGACTACTTTGAAGAGACTATTGATAGAAATATAGATGTGAAAGGAGAGTCTAGTGAGCTCAGAAGGAAATGAAGAGGATAATGGAGAATATTTCTAACATTTTAGAGACTCCATATATCATCATGAACAGATTGTTGATAAAAATATGAACATTAAATGTGCTTCTGGTTCCATCTCAAAAGGAAATCAGAAACATGTACTGGAGGAAATGCTTTCCTTATTATAAATTGGCAGAAAACTTTTGAATTGCATTCTACCGTTGAGTGGAAAGCAGAAATTGTTAACGATGAACTTGGATATTAAGACTCTGAGGAGATTTCCAAGCTAAGTGTTGAAGGTGAGGCCTGGTTCTTCCTTGCTGCTGTAGTAAAATGCAATAAGAAAGAGATAAATTGTGGAAGGAACAATGAATTAAAAGAAACCAGCACTTGATGATTTGGGAGGTTCTCAGATTATCCAGATTGCAAAGAATGCTAAAATTGGGAAATTCATTGTTAGGAAAGCATGTTCTGAAGAGAAGTCCAAGGGTATGGCAGGATAACCTCTTATTAAAGAGACAAGGTGTGTGACTCATGGATCCAATCTTCAATTTTAGCAGAAGGCAGGAATAGAGATAGTTATCCAGGAAGGATCAATGAAGAACTCTCCTATCTAATAGTGGAGACCTTATGACGTGCACAAAATCAAAGGGGACAGAGACAGAACAAGATGAATGAGTGCTGTCATATCTTTTGGGGGCTACTATTCAACCAATTACACTGCCTCTTTGCCCTTCCCTATTTATCTTCTTTTGGATCCCCTATTGGATGGGCACTACATCTTCTGGATGTATCTTCCCTATCTTATAACTTTCCTTGTATTTTTTGTCATTTTATTCTTTGTCACTGGGTTCTTGGAGAATTCTTTAACTTGATCTTCCAGTCTAATTCAATCTTCAGTTGTATTAATTCTATTATTTCTCCTATCTATTGACTTTCCTTTGAATATCAGCAACCATGCTTTATACTTACAAATACTTTGTTTCTTTTCCATAGCAGCCTCTTTTATTAGTGGTAGATATCTCATTTCTCTTTGTAGATATTAATTATATTTAACTTTTAATTCTCTTTCCCAGTATTAAGTGTTTTATTGAGGATGAACAATAATGGAGAGAAAGAAATATAGCAGGCAGCATTCCCTTTATGGCATGTGGATATTTTGACTTCTGGCTACCAGGATTTCCTAGCTGTTGGGGTGATGATAACTTGCTTGGGATACTGCAGAACTTTTCAAGGCTAAAAGCCCACCCTGAAATTCTCTCCTCTCATTTACAAGAGCTGTACTCATAAATTGTCTCTTCTGACAATTTTCTGAAGTCCGCTGGTCTAAAAGTTGGAGACAGTTAAACTATTCTGCTGCTCTTTAATGCGTTCATTAAATTCATTCAGTTTAACAAATTGCTCATAGACCATTCCCTTTCTCAACACCAAATACTTCTTTGAGGATTTTTCTAGAAATTTGCTACAAAACTGCTGTGTTTGGGGATTCGATCTTTTATATCTATGAACTTCCAATTCTTCAGCTCTATTAGGATTTGTTGGCAGTTGGTTTCCATACACTTTATATCACCTGGGAATTATTTAATTTTTTGGTCTTTTGATGGTTGCCCTTCAGGCTAAGTAATTATTTATTTATTCATTTATTTATTTGTTTATTTCTGTTGACCTTCCTCATTCTCCTTGACATTTCTAAAATCCATTACAAGATTGATAACAGTTTTCTTATCAAGGTACCCTCTTCACTTGACTTCTTATGACACTATAATACAGGGCTTTTCTCCCAACCCTTGGCTCTTCTCAGATTTCTTCTCCACCATTGCATTGTCACAGCTCATTCTCAGCTTCTGTGGGTGAATCTGAAGGTTCAAGGCCTCTTCATATCACTAATGTCTAAAGTAAACACTTGCCTACACTAATATCCTCCTACAGATCCTCAGCACTTCTGCCAGACTTATTTTCCTAAAATATTACTTTAATTACCTTAGTCTCATAATAAAAAATTTCAATTTTTTTCATTGTTTACAGAAAAATCCACCCTTTATTTTGATGCATGACCATCAAAATCCGGTCCACTACACCCGGTATAAACTTTCTACTCCATTCTTATTGGTCTATTCATTACCCCAGAAAATACTTGCAAATCTCTGCGTCAAGCCTTTACACACTTTCACCTAACCTCCAATAGCCTCTCTGTCATCCTCCACTTGTCTAAATCTTACTTTTCTTCAAGGCTCCTTTCTTTTGCAAACATCTTTGTATCTGATCTCTTTCTCTCTCTCTCTCTCTCTCTCTCTTATAAACTCCCGTCATGTGTGACATTCTTTACAATATTGCCTTCTCTTGTGAGGTTAATTTGGGTAGTCATTAAGGACTGGAAATATTACATATATTCTTTGTATCTTCAAGATGCTGCTTATGATGTTTAATATATACTAAGCAGTCAGTTATCATGCTTTGGTTGATTTCTCTTAATTGATATAAACCTTACCTAATGATGGGTAAACCTAGCAACAACTAAGTAGATGTGTTAAATATGGACCTAAAGATTTTTTGTTTATTTAAAAAGCAACAGGGAGCTACTGCAGCTTTTTCGGTATATTTTCAGAAGATGACTATTGTAATGAAAATAATATTTTCTGAAAAGAATGCAGCAGCATTGTGCAAAGTGAACTGGACTAGAAAGATTTTGCAACTGGGAGACCAAATGTGTCTAGGTGGATTCCATTTTGAGAAATTAGGCCTAAATAATAGTTTTTTAGGTTTATAGTAAGGAAAGAAGGCTTCATTTTCCTGATCCCTAATGCACACAAGGGATGTTTACTGGAATGCAGCCTGGGTATAAATTTCTAAATGTAACACTGACAGTATCTCTTATCAGATGACATGATTAATGATGTTTTCTCCGGAGTGGCTTCAGTTAGTGTTTATTAAGATGCTTCCCAAATCCTAATGCTATTTCAAAGATACAGTCAGATGATTATACTTATGAGCACCCTGCAAGAATCAGAAAAGATAAGGCAGTGATTGAGTGGTTTTAAATAATACATTTTACCCAGATTTAATTATTATGCAACTAGTGACTTTCTTCTTCTCTGTTTTTATACTCATCATTGTGTCTTTGTTTTCTAGGAAAACCATTATTTTCTTTGCCCTGCTTTCATTGCAGACACTATGCAGCAACTGGCATAATTCATTGCTTAGCACCACAGCAGAGGCATGGAGCCTCTCTTTTAGAGCATTAAAGTGTCTGGTTGTGAGATAGGAAATGAGTCTGCTTCACAGACTTAAAAAATTTTTTTCTTCCTCCTTGCTTACTATTGGGCTTTTTCACTTAATAGCCCTACCACTTAAGAGAGGATTAGAGACACTAGCCCTGTGAAGGTCTCCAGGAATGATGCACCATGCAGGGGAACAGCAAGGGCAAAGGCTTTGGGGAGGGAACATCACATGTTAGAGCAGGAGAATGAAGACCAGTTGGCTGGAGTAGAGTGAGCAAGAAGAAAAGCAGAATGAGATTAAGTCAGAAAATTGGGCAGAGCCAGATAAAGTGGGTAAGCTCTCACATGCTTTGAATTTCTCTGATCACCAGTCACCATCAAATTGAGCTGTTATTTGCCCCTGGCCTGTAGGTACTCAAATCTCTACTAGGAAGATTATGTCTTAAATTATTACTGCTTAGTAAGTTAATGTTTGTCCTTCACAGGGGCTTTCTGAATACGAAAACAACTCAAGTATTTCCAAAGTTGCCTGATCATAAAATTCCTGGCCTCCCACTCTAAACCTCATGAATCTCCGGATAAGAGACTTGAGAAACAATATTTTTAAACAATTTACCTAGATGATTCTTATGATCAGGCAAGCTTAGGAAACATTAAGCTCCATAAGTGAGATTAACAGAATTTTGAGCGTGGAAGGCACTTCTGAGCAGTAGCATCCCAAATTACTTACTACTTTACTAACATGTGTGGCAGCTCTAGCCAATACATGGCACATGAACTACTGTCTTCCTCTCTCTTCATCTCTAATGGATCCCAAGGCTTCTTCCTGTTGACTCTAGACATGACTTCAGATTTCTTCTCCACGCAGGGATCCAGGCAGCCACTACCAATAGACATGATCTGACATAGGAGATGAAACTTACAATCCCATACCTCTTGTTGGATTATCCCTAGATTGGGGGGACTTCTCAGCTGATTTTTATTTTGAGTGATATTGAATTATTACATAGAAAAATGTGTTTGTGTTTAGGGTTTGATCTGTATGGTTAACTTTGTTTTATTGACTCAGCAATATATATTGATATAGACTTCATAGCTGCAGTATCTGAAAAAAAAATGGATTTCAAAATTTCTTTTATGAAGTTTATGTATACAGATGTATTTCTGAAGTATGGGGCAGTGAAAACAAAAATGAGCTTCAGAATTAGACAGACGTTAATTTTAATCCTGGTTGTGCTGCTTACCAGCTATATTACTACCCAGTTAATATATGTCTTTGAATCTCTGATTCCTCATCTCCATAATGGAGACAAAATATCTCACACAATTGCTGTGATTCAATATGAATATGTGTGAAACAGCTAGAACAGTTTTGGTCACATGGTGTGTGCATGAAATAAAGCCTGGATTTCTTCCTTCCCTTTGCTTGAAACAGAAATCTCCCTCTATTAATAGACTTGCTTATAAGACTTTTTCCTGTGTTCCTCTATTTGGTAACAGAATTTGGATAGCATAATGTGGAAATTTTAAGAAATACTCTAAAATGTTATTTATTCAAAGTTTGATAACTAATTTGTATTCAAACAAGCAAAATCCTCAATTAACCTTTTTTATGTGCATGGGTGTATGCCCTAGACTCGTCAGGAAACCATGGAATCATAATCACTCAGAATTAAAGGGGACTCTCAACATCATTAGTACAACATACTGAATTCTTAAGGCAAATGATGAGAAAATAAGCTCAAATTGGGGCCTCATTTATAAAAATGTATGTCCTAGAGTTGATAAAGAATTGTCCAAAACTATACTTTCTGTTTCTTCAGTAAAGAGTAATAACTGTGAGTTATGTACAATCTTCAATTATTGAATATTAAGTTATGTGCATTATACTGCCATGATAAGTCAGAACAGTTAAGCTAACCTAAGAAAAATAAGTATTCGAGGAGTTTATACACAAAAAAGTTTTCTGCATAGCTAAAGTTATGAGAAATCTAAATGAATCAGAACAATCCAATCCCCGAACATAATAACTATTCAACATTTCACTGAAGTTGGATGTAAATGCCTCTCAAGTTTTCCCAACTTCTCTGTTTCCTCTGCTCCCAGGCGTGTATACTTCTTTAAAATATACATCATTAGGCTAATATATCAAAAAGTTAAATTATAGGCTCTTACTACCTGTATTATTGCACCAGTTCCAAGGGTGAACCCTTCTTTTGTTTTTCTCACCTCTCCTTCCCGAGCTACCCTCATAGGGATTTGCTAGTTTTTAACAAATCCAAACAAAATCAAGATCAAAAGCTTTCAATTTGCAGTTTGGTGTAGGCTTAGAATTAATTGCAGCAATGCAACGGCTACTGAGATTGATTGGGCTTCCACATGTCCTCTGTTTCTTCTTTATCATCAACACAGCTTAGCTCAAGGTTTGCTAAATGAGGACCAAACCTCAGGTCTCTGGGCATTCCTTGGGTTAGCACACTCTGATGCTCCTCTTGCATTGCCATTAGACCATTATTTTCCTTTTATTATCTCCCTTCTTCATATTCTATCAGCTCTGTGCGCTGGTTCCTGTCTGGACTAGGCCCATACACTGAGACCCAGGTGATGTCAAGGCCCTAGAAGCTTGCTGGCTCTAGTGTCTGCATCCTTTCCTGAGGAAAAGGCTGGAATGGTTTCTCCCACTCCTGCTGCATTGTCACATGTGGTCAGCTCTCTTGCACCATCACCTATATTTCCTATCACTGTGTTCTGCTTGTCAAATCAACTCTTCTGATTCTGGCAGTTGCCAGTATCATGCCCAAGCATGCCTTTTGGATGATGTTCTTTTGGAGTGCCCATCTGACCTCACTGGGGCTACTCTCCCGCTTCCCATACCCCTACCTCTGCCACAGTGAGTAAGCATCTTTCCACCCAGTTTTGGCCTTGACTTGCTCCCTACTGAGGTCCCCATGTGCTTTCTAACAAGGCCTGTCTAAATTACTTCTACTTGCTCCTCTGCCAGTAATCTTTACCTATACATTCTCTCCTTCATAATGCTGGCAGATTAATCTTCAAAGGCATCCTTTTAATGTCATCATTCTGATGCTTAAAAGCCCTAAAATAGCTTCCTATTGCCTATTGCATTTAACAAGTTCTCTTGGCTTTTAGGAACCTCCCAGGATCCATCTAAATTTCCCAATAATTCCCAAGAGTCAGATGTTACTTGCTCACTGGCCAAGTTGTTTGCTCATGGTATTGGTCCCATATAAAATGCCCTCCTTGCTCCTCTCTGCATGCCCCAATCCTAGTCTATGCTCAAAGACAAGCTCAAGTAAAAGTCCCAACATAAAGTCTTTCCTGACTCCAGCTCTTTGGTACATTGGCCCAGTTTTTAACAATTTAGTACATAGTTCCTTCCTAGTTGTTTCATATGTTTCATTAGTCCTGACTTTCCCAAGAAGTTTGGAAGGATTCTTTAAGAAATGACCATTTTCTCTACTCTTGAATCACTTCCAGTGCTTTGGACTGGAACCGGAGGCATGAAATAGACTGATCAAACAGGTTCATTTAGTTTAAAAAGTGCCCTTGAGCAAATCTTTTATTTTATTGAAAACACACTGGTCACTAAGCTAAGTCGTGATTCAGTTATGTATGATGCAGTGGTTCGATTATGTGGTGATTTCCTCTGTCAAAGCTACCCAGGTAGCAGAGAGGACATAGGTGACTGTGCCCGTGTAAAGCAGAAATAGGTGTGTTGTTATTGCGAAAACCTGTCTGGAGTGGTAACTGGAACGGTCCCTGACTCAGCTGAGTTACAAAGCCTGGGAATAACTGTTTCCTGATTGTTTCACTCGGAGAGAATTTCTGGGATAATTATTTCAAACAGGGCAGAGGACTGAGGATGGGTGGAGAATGATGAATTACGCTCCCAGGAAGAAAGAGAGAGAATGAAAGAGAGAAAGGGGAAGGGGAGAAGAGTGAATATAAATGTAAAGATTCTTCTTCTATGAACCAGATAAGATGTTAATCAGAAAAAGAACTATAGGAGAGCCATGCCTAGCAACATTTACCTTGCATGTGAACAGTGGGGTTCTGGTAAATGTTTAACAACCAGCTCTCTGGAAAACAAAAGTTTTGATTTGTACTTGTTGCATATTTCCATGGAATAAATATTCCCGTTGCCAAATTCAAGTAACCAACGTACCCTCACTGAACATGGAATTGGGAAGAATGTGCACAATTGGGTCCAATGAGCCAGTAGGAGCCAGCTCCAGCACACCCTTGCATAAAAGTTAGGGCAGCCACTATGAGAACTTTCTGAAATTAACTTGAGAGCTTGTAAATTCTCTCATATTATCCAATCTCCTCAGGTGGCAGGCAATGAACATTTATTGGAAAGAGCCTAACTGCTTTTATTAAGACCAGTGAAACAGTGTTCTGGAAAGACTATGTCATATCCTTTAAATAGTCTTCAGAAGCAAGCAACCCAATGTTGCAGAATATATAGAAACATTTTCCACCAGTTTTTCTATTCTTGAAATAATCTGTTTCATAACTAATAATATTCTCTTATATAGCAATCTTGAGCAGAATTTTAAAGTTTACTGTAAGCCTGCTTGGTCCTAACTGCTCTTCTAGGTGAAGGCATAAAAAAAAAATCAATGGCTTGGTCTCTGCCTCAGTAGCTTAAAAAGTATCTTCTTTTGATAGAGGCCCTAGAAGATTCTTATGAGAAGAATTTGGTTTTTCACAGTAGCAACCTGTTGTAGTCAGTTTGGGCTGCCATAACAAGATATCATAGATTGGGAAGCTTAAACAACAAACATTTATTTCTCACACTTCTGAACGCTGGGAAGTCCAAGATCAAGGTGCCAGCAGATTCTAAATCTGGTGAGAGCATGCTCCCTGGTTTCCTTGATGTATCCTCATAACAGAGATTTTGTGTCTCCTCTTTTTATAAGGATATTAATCCCATCATTAGGGTCTCACCTTCAACTTACTCTAAGCCTAATCACCTCCCCAAGGCTCCACCTCCTAATACCATCATGTTGAGGATTAGGGCTTCAACATGTGGTTTTGGGGGGAGACACAAACATTTTGTCCATAGCATAACCATTTGCCTATAACCAATAAAAAGAGAGGATGAGGTCTTGTGACCAGGATTAGGGCCAAGAGAGAGCTGAGAAAAGGTAAGCTAAAGCAGAGAGCCTGGTGGAGAGCACAGCTTAAGTGAAAGAATCTTTCTTCCTCTTGGGCCAACAGGAACGATAACCTAACTCTAATAGTTTTAACAAAGTGAAGGTAAGAAACTGTTTAAGAATTAGATGACCAAAAAATAAGTAAACTGATTAGCTAAAAGGTTACAAAAATAAATTGATATTGAGTGATCTGTACAAAATAAGTTTGGACAACTTTGATTTATTTAAATGAATAAAAACAAAATGTTAATTTATGGACATAATCCGGTAGGCTAATTAGTCATGCAGTACAACGTTGCCCTTCCACAGTTTATTTCCATCAGCAGAATTAATCACAGTAGAGCAGATGTAGTAGGGACAATCCAAGGTTAAAACAAATGATACAAAATAATGAACTAGAGGACAGGATGATAACCTGGAGAAAGTAATGATTTATTTTTCTGCCAGTGCCTTCTGTGGATTGTGCAGCCACTTTATGCAAGCCTATCTCCCTTTTAACCAGATATCTCTGATTGTAGTGATCTTTTACTTTGCATTAATTTTATCTGCCTTTGAAGGTAATGTAACTGTGATAAGAGCCAATTAGTTTTGCACCATCAAGAAGCACAATGAAATGTGACTTAGGAAAACAAAGATAAAATTAACTGTCTAAATGAGACTACAAGGCAATCTCATCTTTGCTATTTTCTTATAGGGCTAGAGTACCATACGTTCAGCATCATAAACTGAAGGACAACTATAAGGATATTTGAGTTGGTTCAAAGACATGCTGTAATGAACATGATTCTTCCAGAGTAACATTAACCAGTAATTTAATGCTAACTTTCCACAGGACTTGAGATCTAGATCTATGGATACATTACAGACAAACAGAAATGTCAGGGTAGCACTATGGGGAACTGAATCCCTTTTAAACTTTATGTTTGGGATTTTGATTATGAAATAAAATGAGCAAGAGAGTCTTCAGTTGAACATCATCTGGCTCTGTTACGCCATCATCATTGCTTCCCTGCCTCTTCAGTATACCCAGGAAAATTCCATTGTTGAAATTGCAGAGATGTTGCAAAATGGTAGAGGTAAACGTTTGCATGTCTTTTGTGTTTTTTAGATTATATTTCTGGTAAGAAATGGATGCAAGTGATGGTTAAATGATATAAACCCATTACATTGTTCTAAAACTCATTTATCATAAAAATAACCATTTTAGTCTTGATAATGGTTATTTTTTGAGGGTTAGAAAAATTGATAATGAAAGACTGTGGTTTTTTAAGTCAAGAAACTGGCACACATAGATCAATGGAAGATAACAGAGAGCCAAGAAATAAACACACACATATATGGTCAATTAATTTACAACAAAGGAGGCAAGAATATACAATGGGGAAAGGAGAGGCTCTTCAATAAATGGTGTTGGGAAAACTGGACAGCCACACGCAAAAGAATGAAAGTAGACCACTGTCTTACACCATATGCAAAAATTAATGCAAAATGGATTAAAGACTTGAATGTAAGACCTGAAACCATAAAACTCCTAGAAGAAAACGTAGGCAGTAAGCTCTCTGCTATTGGTCTTGGCAATGAGTTTTTGGATCTGACTCCAAAAGCAAAGGCAACAAAAGCAAAAAAAAGTACGACTACATCAATCTAGAAAACTTCTGCACAGCAAAGTAAACCATCAATGAAATGAAAAGGCAACCTACTGAATAGCAGAAAATATTTATAAATCATATATCTGATAAGGGATTAATATCCAAAATATATGAAGAACTCAATAGCAGAAAAACAAACAACTGAATTAAAAAATGGGCAGGGGCCAGCCCTGTAGCTGAGTGGTTAAGTTCGCGCACTCTGCTTCAGTAGCCCAGGGTTTCACCGGTTCGGATCCTGGGCGCGGACAAGGCACCGCTTGTCAGGCCATGCTGAGGCAGTGTCCCACGTGCCACAACCAGAAGTTCCCACAACTAAATATATACACAACTATGTACCGGGGGGCTTTGGGGAGAAAAAGGAAAAACAAAATCTTAAAAAAAAAAAAAAAAAGGGCAGACGATCTAAATAGACATTTTTCCAGGGAAGACATACAGGTGGGCAATAGGCACATGAAAAAATGATCCACATCATTCATCATCAGAGAAATACAAATCAAGACCACAGTGAGATATCACCTCACACTTGTTAGAATGATTATCAAAAAGACAAGAAATAAAAAGTGTTGGTGAAGATGTGGAGAAAAGGGAATCCTTGTGCACTATCAGTAGGAATGTAAACTCATGCGGCCACTGTGGAAAACAGTATGGAGGGTCCTCAAAAAATTAAAAATAGAACTGCCATATGATCCAGCAATTCTACTTGTAGATTTTTATCCAAAGAAAATGAAAAAACATTATTTCAAAAAGATACATGCATCCCCATGTTCATTGCAGCATTATTATAATAGCCAAGATATAGAAACAGCTTAAGTGTCCATTGGTAGATGAACAGATAAAGAACATGTGGTACACACACGCACAGTGGAACACTATTCATCCACAAAAAAGAATGAAATCTTGCCATTTGTTACAACATGGGTAAACCTTGAGGGTATTTTGCTAAGTGAGGTGTCAGACGGAGAAAGACAAATACCATATAACCTCAATTATATTCGGAATCTAAAAAAGCAAACAAGCAAACAAAAACAAAGCTCATAGATACAGAGAACAGATTGATGGTTGCCAGAAGGGAGACAGGGGTGGGGAGTGGGCAAAATCGGTGAAGGGGATCAAAAGGTACAAACTCCCAGTTATAAAATAAATGGCCTGGGTTGTGATGTGCAGCATGGTGACTATAATCAATAACATCGTGTTACAAATTTGAAAGTTGCTAAGAGAGTTAATCTTACAAGTCCTCACCACAAGAAAATAAAGAAAGAAAAAATTTTTTAGACCTATGAATGGTGATGGATGATAACTAGACTTACTGTGGTGATTACTTCTCAATGTGTACAAATATATTCCAATATAAAAAAGATGGAAGCGGGGCCGGCTCTGTGGCCAAGTGGTTAAGTTCTCGTGCTCCGCTGCGGCGGCCCAGGGTTCGGATCCTGGGCACGGACATGGCACCGCTCATCAGGCCACGTTGAGGCGGCGTCCCACATCCCACAACTAGAAGGACCTGCAACTAAGATCTAAAACTATGTACAGGGGGGTGTTGGGGAAATAAAGCAGGGGGAAAAAAAAAAAGATTGGCAGCAGTTGTTAGCCCAGGTGCCAATCTTCAAAGAAAAAAAAAAAAGGAAGATTGGCAACAAGTTGTTAGCCCAGGGGCCAATCTTTAAAAAAAAAAGATGGAAGCAGTAAAAAAATTAGATTATTTGACTTTATAAAAAAATCTGTATGGCAAAGTAATAATGAAAGGCAAACAACCTTGAATATATGTACAACATATATGACAAAGGATCTATAGCTTTAGTATGTAAAGAGAAATAAATCAGAGAAGAGATTGTCACTCAGAGAAAAATGAACAAAAAGACACATATGAATAATTCACAGAAGAAATAAAAGGGCAAAATAAACTGAGAACAGGGTGGGAATTTGACCTCCCTAGTAACACAAGAAATAAAATTAAAATAAAACCATTTTTTATTTACAAATAGAAATAAAAAGAATAATTAAATAATATTAACTGGGAATAGGAAAAGATGTTTATACATCGTTTGTAAAAGTATAAGTTGGTGAATCCTTTCTGAGGACAGTTTGGAGATGTTTATACTTTTTGATCCAATAATTCCAGTAGAAGGAATTTGCCCTAAGAAAGTAACCACAATTGTGCTGAAAAATTTTGCTAAGGGGATGTTCTTGCTAGTGCTGTTTGAAATAGTGGAAACTTAACAACAACCCTAAAATATGTCCACTGAGAAACTATTCATTAGATAAGTTATAGAGACTCTGTAGCCATTAAAGACCTTATTCCCAAACTCATCTGCCATTTAGAATCATGTGGGGATCTTCCAAAAATTCCAAAGCCCAGGTCACATTCCACATCAATTAAATTATGATTTCTGGTTATGAGGCACAGGCTATGCATGGTGAGGAAAGTCTCTGGCCAGTTTCGAGGAAAGCAGAAGCTAAGGACTCCAAAGACCAAGAAAGCAAATGCTGAAGTGGACACCAGGAAAACAGCCAGGCCTGAAAACCATGAAGAACAAATAGATATGGTGATGACACTAGAATTCAGTTTGTTCTGTGAAATTTAGATAATTTCCTGGCAACCAGTTTGTTTGCACAGAAGCCCCTCTCTGTACCTGGCACTTGGCAATTTTTGAATTCTAGTTTGAAGCTATATTAAGGCTGGACTTTAAAGAATAAATGGAAGAGAATTTCTTTCCTAAGCACTATGGTTCATAAAAGAAGGCATTTGGTTTCTAACCCTAGTTACTCTATTACCACTAACTATGTAGGTGACATGGGAAGAATCATTCCCCTCTCTGGGCATTTCAGTTTTCTATCTATAACCAGAAGATTGAGCTAGTCTCTACCAGCCATAAACTGTTATCATTCAATTATTATATAGCTAAATGTAGGATTGTGGGAATTTCCTCTTTCTGAGTGACCATCTTAGAAACAATTATGTTTAATATTAACCACTTAAGTTAGTGTATTTAGGCGAATGTTTTACTGTTAAAGACCTGGTACACCAATGATGTTCAATCCGAGGTTCAGGATCTTTGGAGATATTTGAAAACGCTCCACACAGAACACAGTATTGACAGTTTTAAGAAAATCAGTTTCCAGATCTTCATTTTTTAAATGTTTTTTCTTAAACCTGAAAATGTGCCTATGGTCAAGGTATCATGTCTATTTTCCTTTTCCATCTTCACTTTCCCTAATGCATTTGTCCACTTTACCAGAAAAAGACACACCTCTTGCCCATCTTGAACTTAAGAAGGTAGCATTTCCCCAGGTTGTATAAACACTATGGGGTGCCAAACAAAGGACAATTAAATTTTGGCATCTGTGAAGGCTTCTTTAATCAAGACACTGTTTGGGTCTCTGTTACTTTTTTTTTTTTTTTAATGATTTCAAGGCGGAGGTAGTGAAATAGTCCATTTTTACTTCCTATGAGTGTCTCCTGTTTCAGCGAAAAGAACAATAGTGCAGGTAAGTCAGTGAGATTGTTTTTTTTGTCTAGCATATACTCAGAGTCATAGGAGAAATATTTCCATTAACATTTGCTAAAATATTATTGATCCTGTAAGCTCACATTTGTCTTTTCTTTGTGTAGGGCTCTTGTTTGCCATCACCTGTCAACAACCTCTCTGCTCACTTTTTCATTCCTGCCACATACTTATTCAATTTGCACTAACTTAAAGGGGATGTGTTGTGGATTTTTCTGTAAATAATGCGCTTAGAAACAATCATGAAAAAACTTCATGTGAACTGTATACTTACTAATGACCTTTTATTAATTTCCACTAAAACTTGTCTCATTTTAGAAATAAGGCATACTTACCCATGGATACACCCTCTATTGAAAAAAAAAGAACTGCATCCATCATATTAAGAAATTTATTTCTGATAAAATCTTACTTTAGGGCTGGCCTGATGGTGTGGTGGTTGGGTTCCCACACTACGCTTCGGTAGCCCAGGGTTTGAGGGTTCGGATCCCAGGCACTGACCTGAACACCGCTCATCAAGCCATGCTGTGGCAGCCTCACACATACGGAGTAGAGGAAGATTGGCACAGATGTTGGCTCAGTGACAATCTTCCCTAAAGCAAAAAAAAAGAGGAAGCTTGGCAACAGATGTTAACTCAGGGCCAATCTTCCTCACACACACAAAAAAATCTTATTCTAATGTTTAATAATAATTTATAAAAACCATAAGGTATTTAGGTTTCTTTGATCAATCATTTAATATTAAATATAATCATAACTCAAGCCAAAAGAAATTTTTTAACACTTAGAGATTTATGGTAACAGACAATAAATGAATTTTCAAATGTCGTTTTATGTGTATATTTTGTTTCAGAGAGGTATAAAGGTGTAATCAACAAATCCTTTCAAAACATAAATACTTCAAACATAAAAATAGATTATATTAAAATAAAAACTCGGTGGGGTAGGTGTAACAGGAATGCAAGCATAAGGAGGAAAGGAACAATGTATACTTTCTAACAAAAAGAGCTTGTTGATGTATCTTTCAAACGTACAATTGTGGGCATCAAATCACTGTGATATTCCATTCCATTCCATTAGCTATATTTAAGAGCACTGTGACAGTTTTAATTTAAAATGTTAATATTTTAATATTGTGGAAATGGCACATTTGGTAACTAGTAGCTGTCAAACTCATGATAAAAAATTTATATATTGACTTAAAATGAGCAATTGGGTATCTACATTTTCCAAAACACTTTTGGAGAGTAATAAAACAAAAAACTTGAAGATTCATATTTGGGACACTTTCTATTTAGTCTTTAATATTTTCATGCCGTTACAAATGGTCTTATAGAAGACATGGAAAAACATTGAAAATATATTGCTCACTAAATGACAGTCATAATATGATGTATTGCAATTTTAAAAAATATAGAAGAAAATGCTAAAATGTTAACACTAGTATCAATTTTAGCATATTATGTAAATTATATAAAATATGTTTATTAGATTATAATAGTAATATTAAATACTAAAATATTAACAATGGTTATCTCTGGGTGGTGGAATTATGAGTGAGTTTTATTTTGTTTCTTTTTCTAATTTTTATACCTTAAGCACATATCATTTACACTGTAATAAAAAATTATTTACAATGAAACAGTAAAGTGTACTCTTTGATCTGGACATCAACAGCTTTTCTAAGCAAAAACGCTAACAGTAACAACAAAAATCTCTGCAGAATTAGGTTCTTTGATAGTAATTCTGAAGCTTTAGCTAGGACAAATGCCAAAATGAAACCCTGCTTCTTAATCCTAAATCTAGCTATCTTTATCCAGGATTCTCAGGACATTTATTCTGAACAAGGAGTGCAGAATCAGGCACCCTAATAGCAATGGTACTACATCACTAAAAATATGCTGCATAAGTCTTTGTGAAAAGGCCAATCAGCAAAAAACGTATTCTATAAGGCTACCTCCTACATGGTTCTGAATTATAACTTATCTTAACTGCAAAATATAGAAACTAAAGAACACAGAAATAGCAGTCAACTTACATTCTACATTAAGTTTGAATTATTATTCTTCAAGGAGTTCTGAGGCCGTTCAGTGTGTATTAAATCTCGAACAAGTTACAGGTTTTTGGAACCGCACAGTAATTGGTTTGTAAAACTGGCTTAAGCATTTCCATCTGCACACATAAAATTTTGATTAATTTTCTTTCTAGCTATGTGGTGAGGCATAGCAATGTATTTTGACATTGAGCTCTTATCCACATTTAAAGGACTGAAAGGTCACTATACTTTCACTCTGTAAAGACATTTCTTGATAACAATAGACTATACAAAAATAGTACCAGGTGATACTTAGCTTGCAATCAAATGGAACTCTGCTTTGTCTATAACTACAATTTTCAAAGGACTCAATTCTACAAACACTTGGCTTAACACTGGTTATGTTAGTTTCATCTTACAAATTTTGGAAACATCCTGGAAGTTATCCTGATAACCCTATGTCAATGTACGTTTCTTTCCTCAACTCCAAAATTTCCTCTTAATTTAAAATATAGAAAACAAAGTTTTGTGGGGAACGAAATAAGAAGATTCTTATAAGCAAAGATGGGATTTACTTAACCTAGTTCAGTGGGTTAATGAAATAGAACTTTGAGTCCCAAATGGGATATTAAGGCAAGACCATCATGTCTTGAATCTACACTTATTTCAAATGTACAGGTTATGACATTCTATGGGTTATATCTAAATACTTAGGGAAGAAATTACTTGAGTTTCATGTAGAGGTAGGTGATATTACTCCCTTAGGAGTGAGACTTTGGTTGAAATAGAAGCATCTTAAGTAAACAGTAATGAACAATTCTAATGCACTTTGATTTGAAATGAAGGTTCATGGACAGGAGAAACTGTACTAAAGTTTGAATTGCCCACCAAACCAATCCTCATCTACAAAAAACTCTGTTTTTCATTTTAATATGTGATTTATTTGTCCAAGATATTGTAGGCTATTATTTATTAGTATATAAAATTTCTTCATAAAAGCAGATTTTTGTGCTAGATTTTCCTCTCTTCTATGCTTCTCCATCATGCTGTCACCTTACAAGTGTTCACACAGCGTCCCAAAAAAGCTCTCCTAGCTTATTTAGGGACCAACAGTGACTACCATAATTCCGTAATTACTTCTGATGAGGTGTTAGGAACAATATATTTGAACACCAGAATTTGAACTTCAGTGCTAACACAGACTGGATGTTTGACATTTGACACGTTAAACATCCAAAATATTTGTTTCATCATCATGTAAATGGAAATAGTAATATCAACCTCATGTTGGTGCAAGTAATAAATGAGGTAATATAGGAAAAAGTTTACCACTGTTTTAATACATAGTATTTCCTCAAGAAGTGTTCTGTTACACTGTATCCTACTGTACCACCTATTGGCTTACATTTACTGAAAATTAGCTACAGGAGAATCTCTGTAGCAGTAACACTGAGATATCAGTAACTGTGTGAAAACAATATTCTCCTGATTATAAAGTCCATAGGATCAGATCAGAGATAAATGTACATTAAACTGAATTCCATGCCATAATTAGTTTGATCATGCTCTGAATTAACCACCACATGCTCCAATGTACTTGCCTTATTAGTGCATTTGTTTAATGGATGTCCTTAATAATTCTATCAATGTCAGTGCTGTTTACTTGAAACTTTTTAATTGTCCTTGGACTTCAGTTAGCAAAATGTTGTCACATTAAAATACGAACATGAAGCTTAAGAATTTAAGTGTTAAACCTGTGTGGTTTGATTTGGCTAAAAGTCCAAAGGCAAATAGTGAAAAAAGAATTTGCTGCTACGGATAGGTTTACTTTTAGTGAAAATAAAATTATTGAAGCCTTAATAGGCAAAATATATTAACAAAAATCTTCCTACAAACACAGGATTAACCACAAAGCAATTAATGAAAAGTGAGTGTCACTCATTCACATACGAAGAAAGTATTAAATAGGATTTCAACGCTGTTGTGACCTTTGTTTCCCCAGGCAATGACAACTTTGGAAGCAATCAAAGCTTAGGCAATAATCACATTAGTGATTGGGTTTAGTTGTCATACAGAATTTTTCCTGGGACTCCAAATTCTCTTTCCCTGATGGGGCTATTAAAAAAATATTAATAGTGCTAGTCAATTATCCTATGTAATGCTACTCTGGAAACTTCCATGGCTATGTTGAAAGGGCAAGTTAATTAGAATAAAAAGAAACAACTTCTGATTTTCTTCATCAACTCCCATCTGTTGTCAAGAAATTATACATTCAACATAGTTTCACTCATAAAAAACACAGCCCCATAACAGGAAACAGAAGGGAGATTTACAATCCCTTTTCCTACTGGAAAGGTTCTAGCTCAATTCCCCTCTAACTGGAACACTGAGTAGATAAAAGCTCAGTGTAGTAAAATCTCTACTTATGCAGTTCAGCATCACCATGGAAACATCTCCCCCTCAGTGAAATAATGAGATGGTAATGAAAACAGCTGCCACATAATGAACCTAGGCACAAGCAGAGGCCGAGTTACTCATGCCAAAAAGTGAGTGATGGGAGGGTTGACTAGATGGGGGTAGGACGGGTAAGGAGTAAGAAGAAAACCATCAGTGGCTATTATGGGAAAGGGTGGGAAGAAATGTGTAAGATTCTAATATTGAAATTCTCAGAATTTGATTATTGCAAATTTTGGTACTGAATTTGTGGCATTCCTATTGCAGAAACAATGAAGTATAAACTTGAGTTTTGCTTATCTGACTTCAACCTAATGTTTCACACATTTAACACTTCAAACTCAAAATAAATAGCTTGACCATTTAGCGTTCTATATTCTGCTGGGTCCTAAGGAACGTATGTAAAATGGGAACAACATCAGGCGGCCAGGAGGACAGTTACATTTTGGGGGGATGAAAGGATAGGACACCCTCCCTTAAAGTGCTCCCAAGTGAATATAAATTACACCCTCCTCTTCCAAGATGATGTGGGCCTACCAATTTCAAGATTAAGAGCAGAAATAGGTTGGAAATGATTAATAGATGATGCATAGAGCAAAGGAAGACAAATGAGAAGCTGAGTCTTGTGGAAAAATTTACGTTAAAAGCCATGAATCCAAAAGGTCTGAGCCAAGAGTGAGGAATAAGGAATATAACAACATGGAATACACATATATATAAAATTTATATTTAATTTAAATATGTTTGTCATATATATATGTACGTGTGTGTGTGTGTGTGTGTGTGTGTGTGTGTGTACACACACACATATTAACAATTGGTATGAAAATTCCTCTTAAGAAGAAAGTCGTTTTTGGGGCCAGCCCAGTGGTACAGTGTTAAGTGCACACGTTCTGCTTCAGCGGCCTGAGATTTGCCGGTTCGGATACTGGGTGCGGGCCTACGCACTGCTTGTCAAGCCATGCTGTGGCAGGTATCCCACATATAAAGTAAAGGAAGTTGGGCATGGATGTTAGCTCAGGGCCAGTCTTCCTCAGCAAAAAGGGGAGTATTGGTGGCAGATGTTAGTTCAGGACAAATCTTCCTCAAAAAAAAAAAAAGAAGAAGAAAATAATTTTTATTGAATAGATGCATTTAATCAGCCCTGGGAGATACTGGGCCTTCAGGTCTGTGATACAGCTGGTCACTAACAGTGACCAGAAAATCATGGAATTTTCCCTAGATTTCATCCAGAGAGAGGGTGAAAGCTTGTCCCAGAAAAAAATCTTTTAAAGGAGAGTGGGAGACAAATACAAATGTTTTTATTACTATAGTACCTAAGCTATACTTGTCTGATGTGATAGTTTTACCTGAATGAGATAAGGGAGAGGAAGCTATTACAAAATGAGAAATAGGCATGAAGAGGGAAAATAATGACCTTTGATTTCAGATAGAGCAGGACCACCAGTGTTTTCAAAAACTTGTTGGAGACGAAAATCCTATTTATTTCTTCCTTGCACCCATGCATCCATTCATTAATTGAATAAAACTTTAACAAATGTCTGCTAGTGCCTCCACTACGCTAAGCATGGAGGGTGAGCGGGTAGAGCAATAAACAAGATAGATGTGGTCTCTGTCCTCATGGGTCTCACACTTTCAAGGGTTGAGACCAGAAGTATAGGCTAGTCTTTCACGAAGAGTGAAAATGGAAGTACCTAGAAGGAATGGCCAAGTTAACGATTTTTTTCTTAAGATGAGAAAGATTTGACCATGTTCATATCCTGCAAGGAAAGAGATAACAGGGAGAGGTTAAAAATACAGAAGAGGGAATAAATGATAATGTGAGACCTGGAAGAAGAGAGGAGGATCTGGACTTGATAATTCTCACATAAACGGTGGAGGAAAGATGGTGGTAGGTGTAGGTGGCAGGGGAAGGAGATATAGTTGCTGCAGTCTGCCAGCGTCTACTCCTTCAGTGATATGGAAAGTAAGGACATCTGCTGAAAAGAATTGGAGGGCAGGAGTCCTGGGAGACTTTAAGAGAGAGCAGTGAACATTTGGAATAGCCTGTTGAGAAGTATGCAGAGCCGCCTAGTGGTTAAAATGCATTGTTCTGGAATCAGAGAGGGATTGATTTGAACTCTGGCTCCTCCATATACTAACTGCAACCTGGAGCAAATGGCTTAATGTCTCCAATCCTAAATTTCTTCACATGTAAGTTGAGGCCAATAATAGTACCTGTCATGGGGTGGTTGTGAGGATGAAATGAGATAACGCTTGTAAAACTCCTGTCACAAGGAGGGCTTGATAAATGTTAGCTATTGTTTATATTAATACAAGTAAAAGGGCTGACAGATTACTAGAGCTTTGGAGAGAATGTATATTGACACATGAGACTTTTAAAAGGATTTTTACATGATATTAGAGGACCAACTGAGATTGGATAGCCTATATTTGCGATGGTCCCATTCTCAATATTAGGCAATATTTTATAGCTGTGCTTTGCAGCCTGGCTAAGACAGAAGAAAAAAAAAAAAAGGCAAATCGTACAATTGATACACAGCTGAGAATTTGCAGGCAACATTGGCCAAAGAACCTTTAAGGGTGCTGGTGAGAGGTTTGTCATCCACCGTGCGGTACACTGTCTGTACAGAAGCAAGTGTAGTGGGCAGAAATTGGACAAAAGTGAAGGTGTTACGACAATGCAAGTAGCCTTGAGTCAAAGGGAGGTAGACAAGAAGCTAGAAGGAACCATTTAAGAGCTGAGGAAAGAAAATGGTTGGTGAGAGTGGAGACTAGTGACTTATGAGAGTTCCACGAGAGCCTGGTCAGCAATGTGCTTTTGAAAGCACGTAGGGCTAGCTGAGAGGCAAAAATCTGGTCAGCAAAGCCCATATCATGAGGTCAGTTTCCCACTTGCTCCTGACAAGACTAGTTCATGTATACTGCCTGTCTCCAATTTCACTGAAATTCAACTGGCTTTGTCGGATGGCTCAGGGTCCTTGTGCTTGTCTACCCAGTATTGGACCCTAGTCTCTCCCCATTGTGTGATCCTCATACCATAAGGGGTTCTGTAAGAGTCCTCTCTTGGGATTCTGCTCTAGCCATTGCTCTGTCCCCAAGGTGCTGGTCAAACCCTTCATTTCAGATCCCCCTCTGTAGCCCAGGCTTGTTCTTGATTAATAGCATCTGCACCAATGGGCCTTTCTGCTTCCCCTGCCTCACTCTGACTGCTGTAGTGCCCCAGCTACCTCAGGAGATCACCATCAGTGGCTGGTGCAACATCTCCTCCCTCTGAGTGGCTTCACTTGAGGTAAACAGAAGAATGCAAAAATTTTCATCCTTGTGTGCATCAATCAGAAAAGCTCTGCTGATGTCAGAAACGGTTGATGGAAGACACCAGCCATTAGATAATGGATCACTTTGGCAAGTGTGTTTGGTAGGTTTAAATTTTGCAGTCATTACTCCAATGTGCAGAAATGATGGTGGAAATCTTGTAGTTTTGCCATTTCAGTATCTTAATCTCTTCTTTAAAATTTAGTGCCTTTCAGACAGGTAGTAAAAAGAAAAATAGTTTCCCTTCACCTCTTCTGCCTTCTCTTCATTATTCCCTCCTCTCCCCCAAGTGAACTAAGTTCCCTGGGGATTTTTATTATCAGCTTGGTGTATCTATCTGTTGAGGGTGAGGATAGGGAATATCTGGTCCAAAAGCTGTGCTCTGGTTAGCTGTATCTTGTCCCACCTGGTCTTCAGGCATCGTAACTTGACTTTTGCTATGGTTTAGTTGCCTTTCCTTGGCCTTGGAGTATCACGAGCTGGCATCTGCTGCTGATGTCTGTGATGCCTGCAGTGGTGCCTGGTCACAAGATCCCATGCATAGGAAGGTTTTCTCTTCTTAACTTCAGGCCTTTTCTAGTCTGCCCCATCCCCCCACCAGGCCTCTCAGCTCTTCTATATACTTCTTCAGAGTTCAAGGACACTCAGCTGCTTTGCCCTCCCCTGCTGGAATGTGTGTGGTCATCTGCAAGTGTGCTTTCAGTCTCTGCTGCCAGACACCTCCTCCAGACATAGATGTCCAAGTCCTATAGCACCAAGTTTCCTGCAAATCTTCTCTAAGGGGCCTGTGTTCTTCTTTACTATTTTCTTTGAATTTCTCCTCAAGCTATTTGGATTTTCTACCTAAGGCTTGATCTAAATCTTAGTCATGTCCCTCTCATATTCTTCGTGACAGCTAGCTGAAATTTTCTGTCTTTTCATAGTGGAAAGAAAGATGTTCTGACACTAAATAGTAAATTCTTTCGTATTTTATGATTTGTAGTATAAACCATAGATTTTCAAACCAAAAATTGCCACTCATTAATAGGTTATAAAATCAATTTTTTTGCGAAAATTAAATAAAATCAAACAGAATAGAAAACTACTCTATCAGGCAATAAGGGTAAGTATTGCTTTGTAAAACTTCTGTTTTACTGCTGTGTGTGTGTGTGTGTGTTTGTATGTGTTTGTATGCATTGTATACTAGATCAAGATGTAAAATATATTTATTTCTGTGAGTTATTGTCAAAAGTAGTTTGAAACTTTGATCAGTTCTCCAAACTGACTTTTGGGAATCTAAAATATTTTTCTCTTACAAATTGTTTGGTTCTTGCAAATCAAAGCACTTTGACCTATTCTTGTTCTTTGCCATAAATTTTCAGAAATAAATATTAGCTCTTTATTCCATATTCTATCACATCTACCTCTGAGGCAATAAATAGCACTGGATGATTGGGTAAAGATGCTGTAACAAGAAGAAAAGGCAGAGAAAAGAAACCCGGGACTGAAATCTTCATAAATTTTCCATTTAAGTGGTCTCAGACACTGATGGCAGCCATTATTGTGAGTTACTTCAGTTGTATTGACACAGATGCTGTCAGACGCCATTGGAATTCTTCCACCAGCATGTTAGCACAGGTGTTTGCCCCACCCACTAGAGCACCCAAGGCAACCAAGTGCAGCCAGGCAGCAGGCAGCCACCCTAAGGACCAGCCCGGCCAATCAGTGAGCCTGCAGTGGACTTATGCGCCTGTCGCAGACTTGTGCTCCTGATCATCAGAAACAGTCACATAAAGGATCTGTCCTGCCTTCCAGCACCTGAAACGATTGTGCTCTGCCATGCCTGGGGCGCGCTCCACCCGTCTGCCCTCCTGAGGCAGCTGTGTGCTACAGGGCAGCATAGCCAGATCTTGCCAGAGGCCTGCCCCACCCAAAAGTGAGCTGATAATAGCCACACACCACATAGGTAGTCTCACCTGAAGGCTACCCTACCCACTAATGCAGAGGCAGCTGAGCACTGCAGGGAGCTACAATGGAGGCCTACAACAATTGTGTGTTCCCAAACCTAGCGACCAGCCACACTGGGGGTCTGACTCACTCACCAGCAGAACCACAGTAGTTGTGTGCTTTCAGACCTTGCAGCCAGATGTGACAGGAGCTTGCCCTGCCAATAAAGTGCTCACAGCAGCAGCATGAGTCTGAACCTTACACCCAGCTTACCCGGTGGCCAGCATAGACTACCTGTGTGCCCACAGCAAGAGTAACAATGCCACAACATAAGGGCACAAGCAGCCCATACAGTGGACACTCCAGGAGCATTTGGCATAGGTGACAAGAGGGGAGGATGCTGCTGGGCCCTATAAGGCATCTCTTACATAAGGCCACATTTCCAAGATCAAGAGACATACCTGATCTACCTAATACATAGAAATAAGCATGGAGGAGTAGGCAAAATGAGTAGACAAAGGAATACGTTCTAAATAAGGGAACAGGACAAATCCTCAGAAAAACAAAACAGAGATAAACAATCAACCTGATAAAGAATACAAATTAATAGTCATAAGGATGCTCACTGATATGGGGAGAAGAATAGATGAACATAGTGAGAGCTTCCAAAAAGCATCGAAAAATATAGAAAAGAGCCAATCAGAGCTGAAGAATACAATAATGGAAAAGAAAAATTCACTAGAAAACATCAACAGCAGAATAGATGACAGTGAGCACAGAGAAAGAATAGAGGAAATCACCCAAGCTGAACAGAATAAAGAAAAAGAAGAACAAGAACAAGGGTAATCTAAGGGACCTCTGGGACAACATCAAATTTACTAACATCTATTTTATAGGTGTCCCAGGAAAAAAGGGAGACAAAGGGGCAGAGAACTTCCTTGAAGAAATAATAGCTGAAAATTTCTTTAACCTGGGGAAGGAAACAGACATCCAGGTACAGGAAACACAGACAGTACCAAATAAGATGAACCCAAAGAGGCCCACACCAAGACACGTTATGATTAAAATGTCAAGAATTAAAAACAAAGAGAGAATCCTGAAAGCTGCAACAGAAAAGCAACATGTTACATACAAGGGAAACCCCATAAGGCTACCATCTGACTTTTCGGCAGAACTTACAGGCTAGAAGGGAGTGACATGATATATTCAAAGTGCTGAAAGGCAAACAATCTACAACTGAGAATACTCTACCTGGCAAGGTTATTGTTCAGAATGTAAGGAGAAATAAAGAGCTTTCCAAACCAGCAAAAACTAAAGGAGCTCATCAACACTAAATCAGTCTTATAAGAAATATTAAAGGGACTAAACTTAGTGGGGGAAGAAAACACAAATATAAATAAGAAAATTATCAAAGAAAATATATCACTGGTAAAGGCAAATATACAAGTAAGGTAGTAGACCAACTAACTATAAAGCTAGTATGAAGGTCAAAAGACAAAAGTACTAAAATCATCTGTATCTATGATAAGAGGTTGAGGGATGCACAAATATAAAAGAGGTAAAATATGATATCAAAACCATAAAATGTTGAGGGGGAGTAAAAGTGGAGGCCTTTTAGTAAGAGGTCAAACTTAAGAGACCATCAACTTAATATAGATCACTACTTACATAGGTTATTTTATATAAGCCTCATGGTAATCACAAACCAAAAATGTATAATAAAAACACAAAAAATACAGGCCTGGCCCTGTGGCCTAGTCGTTAAGTTTGCTGTGCTCTGCTTCAGTGGCCCTGGTTCAGTTTCTGAGCCTGGACCTATACCACTCATCAGCAGCCATGCTGTGGTGGCAACCCACATACAAAATAGAGGAAGACTGGCACAGATATTAGCTCAGGGTAAATCTTCCCCAACAATAAAAAATAAATAAATAAATAAATAAATAAATAAAAATAAAGAGAAACGGACCCAAACATAATACTGAAAAAAGCCATCTAATTGCAAGGGTAGAGAACAAGAGAAGAATTACAAAAACATGCAGAAAAAAAGTAACAACTGGCAACAAGTACATACTTATCAATAATTACTCTAAATATAAATGGATTAAATACTCCAATCAAAAGACATGGGGTAGCTGAGTGGATAAAAAAACAAGACCCATGGGGCCAGCCCAGTGGCATAGTGGTTAAGTTCATGTGCTGTACTTCAGGAGCCTGGGGTTCATAAGTTTGGATCCCTGGCATGGACTTACACATCACTCACCAAGCCCTGATGTGGCAGCATCCCACATACAAAAGAGAGGAAGATTGGCACAGATGTTAGATCAGGGACAATCTTCTTCAAGCAAAAAGAGCTCAGGGCCAATCTTCCTCACATAACACACACACACACAAAAGATCCATATATATGATTATATGCTGCATACAAGAGACACACTTCAGACTTAAACACCCTCACAAACTGAAAGTGAAGGGATGGAGAAACATATTTGATGCAAATGGAAGCAAAACAAAAGCTGGGGTAGCAATATTTATATCAGACAAAATAGACTTTAAAACAAAAAATGTAATGAGACAAAAAAGGGTACAATATAATGATAAAGGGATCAATCCAACAAGAGGACATAGCACTTGTAAATGTCTATGTGCACCACTTTGGAGCACCTAAATACATAAAACAAATATTAACAGCCATAAAAGGAGAAATAGACAGTAACACAATAATAGCAGGGAATTTAACATTCCACTTACATCAGTAGATAGATCATCCAGGCAGAAGATCAATAAGGAAACATTGGCCTTAAATGACATAATAGACCAAATGGACTTAATAGATACACACAGAACACTCCATACAAAAACTGCAGAATATAATTCTTTTCAAAAGTACCTGGAACATCCTCCAGGATAGGTCACATATTAGGCCACAAAATGAGTCTCAATAAATTTAAGAAGACTGAAATAATACCAAGCATCTTTTCTGACCACAATGGTATGAAACTAGAAATCAACTACAAGAAAAAAACTGGGAAAGTCATAAATATGTGGAGATTAAACAAAATGGTACTGAACAACTATTGTGTCAACCAAGAAATCAAATGAGAAACCAACAAATACCTGGAGATAAATGCAAAAAGTATAACATACCAAAATCTATGGGATCCAGCAAAAGCAGTACAAAGAGAGAAGATTACAGCAATACAGGCCTACCTCAAAAAAACAAGAAAAATCGCAAGTAAATAACTTAACAATATACCTAAAGGAACTGAAAAGAGAACAAGTGAAGTCTAAAGTCAGCAGAAGAAAGAAAATAATAAAAGTCAGAGTGAAAATAAATGAAATAGACACTAAAAAGACAGTAGAAAAGATCAATGCAGCTAAGAACTAGTTCAGAACCAGAAGGCTAATATCTTGGATCCCAGGAAGCAGACAACAGATGTTGGTCAGCAGGTGACTCATTCACCAGGTGGGGTCTTGGGAGAGAATTCTAGTGCCTGAGAGGGAAACTAACAAGACAAGGCACTACAGACCTACAGGAAATGGAATACTACGTGGGTATTAAGTAGGGACCCAGGTAGAGAAACAAAAGCAGGGATCTGAGTATAAGCTTCTGGGTACAGTTTGGGAAGTGGGTCTTGAAAACAAGATAAAAGCTGTGACCATGAAGATCATACAGACAGCTGCTGACAGAATACTGAATTCAAAAGTGTCAGCCAATGTTTCTCTACCTAGCTTGTACATTATAATCACTTGGGGGAAATTTAAACAAATATCTTTGCCTCATATCCAATCTAAACCAATTAAAATCAGAATCTCCAGGGGGTGGAGACTGGGCATTGCTGTTTAAAACAAAAACTATCCAAGTGTTCGAAAACAAAGTTTAAAAACACTAATCCATAGTGTTCTCTACCTTAGCTGTCCATTGTAATCACCTGGATGGCTTAGAAAAAATCCTGAGGCCAAATTCTACCCCAGCAGATTCTAATTTAATGAGTCTAGGGTTTGTCTTGGACATCAGAGCTTTTAAAGGGTCCCTAGATGATTCTAATGTGCAGCCAAGATGGAGATTCATGGTCTAGGGCTACCCTGCCCAATATGGTAGCCTCTAGCCACGTGTGGCTATAAAGCATATGAAATGTCATTAGTCTGAATCAAGATGTGCTATAAGTATAAAATACACACTGGATTTCAAAGACTTACTATGAAAATAATAAGGTAAAATATTCATTAATAATTTTCATATTGATTACATGCTGAAATGCTAATATTTTGCATATATTGGGTTAAAAATATTTTTATTTTTCTTACTTTTTAAAATGTGGCTACTAGAACATTCAAAATTACATATGTGACTCATATTATATTTCTAATGGATAGTGCTGGTCTAGAGCTTCTTGCATGTTTCCAGCCTAAAGTCCAAATTGGTCCTAAGGACCTGAGCCTGGAGTAGACCCAGGGATCAACTCCTGTGGGAGGATAGGGCCTGTGGCCAAAAATCTCTGTCCCTTATACAACTGGTATTTTGTCATAAAATTAAAGAAAATCAGGGCTAAGGGGAACATTGAAAGTCATTCAGTTTAACTCCTTCATCTTATTGTAGGAATAATATATTTCACTTCACTTTGTTGTCCTGAATGAAATTCTTCCAGTTAGCTATTCTTATTAGATAAGCATTCTACTTCAATAATATAAATAATTTGAGACTAAAGAAACTGTTACTTACTGACACAAGAATTCAAACTAATTCAATCAGATTGCTTTCCTCATAATACCTAAGGGAAGGCTGTGGGGAGGAGTTTGGACTCTGGGAGGGGAGGCAAGATAATTGGGAACCATGAGTACCCTGGAGAATAGGGTAGACCTCAGAGAAGAAGGAAGACACTGTGAATCTGAGTGGACCGGGAGGAGATAATGAAAAATAAGGGAATCTGGAAGCTTTTTATCTCAAAATTTTGCTTGTTTCCAAGGAAACGAAGGAAAGAAAACTAGACTTCCTTTTTTGCAGTTCCCATAAGTCTGACTAATAGTACAATATTAAAGTTTAGTGATACTGAAAGTTAAATAGGCTTTTTAAAATTAAGAATTGCCCATGTAGAACATTAACTGCTAAATGGAAAATTCCTCACAAAACTTAGCTATAAACAGCACCTGGATTTTCTAAATGGTAGCACATGGAATAAATCTGAATAAAACTAAGCGTATAATATACTCAGGGGGTTGTAGCTTTATAGCTTGGAGTTTTTGCAACTTTGACGGCTTAACATCCTTGAGTTGGATAGTTTGGACACAAAGGAAAGTGTTAATTTCCCCTGCACATACCAGACTTTGCCCTGATGGGCACTTTGGAGAGTCAAGAACAGTGAAATGGGCCTACGAGTCTAAACCTTACGGGTAATTTTTTAGCAGCCAATGGTTTTTTAAACAAATTCTGTTTCATGTACCTTGAGAAAGGTTTCTGTTTCTCCTATCACTTCCTCATATGAGACTGTTGATGGTTTAAAACCGGTTTTCTATGTTCAACATGTAGCAAATGCGAGGTTCTTCTTGAAGGTGAGTCACTCTGTTTTTGGATACTAAAATAGAACCTCAGTAGGGTGGTAAAAAGAAACTCCAGCCAAGCAGAGGAGGCCATAGGAAGAAAGAATTTTCAACTGATATTCTACTCTACATGTATTATTGGCTCCCCAAAACAAAACAAAACCCTCACATAGTCTTTGTGAAAAGACCCAAATTTGGCTGAAAATTTTAACAGTAAGAGAAAATTCTAAGATCACAAGAGTGTTCAGTCAGCAGATTTGAGGACGCTTAGATCCTCACTTCTCACTTATATGTTGAGGGCTTTATTCTTCTTAGTTTATAAACCAAGATCCATTGTGCAGAACTTTGACTATCAGGCTGTTTTCTGACTGAGTCCCAGAAATGTCTATTTATGTAAGGCAGTTCATTTAAAACTCTAAGGCTTTATTTATCTACTTTTCTCAACTCTGTGGCAAATGGTTTGGTCTGATTTGACAGAGTCTATTGCCTCTTTTCAAAAAGAAACATTTTACTGCCCAAATTATGGGTCTGTGAGCTTAACAGATTTTTTCCCCTCAAATGTAGACTGACTTCTTTCTTGATTGAAAAGTAAGTCTGAGATTCTCAGAGTTTATTAGGACCTAGAGTTGAGGCATAGAAAAGTAACTGCAAGAGTTGCTGCAGAGGCTGCTGTAAACTAGCTTCACTAACCCTCACAAACACCTTAGGAAAATGTGGTGATGATGGAATTTGTTGTGTACCAAATTCCTAGCTGGGCCTTTTCAGTTCTTACTTCATAAAAGTTATTGCTTTTTAAAAAATTTTTATAATGCATACAAGTCTAACTTACTAGAATAGCACTGGCCCAAATGGGCAAGGATGTTATAATAATCCACAACATTTCTAAGTAATTTTTTAGTAAAACATCACTTTGACTTGTGATTATTAATGGAACTCCTGATTTTTAACTGAGTACATGGTTACCCAGAACAAAGACTACGTTTCTCAGTTGCCCATGTAGCTAGGTATGGATCCTAAATAAGTTCTATGCAATGGGATAAACATGGAAGTGACGAGCACAACTTTTAGGAAGCATTATCAAAGGGAGAAGTTATAGTGGGTTAAACTGAGATTCCCAGAAACATGTGTCTAGCTGGAAACCGAAAATGTGAGCTTATTTGAAAAAAGGATCTTTGCAGTTGTAATTAAGTGAAGGATCCTGAGATGAGATCATCCTGGATTTAGGGTGGGCTCTGAACCCAACGACAAGTGTCCTTATAAGAGAAAGGCAGAGGGACATTTGAGACCCAGAGACACACAGGGGAGGTGGCAATGTAAAGACAGAGCAGAGACTGGAGTTATGCAGCCCCAAGCCAAGGGACACCTGGAGCCATGAGAAGTTAGAAACTGTAAGGAAGGACTCTTCAACAGAAACTTTGGAGCGAACACAGCCCTGCCCACATCTTGATTTCAGATTTCTGGCCTCCAAAACTGTGAGAGAATAAATTTCTGTTGTTTTAAACCACCAATTTTGTGGCAACTCGTTACAGCAGCCCTAGGAAACTAATACAGAGGGTATGGCATTCTTCTTTGCCTTCCCCTTTCCTGCTGACTGGTCAAAAGGCAAGAACCCCAAAAGCAATATGGGACCATGAAGGAGCCTTGGAAATGGAAGCTGGACACGGCAGAGTAACTCTGCCACCACGGCTCACCATTGGAACTGGGCACTTCTAGAGTTCTTGCAATGGAAAAGACGTATCTTCATTAAGCCATTGCTACTTTGTGCTTCCCTGTTACTTGCATCTAGACCTAATAGGACCAATACCTCTTGTGTGATACTTGTTTTGTGTGATTAGCTTGTCATCTTCCTGAGAGCCAACCTGATATGAGATTCATCTCTGTATTCATTTTAGGTGTTGATGTTAGTACCTTACATATTATGGCCATTCAATAAATATTTATTGAATGAATGGGTAGATTTGATTTTATATCTTTCTGTCAGTTTACAGAAGATTCAGCTTTTGAACTAGTCAAAACCTAATAAACCCCAAGTTTTAACAATAAAGTCTGCTCTCAGGTGATAGGCACATAAAAGGAAGTCCAAGAAAATTAGGAGATTGTAACCATTTTTTAGAGAATGTAAGAGACAGAGGTACAACTTATTTTTAAGTTCCCTTAGCTTTTTAGTTCCCACTCCCCTCTTCTTCCTGCTCAGATAAAGGACCCTTTTCTCACAACAGTGTGTCTGTGTGTTGCTAAGGAAATGCTTTACACCTTCATGTGAAACATGATAGGAAACTCTAGAAGCCTGAGTAATGACCCATAGAAAGAGGACTAGAAAGTGAAATTCAACAGTCAAATCACAATCTAAGAATGGCACTAGGGAAATCAATTTATAAATTATAGCATGTGGGAGACTTTTAAGGGGGTATGTCTTTTTCTTTTTTTTTTAAGGGAGATTAGCCCTGAGCAGCAGCTAACTGCTGCCAATCCTCCTCTTTTTGCTGAAGAAGATTGGCCCTGAGCTAACATCAATGCCCATTTTCTTCTATTTTATATGTGGGACACCTGACACAGCATGGCTTGATAAGTGGTGTGTATGCCCAGGATCTAAAGTGGTGAATCCTGGGCACTGAAGCCGGGGCATGAAATTGACTGCTGCACCACCAGGCCGCCCCCAGGGGATACGTCTTAGCATCTCCAAAGCCATTATCTTTCATTGGTCTGTGGGGAAGATAGCGGGAGGGAGGAGGGGTATATTTTAGAAAATGTCTTCAAATTCAAGTAGCTATCAATGACAAAGTGACACAACCTGTCACTAGCCTCAGAGGGAAAGAAACAAGGAGAGATTTCTTTTTGTTTTAATTTGCAATTGACAAGCCCATTGTTTCCAACAATCAGGAAGGGTCAAACTTGTAAATTTCAAATCTGGACCCATACAGGTAGTTGGAGTGGAGCACTGGCAATAAACTTGCTAGTAATGACAATCACATTTGGTGTTAACACAAGTCTAATATGTATAATTTCCAGATTCCTATTGTTCAAAATATTCAGAGTAATCTCTTTTCATTTCAATTCCCTATATTTAAATATCACTTTGGTTCTCAGTGTCCTATAGTCAAGTGTGCATAATAAAATAAAATCGACTTCAGATATATTCAAACTCAGTATTCAATGTCACTTGATGTGATGGGGTCAATAAAAGAGTAGATGACTAATACCCTCATGTGTTACTCTTATGCATGTATTCATTCATTCAATATTAATATATATATGGCACTCTTCCTGATTCCAGGATTACAAAGTTAAATCAAATGTGGATCTGTCTGTCTTTCAAAACGTTTATACTTCTCATGGGTGAATGGAACAGAGATTAATAGTTGTCCCCTATACCATTCTCTCTTTCTCCTCTAGTAATATAACCTCCATTTTTTTTAAATTAGGCATGTGGCCGTGTGGAATAAACGCTGCATTTTCAGCTGACCTGGTTGCTAGATGTGGACATGTCATTCAATCCTGGCAAATGGGAACAAGTAGAAGTGGTGTATACAACTTTCATAAAGAGTCCTTAAAGTGCAAAGATAATGTTCTTTTTCCTCTCTTCTTCCTTCAGCTGGTTAGATTGCTTAGCAATAGATTAAATCTATAAAAACAGATTTTATTTATGTGAACAAGAAAACAAAATTATTTGTTTAAGCTCCTATTATTTGGGGTAAATTGTAATTTTCAGTTGTACGGAGCTAATCTTAATCCTAGTTAACACCAGGATATAAGATGTTTATAGAACATGGGAATGGCCATTCAGAGAGCAAAATAAAATGTTGAGGTTACCCAGAAAAAGGAGGGATTAGTTCCAGCTGAAGGAACCAAGTAGGCTATAGAGAGAGAGTTGCATCTGAATCACTAGGATTTGGGTATGTGAAAATGAAGTGGGGAAAGTGCATTCCATTGTGGGGTGTGGAAAGATATTGGTGGGAAATAGACCTGGAAGAGCAGCCTGGAGCCAGACAGTGTGTGGGCTTGAACACCACCATAAGAACTCTGGGCTTTGCTCAACAGGCGATGAGGAGTCATCAAAAACTTTTGTGTATAATCAGTACTCTTCTTTGGGAAGATTATTGAGAGGTCATATAATTATGGAAGATATTCAGCCTTTGATAATGAGAATACCTGGTGATGCTAGGATAGTTCTTTGCAATCTTTTTCACATTAAAGTATACATAGAAGTAATAATATTTGGATAGCACCCCGGATTATAAGGATGAGGCTGTTTACTGCTGAGGGCAAATGGCCCCGTGCACAGCTGCTCCGGGCCCTACCTGGGAGCCCTGATACTTTCAAGAATCAATATGTCAGCATACTTATTCCCTCTGTGTCACTCTAGTTAGGAAGTTCTGCCACAGGGATGCTTTATTTAGACATATTTATATTAATAATTTAGAAATGGAACTTGAATGAAATAAAAGATTACATTCTATTATTAGGGTTGGTACATTTGATTTCTCCATAAACTTTGAAGAATATCATCATTAAAATGAGAGTGCAGATGGTGATGACATTACAATGCATATCTCTCTCTTCATCCATATATATTATAAATATGTGTATATGTATATATATGTGTGTATCTATATATGTACATATATACATTCACATACACACATATACTTATCAAAGACAAATGCAGAAACCATCCCAGTTTTGCCAAATATAATTTTGTATTCATTTTTATAAACAATTAGACACATTTTGGAAATTGTTCATTTTCTCACTTCAGTGACTAACATCCTCACCCCCTTCATCCATGCCATATGGCTTTTTCCTATGTTCCTTTACATGTAGGAGAATACGGAGACAGGGCTAGGCCAGTGGAACCAAAGGCGTGCAATTTTATAAAGAAACGCTCTTTATGAGTTTGTCATATTGACTGATCTCTTTGAGATTCTAATTGATACTCTTTATTAATAAAAAATAGAAATAGTAAGAATAAGAATAACTAATACGCACAGAATGCCAGGTGCCAGTCATTGTGTACAAACATAATTTCATTTCAAGCTCACAACAACACAGAGAAGTAGGTACTGTTATCTCCACTTTAAAGGAAACCTAATTTTAGGACAAAATTTAAATCCTTATCCATTTTTCTCCTGCTAGGACCAAAAAATGAATATACAGTGTAGCAAATTATTTGGGTGGTAAGTGCCTGGAGTTATTCTACATATCCTGTTGTTAGGACTTACAAATATAAAACATGAAATACACAAACACCTCATGCAGAGGTGGTTTTTGGATGAGAGAGTTGGGGGAATCGTAGTTTTTTTTTGTTTTTTTTTGAGGAAGATTAGCTCAGAGCTAACTACTGCCAATCCTCCTCTTTTTGCTGAGGAAGACTGGCCCTGAGCTAACATCCATGCCCATCTTCCTCTACTTTATACGTGGGATGCCTACCACAGCATGGCTTTTGCCAAGCAGTGCCATGTCCACACCCAGGATCCAAACCGGTGAAACCTGGGCTGCTGAGAAGCGGAACATGCGCACTTAACTGCTGTGCCACCGGGCCAGCCGTGAAAGCAGGGTTTTAATCAGACATCCTGGGTATTTTGGTCCTTCACAACCCAATTAAACTCTAGCTTTGACTATTTCCATCAATGATATGCAAAGAAACACAGATATGAGTCGTTTTCCCTTTTTTAGGATATTTTTCCTTTGACTAAATCAATACCATTAAACAGTCTCAGAATAAGAAAATCCAGGGTCTTGGACCTCCTTGATATTTCTGAAAATTAGTATATTCATGAAAAAATTATTCATACTAAATTCTATTCTGCATGATAGAAACACAGTCTTGACAAAGAACTGTTGCCATGATTTGAGGATTACATTCCTCAAAAACAATTGGCTAAAACATTCATCTTTATTCTTTTTTGCTTCATTCCATCAACTTAATGAAACCAAGAATGACAAGATACATGGAAAACCTGCATCTCAAGCCATGATTTTATTCCTAAAATCAAATCTATTTTTAACGGCTACTGAGATCCAGGACTAATTTTTACACAAAATTATGCATTCATGGAAAAACTGTGAATGAATCTAATGCTTGTTAAATGAACATAAGTAAGTGATGGAGTAAACTGCCACCTAGAGTTGAAATTTTAATTCAGTTCAAAATATAATATAAAAGTGATTCTATCAATTTGAGATTTTTTTAATGTCTCATTGTTTACATGTACACAGAAGTCCTTTATGTCTAAAGGTTAATGTCTCTACAGATTTGGGAGTCCTGTCAAAAAACAGATAATTTTTTTTTTTTTTTAAGATTGGCACCTGGGCTAACAGCTGTTGCCAATCTTCCTTTTTTTTAAAATTTTTTTTTAAAGATTGGCACTTGGGCTAACAACTGTTGCCAATCTTTTTTCTTTTCCTTCTGCTTTATCTCCCCAAACCCCACTGTACACAGTTGTATATCTTAGTTGCAGGTCCTTCTAATTGTGGGATGTGGGATGCCGCCTCAACGTGGCCTGACAAGCGGTGCCATGTCCACGCGGAGGGTCCAAACCCTGGGCCACCGCAGCGGAGCGCACGAACTTAACCACTTGGCCACAGAGCCGGCCCCCAAGATAATATTTTTATGAGGAAAATACAAGACTACTTAGAATTAAAATATGTTATTAATTGGCTATAGTTACCAAAAATGCATCTTTGGGAAAATATATTTAATATATGTATTAACATATGTAAATACTCCAAAAACAAAATGTCAAATTATTTAGAATGTTTTATGTTATAAATTCCTGGAACAAAAATATATTCAGCCCAACTCTTCCATTCATAACCTATTCGATTTCCCGCTTTACTTATAGCCACACTGGAGACCAAAGGCTTCTACTGCACACCAGGATCACCGTCAAAATCTGGGTGAACTATTCAGATTTAAATATGACAGTTATTTGTTCTAAGGTCTGGAAAGCTGAGATTTTCACTTCCTTAACTGGGTTGTTCTAAAATCATAGCCTTGTCAGAACCCCTGAAATCAATAGTGTAGCCGTCATAGAACCTAGCCAGCTTAATAAATTTGAACAGCTCATTCTCATCCTAAATTTGCAACTACCCATCAGTGTGAAAAGGATTTCTACAACCTAACCATTCATGTGCAGCATGGATCAAGCTGTAATTGTGTGTATGTGAGTACGGATTTCTGGGTCAAGCAGAGAGTGTCTATGAGATGAGAGTTTAGAAGTAAGTTCTATTAACTCTTTGCCTGCATAATTCCTTGATTGTATGTTTATCACCTGACTACCTTCACTTTTCAACCCTGGCCACGTACCTGATTTGTCTTTAAATCTCTTGGTGCATGGAAAATAGATTGTTGACTCTTTTCTGCCTAATATAATGTCCTACTTCTTTGTCCTACTCCACTGCTTCCTCATTCTCATTTTCCCCACCCACTTTCCCAATACAAATTTATTATCCTCATTTTTTCCATGAAATTCTCTTTCAACATTCCTTTCCCCCTCACTTCCATGCTCTTTGTGACCTCCATGGCCCAGTCCCATGAGAGCAAATTTGTATTTAATCCTGTCTACTTCTCATAGCATCCCTCAATCTCCTCTAGGCTTTATCAAGCGTCTGCATCTCTTAACAGCTTCTGCTAGGAAGTTCTTACCTTTCCTGCTTCTACAATCAGCCTGAAAGGAGGCAAGATAGATTTCCTCCTCACTCTCTAGACATTTCTGTATTGTTAAACTGCATTCTTTTATTTCTCATTCGTCGACATTTGCACCTTATTCCTTTGGTTCAACTTGCCTACAAGTCCCTATGCATCTTCTCTCCCTTCCACTAAGCCATTTTTGTCTACTTAAGAAGATTTCAATCCTCGATTTTCATTGCCCTCTTGGCTTCTACTCCCGTGTCCAACCACAACATTAGTGTCTTGCCATTTATATTGAAATATCTTACAACATGAATTGAACACTCCCTGTGTGAAAGGCATTATTCTATGTGTTTTGCAGTATTTATCGCTTCATGTTTTAAAAATCTCCATGAACTAGGTATTATTATTGTCCCCACTTTGCAGATAAGGAAACTTGTTCAAAAAAAGTTTAAGTAACTTGCCCAAGGGAACACAGGCCGTAAGTAGTAAAACTGGAATTTGAATCCCAAGAGGTTAGGCTCCAGAGTCCACAGACTCAGTCACTAGGTTCTACTGCCTCCAGCCCTCAGCACCTCTCTTAACTTTTCTTCCTAACCACTTCCACTGCACACCAGCCATGAATCTCAAAAGACATCAGAAAACCTAGATTTAGGTCAGCTCACCTCAGACTATGGCAACAAAAAACCACCATGGATTCAGGCAGCACTCAAGTAAATACAAAAATGGTAGACAGGTTTGGAATCAGACCACTGGGATTTGATTCCGGGCTCTACCACCTGTGTGACTTTGTGTGGTTATTTGGCCTTTCAAGTTCCTCTCATGTGAAATGGAAATAAGCATGTGCCCTTAGCTTATGTTATGATTCTAATACAAAGTGCTTTCTTTTTTTCCCCTTTCTACTGCATTCATGTGTCTTCCAATCTAACACTGTCTTTTGGCTGGCTGCTATCTGAACTGATAAAGATCTGGAGCCCCTAGACCCTATCCCCTCCCCACTTAATTTCTTCTAATTGCTCACTCTTGTAATTTTTGACTCTTGTCAATGTTTGCTAAATGGCAGGCTACTTTTTTAAAAACATAAATCACTAGAATTAATAAGTAAACCACTAGACAACAAAGGATATTTTCTAGAGGAAATAAATGATAAGTGGAAAAACTGTACATCAATGCAGGATGACTAGAAGAATTTTCATAGCTCTCATATAAAATCATTTTGTTGAGACAGCTGTTTAGTCTACAGAATGGAAAGCTAGGCAAGTATACACGTACCTTCTACCATCTGTCAGTATCAGTTAGTATACATGGTGTGTATATATATATATATATATGTGTGTATATATATAATATGTGTCATAGATTTTTGGGGGTGTATTAGATGAAATAAAGTAAGTCAAATGCTAACATAGTACCAGGCACAAAGTAAGTGCTCAGTAACTATTAGCTATTGTTTTCATGACTGTCCTGCAGTAGTCATTTGACTATTAAAAGCCTAATATTTTATGCAAATTAAAACAATAGGATAGCCCACTTGAGAAGTGGACACAACTTTGCTTTCATAATTGTATCCTTTTAGATTGATGTAATAGATTATACTGCAGTCACCCCTCGGTATCCTCAGGAAATTGGCTCCAGGACCTCCCGCCTCCATACCAAAATCCATAGATACTCAAATCCCTTATATAAAATGGCGTAGTACTTGCATGTAAGCTACGCATACCCTCATACTTTAAATCGTCTCTAGATTACTTATAATATCTAATACAACGTAAATACTACATAAATAGTTGTATTGTTTAGGGAATAATGATAAGAAAAAAAAGCTTGTCTATGTTCAGTACACATGCAACTATCATAGGCCTTTCCTTCCACCATTGGTTGAATTTGTGGATGCAGAACCAAGGATACAGAGGGCCAACTGTACTCACACACAACCAACTGTAATTTACTTGAATTTTGACCTATGTTAACTTTTTTTAATGTTGTACTCTGAATGAGGCTCACAGAATATATCCTATAAGGGGAAAAGTTAAGCAATATCAATATATTGCTTAATCAATATGTAGACCTGATCATTTCCACACACTAATATGTTTGAGGACACTGAAAAGATGCTACAGGAAGGTGCATGTTTTAGGAGTTTAGAAAACAAAAAATATTTTTCTAGGGGATAATTTTCATGTGTATTATTGCCTAATGTCATATTCTAGCATGGGCAAAGAGGAAACTTGGGACTGGTCTGGTCAGTAAAATGGGCCAATGGCAGAGTTTCTGGTTCAGTCTGAAGTCTAGGAAGTGGATCAAATATGGGCAGAAATTTCAGGAGCAGCCATGTGCAAAAAAAATGCATATCCACAATTGTTCCTGAGAAAAAAATGAGAAATCCCCTATGATCTTGATGAAAGCTGAACTGGAAAATAGATGGACAATTAAGTACTGTCAACAAAAGTGATCAGGAAAAAGATGAATTCAGATTCATTTTTCCAGATAATTGCCTTCCAAAATAACAATTTTTATTAATCTGGTCACACATACACAAGTTTTGCTCCAAGTATGGTGGTACCTTAAAAGCATTGTTCTGCCATGAGACCTGCAGGGGAATTGTGGGTGGCATGAAAACATATAGAGAAACAGAGTTCAGAGCCACATGAGTACTTAGGCATACTGCTAGACCCGTGAGCCACTAAGGTTATGGAGTGGCCCTGGTCATATTAGTGAAGTCTCTGTGCCTGTGTTTCCTTATCTGTGAGATGGGGAGAGTAATAAACCTATGACATGGAGTTGTTTAGAGAATTTAAAAGGATAATACATGCAAAAGCACTTTGAACAGTTTCAGAACATAATATTTGCTCGTTAGATGTTAGTTGACTAAAATGGCCATCTGAGTACTTGTTCCCTGGAAGCCCCTTCCAGTGATGGTCACTTTGAAAATTTTCCCATCTGCTGTGGAGTGTTTCAACTTTGTCATGGAATGATCATATCTTTACATTTTCTTTAGCCTGAGACCATTAAAGACATAGCAGTTAGAAAGTCCTTTAGTACTAGTGGAAGGGAACCAACAATTATTTTCTTTTTTACATTTTTCCAGTCTAAAGATTTAAAAAATCCATTGCCTTTATCAACACAGTCCCCAAGGAAATTGTATCAGTCTTCATATTTGAGAAGAGCTTGATATTTTCAAACCAACTTCAAGTATTAATTAAACAACATCCCCATGAAGCAGCTGAGTACCTTCAACTTTTAGAGTAGGTAAACAGGACACAGTGAGGGAAAATAATAATTTGCCTTAGATCATGAACTAGCTCATAATTTGCATTGACTTCCTGTCAGTTAACTAGTCTGTGGTTCAATCTGATAGGCCAACAAACAAAATATCAAAATACTAATTTGTATATTGTTATATTTAGTGAGTCATTGGTGTATCCTAACCTCATGAATCTCAGCTTTGCATCTCGCGTTCCCATTGCCTGAGATGATCTTCCTTCTCTAGCCTCTTTATTTTTCTAGCTAATTTCTACTCGCGTTTTATAACTTAATTCATATGTAACCTCCTCTAAGAAGCCTTCCTTGCTTTGCTATCAGATTTAGAGTCTCCTGTTCATTGTTCATATAACATTCTGGATTCCACAACATATCACTATTATGGCCCTAACTATACTCCATTGTAACAATGGTTTCTCTGAGGAAAAAAAAAATTCTTCTTTGTCTTTATATTCTCTAGTACAACACCTAGCACACGGTTTTGCTCAGCAAATATTTTTAAATGAAGAATGTATATGTATTAGTCAGGATAGAAGAGGTTATGCCATAATAACAAAGACAGCCTATGTTTATTTCTCACTTAGTAGATATATCCAACACAAATCAGAAGGAGGCTCTCCCTCAATAACTCAAGGACGCAGACTGACAAAACTTCACCATCTTTTGGTGCTAAATTGTCTGAAGCGGGTAGACATCTAGGTTGCCAAGACAGGGGAAGAAAATGCTGTAGGATTGCACACTGGAAATTAAATTCAACTGTAATAGTAATTTCCTTCCAAAAATCATTGGCCAGAACTACTCACATAGCACCTAAGGTAGACAATGTCTTTCTCTGACTTATCCCCTTAATCCCGTGGTCTGCGTGTGTTCAAGGGCCAGCATCCTTGACTCTTCTTCAGCAGCCTGCCTTTGAACTACTGGAACTCCTTGGCACAGAGAGTCAGAAGTACTTGGCAGTCACATGGACATACCCTTAAGTGGCTGCTGATTAATAATTGTCTTGTGCAAGAAGATGAGCTCATCTCCCCTTTCTCAGCTTAAGGCAACTCAGAGAGATCACTTGCCCTCCAGAATTCTCCTGTGGGATCATGCAAATCTCACTTCCTTACCAGTCTCCTTTGAGAACATTTTCTTAATACATCATTTGCATACATATTTTTGTCTTAGAGACTGCATTCAGGGAAGTCAACCTAAGGTACTGCTACCTAAATAAAAGGGGAGCAGAAAAGTGTAATGCACAATGTTTCCAGAAACAGAAGAACTGATACAGGTGAGTACTGTAATGTCTACCACAGCATAATGAAAAACAATTTGGTGATTAAACTAAGAGTTAAATGACATGGGTTTAGCTATCTAACTCTATCAATAAGCCCTGGACACGAGAAGAGGAAGACAGGATTGCATGGGAAAAGGGTCACTGAGAAGAGTGTCTTCTCTGCTGGGTAAGACGTTGAGGAAGCCAGGGTAGTACTCCAAAGTACTTGGTTCTAGAAGGAGTCATTATTCATGGGGAGCCAATTGTGTAGTAATAATAGAGATGACAGGCAATACAAGGAGTACATGTCACATCAGGGTATAAACAGTATATACAGGGAAGTGTAAATACTGGAAGAAGTCAATTTGATGACACTCTGGTTCTGGGTCATTATTTCAGAACAGGTCTCAATCAACGACCAGTGGTATGGGGATTAGGGGAAGAGGAAGTGGCATTTTAGTGGGAAGATGGTAGCAAATTCTCTGCAGGGTCTCTGGGTATTAGAGAAGCAGGCTAGAGGATCTACTCTTAGTGCAGTGCCAGGTAGGGAAACAGGCAGAATCCCAGTTGTATGAAGTAAGTAACGCTGTGAGGGATAGAGTCAGGCTGCACCGGGTGGAGACACATTTGCCCAGGGTGCACAGACACTCCAGGACACTGGTCCTGTAGTTGCAGGATTTAACCCAGACCCCTCTGGCTGATTTTCCCTGCTCTGGTGAGGCTAGGCTCAACCTCCCATTGAATAGAGATTCCTTCAGCAATAAAGGCTGAAGTCAAATATTTTCTATTAATCCTTCTGGATTTTAAGTCATAGTTAGAAAGGCTCCCCATAGACCTATGTCTTAAATGAATTTACCTATGTTTTCTTCTAATACTTATATGATTTAATATTTTACATTTAGATACCTGCTGCATTCATAATTTTATCTTTGTATGGGTGAGATATGCGTCTAATTTTGTCTTTTTCCAAAATTTTATCTAATATTCTAATACAATTTTTTACAGCCCATCATTTCACCTAGTCCTTTAAACTACCACGTTTGTCATTTACTAAATTCCATCTGTAGCTGGCTCTATTTCTGGACTTGGTATTCATTCCAATGATCTCTCTATTCATGCATCTGCTCCTTCCTTTTTAAATTATAGAGGCTTTATAGTGTGTTTATATCACAATAGGGCTAGTCTTCGCTCATTATATTTTCTTTATTTAGAGTTTCCCTCACTTTCTTGCGTGTTTATTTTTCCATATGAACTTTAGAATCAACCTATCTTTATCAAAAAGCAAACAAACAAAAACTTCAGGGTATTTTTATTGGGATCATATTAAATTTACCTGCTAATGGAGAGAATTTACATTTTTATGATATTGCGTTGTCCTGTCCAAAAACAAGAGATGTTGTTCCCTTTTTTCAGGTCTACTTTCTGAATTTAAGTATTTTCCAGTTTTCCTTATATAGGTTTAGTACAGTTTTTAAGACTATTTCTAAGCATTTATCTTTTTCATATTATTATCAATATTTTTTCTTCAATTATATGTTTTAAGTAGTTATTTTTCTATCTGTGAAAGCTATTGATTTTTGTATGTTAATTTAATATTTGCTACCTTATTTTTTTTTCTTATTTGTGTTAGTCTTAGCGTTGATTCTCTTCTGTGTTCTAGGTATACCAACACATCATATGTCATTAGATATGATTTGACTCCTTCTTTTTAAATTCTTATACTTCTGCTTATTTTCTCTTGTATAATTGAATTGGCTAATAGCTCCAGTCTAAGTCTAATGGAGTGGAGCTTGCCTTGTTCCTGACTTTGGTGAGAACGTCTTTAGTGGTTCTCTCTATAGTTATCATATTATGGAAAGATATATCAATTTATAGAGATTTTTAAACATATCTAAGCCCATGCATGAATGGGGCCTGAGCACCTGTTTTATAAAAAGCTTCAAATGTGATTCTTATATGATATCTCACTTGAGAATATGCTCTGCAACAATATAAGGTATAAGTAAGTAAATTAATCATTTGCACAAACATTTGAGTCACATTTTGTGTAGGACCTGTGGATACTAAGACTTCTTTCCTTCAAGGAGCTTAATTTAGTAGAGGAGAAAGACCTACACACCAATGATTGCATACAATATAATTATTACACTGTAAGAAATGTTTCATCACTAGCGTCTTTGCCGAAAGTTGTCTTTGTCTAGAGAGTTCATAAAATATTTACTCTTAAGTTTTACAAAATTGCATCCTATAATAGTATCTATTAATCTCTGATTTTTTAAAATAATTCAACATTAGCCTTCATCAACAGCAACTGACTGAAAAAATTATGGTGTCCTACAGAAATTCTAAATTTCCTTCCCTTCACCCTGTGTGTTACTTTCAAACTGCAGCTGTATGATTATGGCAAACAATCTAACTCATTGGTCAATTCCTGGTGTTTTCATAATTATTTATCATCAAAGACCAATCAGTTGTCTATTAAAGTTATGCAAATACACATTTTTGAAAGCAAAGGAATTCTCTCACTTTCATTAAACGGTTTACACTAATATATATTTTAAGATTTTATTTTTCCTTTTTCTCCCCAAAGCCCCCTGGTACATAGTTGTATATTTTAGTTGTGGATCCTTCTAGTAGTGCTATGTGGGACGCTGCCTCAGCATGGGTTGATGAGCAGTGCCATGTCCGCACCCAGGATTCGAACCAGCGAAACCCTGGGCTGCTGAAGCAGAGGGCATGAACTTAACCACCCGGACACAGGGTGGGCCCCCTACACTAATGCTTTAAATATTCTGTACCTATCCCAAACCAACTCTGAGACCCATATTTTTCCTTTCAGTGCCTATTGGTTTCATTCTTTTTGATTTCTCAGCTACTTTCAAATTTGGTGGTGGGTAGAAAAGATGGTCCTAATGCTTAGGGCGGTGGGTAAGAGTAGAACTTCTGGAAAAAGAAAAGATGGAATTTTAAACCTAAAATGGGCTGTCGAATTTTTTAAATTAAACATATTGGGGTAAACTTTTGGCCTCCTATGTACTTCAGCTTGAACTGGTGCAACATTTGGATGTCTTTCCCCCTCTTGTAGGCTGTCTCTTTGGTTGGGAGGTACTCATGACTCAGAAAAGATAGAGAGATCAGGCTATGGTATGAGGAGAGTAAGCACAAAGGTTGCTGCTTATGAGTAATTCTAGATGCTGTGTTTTAGGAGAGGCTAATAAAGAGGATTTTAAGATTTTTTTTCTAGCTTACTAAGCCCTGTTCATTAAAATAAAACAGGAGTGAGGGGCCTCATACAGAGGCTCTTTCCAGAAACAAAGGTTATTAATTTGGCTAGGCTGTTGTCTTGCAGAAACAAGCTTGCAAACGAGAAATAGGTATAAGAAGAAACCCAGTAGAGGACAATCCACTAGGCGTTTAGCAGAAATCCTCTCAGCTATGAAAGATGTCCCATTATTTGCCCTTCTTTTGGAAATGTCTATAGTAATGGCATCATTCATTGATTTTTGCCACTTATCAGCTTTTGATATGTGGGGGGAAAACTTTCACAGATATCTAAGTGACTTGTATAAAATAGAAAATGGTATTTGATCATTACTCTTCTGAAATATTAACTTTCTAAATGTTTGGAACGCTGTTCATAATTTCCTTTTTGACAGTTTCTCTACACTTCATGGGGTAAGTGTATTAAGCATATCAATGAACTGTGTATATCATCTGCTTGTAATTTTCCCCCTGACAGTATAAAGGTGAAAATATCCTAACTCTTTATCAGCGATATGTGTGGGTGAGTGTGTAGTGTTTTATATACTCCTTAGCCTCTTTTTTTTTTTTTTAAAGATTGGGACCTGTGCTAACATCTGTTGCCAATTCTTTTTTTTCCTTCTTTCTCCCAAAGTCCCCCAGTACATAGCTATACACTCTAGTTGTAGGTCCTTCTGGTGTGCTATGTGGGACGCTGCCTCAGCATGGCCTGATGAGCAGTGCCGTGTCCGCACCCAGGATCCAAACCAGCGAAACCCTGGGCCACTGAAGTGGAGGGCACAAACTTCTTAACCACTTGGCCATGGGGCTGGCCCAGGCCCTACTCCTTAGCATCTTTACAATCTTTGGTGTGAGGAGTTGCCATATTGATCTGTTGGTTATTCATTTTGCTTTTTCAGACTCCAACTGCACGTCACGTAGAATAAGGACTCAAATAGGTGCCAAGCTCAGTTTTACAGTATTTTGTTTAGTTGGGGATAAGTTACTACTTTCGACATCAGGGTAAGTCATCTTGTGGAAGACATGAATAATATCAATAAGTAGATGATGAAGAATAAAAATTCACGTATTTCTTGTCCCAAACCAGATTTCTTTGCATCCAACCTTTTCCTCTTGGAGCTGAACACCTAGAGTCATGAGAATTTGCACTTCTATTATAATGAACTATCATGAAAATCCGAGTTCTGTGGTCAGGAACATCTAGGGGTCAATTTCCTAATCTTATCGTACCCAAAACATTTCTTTTGGCTATATAGTAAAGGATAGCAAAATGTGATTTCTGCTTGCTGATCAGGGCCTTCATAGCTTTCTGTGAAATGCTTATCTATCAATATGTTTGTACACATGTTTGGATTAACATTATAGCTGACAGCATAAGAAGTATTTGTGAAGAAAAATTACAGATTCCAAGAACGTGAGCTAGTCTTAAAGGTAAGACTAGTTTAAAGACCCATTATTTAGGTATATTCTACTACAGCTTTAGCACTGAAGATAGAATTTCTTTCTATGCATCTCATTCTCAAATGGTAACTTAATGGTTTATACAATTTAGACAAGCAACACAATTTCAACTAAGAATAAAATTTAACTGTAATAAATTTTTTCTTAAAATGGCCTAATTTGATAGCTTTAGCGTCTAAGGGCTCTTTATTAGATTTACCAATTAACCTGATATCTTAGTTTAGTTGTCTTCAGTATAAGCCTTAAACATTGTTTATTCACTTTAGCCTTGACAGGGTATTTATAAGGTTGTCTATTGGCTCTGATGACAAAGGTTTTCATTTTTTAGAAATCTAAATGTACTACATTTTAATTTTTAAACCAAATTTATTTTCAAAGAAATTTTGACTATATTACTTTATTGTGTCCATTATATTTTAAATGAGACTTAAATAATTTCTTTTTAGAGCAATAGGTACAATCAACCAAAACTCTTACAAAGGCCAACAAAATACTGCTTCAGTTAGGTGACTGGGACCTGCACAGCTTTCTGTGTCATGCTTATCCAAGCAATAAATTACTTTTTTAGACAAAAAACCATCCTCTGAAATTGCTTTAGCTTTTTCTGAAGTAAAGGTATTGAGCACATAGTCTTGGGAACACTGTATTTTGCTTTTTGTCAAATACAATTATTTTCCACTTGATAGCTAGCATCACAAGAGAATAAGATGGGTTTCTTATATTTTACTGTTTTCTTATCCATACTGAGTCCAGTTTTAATTTGCCCCAACAAAGATTCTTCCTGCCCTATAACTTAATTTCATTGGCTTCTTAACCCAGATGTCTTTTTGAAAGTAATCTTTAAACACATGAGCTATATTTATCAAATTTGAATTTAATGCCTGATATTATTTCCTTGAAAGTTATTTCTAAAGATAGGTAAAAGTCATTTTTAAAAGTTTTGAGGGCCAGCCCCAGTGGCCTACTGGTTAGGTTCACTGCATTCTGCTTTGAAGCCTGGGTTCAGTTCCCAGACATGGACCTACGCCACTTTGTTAGCAGCCATGCTGTGCTGGCGGCCCACATACTGAAAAACAGAGAAAGATTGGCACAGATGTTATCTCTGGGCTAATCTTATTCAGCAAAAAGGAAAAAGTTTTGATAGAATATAAATACTGGCTTCTTATTAGATGTTCATCTTCCTTGAAGTTTCATAAATCTCGTTAATAACAAGTGCTTCCCATTTTAGTCTCTCTTGAGAAATATGCTAACAATATCACACATATACAAATAAGCTAGTGTATGAAGAAAGTAACAACTAAGAAGGAATTAAATGAAAATTAAGTGCCTTTGGGATTTAAAACTCTTCACAATCTAGGTTAAAAACATCAGGCAAAGACACATGCAAATTCATACTCAAGTGATTATAACCACTTCTAGGTTGGTGTGGTATATGCCTGGGCAAATTCTGACACAGAAAGCTATTTGTTAGTTTATTTTGATTCACATTAACTTAAGTCAGCTTTTGTAGGTTTATAGGTCTTTTTGAAAATCTGAGGGAAGCTATAAACGCTATTCCCAGGGGATAAAAATGCACTTAAAGACAAATACACAAAATCTTGCATTTAATTTCAGGCAGTTTGCAGACTCGCTGAAGCCTGTCCATTAACTACATGGGAATTTGTATCATTCCAGGACATATTGCAAGGAAGAGAAAACCAGTTTATATTATCTTAAGGCAAAGATAAATGTACTGGTCCATATAGCTGGGAAGAAATTGAAATAACTCACAGAAATGAAGAAATGGCTATAGGAAGCAATGCCTATAGGAAGAACCAGATCTGGGAACTCAACATCACCAGGAAATATCCTATCTGCTGCTCATTTCTGCTTGTCTCTAATTCTCTTGGCATATTAATCTTATTTTCTCCTGCTGCAGACATGCCTCCTTCATGTGGTGGAGAACATACTGGCCAGAAGATCCTGCTTAGCAGCCCCAAGAAAAACAGCATTCCTGAGCATCCAGTTATCAAAACCAGAGAAGGACTTTATTTCTGCTTAGGTCACTTGTCAATCCACTAATCACTGTTTCTCAGATTAATCAAGTCCAAGTTCTATGGCCACCTCTGTGGCAAGGGATGCAGAGTCTGTAACTAGAAAAAAGAGCATGAATCACCTTAAACACTATAACCAATATTAAGTCCTAAGGGTCCCTGCATTAAGAATCTAAGTCTATAGAGATAAGGGCTAAAGAATTGCCTTGCTCGGTCTTTAGCTGAGAACTATTTCAAGTCATAACCAATCAAATTTGAAACTGGAGGAGAAGGGAATAACCTGACAACCAATGGGTAAGATGAGGCTGTGTGAAGGCAGTCAGAGGGCATTAGTGCCAGACAGTGGTGAGCTGGTAAACTGATTCTCTGTTTAAATAAATGTAAATGTATAAAATAAATTCGATAAAAATGTATGCATATTTTTCTAGATGCATATAAATTTATTATATAGTTTACTAATATAAAGAATGAGTAGTATACAATTTACTAAAAATGATACAGTGTTCGATATTTTTATTATTTGCATATAGCCAATTGATTCTCTTCTAACACTTTTGTTGATTTTTGCTGAACTCCTGTATCCTGGCTAGACTACGGTTGTCAAACAAGTGCTTGCTGGACATGAATGTTGGTTGGTATTTTCTTTTTTGTTAACAAGTTAGATGTCAGAACTTCATTCATTTGTCATCGGTGTGAGCAACTTCTTTGCTGAATTGGATAATAGTCTTCGAGTACTGGAAGGACGGTTCCTCAATTTTTTGTGTGTTATTCACCATGTAACAGCTGGTCGTGACACCTTGTAAGTTTATTATGCATCATTAACGTGTTCTTGATCACTTCCTTAACTATAGAAAATCAACACAACAATAATTCAAGCCTTGCTTTGTAATATTTGCCGATTTCCGTGGTGTAAATACTCCCACTGTAGTCGGTTTTAAGTTACCAGTAGGACGTCATTGAACAAAGAATTTGGAAAAGATGTGAACTACTACACTATTCTATAGTATTTTCACCATACAATAAATAACCTCAAAACCATAGATAATAGCAAAAAGTAGTAAACTAATTAGGAGGTTAAGATTTTTGAGTACTTATTACCTTTATTTTATATACAATTTATTTAATTATAAGCCTATATACTTTAATTTTTAATAATGACTATATCTAAAAATTGGCTAGTAAAATTCCAAGAATTTTGACAATTGCCCCTAGCTCATGAGTTAGTCTGAACCAGCTTCAGCATACCACTAGTGATGGTTTGCAGGATTCCTATGAAGAAAAGGGTAGTTAGGAAATAATAACTTGAAGTTATTGTAAAATAGATAGGTGATGTGAAATCAAGATTCCGTCATGGCATCACTATCATTTATCTAAAACAATATACTCAATAAATGTAGCTAGGTGGATATCTTGTATTAGATACACTCAAATTTGAATGGCTTTACTTTATAGTTTGACAAGTTTTAGATTATTCACCATTTTGGATTTTTCAATCCATTTTCTCTTTTGTTAGAGCAAGTGAATGAGAGCTAAATTTATCACATTTACAAAAAGTGTAATTTCCATAAGCTTTACATTTTAGTTAGAAAAGGAAGCAAAAGTAGACTCTCTGAAAGCCTTTTCCACTCCTTCACTGATGTGTGTGATTAAAATCTGACTGCTGTTTCTTCACATTATAAACTCTATCAGAATCTTTCACACTCTAATTATCTTCTAAAAAACTATACTAGACAAAGTGGGACAATGAACACTAGGAATATGCTGTTTATCTCAGATATTCTGCTATCTTTCAGTGAATAAGATTTGGCTAAGAAATAGGAATAAAAGAAAATAACAGTGAGAAACACTTTTGATATTTTACTTTTACATATTTAGCATTGAATACAGAAGTGTCTACTTGTTGGCTTTCTGGCAACTCAAACTCTTATGTGCTTTCGGTAATAAAATAGATAAGTGAGAGCAATTGCTGAACAAATTAAGTTGAAAACTGGATAGTAATTGTGTCATCTAGTAATTGTTTTGTCTCTGATGTTGAGTGCAGACTTATTGCTTTTAAATGTTATGCAGTTGTAAAAACCTACTAGTTTTCTCAGTATTTGTTTTAAATTTTAGCGTCTTTATTTCTTAAGATAAGCAAAGGAAAGAAAAACATACAATTATGTGAGATATAGTATACCAAACATATTTGTAATGAAATGGTTAAAAAGAAAAGGGATAATGAATGAGACTAATAAATACAGGAAAGATAATCTGGAGTTTAGGACAAAAATCATCAGAAATTACTGAATATAAATTTACATTAGCAGCCTGCGATGACAAAAATGGAAGACTCTGTAATCAACTCTGGACTTAACTCCTCAGAAATGTCCATGTGCTGCAGCAAAACAGGCCTGCTGATGAAGTGAGTGCACAATTTGTACTTTGTGGTTTGTTCTTTCTGGTGGTGACAGGTCACAGGGTCATCCCTTTCCGCTCTAATGGTGCTCAGAGGCAGCCTATGACCATGGTCATGAAGGGATCAGCCTAAGGAGAAAGAGGAAGAGTTGATTAATGATATAGATTTACCATTGTCAGAAGCAGATGAGGAGAGGGAGATGCAATTGGTTTAGAAAAACAGAAAAGCATAGGCCTCTGAAGGAGAAAAGTGAAGGAGAACAGAACTCACACAGCTCAAGTCTGGCAACTCACTTGGAAAGGCAGGCGAAATGAAAGAAATAGACCAGATATCCTCTGGTTACAGTATAGGTGTGGCATGTAGCAGAGGTCAATAGATGTGAGGCAGACATATGAAAATCATATTGATGTCAATGATGAAGAGGCCTCAAATGGGCTCTGTGAGATTAGCTGAATGTATAATGTGTGTCAATCAATGAGAAAAATACAAAAAATACAAGAGCTTAGCATTTTACAATCAGGGGAGGTAAAGTACATTTACATTACAGTAAAAAACTACGTTTAGATTTTGACAAATTACCAGAAGAAATCAGATAAAACTCTATTGGGCTCATACTCTAGTCTCTTCTTATATAAGAGGGGGGGGAAAGTGTGTAAACTAAAAAAACAAGGCCTCATTATATAAATGATAGTTTATTTCAAGAGATCCTCGTGAGATCTGGACTGTCAAAAGCAGGAAATGCTTGGGAAAAAGTTTTTAACGGCCATTTAAAGGGTATATTAACTCCTATGTCTGAGGATGAGCTTGCAAGGTACAGTAGAAAAACAATGTTTCAAATCAGAAAAGTCTAGACTCAAACTGATTTTCTATTTATTAGCAGAGGACTCTTAGGCAAATTAACCTTCCGAGGCTTACTTTCCTCATTTTAAAAAAGGGGCTAGCAATACCTAGCACGAGGTTTAAAGGTAACAAGGTATATAATGAACCAGCACAGAGAAGGTATTTAAGAAACATTAGTTCCCTTGTTCCCAAGTGAACTGTTCAGTGTGGGAGACTCTCCATCAGAAGTGAGGAACACCTGTAAGACATCCCTGGGGCAAAACCTGCCCCACAGTCCAGGTGACCAGAAAGTTGTTCTTTGATGCAGTTCCTAGGCCAAATACCTGACTGCATTCCCTCTTTAGTTCCCAATGGCCACATCCTTGGATAGTGGCAATTAGACCTCTCTGGCAAGGATCTCAGGATTTTCAGAGCAACTGGTCCTTGATCCTGGTTCAGGCCTATCTTTTATTCACTCTTTTTCTTATTCCATTAACTTCTCTGGTTTTCTTTTCTGAGTAGACTGGATAAAACAGGGTCTTCAGCCTGCCACCTTCCCCCAGAAATTTATTTTAGCATCTTTAGGTGCTTTGTGTGTGTGTGTGTGTGTTTGTCTCATCTATAACACTAAGGCCATGACTTATTTATGTTGTTCTCCTTAAAAAACTGAGTAACTATTGAAGATCTACTTAAGTAATATCACTTAAAATAGTCCTCTCATTCTGGGAGGGGGGTGAGGGGGATGAGGATTTCTCAGGTTAGATTCTTTTCATTCTTAGTAAGTAGGGTTAGAGAATGTTTTACTCAGAATGTGTATTGTTAGCTGTAGTAACAACACACAATAGTAAAAGGATTTGTCAGTCACGCAAAGTACAAAGATTTATTTTTTCATCTAGTGTTCTCCTGTATAGTTCCTTCCATCTTGAGTCTATTATCTCAACCAGTAGCATCCAAGGTCACCTTGGAGGGCAGGGGTGGTGGGGAGAGAGAGGAGGATTGCTACATTCCATCGATTTGGGCTAGTTACACGATCCCACCTAGATAGGCAAGATTTGTAATCTCCCTCAATGCCCAGGAGGGAAATGAAATGACTAGGTCAACACAATATCATCATGCCACAGAATGATTTAGAGAGATATTATGAAATATTCCCTCTTTCCCGAAAGCCAATAGCTCATAGAGTAACAGCTTACTTCTAAAGACAAAAATAAAATTTGGAAGACAGAAACTCAATTACATTTTCACAGCATAGAGTTTCATTGTAACTAAAACTTCTGGTATAGCCATAAAGTATAAATTTGATGAATTATCCAGACACACAGCTTCAAACAAAGTACAACTTGTTTAAGAAATCAAAAGTCTTTCACAGAGTACTACTACAATACAATTGAGACGGTGATAATAAGAGAACTTAATTTCAAGTTAACAAAATTACATTACAAAATAATTCTGTAATTCTTATCTTAAGTTTAGGATAGCCAGAATGGCCATTTTTCATGCAGTTTTAAGCATACTCTATACCAAAGTAACATTTTGCACAGATTTGCTTGTCTGTGATATTTCCCCCATCAGTTTCCTACCCTACCACAGTGCAAACAATAATACATAAAGATGAAGACCAAGATGGCTTGTATTTTAATTATATGATCGTAACATTTGAAAGGAAGGCCAGATCTCATCTATTTCTCCCCCTCCACCACCAATTTTTTTGAGGCTAAATTATAGCAAGCAAAAATGTAAAGATAATGAACATCCTCTTTGTACCTTCTAACCACTAGCAGTTGAGTGGTAATAGATGTTTCAACATGAATTCTATAACCCTGTGATCTTTAAAATTTGAATAGTTAGCTCATAAGGTTTAGTGAATAAAATAATGTGTAAACAAATAAGCAAATTCCGTGATTCTATTAAAGGATTCTATGGTAAATAGTCAATCGTATGCCTTTACCCAGAAGGAAGAAAGCTCACTTACAGAAACACAGTTAAAAAAAATGGATTCCTTCATTCATCCTTCTGCCACTCCCACCAATAAAAACAAACATGTCCCATTCAAAGCAGAACATTTAGCTCTCTGTTAGCAACAGAAAGAACACTTCCCCAGCAACAGGAAAACCCAAAAAGGACATCCATTTTTTTAAAAAAATGTGAAGCCCTCAGCATTTTGCTGATTTGGTGAACAAGATAAAACTGATCCATCCAAATTTGGTGAATGTCCTATAGTTTTTACATGCCTTTTATCTGATTATTTGCTTTGTTTTTTATACACCAGACCTTGTCATTTCTGCTGATTTCTCTGTTCATGGATATTTACACACATGGCTGTTATAAGATAGGACGTGTCTCATTTTAAGTGGAAAGGTGATAATTCAAGGAGTTCATTACCATACACAAAACAGTTCACAGCAGAGTGTGCCTCTGTTTGGTAGCAAGGTTTTTGAAAAAGGTGATGATGAATATGCTTGTTGAAGGAAAGTGATAGGAAAATAAACTGCAGCTTACTTGCTATTTTAAGTTCCACCGTTTTAAAGTGGAAAGAAACCTTAAAGAGCAGTTGATCTTGAGGCACAGGGCATTGCCCAAGGCTTCAAATAACAATTGACTATTAATGTATAGTATACTAGTGTTAATCTTATTACATGTTTCAACTTCCTAACTTTACAGAAAAAGACAATGAAGCTCAACAAATGATGAATTTTCACTTCCAAGGTTTAATTCTATTTAATAGCAAAGACAGGATCACAATGCAAATATTCTCAGGCTCCTATTCTTTTCATTCTACAGCCAATATTACAGGGCATATGCCTAATATTTCTTCCATTCAATCGTATGTACATCTATTACAAATAGTTTAAAATTTAAAATTTTTATTGGAAACAGAAAGATCATCATATATGCAAAGGTGAAGGCAAGTCAAATTAACTTTGTGCCAATTAATGTAATATATTACCATTTAAAAACAATAGTGATTCTTAGAATAATCTTATTTTTTAACTTTAGTTGTTAAGCTAGTAAAGTAGGAAGCAATATAATAGCAGTTTTTGATTTCACCCTTACTCTGTAAAAATGGAAGTAGCTGAGGTAAGCCTTAAATTAGGTTCTGTCTCTGAGTACTGATTCCTTTTCTCATTTCCTCCTTTGGCTGATGGTAAAAATAGGAGATCAAAGGCCAACCACAATACTTATGATTCATGTAATTTGGGGACAAGATCACTGAAAAATTTTAGTTTTTAAAGTTATCTGATGTAATATACTTGAAGACACGGTATATACACACATAACTCTGAATTATGTAACTATACAGGACATATATACACATACATATCTGCACATATTTAATTTTTTCATTAAATATTGATTCTACTACTAGTTGTTTAAACTTGGGCAAAAAAAATAATGCCCTAGGCCTCAGTTTTCTCATTTGTAAAATGAAAATAATAGTTCCTATCTTAAAGGATTATTGTGGAGCACTTAGGACAGAGCCTGGCACACGATAAGAACTAAATGTTAGGTATTATAGAGAATTATGTATCTACATATCTAATAAATTATATATGTATATGTATATTTTTATTGATATCTCTATCTATATCCAAGTCAAGGTTTTTATATAAAATCATTAGTTGTTTGGGTCTATGATGAAAATGCAAAAGTAATTTCACTATGCATTTCCCTTTTCCTTTATGCTTTAGGGCTGTGGAAGAATTCTGTATGATATAGCATTATGCATCTGTCAAAAGTCAGCACAAAGAGTGAGACTTAATGTATGCAAATTAAAAAAATCAAATAATTTAGGAGGTTAGGAGAATCTCAAGAAAGAAGGTACAGTGCAACAAGAGAATCTAACTGTATTACAAGTGTATGAAATAACCTCACCGAAGGTGGTGGGGGAAAAGGTGCTGAACCAAGCAACTTCGGAAATGATTGAAGTTTGTAAGACTAAAGACAAAAGGAACTGTGTCTAGACACTGTACTCTAGTTGATAAAGTTGTTCCTCAAGGGGGTATGGGTTAACAATTCTGATACTGTTATATGTTTATATTGAAATTGAACAATTAAGTAAATGGATAAGAACCAGGTTTCTCACTTTTGGAGTGAGAATTTACAGATAAGCAAATATCGGAGGTTAGAATGATTCATCTGGTATGGGTTAGAGCTGGGGACATCAGTATGAACTCGTGTTTAGCTTAATATAGATACAGATGGTTCCATACAGAAATATTTATAGATGGGTGTGTATATATAGAGATTAGTGTACATGCATATATTTCCTCACTTTGCCAGCTGCAAGGGCTGAAAAGAAAGGTCACTTTGAGTGGCAAAGAATACATCTAGTGCCTAGATCTTTGTTCCTAATACCATTCTCCAATAAAGGAATCAAAATTCCTTAGAGCAGTGGCTGATTCTAGGATTGAGGTATGATTGGCTTGGAGTATCCTGTAGTACCAAAAAGTAAGGAAGTGCTCAAAAACAAAAACAAACACAAAAACCACCTCACATTAATGGGAATATTTTAAAAGGACATCAGACAACTGCAAGAGCTCCTGATAGTCAAAGCTGGTACAATTTGAGCAAAAAATAGTAGAGCATTTGATGTAAAGTATAAAATAAAAATCTGAGTGCAAACTCATTTGATCTAAAGTATAAAATAAATATCTGAGTCCACATAAACAAATGATGGAATCAATAAAAAATGGAGGAGACAAATTTCCTATGCAAAATAATTCCAAATAATTTATGTAGATGCTCTCCTCCTTGAGAGTATAAATCCCTGCTCCTTAAGTGTGGGCTGTCCATGGTGACTTACTTCCAAGGAGTATAGCTTGGAAAAGGGGAAAAGAGTGTAACTTTGCCATGGAGAAAGCCGACAAACACTACCTCAGCCAGGTGATCAAGGTCAACATAAACAGTGATAAATCATGTTGATACTATGTATCCTTGACAGGTGACCTGGGGCAAGTTACTAAACCTCATGGCCTCTGAGAGTAATAAGATGTATTGTGATGGCCTTTTTCAATTGTTAAATATAATACATGCAAAATGCCTCCCACAGCACCTGGCCCATAAGAGGTCCTGAAAAATAGTATTCGTAATTGCAAATTAAATATTTGAAAAGTGCTCTGGGTCTCATTTTCATTCTGCAGAAATATTTGTTTTAAAACCTATTGACTGGGATTGCCAGTGATCTAATAATACCTCTGAAATATACTAGAGACCTCTACGTATTTATCATATGGTCTTTTCTATTTAGATCTTTGTATCGTGGAGCTGTTATTGAAGAGAATTGTAAACATTATTATTTTGTTATGGCTGCATCTGCTGTTAGCAAAGCTTCGTATTATTTCTGACTCTGTCTCTTAGGCTTGAGTTGTCTCCATATGTCTCAAAAAATGCCATGCAAGAAAAAAGCACATGCCTGGCTATTTGAAGCTAGACTTCAGATTACTGTGAAAGGCCCTGAGATTTCTGCTTACTACTGCCCTACTAAAGCTACTAAAGAATTGGGATATCCTGCTGTTGTCTGTTCTTAGAATGTGTCTCCTCTGTTGGCAATGCTTTATTTCAATACTGATTCAGTGGCTTTGATACTGGATCTTGTTAATAAACGTATAGTACTATTCAGTGTTCAGTCGAGGTGGTAGGTTACACTGATGAAATTGCATTATGAAGAAACTGGAGTTAGTAAAACAGCTTAAGAAACGAAAAGCTTAAATGTGACAACTGCTTGATAGATGTGATTTCCTTACAAAGTTGATGCTATACTTTTAGAGTTTCTCAAAAGGAATTATACCCAAATTGTGACAACTTGAACACGTAGAGTTTTTTTTTTTCTGAGGATTAGCCCTGAGCTAACTGCTGCCAATCCTCCTCTTTTTGCTGAGGAAGCCTGGTCCTGAGGTAACACCCGTGCCCATCTTCCTCTACTTTATATGTGGGACGCTTACCATGCCATGGCGTTCCAAGCAGTGCCATGTCCACACCCAGGATCGCAACCGGTGAACCCTGGGTGGCTGAAGCAGAACGTGCAAACTTAACTGCTGAGCCACAGGGCTGGCCCCAGAGGAATTTTTGTTTCTTATAAAACTAAAAAAATAGGCAAACTGGATGTTGCCTGGTTTAGAAATCACTGGCAGGGGCCTGTTTAAAAGCATCACACACTTGATTTTTGCTTCTGACCTCGATTTGGTTATCCTTTCCTGTGTTAATTGGACAGATTGGACACTGCTGTTGGGGAATCAAATCTTTCGAAACAACAGCCACATGAAAAGATGTATCCTTATCATGTGTTCCTTAAGACGGATCGTTTGTTTTGCTTTAAACTTCTGATTGATAGCCAAAGAACCAGGCATCTCAGATCAGCCTGTCCCAGGCTTCCTCTATAAGAACTGATATGATGTTTTTAAGACCACATGGAATGAAACCTTCATTCTGTACCAAATTAGGTGCTTTTTTTTTTTTAAGCTAGCTGCTTCTGTGAGCATTCTCTTTCCCAACTATATAACTCCTCAGTTCCCATAACTCTTTGAAATGGCATACCTTACTCACTTTGTTGCTTCCCTTGCTAGCAAATTAACTTTGACTCACACCCGAGATATACATAAGGTTTGTTTTTAACATTTATTATCTCCCCATCCCATTCCCACCATTGAAAATATCAGCAGTGATATAAGGCGAAGGGAAAGGCATAGCTCACAATTCTTTCATAAACTTTTCTCCAGCATGCTAGTGACAGTAAAAGCAATTCCTCTATAATGGCAAGATAAGAACAAACAGTGACCAATTAAAAAAAAAATCAACACCAAGGATTTTGTTTTATCAGTTTTAATCGGGTCTTTTCCTTTTGGGGTCTTTGAGGAAAGAATTCACCCATTCATTTAAGAAATATTTATTTTCTACTATGTGTCATGCATTATTCTAGTAATCTAGGTGCTGAGAAAATATTATTGAACATAAAAATCCCTGACCTTGTGGAGCTTACATTCTAATGAAGGTAAGACAGACATTAAGAAAGAAAAATAGTAACTAATTATGTTAGAAGGTGTAAGTGCCATAAAGAAAACTGAAGCAAGGAAGGGAGGATGCTGGGGTAGGGGCAACGTTCTAAATGGGTCAGCATAGGCATAGTTGAAGTACATTTGAGCAAAGATGAGACAAAAGTGAGGGATCTAGCCATGTACTATCTGGTAGAAAGATTCTTCTAGATAAAGAGAATAGCCAGCACAAAGGCCCCAGGGCAAGCAGATGTTATGCTGATACAGGAGCATGGTAGCTGGAACAAAGTTCTTAGAAATGAGGTCACACAGGTGAATGTAAGGTGGGACTTGGGAGGTTAGCTAGGATAAAGTTTTTTAGGTCACAGAAAGGATTCTGGCTGAGAAAACTGGGGGCCAATGATTTGGCTTCCTTCTAGATCTACAAACTTCTAAATGTTAAAAGTATATCCATGTCATATGACAGGTTGGTACAAACCTCAAGTTGTGTCTACACTTAATTTACCACCCTTAAAATAACTGAAAATGCCTTGCTTCTGAAATGGGGAAAATATGTAAAGAAAATTAAATACTCAGGCCAGACATCTAAATTTACAGTTTTAATTCACTAGCTGGTATCGTAAATATTAATGAGACGCCTTCTCTGTTTTCTTATTTACAGGTTGGAACAGTATCTTTTTCCAGGTTCCTTGTTGTGTCTAGTATCTCTTAGTTTCCTTTAATATCTTAGTCCAGATAGTATTTCCAATCTTATTTCCTATTCGTTGCTTAATCTGTTAATACCAGTAACACATCTTACTGTGTTGCAGAGGTCAGAATTTTGCTGGGCCAGCAATATGGAAATTACGTATCAGACGTAGATTAAGACAACAAAAACTACTTTGCCTTAATTAGCTGAACTGAGTAAAATTAGGATTTTTCTTGAATTTCTGCTGTACTTCCTAAATGAATCATTTTGTTTCCTTGGTGAGGACACATAGAGACAACGCAAGATTTGTAATGCCTTTACTTACTGTTTTGAGAATTAAAGAGTAATGTTATTAAGTAAACTTCACTTTACACAATAGAACTATTGTTAAGGAAGCAGGGTAAGGAGTGGTAGAGACTCCGACAAAAGAGAAGGAATTACTGGCCTTAGTTTTCCAAAATGCCTTTGTACCCGTGGTGAAAAAAAAAAGGTGGATGGGTTCTGCATGTCAAATCTGAAAATTTACTTTTCCGTTTCCTTGGAAACTGGTTTGTAACATACAACAGGGCAATACTTTGACAGCAGCTTCAGGTAAACTACTTCCATTACAATTCAGGTAGAACTGCCTGCCTCCAACTCCACACACTGTAGCCCATCTAGTGGTTCGGAATGGTGTCAGTCTCAGGAGCTTCTATGCACACTGCATTCCAGAGTTCAGTCTCAAGTTGGGGTTATTTTCAATGACACCTGCTGAAATTTGCTGATACACAAACACATCGTATCAAGAAGCCAAAAAAGCTGTAGAGAGGGCAGTCAAAGAGCAAAAGTGGTTCTAATTCTTTCAGAGGTCTCTTACTTGAAGCAAAACTAAGCCCTCATTGTTATGCAGCTGCTGGCCCATCACCTAATCAGCGACAGCCCTGACTGCTAGGATCACGGTACAGCTGATATGCCTGTATCACTTGTACAACCTGTCGCGCACCCCAGTAGAGAACTCGCTGAGGACTGGTAAAGACAAAGGAAAGTTTCTGTCAAAGTTTAGCGAGAGAGGGACTGCGCGGGGAGCAGTTTCAGATCATATTTAAACTCTAGACAGCGAAGAAGCCAAACCTCCCGTGTGCTCTTCGGTCGCCGCAGGACCAGGGAAATGCGAGAGGGAGGTTTTTCTACAGGACATCTGCCGCCTTGTCCCCGAGACGCGCCAGGTCTGCAGCGCCATCAGTCGAAAACGCGGCCTCCGTCGGTCTCGCTCCACCCCTGGGCAGACCGACCCCGGCGTGCGGGGGAGCACGAGCGGCCGCCGCGGGCGGGCGCGCCGGCTCCCGGGCCGGCCCTGCGCTGGGGCCTCTCTCCCCTCCCTGCGACCCCAAGCTGGCCCCAGCGCGCAGCTCCCGGGCCATCGCCGCCGACGTCCAAAGGGCCGCCGGGCGCCTGCCTCCGCTGCCCCGCGCGCCGGCGCTATGGAGACGGTCACGAGACGCCGGCGGCTGCTGCGCCCGCCAATGGGAGCGCACGTCGCGGGGAGACGCGGACGTCGCTCTTCCAAGATGGCGGCGCGTCCGTCGCGAGCAGCCGGGCCAGGGGGAAGCCAGCGAAGCCGAGTAAAGCCGCCGCCCGGGAGAGGACTGAAGGAGCTGTTGCCGCCTTTGGCGGCGGCTCGGGCAGTTTTCGCTGCTGCTACGGCTGTTGCCATGCGGCGAGGCTAGGGAGGAGCTCACTTCCCCGGGCTATAATAATGTTAACAGAGGTAAGCGGCGACAGCGGCCAGTGTTTACCTGTGAAATAGGGAAAGGGCCGGCGCTAGCCCGTCAAAGAACAGCATTTCTCCCGCTGGCGGGCCCGACCCTCCGCAGCCGGCCCCGGGGCCCGAGGAGCAGCGGGGATCCTACAAGTGCCCTCTGACTGGGAGCTGTGCTGACTCAACAGAGTCCCACCACCTCCGGCTGCCTGTGCCTCTTCTTTCGCAGTCGCCACTTGCCCGTCGCCCCTGGCACTGGTCTCCTTCCTGTTGTTGCTGCCTTCTAATTCATCGCTCCCTTCGTGGTGTCCCCTTACACGCTGCTCTGTGGCAGCGTTGGTCTCGTTGCGTTGCTGCTGGTTCCTGTTCCCCTATCGTTTGCCCGAGGTCTCCCTTCTCCGCTCCCTGGCCTCCAGGGCCCTCCACCTCCAAGCTCGGTCAGCATCCTGGGTTTGTCGCTCGCCCAGACTAGTTTGTTTCCCACCCCCTACTTTGACTATTTCGTGCAGAGGACCTTGTTTTTCCTCAGGCGACACTTGGATAGCCCATCTATATCACCGCCCCCCCCACTTAAATCGTGGGAATCAGAAAGTTCAGTTTCGCATCTGCCCTCTTGATTTGCTTGAGGCCCCTTGGTACTCGTTGTGGAACAGTTTCTTTCTTTGGACCAGAAATGGAAGTAGGGCAGCTATGACTAGCCAATCAATTTCCCTTTTCTAGTGCCTAATGTCCCTTGCAAAAAGCAGACTTTTTGAAGAAGTAGAGTTTGTCTGTACTAGCAATACTTTAAGGGGAAGAACTAAATTGATGTAACTAGGTACTTGATCCGAGTTAATACAGTTATGTGTTGTGGTATACGTTGGTGTACGCGTCATTGAAGATAAATTCTGAAGCTTGTGGATTTGAGTAAATATTTTAGTTACTGACTTGAAGTCCTTTGTGGATTACGATGCCAGCTGTCAGGGACTAGTTTGGGCATCTTTGTGGGGTAAACAAAGGATAGGAAACAATTTTAATGGGCAATGAGAAGTATTGGGCCAAAAAGGAAATAAAAACATTTATAGATGAGTGGCTTTTGTTGTGTGAAAATGTGATAATAAAGGACTTGCTTGCCTTTCTAACTTGATTAACTCTGAGGAACTTCATACTTTGGTATTTCTGCCTAGTAATCTGTGCACAGAGCCTGGCATATGATGTATCTGATAAATACTTAGTGGTTGATTTTACCTCATGAACCACTTATTTCTAGTAGTTTGTAGTTCACTTTGTATTTCTAAAGTCCACAGATTTTTCATTCCTAGAGTTTATTTTCCTTCCGGGAGATTATGCTATATCATAAGCTTCTGTTGTCATTAGCAGAATTAGGTTAAAAAAAAAGACAGTTAGCAGATGTTCTATTTTTACCTTCAGTGTGATATTTTGGGTGGGAATAATTAGCCTTATAAGTTTTGAGTGGTGTCTCTAACGTACGGTATTTTATGAGATGATCTTTTGGTTCAGCTTGGCTTGGGTTAGCATGTTTTAAAGAGTTGTAATGCTTCAACTTGAAGTTACTGTCTGCTAGTAGAATGGTAGTGTCTTGATTTGGAAAGACTGAACTTTCTAAGATTCTGTGTTTTAAACTAATTTCGTATTTCAATGAAATACTTTAAACAATAAGTCAGTGATGGTAGTAAGTAGTACTTTAGTGCTTTGTGTGTGTGTACCACGAGCAGCTTGTAAGCGGCAAAGCCAGGGTTCCAATCTCGGCAGTCCCTGCTGAGTCCATCCTGTTAACCAGTACACTGGATTGCCTCTCCAAAGTCAGGCCCAGATTAAATGGTACGTGGATTTTATCTATGGTTTTTACTAGTCATTTTATAGATTAGAAAACTGAAACCCAGAGACTTGTCCAAGGTCAAACAGTTATTGGTGGCAAAGGTAAAACTAGAGTCCTATTTCCTGACTCAGTACTCTGACCATTTTGCTTTCAGTGAGTAGTTTTCAGCTTTCTTGATAGATTTTAAAATGTACTACTTCTTTGTCTGAATGTTGTGAGTAGATGAACTGAAAAATATTTCTTGATAAAGGCTTTTTGCTTTACCTTAGCTTTGTTTTTTTGAAACAAGGCTCAGAAAGAGCCCTATTTTGAAATATTTTAGATATAAAATTTTACTCAGTATTGGTTACTAAAAAATTAGTAGTGTGGGACTCCTTCTTACTGCTTCTCTTAGTACTAACTTAGATCAGCAGGTTTTAGGGAACGTGATTTAATTTACCTTAGATCTCAAAATGTATAATGATGAGTTGTTTTATGTAAGATTCTCATGTTCAGTAAGTGTACACTGTGCTCAGAAAGTGATGAGTTGTACTATCTGCCTGGTTAATTTACATCTCAACATTGAGGTAGGAGATATCCCTATTAGCCAGATGAGAACGCTGAGATTGAGAGTTAAAATATCTAGTTTAAAATCATGTAACAAGTGGTCGAGCCAGGAGTCACACCTAGTTCCTCTTATTCCAGATTGTGTGCTGTTTTTGTGGCCCATTATGGAGCCACAAAATTAATACATCATTAATTTTTTTGTAGCTGATAATCATCAGTATACAATGTTTAGTTTTTTTTAAACCAAGATGGGGATGCCGAGTATATACATACATAATAATAACAGTAATGATAAACATTCATATGAAAGTTTTCCGTTTTGCATTTTGTCAAAATGTTCTTTGAAACCTTTTCAGAAGTGGGAAACCCTGCAAGTGATTGATTAAGGGCTATATTAAATTAAGCTAAAAGGGAAAATTACTCAATTAGTAAATCATTATGTACACTGAACTTTGAAAGCTGTGAAATATGATAGAGTTATGTGAATTGAAAGTACAGGCCCAGTAGGTTGTCTCGCTTTTTTTTTTTTTTTTTTTTTTTAAAGTAAGGAGGAGTTAACATAGTTCTCAATTTAAACTTTTGGCTTCAATTTGTATTATTTCAATCTAAATACAATTGAAATCTTTAGAAAACTTGCTAGCATATCTGTGTATTTGTGTTTTTTTGCATTTTCTGTACAGAGATGAGAGTTTTTCTTTTTTTAATGACCAGTTAAATTTTTTCCCTTATACTGTCTTTGCCTCTGTTAGGATGTCTTATTCTTAATGTTACCCTGACAGCATTTGGCAGAAAATTTGTTATACTTGAAAGTTATTTGTTTAATATTCATCCAGTTACCCCCCCATCTCCCCTTTTTTTAATAAGTGTAAACTTCCACATATCAGAATTAGTTAAGGTATGGGATATTTATGTAAGAATTTGTTTTAATTAATTAAATTGTTACAGTTCAATTTATATATTATATATATGTGTATATATATAAATATCTCCTATTGGTTCTTTTTCTCTAGAGAACCCTAATACAAAGACTTCTAGAGTTTCGTATATTTCACTGTGGGATATCCTGAGATGTGATGAGTTGTGCATTGAGGAAGGGTCCCTGGACTTTCAGGGCTCTTTTTAAATGCAAAGACACACACACACACACGCCCACGCCCATAGTAAGTGCTTAGTAAAAAATTATGACTTGATTTTGTTGACTAATGTATTTGTTAATAATAATACTCTTGGGATGGGTTACTCCTTAAACTGCATGAGCTATTTCTTTAATTAATAATTAATGACACTGTAAAAGCTACTAACCAGACAAGAACCATAGGCCCATGGACATTCAAACGATGTTAAGAGGTAGGAAAGAGATTTTATAAGGGGAGTGGAAGGGCATCACTATTTAGAATGAGGCTGGCTTGCCACACTACACACAGCATTGTTTAGCATCTTTTGACAAGCCAGGTTGAATATTGCCAACCATTTTTCAAGAATTTTAAAGGGCCTTTGTTTTATTTTTCCCTACATTGATTCCAAGTTTTCAGAGAGCTTGTAAATAAATTATATTTATTTAGTAATTATTTTCATTATACTTTATTAATCTAGCACACATGTACACGTTGTTCATCACTTCTGATCAGCAGCTGCTAGCTAGATGATAGAATTGCAAACAAAGGAAATATGTGTGATGATTTAGGTGAGCCCTACAACTTTGTAGATAAGTATATATCCTCCATTAGGCATTTTAAATTATTAAAATAGTGGTTTAGATTTCCATAACTATCCTTGGGCATCTCAGGTAGGGAGATACCAATATACATGACTCTAGTGTTCAAATGGATTGTTCCACAGTTTGTTGACCAGTTTTCCATAGAAATTGCTAAAGGATAGTCTCTTAACTAGTCCATTGTGTATTTATGGTTAAAAGTGTTGCATTAATTGCTACAAATTTATAAAATTACTTTGAGGAAATATGAAATTAAATTTGGGAGAAGGACTAGGAAAGAAGTAGAAATGTTTGTAGTTTTTTGAAGATTTAAGGCGTTGGTTTGTGTGTCATAAGGCTGCTACAAAATGTGTGGCTTTTTATCTCTTCATGAAGTAACTACCAGTGTATATATAGACTTTTGCAGATTATAAAGGGTGCTTTATGCCCTAATTTAATCATATTGTTAGATGTGCTCATGCTTACTTAGGTTTAGTGTCATTTCTGGTTTAACTGTGGAACAGAGAATTCTCATAAAGGGAGAAGAAAAAGAGTATGAGGGGATGTTTGAAATAGATTGTTTTAGGTAGAATCAGCTAAGCTATGTTAGCTGAGTAGTAATGGAAAAGGAGGGAGCATGAGCTTCTGGAAGAGGAAGAAAATAGGTTCTATTGTGGGGAAGAGTCCAGGTCTGGCCACTCATTAACTAGCCATTTGATGGTAAGGCTAAGTAACTTGATGGCAATCCCTGAGGTTTCTCAGGGTATGGCTTTTTAAATTGTGTTTTGAAATTCTCTGCTTTCACAGACCATCAAGTGCCTCCTTAATTGATGGTAATCTAAACTTGATTGTCTATTTCTCAGTCAGGTTTAATTTTGATATTACAATGCCTAAATATTTATGAGGAGAGGGAACTTTGAATTAAAGCAGGTGGACAACTCTTAAGCTGTTTTACCATTTAAAAAAGTGGTTGAAATTGAGTGAATAAATAGACTGGAGCCACAGTGATGCGTACTTATGTCTGTCAACAAACTATACCCACAACAGTAGTGAGACAACAGACAAATGATCTGTATGTTAAGCATTATAAGGATGGGTCCCAACGTTACCACTTATTTATGATGTGACATTAGAGAAGTTATTTGAACTTTCTGAGCCTTAATTTCCTTCTGTGTAAAATTGGGATAATAATAGCATCTTCCTAGCTGCTCTCACATTGTTGCGAAGATCAAATAAAATGATAGAGGGTTTAACTCTTTGTAAACTGTCAATCATTATACATTTATTAGTGGTTAATACATCAGATGTTTTCTCTGTATGCCTTGCACTAATATGAATTCAAATCCTGGGCTCCATCTAGCTTTATGGCTCCCTAGCTTCTCAGTGGGTGGGTAGATCCCAGGAGAAAGAGGAGGGATCCCCTGGCCATTGGTGTATTTAGTTACAGGAGGAGGCAGGAAATAGACTAAAAGAAGTGAAGGGGAAAAAAAATAGGCTGAGAGCATGTCTTGCAAACTAGTTGTGAGGGTCATTTCTTGTGTGCTTGGTAAACTGATTCCAAAGAATTTGTGAAGGATGTTCCAAAAAATATTTTGAAAAAGGTTACTTATTTGAGGGTTAGCAGTCATTTGTGTGTACATATTCTGAAATGTTTGTAGGAAAAGAAATCTTTCAGTTTTAATCAACCCTGGTAAATTCTTAAAATTCTGGTAAATTCTTAAAAGGATAAGTTGTTGGTTAGGATTATTTTTATAAGGCTTTGGTTATAACTTGTATTGGAGATGAATTTTTGTGGATTAATTTGTTCCTCAAACAGAAAAACACCTAGTGTGTGGTAGTTCTGATGCTGAAGTGGTGTGTCAGGGCTAAGGCCTGCCCTCAGAAAATTCACTATCAGAATTAAATTCTGCCAGTTTGGCCATCATTTCAGCTGCAGCCTTGAGGTCTTTTGTCAGAATAAAACAACATAACTAAAGGGTGAAAAATTAAGAGTAAGAAAAGGTTGGAGAATGTAATTAGAAGGTAATTACTTTCATTAGCATTATAACTCCAAGTAAAGCTACCAGTTAGGATGAGATGGCAGCTCTAAAATGAGCTTCTCCTTGCAACTCAAGAGTCAGCCCATCTCTGCTGTCTGTTTACTCCAAGCTAATTCACAGCAAGAAGTGAAAAAAAGCAAAAAGAAAAATGACAGAAGCAAAATAATCTGTGAATTTGTTTTTTTTCCTTTTCCCTGAAAAGACTCTAAATTTCCTTATAGATGTCTACCAAATTTTACCAAAAGACTACAGAATTCCATTATTATCCTGGTGGAAGTAATACTTGGTTCCCACCCTCATAGATATGGATTCATTTGTTTGCTTCTTTTACATTTCTTCCCTACTTGAATGTAAATTCCTGAGGATGGGGCTTCTAGTTGTATTCCCAGTGCCTGGAACAGAGCTTGACACTTAGTAGTCCTCATTAAATATCTGTTGAATGAATGTTGAATATTCCTTCCAGTAAAATTAAGGTAAAAGTGAAAAATTACTAACACAAAAATTGTCTATGATAAATTTAAACTATGACATTAATTACCCTTCAAGGATTGGTGGTTATCTATGTCTATTAGAAATTTTTTAATAGTACACTGTGGTTGAATGTTGTGTTTGGGATCACAAAACACAAAATAAATTTTGACAAAAAAAAAGTTGAACACTAGGCTTGTAGTTAGAACGTAATTCTGTCTTATTTTTTCCTACAGGGAAAATCTGATTAGATTGATGTTATTTTCATATAACTGATTGTCAATGCAAGAACAACTGGATTTTATCTTGTATCTATTACTACTTGATTTTTATTCTCATTTCTTGGGAACCACTTAACATTTGTATTCCTGAACTAGATAAACTTAAAGAAAGCTTTGTTTTTAATAGTACAATAATGCTGATTTTTCTGGTTGTTTGTTGAGGGTTTCACAGTTAGTATGACCTTTAATGCTATCTTGAAAGTTTGCAAGTACTGTATGAATAAAAATTTGGTCATGAATTTCAAAAAGTTGGAAATTTGGGGGGTCCATTTTCAAGGAGGGCAGCTCAATGTCTTGACTAAAATGCCTCTTAATGTCACTGTTAGAGCCAGAGCATTGTTAGATCATTTCACTCATCTACACTTGCTTTGTATATTCAGAAATAATATGTACCTGAAAAGTTCAATAATAGTTCTACTGTGTTCAGCTGTGAAAATTAAACTAATTTAATGATCTTTAAGTTAGTATGAGAGGTTCATATACATCAACTGGAATAATTAATCATCGTTGGCTAATTGCACTGTTTTCTCCAGTTTCCTGAGGGACCTGTTTAATTCTGGTGCATCAGTGAAACCCCTAAGGTGAATCCTGCTTTGCTTTTGACCTTAGCCCTGCATTGTTGGAGAGTCCTTGGATGTTATTCCATTTAAATGTGAATTAGTTTTGCTCTTGGAACCCTGGAACTATTTTTAGCCTGGCTGTGGTTTGGCACAGGAGAGAATATGTGATTCTTTGTATTGTGACTGCTTTTATTTTCAGGCTAGAGTTGTGTGACATGTTAACATGCGTGTGTGGAGAATGAGGCTTGGAAATTATAAAACTGAGTGAAGTACAGTTTTAATGGAAGAGTTAGATATGGAATAAAATTTCACCTCATTTTGGTTATTATGTACATTTTGGGAAATAATGGTCTGATTTTAAGATATTATGTTTTATCCAACGTTTCTCCAAGTCACAATATTGTACTTTAGAATTTGTTCTTGATTCCTCTTCCTGAGTTTCTTTGAGAAGGCATTTTTTTCTCAGAATTTTTCTCAGTGTTTACTCAGACTGCAGCTGTTAATATAATCAGCCAGTTTTACATCCAGTGCTTTTTTTTTTTTTGAGTAGTACCTAAGTGCTCAACACTTACACGGTTGCAATAGTCTAATCTTGGTAAAAGTTAGCAGAATAAGAGGAAATGGGCTAAAGGGAGGTTGGTGACAACTTGAAAGGTGGAATGCAACAAAGATACAGGAAAAGAAACTGAAATAATGTACTTTACAAATAGTGTGTTGATTACATAACAATTTTAGAAAATCAATTAGGCTTAAGAATATTTTATAATTTATTAAAAATGTATTTTATGAACCAAAAAGTTCCGCAGGTTACATCCGATAGCTCAGCATAATCAGTCAAATAATAGACACTAATGCAAAATTTATAGGACTGCCTAACGAAGTTAGTGAGGTTGTCTTTTTTTTTTTTTAAGATTTTATTTTTCCTTTTTCTCCCCAAAGCCCCCCGGTACATAGTTGTATATTCTTCGTTGTGGGTCCTTCTAGTTGTGGCATGTGGGATGCTGCCTCAGCGTGGTTTGATGAGCAGTGCCATGTCTGCGCCCAGGATTCGAACCAACGAAACACTGGGCCGCCTGCAGCGGAGTGCGCGAACTTAACCACTCAGCTATGGGGCCAGCCCCAGTGAGGTTGTCTTTGTACTGGGACTCAGAGTGTTAATCATCTTTATCTGTATTTTTCTCTCTACACACACATGCACACTTACATATATGTCTTCTAAGCACAAATTGAACATTCCTAGTGTCTGAAGAAGTGTATGTGCTTTTGGTTAAGAATCATGGCGGGTATCAGATTATTTGGATTTGAATCTAAGTTTTGTCACTTAGAGCATTTTGGCCTTGGAAAGTTAATAACCTTTTTGGACCTTGGTTTTCTCATCTGTGTTACTTGTAAATTAATGATACTTACTGCATAGGATTGTTATAAGTATTAAGTGAAATAACACGTGTTAAGTACTGTGCACAGTGTTTCCCACAGTGACACTTAATAAATACTGTTTCCTCAGATGTAAATAGCAAGTGGTTTATTTTCATAACTTACACTTTAATGTTTGAAATTTTCTCTGTTCTGTCTTTGTTTCATTGAGGAAGTTTTAAAATGTCAAATTAAACAAAGTAATCCTCTTTAACCCAGATGATCTAATTCTTCCCTCACTTTCTATCTCAGTTTTTCCTAACTTTCTATTTTATGTATTGGATTAAAGAGCTAGATTTAGACTGAATTTCAGGAGGAAATCAAGAGCGGTGACACCTGTATAATATAATTCTAGTTATGCTAGAACTTGTAACTAACCAATATATTTCTTCTGGCCATTAAAGCTTTTACTGTAGATGAAGTAAAAGGGAAAAATTGTAGTATAATCTCATATTATGCTTTAAAAGTGCCAGTTTATGTAGTTTTCTGCTTCAGAAAGTACTATGGTTCTTGTCAATTTGATGAAGTTTTATGTAAAGTAGCTCTAAATTTGTATAAGCTCTTCTATTGAATTGTTCCTTTTATAGGGAATAGAAAGGTGAGGAATATTAAAGTCTTTTGTTTAAAAAAATATGTAGTTGGTTTGATTGGTATTAGAAGTACTGTGTAGTAGGTTAAGAAAAGGATTTAAGGCTAAGTTATTACAAATAAAATTTGTACTTATAAATCTGAATATGGATGTTAAGCATATAAACTATTTAAATTCCTTTATAGAACAGCTGCTTATCTGCATTCATGTAATAGTACAATACACTGTTATACTCAAGGAGTGACATGTTCATGTTTTAATAACATTTTACTTAGCTGGAGATTATGCCATCATGGTCCTTTGTGGGTCGGTCAATCTGTGTCTGTTTTCCTTTCTATCCTTATTTTTTCCCTCTTGTCACTGTTGCTTTTTGGATGTGTTGATTTGTTCCCCCCTGCCTTTGTCTTTTATTATTCTCCTGTCTGTAGACCTGCAACGTGTTCTCTCAGGATTTCCCCCACAACCTTCACCATTTCCTCCCGTCTCAAATAAATTCAACAGGCCACAATAGAGAATTTAACTTTTATTTTTTAAGTTACATTCCGCTTACGAATTTAAGAATATTTTCCATTGTTAATTTAAAAGGCTGACAAATTAAACAGTTTATGTATATTTTTGAAACAATACAGCAATTTCCTTTTATGATTTTATGCCTTTTGTCTGAATTTATCTTGGTTAAAAAGACATTATCTCTGAGTTAATGAACAATGTTGAGCTTTATTTTTTTATTGTGAATTAAGAGGATTTTGTAGTACTTTCAGTGTCATTGTTCTGATATTCAGTTGTTAATCTACAGCCTTCAGGAATGTGAAGGAAATTTCTCTAAATCTGTACCAACTCTAGAACATACCCTGAAAGTTATCTGATATTAATATCTGATACAGAATACGAATACCTACAAAATCTACATCAGATTCTTAAAGAGTACCAAGGACTTTAAGATGTTCGTGTTAGTTTGGTTACTTCAATTTTTCTGATAAATTGAATTTTTGAATCTTAGTAAAACATTTTTATTTGATTATTCAGATATCGTGTGCCGAATTTTGCCCATCGCTTCCCCTTTTTTTAAACTTACTTGAGAGCCAGTGTAAAATAATGGTTCACAACATGCTTGAATTTTAAACCAAGCTCAGTTCATATGTCTTAGCTGTTTCCTCATCTATGGAATGAGTTAGTAATTTAATTTATAGAGGACTTGTGAGAATTAGATTATATATAAACTTGTTTGCAAAGGTCTTAGCCCATACTAAGCACTTAATAAATGATGGCTCCTATTATTGTTTTAGAAGATGTCCTTTCATAAGAAAGAAAAGAAAGATAGGAGATTGGTGCAGTTCACTGTTGGGCTGTGCATTGAAGATGTAGCTCTCTCTACTGTGATGGGCTTGTGTTGTTTTGATTTTCCCTTGGATTATATATTATGGGGAAAAGGAGAAGTTAAACTGTGGATATTGAGACTTTTATTCTTGTATTGTTGTAGCCTTATTTGAATGAGGGAGGAGGGGTCCATTTATGAATACGACCTGTTTTATCTTGCTTTTGCCCCAGTGAATTGCTATGGTAAAAGTTTTGTGTACTTTAGTAAAGGAACACTATTGTGAATGGAAATCTGATGTGTAAATTAAATTCATTCTAATTCACTTTCCTTCAAGGAGCATAAGATGAATTGCCATGTAACTGAGCTTATTTTTCAGTATGAGGTAATGATAGAGAATGGTCTTGATATTTGAAGATCTTTATGTACTATAATGTGGCCCAAATAGAGTTGGGTAGGCAGTAGACAGATTGTTGGGTTAAAAATGCATCAATGATACACTGTATTATATCAAAATGATACATTTTATTTTATGACAGAATTTAAAGAGAACCAAGGTATTTATGGAATAAGAATAAAATTATTGAAAAATCTGGATACTGAAGATTTTATTTTCCTTTTGATATTTTCTTTCTGGCCTTGAAAAATTTTGTAGAGTAATGCCCCCTCCCGGTTTAAACATTTCCATAGTTGTTTCAAGAAATGGAATGAATTAAAACTTTGTTCATTTTTCAGAGAGGGAGCTTTTTAAAGAAATGATTTAAATATAATTAAAAAATAATTTTTGTTAGATGTTTTATAAGAAATGCAATTTTTAGTATGTTTAATTACTCTTAAGAATTGATTAAAATTACTAGCTACATAGTTTTCAACCATTTTGTATTCTAACTAACCGTGGTGGAAATCTAGCCTTTTTTTCCTTTATCCATATACATTGACCTTCTAGGTACAGGAGTAGCATAACCTGTTAGAGATATCATTTTAATTCAAAGACTTGTTTCTCTTGTTTGTTTGTTTCTCTTGTTTGTTTGAACCTCAAGTAGGATATACAGGGTTCTCCTTTGTTTATATTGATATTCACAACTAATTATTTTTATTTTTCAAATGAAGATAGCTTTTTTTGGCAAGTAGTTTTAAAAATAATTGATGCTTTTAAAAATTTGAAACATAAAGTTAAATGTAAAGAAAAAAATCTTAATCACTTGTAATTTCATCACCCAGAATAACTACAATTAACATTTCCTGTCTTCAATATACTGCTTTATTTGCACAGTCTTTTAAAAAGCTGAATCATATATACAAACAAATTTGTAACTTCCTGTCTTCACTTAATATGAATTTACAGAGCAATTTTATTTATGAATACTCATGTAAAAATTATAAGTAAAATAGATTGTCAGATTGTACATTAAAGGAAGACTGCTATAGTTGAGATTCATTGAAGATATGCAAAGATGTCTCATTATTTAGAAATATGTTAACTGTAACTCAAAACTTTATTAATTGGTCCGTGGAGAAAAAAATCCTAAGTATTATAGGAAATACCAAGAAAGCATTTGATAAAATTCAGCTTCTATTCCTGGTTAAATATTTTTAATAAAATAGAAATAGATGAATACTGTATTAAAAATTGTGTGTTAAAACAAATGTCAACAGCATACTTTGCACTTTTTAGTCTTATGTGTAGCTTTTTTATCATGAGCAAATTTGACTTATAATTTTTCGTCTTTGCCTATCACATAAGTAAAAAATTACATGTTTGCTTTTAAAGTTTAGATTTTTTTGATTGCTGGTTGGGTTAATAATTTTTCATATCCTGATTGGCCGTTTGTATTTTTTGTTTTGTTTTACCTGTTCTCATCCTGTTTTTATTTTGGAGTATTGGTCTGTTTCTTAATGATTTATAACATGTCATTACTCATCGATTTTAACCTTTTGTTGTATATGGTGCATATATTTTTACAAGTATATATATTTAACTTTATGGAGTTTTTTGCTATTAAAAATTAATTTTATGATGTCAAATATGTGAATCCTTTTCGTTGATTTTGCCCCTTTAAAGAAGACCTTTTCTGGCCCTCGATTGTACAATGATTTCTCGTTTTTTTAGTCGGAGTCTCCAAGCTGATTTATATATATATTTTGTATTTTTGTGAGGTATTTTCTAGGGGAAAAGTACTGATAATTTTTATCATTTTTTTATAATGCAAATTTTCAGATATACAGAAACCTTGAAAAATATTGCATTAGTACCCATGTACCAATTATCTAGATTTGTTAACATTTTGTCATATTTGCTTTGTCTGATTCTTTATGTGTCATTTTTGTTTTTGTAGTGGAACCATTTTAAAGTAAATTTCAGGTATTAATGTCACTTCTCAAAATACTCTCATGAATCTCCAAAGAATAAAGATGTTTTTTGATATAACTGCAGCATTATTGTCACACCTAATAAAATTACCAGTAATTTCCTATTATTGTCTAGTATTGAGTATATTCAGATTTCCCCAGGTTGAAACAGAATCTAATTCAACAATATCATTGTTATATCTCTTTAATCCAGAATAGATAATCTTTCCATCTTTCTTCCTCCTCCTCCTCCTCTTCTTCTTTCTACTTTTTCTTATCATCTTTCTCATCTTGATTGTTGTGGGTGATTGTCTGGTCCATTAGGGTGCTGTGTAGGATGCACACAGCACATCCTTGGCCTCCGTGGTAGCCCCCCTCACCCATTTTGATAACCAAAAATGTCTCCATAGATTGCTGAATGTCTCCTAGGGGACAAAATTACCCCTGGCTGGGAACCACTGCATTAATGAGGGTAGTATCTTTTCTGCACTTAGTTTTTTTAGATACTCATTTCTTAGAATTGTTTTTATCTTGAATCTATTCTGTTCCATTGTCTGCGTCTATCCTTTAGCCTATTTTGCTTATTTATTTTACGTTTCTTTGTTGTTTAGTAAGTGGTAATTTAAAAAATAGCTTTATTGATATATAATTCATGTAGCATACAATTCACCCGGTTAAAGTGGGTGAGTATACTTGGTATATTCACAGAGTTGTGCATTCATTGCCACAGTAAGATGTAGAAGTCATTACACCCATATAGAAAAACCGTCACCCTTTAGCCAACACTCCCAAATCCCTCCCTTGAGTCCTGGGCTCTAACAAATCTGTCTCTTTGGATTTGCCTATTTTGGACATTTTATATGAATGAAATCATACAATATGTGGCCTTTGTTACTGGCTTCTTTCATGTAGCATGTTTTCAAGGTTCATCCAACTTGTAGCATGTATCAGTACTTCAAATTTCTATTGTATTGCCCAATAATATCCCCTTGTATAGATACACCACATTTTGTCTATCCTTTCATCTGTTGATGGATATTGGGTTATTTCCACTTTGGGCCTATTTTGAATAATGCTGCTATGAATACTTGTGTACAGAGTTTTTTATGGACATATTCTCTAGGGTATATACTAGGAATGTAATTGCTGGATCATATGGTAACGCTGTTTAACCTTTTGAGGAACTGTGAACTGTTTTCCAAAACGGCTATGCCATTTTACATTCCCATCAGGGAATGTAGGGTTCTAGTAGGAGGGTTCTAATTTCTGCACATCCTCAAGAATATTTGTTGTTATCTGTCTTTTTGTTTAAAGTTATCTGGCGGGTGAGAAGTGATATCTCATAGTGGTTTTGATTTGCAGTTTCCTAATGCCTAATGATGTTGAGCATCTTTTCATGACCACTTATATTGTTTTCTTTGGAAAAATGTGTATTCAAATCTTTTGCTTATTTAAAAATTGGATTATTTGTCTATTTCTTACTCAGTTTTAACAGTTCTTTGTATATTCCAGGTAAAAGTTCATTATCAGATACATCATTTACAAATACTTTTTCCTATTCTGTGGGTTGGCTTTTCACTTTCTTGATGATATCACTCGCAGCACAAAATTTTCTAATTTTGATGTAGTCAGGTTTATCTTTTTTTGTTGTTGATTGTGTTTTTGGTGTCAAAGGTATTTAAATTTTGCAGTGCATTTTCTTTAGTTAGCTTCAGGAGATGGTATCAAGTATCACATAAGCAAGACAAAATGAATAGGTAAAAGTAGGGCTGAAATTAAGCCATTGTAATTTCCCCCAACTTGAATTTTGAAAAAATGTTTTTTTTCATGAATTTCGTTGTTGCATCTAGATGGTATGTGTGTGTTTATTAACTGAGAATTTAAGGGCCATGAGGGGTTGGGTTTACATTGTAGCAGTGCTGGGTAATTAACAACCACTGTGCTTTGTGTGGGGAAGCTAACTACAGTAACCTAAAATTCTCAGGTGTTCCAGTCTTTAGTTACCCTTCTGTGAGTGTTCTTCGTGGTTAGTCACACCCCCTAGAGGAGGAGAAATCCTCCAAAACCAGAGACCATATGTTTCCAACCCTGCCCTTTCTGCCTGTGTAATCTACTTACTCTTCCTTGCTGAATTCTTGGCGGCATTTTCTCATGATTATTGGGGTGCTTATCCATGATTTTTTCTCCTAGCACATCCTAAGTTTCTGGTTGGTTAACTTAGAGATCCCTTAGTAGGGTAGCTCGTTCTTTGAACAGCACTCCAGGTCCGGGAATCATAGCACAGATCATGATATTCTTGAGGATCATCTGTGTTTGTGGTCCAGCTGCCTCTTTGCAAACAGTCACTTGCAGCAGTGTCTGCCCTTATCACCTCCACCTTCTTAGTGTCGTACTTCTTATTAGACATTTAAAATTTTTATTTACTACTTTAATAATTAAACCTTGACAGTATACAAATACATGTCTATTTTTTTTAAATTCCATGTGCAAATCTGTTTTAAAGGTCATGTGTATGTTGAGTTTTTTCCTTATTACCATAATTTGACCAACTATTTTGTCTTGCTTTTTCAAACAGGATTTTAGTTTCATATTTTTCACTTGGTGGAGTGCAAGTTTTGTGATAGCATTTATGATTATTGCTTTATAGAAATAAATGTTAGTGATAATCCATTTACTTAAATATTTTAAATGATTGTTAATTGAATGTTAATAAAAGGAGTTAAGGATATGTTGTGTCTTTTGTAGGAAGAGTGGTATGTGCAATCTAAAAATCATAAAGTATTATTTGCAGTGTATTTTTTGTTAAAAAATTACACGCTTCTTGAAAAGTAAACCAGTACAAAAGAGTATTTAGTAAAAAGTAAGTATTGTTTACTTTTTCCATTTTAAAAGCAGTCTAGGTACTTATATCCATACCTTTGTCTATGTTTAAACACTCATGAGAATTTTTATTAAATTTTTAAAAATTACTCTTAAAGGTAGTGATGTGAATTATCTTTTCCCACTTTGATAAATTTCTCATTTATCTGGTTTTTCCAAGTTTTTTTTATTGTTACACTTTATACTTTTTTTTTTGTGAGACGTAGGTTTTTTTGTGTGTGTGTGAAATTACAATTGTACATCATTATTAGTCATGTTGTAGGTACATCACTTCACCCTTAGTGCCCTCCCCCCACCCCCCTTTCCCCTGACAACCACCGATCAGTTCTCTTTGTCCATATGTTAACTGCCAACTATGAGTGGAGTCATACAGAGTTCGTCTTTCTCTGTCTGGCTTCTTTCACTCAACATAATACTCTCAAGGTCTATCCATGTTGTTGTGAATGGGACGACTTTGTCCTTTTTTATGACTGAGTAGTATTCCATTGTATATATATACCACAACTTCTTTATCCAGTCATCAGTTGCTGGGCACTTAGGTTGGTTCCATGACTTGGCTATTGTGAATAATGCTGCGATGAACATAGGGGTGCATGGAACTTTTGGAATTGCTGATTTCAGGTTCTTAGGATAGATACCCAGTAGTGGGATGGCTGGGTCATAAGGTATTTCTATTCTTAACTTTTTGAGGAATCTCCCTACTGTTTTCCACAGTGGCTGTACCAGTTTGCATTCCCACCAACAGTGTATGAGGGTTCCCTTTTCTCCACAGCCTCTCCAACGTTTGTCACTCTTGGTTTTGGATATTTTTGCCATTCTAACAGGTGTAAGGTGATATCTTAGTGTAGTTTTGATTTGCATTTCCCTGATGATTAGTGATGATGAGCATCTTTTCATGTGTCTATTGGCCATCCGTATATCTTCTTTGGAGAAATGTCTGTTCATGTCCCCTGCCCATTTTGTAATTGGGTTGTTTGATTTTTTATTGTTGAGTTTTGTGAGTTCTTTGTATATTATGGAGATTAACCCTTTGTCGGATAAATAACTTGTGAATATTTTTTCCCAATTAGTGGGCTGTTTTTTTGTTTCAATCCTGTTTTCCCTTGCCTTGAAGAAGCTCTTTAGTCTGATGAAGTCCCATTTGTTTATTCTTTCTATTGTTTCCCTCATGTGAGGGGTTATGGTGTCCAAAAAGATCCTTTTGAAGCTGATGTCAAAGAGTGTACTGCCGATATTCTCTTCTAGAAGACTTATTATTTCAGGCCTAATCTTTAGGTCTTTGGTCCATTTTGAGTTCATTTTAGTAAATGGTGAAAAAGAATGGTTGATTTTCATTGTTTTACATGTGGCTGTCCAGTTTTCCCAGCACCATTTGTTGAAGAGACTTTCTTTCCTCCATTGTAGGCCCTCAGCTCCTTTGTCAAAGATTAGCTGTCCATAGTACACTTTATACTTTTATCTTCTTTCCTTTCCTCTGCCCTGTAAATAGTAGTTGCTTGATGAATTGATTTGACATAGAACCCAAGGGCAAGTGGAACCTAAGTGTTAAGATGCCAGTTAATGATAAGAAAGGAAGATAAACTGGTGAAGATTGTCACTTGGACAAAAACCCCTTTATTTATATAACATTGATTTAGATGATTAATCGGAAATTCTGTGTATTCAATATATACTTATTGAGAGTACACTGTATGTGCCAAGTGTTATACTTGGCACCAGGAATACGTCAATGAACAAAACGTCCATAATTTATGCCCCCATGAGACTTACAGCATATGGTATATAGAGGACAGTAAATAGGCAATTCCAACGTAGCGTAATAAATGAGGATATTGGCCAGAGAGTGGTTGAAATGCTGAACCATGGAGTCCAATCTAGAAGGGGAAATGAATCAAGAAGTGGGCTAAGTAAGGAAAAAGTAGAAGAAAGTAGAAGAATCATTGTCTGAATGACAATGAGAAATAGATGCAGTTGATGTAAAATTTAGAACTGAAGATTGTGATCAGAGATTGAGTTAATTTTTACATTTCCTTTTTAGAGAAGACAAGGTGATGATGAAGTCTAGAGTGTGGTCTTATAGTGGCTGAAGTGGAGTTGCAGGGAAACTTGGTGGAGATGAAATGCTTACAATATTAAAAGTAGAGTGTTGGATGGATTATCTATATGTATATTGAAATAATTCAAGGTTAAGGTAGTATTTGGGATAGAGAAGAATGTTGTGCACCATATGTCAAGAGTTTTGAGTGAACGGTTAGGAGTGCCTTGGAGAGCATTGATTCTCATCTGTGACTGCATATTGGAATCACCCGGGAAACTTTACAAACTACTAATGCTCTTACCCTAACTTTGCTGCACATTGGAAAGTCTAATGGTCAGCTCCCATCCCCAGCTGTTCTGATTTAATTTGTATGGGGTGTAACCTAGGCAGTGATACTTTAAAATGCCCCCCAGGTAATTCTCATGTGGAAGAATTGCACAGGGACAAAGGTTTTTACAGGGAACTGGCTGGGAGTTATGGTTGGGACTGTGACCCTGCATCATGAAGTTGAGATACATGATAAATGAAAGAATAAGCACCTTTGAGAGGGCTGCAGGAGAAGCAGCTTTTACTTAAGCAAACCGTGAAGTTTTTGAGGACATAGATGCATTTCTTTTTACAATGAAACAGTGTAAACCTAGAGGGAAGCTTTGGGAGGGAGGGAAGCAGTAGGAAGTTGGATAAGGAGGAAAAAGTAAGAATAGTACAGTGGTTAGAGTACAGGAGAGGACTGATAACTGAGTAAATTTATCTCTTGGTGATGACCAAAGATAACAGGGTATAGTGGGTTCAGAATTAGTCTGGAAGGTACACTCAGGAGTCCCATAGTGGATGACATTTGGCAATTGGGTGAATGGTTCTCAGGAGTCAGTTTAGACCTTGATGGGTTGAATTTCATGGGAAGTCCTAGCCTTGTGTCTTTCTCTTCTTTAAGGGGTCTAGATTGATTATGCAAGATCCTTGGAGAGGCCCAGAGTTCTGAGCTGTTGTTCTACAGACACCCAGGGGAGTGGTTAGAGGCCCGGTCTGTTTGTTCTGACACTGGCAGGAGGAGGCTCTGGAGTGTCAAGGATTGGTTAGGTCTGCACAGCATAGCTCTGCTCACTCTGATGTGCTGACACTTTGCTGTACCTAACAATGGCATATCCTTTACTACTTCTTTACTTTTACACTTAATGCTTTTTAGGAGCAATTTTAATTGCCCAATTCCAGATTTGTGAGCACCTATTGATAGGTTTTATTTTTTTCAATGTACAAGAAATGGTATAGACTTAGTGAAAAGGGACCTTATATATTATGTCAGCAAACTTCCTTTATACATTAGAATTTTATGCATAGAGGATCGAAGTGAGTTTCACAGAGAAAACACTTAGTCTAGATTTACCATAAATTGTATATGGGACTAAAGATTTATAATCGTTACACTGATTCAAATTCGTTGTAATAATAAATCAGTTAACTGCAACTCATTAATTTGACATGTAACTTAATTTTTTTGCACTGTTAAGCTTGGAAAATGAGAACATCAGACATCAACTGTCAACAATGCAGCACATTTATTATTTTTTTTAAATTAAAGAAAGCTTTTTAAAGTATGATACTTGTGGGCTTCAAGAGCTACCCTACTTATGCAGATGAACTATGAAATTACTTTTGAATAAAGAACTCATTCAAAACATTATAAAAAATTCCAGTATATTTTCGGTCAGAATAAGGTAAGTAGTAAAGTAGTAAATTTGGTAACAGCTTGATGTAGAAATAAGAAAATTATGTGCTAAATGGAAAACAAGAGTTTTGCATAATTATAGTATATCATGTTAACTAGTAATTAAAGCCCATGTGCTTGTACTCTGCAAAATATATGTCATGACTGAAACTTTAATACTTTTTTTAATTAGATGATTTTGCATACAGTGACCTCATTTCACATGTGTTCCAGTTATGGAGCTAAAAGTAACTTTTCAAGGCTATGACACCAACTAGAAGAAGCTTATGATGGGTCATGGCAATTTAGGCTAGGATGCTTCCACAGCTGGGTTGTGACATGCATTTTTATATGTATCTTTTATATTAATAGTTTTCGGATGTGCTTAGCGAGATGGAAACTGAGGAGCAGTTATGCTAAATGGTGCTTATTTTCTTTTTCTCTTTTTGAATTGCATTCATTGACTTACCTGATGTTTAGGTGGATATGAATGGTACCCATTTTTCTAAAACTCAGTTGATATATTTATTAAACAACTCTGCATAACAAGTCAGTTGTCTCAGTCATCTATGTGGGTACATTTCACAGTTTAGTTTTACCAATACAGACTATTTATAGGAGTAGTGTTAAGATATTTCTTTGGCTATGGCAGCTAACATCATTTGGCTTAAATTTTCTAGGCCAAAATTATTTCTACTATACTATATGTTGGGAAATTCTAACTCAGTTCAAGATTTGTTGTTAGAATATATCAAGTTTCCTCCTGAGGAGAATTTTGGCTTTGCTTATTTGGCTTTGCTATAGTCTGCCACCTTGTAAAAGTAGGGTCGTGAGAACACTAGTTAGGCTCTTTAGTTTTTATGGCTTATCTGATTTTTAGGTGCATCTGGATTTAACGCTCAATCAGAAGTATAGACTACCCACGCTCAGTGTTCTTAGACTATCTGATGCTCAGTACCTCTCAAAGCCCAAAAGAATTGATATTGGGGGAAAATGCCCAAGGATTATTTAATACAACCTTTCTTCTAGATTCTCTAATTTCGTCTAATTTTTTGTTCATTTATAGTTGTGATTAGCTTCTCTAATTTCTATCCTTGGATATAGTTTGACTGCTAGAAAACTATAATTTTAGAGCACATTAGTTTTACTCCTTACAGAATTGCCTTCATTGAATTGCCTTTTAATGTTTATGTCCAGTTTTATTTAAAGTCATTATGAGAAGCAATTTTGTTAAACTTTCTAATGACTTTCCTGTAAAACTATTGCTGAGAACATTAACCAGTACTTCATGCTTTGTTTTTCAGATAAATTCCTATATGATACAATTCTTTAAAAATTCAGAGCTGCAGATATAGAGCACCAGTTAATGAGAGGAACCTTGGATATCATCTATTCCCAACCTGTTTACAGATGAAGAAATTGAGACTCAGAGAGGTCAGCTATAAGTAGCTGGCCTAGAACCCGGGTCTAAAAATTGTGTTTTCTAACAACTGACCCAGTTTGTTTTTTTTTTTTTTTTTTTAGTTTTTAAAAAGTTGAGGTGAAATTAATATAAAGTTAACCATTTTAAAGTGAGCAATCCATTGGCATTTAGTACAATTGCAATGTTGTGCAACTACCACCTCTGTCTATTTCCAAAACATTGTTGTCACCCAAAAGGAAGACTGTATCCATTATAGTTCTCCCCTCTTTTTTTTTCCTCCCTAGCACTTAGGAGCCACTGTTCTGCATTCTATCTCTATGGGTTTATCTATTCTGGATATTTCATATAAATGGAATTATACAATATTTGACCTTCTGTGTACGGCTTCTTTCACTTAGCATAATAGATCCACATTGTAGCGTGTATCAGTACTTCATTCCTTTTTATGGCTGAATAATATTCCATTGTATATAGATACCACAATTTGTTTATCCATTCATTCATTGATGGACATTTGGGCTATTTCCACCTTTTGGCTGTTTTGAGTAGTACTGCTATAAACATGTATGTACATGTATTTATTTGAGTTTTCAGTCCTTTTGGGTGTATACCTGGGAGTGAAATTTCTGGGTCATAAGGTAATTCTATGTTTAAATTTTTGAGGAACCACCAAACTGTTTTACACAGCAGCTGCACCATTTTACATATCTCCAGTATTGTTTGTCTATTTGTTTCCCCTCTACTCTACTATGGTAAGAACACGGTGACTTGAAAAAGAAAATGAGCCAAAGATCAGATTTTTTTAAAGTTGTAAACTCTTACTTGGTACATCTTATGCAGTAGGTTTTTCCGCTAGGTTTATGTATCTTTTTTCCAGTGGTTCATTGGTTTATTGAATATGGTTTTGATTTGTTCCTTTCGTTCAAACGGGTAAAGTTGCACACCTTCATTTCTTTTCCCTCACTATATTTATGTTCTGAGAACCTATTAAAATGGTTTTAGAGATCTAAGTAAATGTCAATCTATTTATTATACAAAAATAATTAAAAAGAAGAAATAGCAGCAACACAGATAGTCTTGGGTACTTTCAAGGAGTTATTTATAGGTTTTAATTGACTTAACTGCAGGTCAAATTTCTTTGTCTTCCACTTTTGCTTTAGGAGTCAATTGGCAGGACTTGGCAGTTGTGTTTTGAGTCTCTAAATTTGAGGCCATCCCATCACTGTAACGTCTTTACTAAAACAGTGCCTTCTGTTACACTTAATAAATGGATGTTGCAGAAGATTTAAAGTAAGTGGTTTAAGATAGGTTAAATAGTTATGAAATCTTTTATGCTTTCCAGGTAAGGCTGATTTTGATTTAGTTTGGACTAAATAATGATCCTCTGTCATTATTGAAGTTGCCTGTTTTTTTCAATATTTCATTTTTTATTTGGTTTTAGTCATAAAATGACCCTCATTAAATTAATCTCTGTTTGACAAGAAAGAAAAAAAAATTGAGAAGCTACTGTCAACTCTGGAAGATCTAATTGAGTTTTCCTCTTACTAGGGAAAACTTATTATTCCAAATAAAAGTGTAAACCTATATTTTTAGTATTAAGGAAAGAATTTTTAGTTTTAGAAGATAGAAACCTCTTAACAGGTACGTAGAATGCATTTAGCTTTATGGAAAGTATTAGGTATGTTAGACTTTTCTTTTTAATGGTGTAAGACACAGAGAGATTCTGTAATTACCTTAGCTGACAAGAATTTTATTATAAGGGTACATGGCAAAATCAATAAAATAAGAGCCTTATTAGATAGCCAGGCTTCACAATAGAGCAGAAATGGTTGCCTTGCCTGTCTTCATACAGATTGTGATATAGATTGGAATTATGGATACAACACACATCTGGCCACCAGAAGGTCATCTTGTATATATAACACAGATCTAGCTACCTGGTTACCCTGTGACCCTCCTGGCATTAGGCTTTTGTCAGTCCCTATGCTGGTGCCATTTCATTATGATTGACTGTTACTGTCTCATTGCTGCTTTTCTCCCTGTCACCACCAATTGACTGTCCCAAGAAAAGATCTCATTAGTTGGATCAGAGTCACCATTTACTCTAGGCTACCTATATTATTTAATAGGACTTTTCTGCCAAGGCATCTCACAGACCTTTACACCAGCTGTAGAAATCCACCCTTGTAGCTGTGGCCTCCCGTGGTGTGGTCATTTGTGTTATTCAGATCATGGTAATCTATACTTAAAGAATCCCTTACAAGATGGTTTAAGGTATGGTAGGCAGGCATTTTTGAGAAGTCCAAGAAGGGAGGCCGTGTATCAGGTGAATATCTTGTTTGTCCTGAAAGGAAGTTTCATGTTTTTACGTAGATACTACATTTGCTCAGGTACTGCTTTTTGGATTTCTAGTAGCCTTAGTGATGATCTCAATAGCAAAATAATTTGTTACATATAACCCAGCTATGGGTCTTAGGAAAGAGCCCTTTTATACTCCAAGTTTACGTCCTTCTCACGGTTACAGAAATTCACAAGAGACTTCCAAAGTGTTGCTTTAAGAGTATATCTTTGAATGTATTGTACATACACACGCACACCCTTCACACTATCATCTCGAGTTAATTTTTAAGCCATTTAAGTAAAGGAAGTCATTATCCAATTCCGTCTTTTAGAGTGAATAAACAAAAGTTGAGACATTTTGATTGCCCAGGTTCACATGATGTCTTAGAGCAGAGCTAGGATTAGAAATCAGAGTTGCTAACTACTTCTGTGTTACAGTGCCTAGTGCCTATTTAGTGACTTAAAAAACCAAAAATGACTTCTATATTCCTGGCACTTATCTAATCTTGTTTAGGATTTTTTCTAGTTGAGACTCTTGGTTCTAAGGAACAGAAATATATCCTTGTTACCTTATGTAAAAAGGGGAGTCTAGGGAAGTAAAACGGAATGCAGCTGGTCCTATGGGAACTGAAAAGCTGACTCAGGTCTCAACTCTCTCCCTCTGTCTCTCAGGGAACCACAAAGTCTTTTCCTTGATGTCTTATATTCTTTTATTTCCCATTTTAACAGATTTCAGAAATTTCCCTTTTGCACCACCTATTTGTGATTTCCTAATTTTCTTCCTTCCCTTCTTCACTCCACTAGATTCTTCTTGAGGCTATTGTTTTATTCCTCTTTGAAGTGTTTGTTGTCAGACTAAATTAGGGAAAAGGAAGTGCTTAAATCAGATATGTGAATTCAGATCCCTTTCTGAAATGGGCATATGTATTTATACCACCACTTCCACTAAGAAGTAGGCTGTCTGCCATTTTTTAAACATATTACTCTCTTGGTTTGTCTCTTGTTTTCCTCCTTTTGATAGTGACATAGGTATAGATAAATATTTTTCTTTCATTAAAACAGCTGTAACGTTATGACGATAAAGCACATCTTTGGCATCAGGTGAACTTTATAGCAAGTGATGGGACTGTAGCAATCCTTAAGAGTTCCTGGCTCTTTTTCGTGGGAGTTGTTGCCACTCAGCATTATCCCATTATTGCCTTGCAGAGATGTGATTCTGTTGATCCCAGATTTTTCTGTTTTTTGAGAAAAGCCAGAAATCCTGATTTTTATGTAATTAAAAAAAAAATTTGTCCAGAATGAAAAAATACTATCTTGGCCAAATAAAAATGCCAGTTTTTGATCCCTTCCTCGGAACTTAAATTCTTTGTAACAAAGACCAATCAGCATTACCTAACTGAGTTAGGTTTGGTTCTGTTGCATGCTAAAGTAAGAAGGGAAACTTGAGTGGAAGCCACAGAAGACTGTACTGGAAAAGGAGACAGGCTCAATCCTTTGGTTTGGAATATTGAGTAATAATAGGGTCATGAAGTCAGATGGGTTGAGACCTATTCCATCTGTAGTAGGTATTCTGGCAGTGAATCCTTGCCACCTTCAGCTCCTTATTTGCTGGAGTCCTGATCCTGGGCACTATGCTCAGTGACTTGAAACTGGAGTGGTTAGTTAGGGAGGATATTTTTCTGTTATTTTATTCTGCATATTTAAGTTCAAAATGAAAACACATACACACTACTTTAGTGTTTTACCCCAAGAATATAACCCACATGAATAATAATGTTTCTGTTAGGCAGTGGGTTTCAAGTTCTGAACACTTGATTTACTAAATGAACTCAGAGTGTAATATTTAGGACTTACTGCATTGTCTTGATTTATTTATTTTTGTTGAGTCAAAGTGAAGAATTTTTATAGGAAGTCTGCTACTCATTCCATAGGAAAATCAGGGAGATATGTTGGAACTGACCTTTGGCTTTTTTGTTTGTTCTCTGTGGGAGGGAAGAGTAATGTTTCTTGCAAGTGGAACTTTCATAGTTTTGATTGTGCATGTTTGTTCCGTTTTAGGAACAGTTTCCCTTGTAAATAAATTACATTTGTATAAAAATTAGATCTTACAATTACAAATTATATTTAAAAAAATGTGCCCAAAATGTTAGAATTTGATTCCTGATTCTTTAACTGGCTTTTGCCTACATCAGGTTAAATTATGAGAGGAATTTATACAGTAGGCATCTTGAGTAAAGGGAGTGTGATTTTCTTTGGGGGAAATGGGGACAGCCTAGATGGAGCTTGTTGAAGTATTTGCTAATGTATCATGTCACCTGAAATTTCGATCATCTAACAATTTTCCTTAATTAAATGATATATAATTTTATATGTGTTTATAATTTCTCTTAAGGTTTTCTGTATCTGAGTTGTTGATCTCTAGTTTCGTGTACTAAGATGAGGGAATATGAAATCTGTGAAATGAATCTAAATAGTTAATTTTAACATCATGTGAAAATAATTTTTTTTACATTTTATTAAAAGTTGAATGAATTTTGAGCAATTTGACTTTTGATATTTGTTCTTTTGGGCATTGTAAGGCTTTGTATCAATTTATTGTGATTCATGAGTAGTGCCATCTTGTTACTGTTCTCTTCCTTTGTAAAATCATCTTGTACTTGTGATTGTTTATATGTAGTTGTTTTTATGACTTTATTTTTTCGGAGCAATTTTAGATTTACAACAAAATTGAAAGGAAGGTACAGATATTTCCTATATACTCCCTGCCCTCACGCATGCATCATCTCCCTCATTATCAACATTACTCACCAGAATGGTACATTTGTTACCAAGGATGAACCTATGTTGACACATGATAATCACCCGAAGTCCTTAGGTTTACTCTTAGTGTTATAATTCTATGGGTTGGACAAAAGTATAATAATATATAGCCATCATTATAATATCATACGAGGTATTTTCACTCCCCTAAAACTGTGTCTGCCTGTCCATCTCCCCCCCACCTCTGCTAACCACTGATCTTTTTATTGTCTCTATAGTTTTGCCTTTTCTAGAATGTCATATAGTTAGAATCATGTAGTATATAGCTTTTTCACATTAGCTTCTTTCACTTTGAATTTGCATTTAAGGTTCTCCATGCCTTTTTGTGGGTTGATAGCTCATTTTTTTTAGCACTGAGTAATATTGCATTGTCTGAATGTACCACAGTTTATGTATTCATTCACCTACTTTAGGACATCTGGCTTGCTTCCAAGTTTCCAAGAATAAAGCTGCTGTAAACGTCTGCGTGCAGGTTTTTGAGTGGACATAAGTTTTCAGCTCCTTTGGGTAAATACCAAAGAGCATGATTACTGGCTCATGTTGTAAGAGTATAGTATTTAGTTTTGTAAGAAATCACTAGGCTGTCTTCAAAGTGGCTGTGTGATTTTGCCTTCTCACCAGCATTGTATGAGAAGAGTTCCTCTTGCTCTACATCCTTGTCAGCATTTGGTGTTGTAAGTGTTCTGGATTTTGACCATTTTAATAGGTGTGTAGTGGTATCTCATTATGGTTTTAATTTGCATGACCTTGGCGACATATGATTTCAAGGATCTTTTCATATGCTTATTTGCCATCTGTATATCTTCTTTGGTGAGGTGTTAAAGTCTTTAGCCCATTTTTTTTCATTTTAAAAAATTTTATTGAGGTCATAATAGTTCATTATAACATTGTGAAATTTCAGTTGTACATTGTTGTCAGTCCCCATATAAATGTGCCCCTTCACCCTTTATGCCCACTCCCTAACCTCATTCCCGTCTGGTAACCACGAAACTGTTCTCTTTGTCCATGTGTTAGTTTATCTTCCACATATTAGAGAAATCATATAGTGTTTGTCTTTGTCTGGCTTATTTTGCTTAACATAATGTTGTTGTGAATGGGACGATTTTGTCTTTTTTATGGCTGAGTAGTATTCCATTGTGTGTATATGTAACACATCTTCTTTATTTTGGCCCCCCTCCTCTTTTTTTTTTTTTGTGAGGAAGATTGGCCCTGAGCTAACCTCTGTTGCCAATCTTCCTCTTTTTGCTTGAGGAAGATTGGTGCTAAGCTAACAGCTGTGCCAATCTTGCTCTATTTTATGTGGGTTGCTGCCACAGCACGGCCAGATGAGCAGTGCTAGGTCCAGGCCTGGGATCCAAACCTGTGAACCCTGGGCTACCAAAGTGAGCATGTGAACCTAACCACTACACCACTGGCTGTGTTTTGGCCTTTTTAAATCAAAGTTGTTTGTTTTCTTACTATTGAGTTTTGAGTTCTTTTTGTATTTTGCATAACAGTCCTTTATCAGATGTGTCTTTTGCAAGTTATTTTCGCCTAGTCTGTGGCTTGTGTTTTAATTACCATAATACTGTCTTTTGCAGAGCAGTTTTCAATTTTAGTGAAGTCCAGCTTATCAGTTATTTATTTCTTGAGGTGTGTCTTTGGTGGTTGTGTCTAAAAAGGCATCACCATACCCACAGTCATCTAGGTTTTCTCCTATGTTGTCTTCTGCACTTTTACAGCTTTTTGTGTTTTAGGTTTAGATCTTTGATCCATTTTGAGTTAATTTTTTGTGAAGGGTATAAGATCTGTGTCTTAGATTTGTGTGCTTTTTTTTTTTCCTGTGGATGTCTGGTTTTTCTAGTACCATTTGTTGAAAAGACTATCTTTTGTTAGTGTAGTTTTTTGGAAAACTTGAATAGTACATTTATTTCTCACGACTTACTTTGTTGCCATTTATAAATGGAATCTTTAAATATATTTGGACATGAAAGTATAAATAGCCTTGAGGATTGGGCTTAAGTTCAGTAAACAAATGATATCCTTTGTCCCACTTTTGAAACGAAGAGTACTTTCCCTGGGGCACACTCTTGAATAGTCTTAGCATTTGTGAATCTTTGTTCACTTGGAGTTTTTATTTTTGGAAATTACTAACTTTACATACTAAAGCTTTGGTAATCAGTTTTGGATAATACCATTTTGATGGAAAGAATAAGTAACTGTAAAGAAAAGAGATTGATTTTTCTTGTTAATTGTAAAATTGACTTTTGAGGACAATTTAAAAGAAGTTTCAATACTCTTTAAGCTCTGGAGACTTTATCTTTTCTGTATTCCCAAACACCTTGTAAATCTTTTTATTATGGTGCTTATCACATTTATGTTATTATTACATGTGTATTTTACCTTTTTAGTTTGTGATCATATTGAGGGCATAAACTGATTCGTCTTTGTATAGTTAAGGCCCAATATATGCCTGATTATTATAAAATTAATATTAAACCCCCCAAAATAATTATTTTGAAGGACAGTAATTCTTATATAAAATGTACACATACGCACATGAAAAATAGGATATTAGAACTCATTGTTTAGTTCCATATTTAAGAGAATCTTTGTCTTAATTGAATAGCCACGTGTATATTGCTCTACTGTCAGCTAATCATAGGAAACTTTTTGTTTTTGCTAAGTAAGATTAGCCCTGAGCTAACATCTGTTGCCAGTCTTCCTCTTTTTTTTGCTTGAGGAAGATCAGCACTGAGCTAGAATCTGAGCCAGTCATCCTCTACTTTATATATGGGTCACTGCCGCAGCATGGCTGTTGAGTGGTGTAGATCTGTGCCCAGGATCCAAAGCCATGAGTCTGGGCTGCCAAAGTAGAGCACGCTGAACTTAACCACTATGCCACAGGGCTGGCCCCCATAGGAAATTTTTAATCCCAGGTTAATTTCCCAGGTTACTTTCCTGGGCTGTAAATATGTAACATGTTTGTGGGCTGTTCATTTTTTGCAGTGGTTACTTACGAAATGCAAATGAATTCACTATGTAAGTGAATTCTGTGATTAGTGTTTGTGTTTTAAAAATTTTTTTAATGAAAAATCTCAAACATTGAAAGTAGAAAGATTGGTATTATAAACTGCCTGTCCTTACATCCAGCGTAGACATTATCAACTCATGGCCAGTTATATTTTATCTATATCATTTTTCACTTTTCCCCTATTCTCTACTTCCAGAATTATTTTGAACAATATTCCAGATATGTGATTTCATCTATAAATATTTCATCATCCACCTCTAAAACATGATTCTTTTAGAACATAACAATAATACCATTACGCCAGCTAAAAAATAAGCCGTAACTTGTTAATATCATTAAATATCCAGAAAATGTTTAGAATTACCCAATTTTTCTTTTTTCCTTCCTTCCTCATCCTCCTCCCTCTTTCCTGTTTCCGTTGTATTTTTATTAAAATCAAGTTGAGTAAGCTCTACATACTGCAATTTTAACCCACAGATTCTCCCAAACCCTCCTTCTCCCTCCCCTTTCTCTTTCTGTCTTTTTCCCTTGCCCTTCATTTGTTGAAGGAAGTGGGTCTTTTGCCCTTATTGTTCCCCATAGTCCAAGTTTTGCTTAGTTCTTCTCCATAGTATATTGTAACATTTTCTCATTCTTCTGCATTTCCTAAATCAAATTCAGGTTTGATTTTTCCTTCCCCCCAGCAAGACTCTTTCATAGATGGTGGTGTGTATTTTTCTTTTGAGAGGCATGTAATGTCTGGTTTGTTCATTCTCTCTCTCTCTTTCTGTCCCGACTACTATATCCCTGTTATATTAAGGATTGCAATATGGTGACATTCTTTCATTTCTTCTTTATTGTATTAAATATTTCCTTAAAGAGAAACTGAATTTTCATCAGTTGTCTGATTACCCTGATAAATGCTTAATTCTCCACCACTTTTCTAAAAGAGTTGGTTCTTTAGCACTCTTCAAAGTTGATCAATGGAAATAAAAATAATCTTCACGATTTCACGGACTCAAACATTTGAAGTGCTCCAATCCATTACAGTTATTCTTAGTGATTCCATTTTTAGCCAGTCGAAGGCTCTTCAGGTTGTCTCCTGAGTCCTCTTGACTTATCCTCAGTAGTCTTTGGTAGCTTTCTGATATGGCAAGGTGCCTCAGGCCCATCCTAAACTCATTCCCTGCTCCAGACTTGGAATCAGCCCTTCCTTCAGTAACCTTGGTTTGTTTTAGTGGAACTATCAGCACTGTTTTTCACTGAAGCAGTTTAAGATTTTCTTTTGTATTTTTTTTATTCTTAGGGTACATGGCACTAACGATTCACAGTCAAATGGTTATTCCACGTTGTTAGTATATGCGGTTAGATTTGTTTGTTTCACTTTGCTTTTGAGTTTTAGAGATTGCTTTTAAAATCTTTTCATACGTAAAGTATTGATACCATTACAAAATCAGATCTACAGAACAAGGTATTTTCAGAGATGTCCAGTTCTTATTCCTGTCCCCTCGACCCCATTTTCTCTATTCCCTATAGATTATCGTTTTTTAAAGTTTCTGTATATCCTTGCATTAAAAAAATAAGCAAAGGCTGGCCTGGTGGCGTAGTAGTTAGGTTTGAGTGCTCCACTTCAGCGGCCCGGAGTTCATGGGTTTAGGTCCTGGGCACAGACCTAGCGCCACTCGTTGAGTCATGCTGTGGCAGCATCCTACATAAAACAGAGGAAGATTGGCACAGATGTTAGTTCAGCACCAATCTTCCTCAAGCAAATAGAGGAAGATTGGCAATAGATGTTAGCTCAGGGCCAAGGTTATACACAAAAAAGCAAATGTATGTATGTTTATAACTCTCTCCTTCTCTTTCTTTTTTTTTTTTTTTGGGATTGACACCTGAGCTAACAACTGTTGCCAATCTTCTTTTTTTTCTGCTTTATCTCCCCAACCCCACCCCCGTACGTAGCTGTATATCCTAGTTGCAGGTCCTTCTACTTGTGGCATGTGGGACGCTGTCTCAATGTGGCCTGACGAGCGGTGCCTTGTCTGCGCCCAGGATTCGAACTGGCGAAACCCTGGGCCGCCGCAGCAGAGTGCTCGAACTTAGCCACTCCGCCATGGGGCCGGCCCCTCTCCTTCTCTTTCTTAAATGAATGATAGCTTTACATACTTTTCTTTACTAGTAGGTAATTGAATTTAAAAAAATAAGGGTAAATCTGCTGACACAAAAAGATACAATTTGTTCAAAATACATAGAGTTGATATTTTCTGGTATCTTGATGGATTCTATTAGCTCACATAATTACAAATTTAACTGTCTTATTCTTTGGTAGCTTTGAAACTTTTGCTTTAATCAATTATTTTTAAGGGATAGTTGTGTATCTACTAGATCTTTTATCAGAAATTCAGGAAACCTTGGTAAAGTAGTTTTGTAGTTTGAGGTTTTTGTGTATTTGCTGGAAGCCTGTCAGAACTGTTCTAGCCCCTAATTCAGTGATTTCCAGTGTCTGGGCGGCTGTGGGGACAGGGAGGATCTGCAGCCTAACTTAGTTTACATCCTGAACAAACAAATACGTATTGTGAATGTATCTGCTTTGATTTCAAACTGTGTAGAGGCATTTTGTATTTGATAGGATCTAGTTTAAAAAACACTGAATTCATTGTATCTTTTTTGGTTTTCTTGTATTTTTTTGTCATTGGATGCTGGTAGTCTTAATTATGTGGTAGTCTGCGACCTTTTATAAGTACTGCTCTAACTAAAAAAATGCAGGGTTTGTTCAGGTAGTCACCTACATATATGGATGTAATTCATTCTTGAAAATGTATAAAAGTTAGACAACAGACTTCTGTTACAAGGGAGAGGGTTCTATTACCAAAGAACTAAAAATATATAAGGGGTACTGTGTATGTATGTATAACCTAATTATTGTGGGCACCCCAGTTAGGAGAGGAAGGAGCAGCTCCACAGGTGTCCAGTGGCCACTGTCTTTGCCATCTGGGCAGTTAGCCAGTTTGGAGAGAAGGGTGGTAGTTTGAGATGTCTGCCCTTTCCATAGGCCCTCTGTCCTTCTTGGCTCAAAAGCTGGATTGAAAACTTGTACCATATCACTAGTCTTTAATTGTCTTCATAAGAATATACTAGGTACTTTAAATAGGGGTGAGTGGAAGAGGATCTTTACTCCCTTGTCCCTGGAGCATGAAAAGGATTTGGGACCAGTTGACCCAATAGATGTACTGATGATCCCTGTGTGGCTGCCTCCCTGAAAAGGAAGTAATGGTGTGGGCTGGTGTCAGGATATGTTGAGACAGCCAAAAGAAGACTATTTCTGTACAGCAATCTCATGGGAGAACAAGGACCAAGCTTTTGGGTGATATATGTATATATTTTTCTTTTTTTTTTTGAGGGTGGGGGCTTGATGTGTGTTGTGCTTGTAGGAGTGTATAGCTCTTTCTAAAGCCAGAAGGTTGGGGATGAGGAGAGGCACTTCAATTTAGAGTCCTTTTCTTTTTCACTTTCTCTTCACCTTTTCCTTTTCTTCCCATTTCTCCTGTCCTCCTCTTTTCTTCTTTTCCTTCTTTTCCCATTCTCTCCCCCATTTTACTTTTCTGGTTAGTAAATTAATTAATTAGTTCCATATTTAGTGAACAGCTTCTTTGTACCAGGCCTTGCTTAAACTATTATATAATATTGAATGAGACGAGGTTCCATGTTAGGAGCACATTCCATTGAAATTACTTCAAGAAGAACTTTCAACTTATTGTAGATGGATTAAGGTGGGAGGAAAAGAATATAGTTGCAATAAGGCCACTCTTCTTATGGGTACTTATTTTTGTTGTTAAACTTACATATATAATTTCTTTGACCGCAGTTGGCACCGAAGTGCTATCAGCTTTAAGATTATCAGCCCTATCTGTCTGGCTGTCCTATGCCCTATAATGTAGTCAAATATACCAGGTGAATATAACTCTGAGAATGGCTGACCCATTCTAGTGAGTCTCATGTCAGAGTCCAAGGTCTATTCTCTGAGAGCTCTGACACTCTTTTCTTCATGTGATCTACAATAGCTGTTTCCACTTAGCCCGTCTCCACATGCAACCAGGAGAGTCTAGGCCTGGCTCTGCATCCAATTAGCTGTGTCATTATGAGCAAAGTTACTTAACCAATCTAGTATAGCTAGGCTTGACTTGAGAGATGATCTCACACCTCAGCTCCTTCATTGTGCTCATGGGAATTCTGCATCAAAGAGAGTTTAGTGATTTTGCAGAAGTTACACAGAAAGTTAGTGGCAAACTGGAATCTGTGATTTCTGACTCTGTGTTCTTAGTACTCTATTATGCTGCCTTTCCTGTCATAAAAGACTGTGGTGAGGATCAAGTGAGGTAAATGTCAGTATGACTCCATAGGCATAAAATATCATGAGATAAATTATTCCTACTTGCTTTCTATCATCAGGAGGCATATATGATCCTTTGCATTGTTATTTCTTGATTCTCAAGCATCTTGGCAGCACGGGTCATGTTTTTGTCCAAACCAAACAGATGTCTGGGCATGCTAATAAATTGACACCCTTTAAAACGAAAATTCTTCCCATTATTTATACATGGATAAACTGATTATCTCATAATAAAAATTACATATTTATATTCAGGCCAGGGATTTATTACTTTTGTTACAAGTAGTTTTTTGACTAATTTCTTGGAAGGCCTATTAAGCTGATTAGCATTTACATAAAAGAAAGTACTCATTTATGACTTTAGCATTTTTCTCTTATTGTGACTTCTAACTTTAGGCAATTGTCAGCTGACAAATTTTAAGGTTCATTAAGGAGTCAGGATTTGCCTAGCATCAAACCTCACTCTTATACTTATTAAGCTGTGTGACCTTGGGCAATGTTTTTTAATTTCTCTGTGCCTTAGTTTCTCTCTTGTTAAACTAGGAATAATAAAATTGACCACTAAACCATGGTCTCATTTACTCCCCACAACAATCACATGACGTAGGTGAGGAAATGAAAGCTTGTAGTGGTTACACATCTAACAAGTAGTAAAGGTGAGGTTTGCACTCAGAGTCTATACTTTTTGAGCACCAAGCAGTACTACCTTCTTGATTACTTCATAAGTTGTTCTGAGAAGTAGGTGAGATAGGGTATGTGCCAAGCAGTACTACCTTCTTGATTACTTCATAAGTTGTTCTGAGAAGTAGGTGAGATAGGGTATGTGGAATGCTTGGTACAGTTTTGGTTTTCAGAGCTTTTTGGGTTTTAGAATTGTAAATAAGGTTTTGTGGACCTAGAGATTTATTTAGGGAGACTTATATATATGTAATTGTCCTTAGTTCTAAGCAGTTTTGGTAGCTTGTTAGAAATAAAAGAATCACAGACCCCACCCCCGACATACTGGATCAGAATCTGCATTTTAATAATCTGCATTTAAGAACTTTAAAGTTAGAGAAGTACTGCAGTGGATGATCTTGACGGTTTCTTCTAACTCACAGGTGGTGAGTCAGTGATTCTAGGGAACCAACCAGTGTCGCTCTTTCAGTGTTGATTATTGTATTTAGAGAAGAAAATGGTAACATATCAAGGATTATTTTATTGTAAGTCACTGTAATGTAGACTTATTTATATTTTTTGGCTTCCATTTTAAGTCAGTTCTTGAGGTAATTAATACCTGTTTGAATTTGTGAAAGGTTTGTGACCTAGTACAAAATTATCCTAAATTTTATCATCCTGTATCATCTTAGGAAATAATTAGAATTCAAGATTTTTAAATGGTTTTAGATCAAATGTTTTTCTTAATCGCACCAAATAATAAGATTGTGATATCAGCCAATTATATATATGGGAACACTAAGAATAACAAAACTTTCTTATTTTTGGTCAATTCACTATTCTGATGTTTCAATGAAGAGTTTACTATTTGAAGTTAGCTATTGTAAGAGATTACAAAGCAAATGAGCATCTGACTTGCTTGATTGGAAATGTTTAATTTTATTAGTCTCTGGAATATAAAAATTTCTCTCAAACTTAGTTAAGGAAAGGCTCTTCTCTTGTAGATTTTTTTTTTAATGTGACAGTAATGTCTGTTTTGTTCATTGTTAAATCACTTGCACCTGGCACATTGTAGGTATTCACAAATATTTGTTAAATGAATAAGAATTTGTTTTTTGGTGATTTTGCTACCGTTTTCAAATGAATAAGAAGAGACTTGTAGGATTCTGAAAATGAATTTTTGGACAGTGGAGCATCTCCTTATGTTAACTAATTGCTGCATTAAATAATCTTCATATTAACTAATTGTGATTCTTTTTTGAAAATTTTGCTAATTGTGAAAGATAGATTCAAACAGAAGAATAAATAAAACGTTTATACAGTTTAAAGCAAACACCTCATTAAGAAATAGAAACACTACTGAGTATTTAAGAAGCCTCCTGTGTGTTATCCTCCAATTGCATGCTCCCTTCCTTTATCCCCAGAGATACCCGCTTATCCCCTTATCAGTGGATAAGATTTTGAGTGAATCTTGGAAAATAGCATCTGTTTCTCATAGTTGGGCATCTGGCAGTACTGTAGTGTGGATCAGGTACTGGATGTTCAGCAGAAGTATTGTCAGAGGGACTGGACTGCTGTGTACTTTATGCTAAATCACCATGGCCTGCTTTCAGTCTTAGAAGTCAGAGGAGACCACTTCTGTAGGTGAAATAGTATCCCCAGCTGATTCAGGGAGGAGGTCATGAGGGGAGAGCAGAAACTTCATCAGCAGGCCTTCAGTCCTTTGTTAAAAAGATGATAGTGGGCAGGATGAGGAAAAAGGATAATAAAAATACAGATGAACAAAAATTGTACCAGCCCTATATAGAAGAAGAAATAAAAAACTCCACTGAATGACCTAAAAGAAGGTATAAATAAATGGAAACATATTTGGGGCATTTTGGTGTAGGAAGACTCAATTTTTAAAGATTGGCACCTGAGCCAATCTTTTTTTTTTCCTGCTTTTTCTCCCCAAATCCCCCCCGTACATAGTTGTATATTTTTTTTAGTTGTGGATCCTTCTAGTTGTGGCATGTAGGACGCCACCTCAGCGTGGCCTGACGAGCAGTGCCATGTCCGTGCCCAGGATCTGAACCAGTGAAACCCCGGGCCACCAAAGTGCAGCGCGTGAACCTAACCTCTGAGCCACGGGGCCGGCCCCATGGAAGACTCAATTTTATAAATTCTCCTTAAATAAATCTTGTCCAAGCTTTCTCTTCATGTGTCATCTAATCATTAGAGCTTCTTAGACCAGCCATATTCAGTTGCTTTATGTTTCTGCATAGTACTTATCCCCATTTTATATATTTACTTGTCTTCTTTCCCCTTCTGGAATGTAAACTTATGAAGGTATGTAAATTTTTGAGGGTATGCTTGTCTTTCTCTCCTTACTAAAATGTAGACTTATGAGGGTATGTTTTATTCCTTGTGGTTTCCCCACACCTTGAACTTACAGCACATAGGAGGCAATGACTGGTGAATGAATGAATGAATAAATACTGCTGTCCTTTCTCGCATAAGCCACAGTGCTTATTGTCTATTCCATAGTTTTTTAGTCATTAATTTTGTTCGGTTTAGCATCTTATAATGCTTTCTATTATTTTCTTTTGGTTCAGTGTCTAATTGTTCCATTGCTATAAGACATTCTTCTCTGTGCTCCTTGATGGCAGGAGTGGGACAAATGCTTCCTTTGTGTACTTCACAGTACAAGGCAAATGGATGTAGGAACTTGTTGAATTGAATACATTTTATTCATTATGACTTAAATTGCTAAAATCCAGTTTGCCTTCAACAAAAGGAGTATTTTTATTAGATAATACAGTATAATTCTAAACAAGATAGGATTTTTATTTTTAAGGATGGAGAATTTTTGGAGACGTTTTCTTGAGCTCATGGTAAACTTTGGCAACTGGAAGTTGGAACTTTTGCAGTTATAATTTTACAGTTTCTCCACACAATTTGAGTAAAAGAAAAGTATCACAATTTTCAGTGAGATATGGATTTCTTACCTTGAAATTTTAATTTTGAAAAGTCTTGACATGCTGTAGTTATCATGCTTTAGTTGGGACTTAAGTTTTAAAATGAAATATTCTAAATAAGTATAACTTTGTAGTCTACTTAACATTTTATATATGCTTTTGCATATATAAATACACAAATATTTTTACAAATACTTCATCATTTCTCATGCCCGCTTGTCATTCAACAATTTTTGTAACTATTTCTTGTTGTACCTTTACATTGCCACTAGATTTTTAAAAATCATTGCTGTTCTGCGTATCTCTTTCTACATACAGATTTTGTATATTGTTTCTTGGAGACAAATTTCCAAGAGTGTAATTAACATTTCAAAAGTAAATATCTTAACAATTATTGAAACAATGCCATAAATATTTAAAGGAGAAATTTAAAACTGTGTAAAAGTTGTGTTGGTTCTTTTCTCATTCGTATAGAAAATTATTTATTAAAAAAATTATTTTTTGCTTTATTTCAGACCAGTCTATCCATATGGGGATGGGGAAGCCTTGGCATTGTCCTTTCTCTAATAACCTTTGGACCCTTTGTAATATTTTATTTGGCATTTTATATCCTCTGCTTTGTGGGTGGGTAAGTATACTCAATGATAATTTTACAATTTATTTGTTATATTTGTTCAAAATTGAGACAAATGACCATGAAAAATGGAAGTATGATTTATTTGTGAAAGCTGTTTTTACAAATTGGTTTTACCAAAGTTTACAAAAGTAAAATTAAGGTACCCATAGATAGAAAAACAGTGATGATGATGATTTGTACCAGAAATATGGTTAGTCATCTTCGAAAATAGAATTTCACTTTCCAGTGATATAAACTTTTTGTGGTAATAGGAAAAGTTTTAAAGATTTTTTTATTCCTTTTGGTGTTACTCCCCCGTTAAGGTTGAATCTCCTTATCTTTGTAATACTAATAAGATAAGTAAGTTAAATTGAGATGATGCATCAGGTTTTACATCATAGAAGGTACTTTTTCATTCATTAGACTCCAAACAATGTTAGTTATTTCCCTTGGTGAATGCTGTCATTTTGTTCTAGAAAATTCACACATACATCTGGTTTTACAGTTTTCTCTTCATGATTATTTGGTTTACAATGTTTATTCTTTAGTTTGATTGATAAACCTTTGCAAGAGAGATTTCAGTCATGATTTAGTATAGCTTCCTATGCAGAACATTTAGTATCAGACATGAATTCTATGTAAGAAAATTTATAGAGAAGCGAGATGCTTATTTAGATACTCTAACCAAAGTCTCTTAGCTGAAATGAGTATTTTGTTGTTAATATGTGTGTATGTATCTCTGTGTGTATGTACATATGTATATATATATATGATACATTTATGTAATTATTTGTGAAATGAATACCTGTGAGTTCTTTTAAAAAGTCTTTTGAGAACCCCAAACATTTGGAGGAATTGTTTGATCCTGTAAGTTTAGAGGACTTAGCTGGACTGAATAGCATATATCAACTGTGGCCTGAAAGACTGTGTAAGACGCTAAAGGGGTGACTTCAGAATTTATCTACCACCTATTACCTCTTTCAAGACGTGGGTTTGAAAGTCACATGTAGCCATTTATAGAGAGTGCACCACTGATTGTTGAACAAGTGAAAATTAATTGAGTGGCTACTTCAAGGACTATTCATAAAACTGCATTTTATTTTAAATTTTGTATTTTCATCATAATTGCTTAGATATGATACTGTATACTGAAACAATTAAGAAATAAGTCATAGGAATCAGATAAATGGAGTTTTGAATATTTTATTGATTATAAACATGATTGAAGACTTTACAGATCTGCAGCCGTTTGAGCTTCCTAAATTACACTGCTTAGTCACAAATTAAGACGAGAGCTGCATGGTTGCATCTCTGCTCCATAGGGTAATGGCTGCTTTTACTGATTGCAAAGGAGATTGTGTTGAGGAGATGTTTCTCTGAAAAGGAGAGATTTCTTCTGTTTCACTAATTTTATAAGCCCTTGGCAAAAGTAAAGGAGAAGGATTTCAGAATACTTCCCAATACTTCAGAAAGGGAGGAAATTGCAGCTTTATAGGCAAAGATAGGACCCACAGGAACGCTTGGAAGATGGAGTCTCTTAGACTAAACTACTCCATATAAAATTTGGGAAGGGAGAAGGGTGATGAATCCATTCATTTCAAAGTCATGGGAACCTTTGTTGTTCCCTTTTTGAGTCTGCTAATTTATCAAGGAATTATTTCAAAAATTTCTTTGAATACTTGTAAAGTTCTCTAAAATATTTTAGATAAGATGGGATATTGAGGTGTATGGGAGAGCCACTAAAAACTCTTGAGATAATACTGCGTCACATGGCGGGATCTGAAATTCTAAGTTCATGCTATGTCATAAATTGATCTGATGTTCTGTTCCAGATCTTTGATCTCGGTGAAACTTACTGCCTCAGTAAGGGGACTTCTACTTATATACTAGCAAACCTCCCCAAATCATCTCAGGGGATTAGTTAATTAAGCATTTCCAAGTTACTCAGTTAATGGTCATTGAGTACCATAATTCGTGAGTCAAACCTTTCTTTTGGCTATAGTTACGAAGAGTGATTGTGCCTTCTTTAATATAACTTACTATAGTTTAATTCCTGATGTATTTTAAGAGCAAAAATAGGCTTTTAAATATCAATCTTAAGTAAACTAATTACATTTCATATAATTAATCATTTCTAAGTTTTAGTGTGCTTTTTATTAAGTTTAAAGATATGTTTTTGTTCTTTTTCTTACCTAAAATGCAAGTTTGAGAGAAATTAATGCATTTTCCAATGGAAACCACCCCCTATTTTTTTTTTGCTAATAAAACAAGTTTTTACGTTAAGTTCTTCTGTTTACCTCTTTACGATGTTGATAATGTATATGTTTTGATTATTATCAAAGCTAATCTCTTATTTTCTAATATAAGGAAACTTCTGGAAAGAAAACCACCCAGGGATTTTTATTTTTTGTTATTTTAGGATATCATTGATATGGTACTGTGGGTTATTTAATGGCATTCTGTTATGTTTGTTTGGTTATGCAGTCATTTGTAGCACCTATTTTTACTCTAACCTCAAGGCTGAAGCTATTAATTAGATGCTTTGTAAGATCAGACTGATCCATAGTTTACTTTCCTACTGTCATACTCTGGGCAAAGGTTAATGTTTTATCAGCCTGTTTCATCATGATGTTTTTAGAAATACATTGTTAATATAAGCATTTTATTTTGTCTGTAAATGTGCTTATAACCAGGTAACACTGAAATACAGAGCCAACTTGATTCTTAGTAATAATATCAGATACAACACAGATAAGTGAAATTTACTGATAATTCTGAGGCGGGCCTTTTAAAAAAAGAAACAAAACAGAATTGATGACTTGAGCTGGCTTGACTTTATCTGTGTTCTCCCCCTCCTCTCTGCCTTTGTGGTGCCTGTACTGAAGAGCAGTGAAGTGGCAGATAGACAGAAAATGCAGAGGCTCTTGAGAATCTTCCTTTCGGTAGTTGAGGCTGATCATATTTTAATTTTTCACTGTTCCCTTCTTGTCTCTATAGTTTTTGAATCATTGTAAGATTACTATAAGATTATTATAAAATTAAAAAAATTTTCTTCTTTTATGGATTTCTTATCTACTTAGTGGTGCTTAGATTTAATTGGTAAATTTTAAGTATAGGAAATATTGATAGCATTTAGTTAATACTTAAAGTAGTCCTAAACCAGTATATATCTTACCTTGACTCTATAATTGTTTTAAAAATAATTAACCTTTTGGGGTATATTTATATTCTTGTTTAAATTCCAGGCTTATTTAAAATAAATCATAAACTAGCTCCTGTCTAGCCTTTATTTGTTTATTCTATATTTATAATGGCAAGTTTTATTAATATCTCATGTTAGTTATTTAACAGAATTATAGAAGTGTGTGATTTAGCTATAGAGGTAGATCTCATTTGTCTTTATCCTTGGTTATTAGCTAGCCTGCTTATTTAATGAGGGCTGATTTTCCTGAAGTTTGAAAATGTCATCTGAAATCTTTTTGTGAAAAATGTTGATTGAAAACTTTGAAAGGCAGTATTGTTTAAATTCATAAGATGTTTATGGTTGTTTTAAACTTCAGAACATAAAATCTGTCACTCCCTTGCCTTGCCAAAGTTATAAACTGACTTTTTAGTGAAGGATGAACTGTCTGTTAAATTTGAAAAATCTATTTGGTAATAGATGTGTTAAATTATAGTAAAATTTTGTTTTTGTATCTATAATTAATTTTTTTTTTCCAGAGGTTTTGTGGTTACTCTCTTGTTTGGAAAAACAAACTCAGAGAAGTACCTAGAGCAGTGTGAACACTCATTTCTTCCTCCAACGTCAACTGGGATTCCTAAGGTAAATACGGTAAAGGAATGTAAAACCTCAAAATCCTGTTCTATGCAATGATAATAATGTGATCATCTATATATGGCTTCTCAGGTTTTCCTATAATTCACTAATGCTCACTGTAAATTTATGGGAGACTTTCTGATCATGCTTAGAAAATGCAATTTAAAAGCTCGCTGAAAACTTTCTTAGTGTTAGATGTTAAAAGTAGGAATGCAAATTTGAGGAAAAGATAGAAATTTAGGGTCTTTTCCTGCTATCTTAACATAGAATTTCAAAGCGTCATGCTTATGATTTGTGGAAATGTCAATGAATATACTGTTGTGAATGAAATACATTGTACAGGAACCAGAGGGGGAAAAAGGGACACTTTAACTCACTTGAAAAATACAGCTTGCAGTTAGGCTATGCAATATCTATAATTTTAATAGTTCAGGTCCAAATTTTGTATCATCTTGAATGTTGCTATTTGTCTATTCTTTTTTTTTTCCTCCATATCATACTCTAGAAATGAAATTGGAATTGAGTACTATAGGTAGGCTTCAAATTTGCATTGCCTTCAGTTCTTGTTGTGAGATTGGGATGGTTTCATCTTTTTTGAAGAGAGACAGATGGTCTGGAGTTGATGCTGAAAACTTAACCGTACAATGATTAACTTGTCCATTATGTGCAAAGATGTAGGAGATGCAGAGAAAGTAATATACAGTATTATTGTACATTACTGAAATAAAAAACTTTCATCCTATCCCACTGACTTTCATGTTGATAAATAAGTTTTTTCTAATACTTATTATAACCTTTAAAGTAATCTCTGAGATGTTTTTCTGCTCATTAGTATGTATTCTTTGAGTTTGCTAACAAATCTTTCTGAGGAAATGAAACTTTTCTTTTTTTGAATCATTCTTAGCCACCTATAATGTCCATTTATTTGAGTGGTAAATATAGAATATGGGAAATATTTTAAGAATTAAGATTCTAAGCAGTAATAAATCATAGTCAAGACTCATTAAGTCTATATAATGTATTTTATAGTAGATGGTATAAAAAATAGTGATTTTGATTTGCCATTTCTAAAATTATTTATAAGTGTGTTTTTATGAAAAAAATTTTAGGGGGTCTATGTTATAACTTGAAGCATATGTTTTATATAGTTGTACTTTGGTTTTGGGGTTTTTTTTTGACTTGACTGAAAAACATTTTAATGAAAACAAATGATTTTGAAAAGATGAATTCAGGTGTAGCTACTACCCATGTGAAGTCTTCTGGAAAAACCCAACTGTCCTTATTATTATTATTATTAGGTTTGTATTTTTAATTGAAGACTATTCCACTGCTTTTCACCCTATTTCCAGCCCACTGATCTTTCTGAAGACTACAGAGAAATTCATTTTCTTTAGTTGCTAAAAATCGTCCCTAAATGAAATCAATTAAAACCATGTTTATTTGGCAGCGGATATTCTATTTTGAGCTGGGAAGAGGGAAGGAGGAGGAGAGGAAGTGTTTAATAAAGATAATTATTAATTTGGCTCACTTGAAATACTAACTTATGGTTTTAAAGTTTCATTGAAGTATGGCAACAGTATACCTGTATATTTTCAGTTTCCTCACATTCTAAATAGTGTTTACTGATTTTATTAAATTTTTGAGGATAACCCTAGGTTTTCTTTTCTGGATGTTAACTTTTGTTAACTTGAGAAATAGTGCTTGGTTTATACTAGAGTTTCAAGACATAAGGTTGTTTATTGGCTTGAAGATAATGACAGGGAAGTTACAATGAATATTTAGTTAGAGGTAAACTACAGAGATTTTAAATCGAGAAACTATGCAGTAAAATGTTATGGTTTCCTTTAAGTGCTTAGAAGAAATGAAACGGGAAGCCAGGACTATAAAGATTGATAGAAGATTGACGGGTGCCAATATTATTGATGAACCTCTCCAACAAGTGAGTTTCAGTATGTTTATTTGAATTCCATATACTGTTGTGTGCTAGGTGTATTTCTTTTGAGAATACTAAAACATAATTTTTTACTATTTATGTAATATGCTGGAAATTCATTATAATGCTGTCCTTGGGTTCTGTACATAAAGATGCTGCCTTATTTATGAACTCATTTATAATGAGGTAGTTCACTTAAAATTAAAGCCTTTTGACTAAGTTCACATTTAGAAGAAAGTTTTTACTGACTTATTTGATAATGTTTCTAATTATTTTATAGTTAAAATGTTATTCTTTAGCTGATCAGCTAAAGGGCTGGCCCTGTGGCATAGTGGTTAAGTTTGGTGCACTGTGACAGCCTGGGTTTGCAGGTTCGGATCCCAGGTGCAGACCTACACCACTCATCAGCCATGCTGTGGCAGCGACCTACATACAAAATAGAGGAAGATTGGCACAGATGTTAACTCAGGGCAAATCTTCCTCAGCAAAAAAAAAATATATATTTTTAATATTTTAAAATATTTTTCATGTTTGATTATATGAGTATTACAGGTAATGTGCACTTTAGAGTTCTAACATTTATTTTATAGATGAACCCGTGTTTAGTTTATATGATTTGCAAAAACATTATACATGAAGTTGTATTATTTGCTATTTATTGGCTAACTTAATACTGTTGGCAGTATCAAAGGTATTGGAATTAAGTGAACTTCTAAGTCATTTTTTAATTTGACTGCAATGAATCTGATGATGTAATCTTGGAAAAATGGTTTCTTTTTGAGAATTAGGGTTCATCGGCATGATTTTGCATCTCATTCCATCAAACTGATTAAAATTCTTCATTATGTTATAGCATGGAAAATTTATTTTTTCTACAAGCTGTATCTTTGCCTGAATTTGGGTGGGCTTGGCCATAGATAACTCTTTAATTTTTAAAAACATGTATGCAGTGGATCAATTGGAATACCAAAATCATTTAAAATTTTTTGAAATGGTTTTTAGTGTATTGCTGCTTTTATAATGAAGCAGATTATTTACCACCACAATTTAGTATGTAGAAAATTAATATAAATTGGCAAATAATCCTTTTAGGTTTTAGTTTGCCACTGTTACTTTCTGAATCCTAAAAAGTTGTTTTTTTCCCCCCAATATTTTTGTTTTAGGTTATCCAGTTTTCTTTGAGGGATTATGTCCAGTATTGGTATTATACACTAAGTGATGATGAATCTTTTCTTCTTGAAATTAGGCAGACTCTTCAAAATGCACTTGTTCAGTTTGCTACTAGGTAAGGTCACTGCATTGTATTTATGCAGAAAAATTTAAATGTATTGTTTGTACCAGTAGGGAAAATAGCTTTTAAATGGGAAGAGAAAATTGATTATTAAAATCTAAGTAGAACAGTAGATTATTATTGTGGGATAACTCTCAGATTATAGAACTAGATTCCTCAAAACCTTTAAATTACTCCTTTAAACTTAGCCTGTATACTTGCAGAATGTTTATCTTGGTTAAGCCCTGTTCTCTCAGTGTTTATCGTTATGTCAGTTTCTTCCTCAGGGTCCAATCATGTGACTTTTCATAGTCTTTTACTCTACTTATTGATAATACTTTTTTCCCCTTACCCAGATATTTGTTTTATTTGAGTGTTATGGAAAGTCGTTTCAGTATAACTGCTCTCTTACTTTTGGCACTTACCTAATAGAAGTCCTCTTAGAGGGAGAAGAAACCAAAGGAGCATAAGTCATTGGAGAATATTCAGTTTATTTATTTTCAGAAGAGATATTTATTTTAATGAGTTTGCTTTATGAAACACCCACTGATATACTCTCTCTCATATGACAAACTATTTTGGTCTGTATCCTTGTACTTAAACTGCTTGATTTTTGGGGGGGGCATTTCATATCCAGAAATTATTTATTTTTGAAAGAAAGCGTTTTACGTTTGGAGGAGTTTGCAATCTTTTTTTTTTTTTTAATTAAAGGATTTTGCTACCTAATACGCACAAGATTTTCCCACTAGCCTATAGTCTCAAGGCAGGAGGCTGCCTGCCTTGGTCATGAATACGTTCTCAAATCTGAAGGTGTTATTCTTTAGCCAACCCCCTTCTTCCCCACTTAGGTTCTTGAAATACAGTCTTGTACTTCTGAGAGTCTTGGAGAATAGAGTTTCACCCTAGGGCTCTTACTGTGTTTTCATCTCTGAGTGCATTGATGTTTCCAGCTCATGCTGCTCTGTTGAGACTTTTCCTCTATAATTCAGTTATCGTAAACTTTAGAATGGAAGGTTCGTTCCTTGACCTCAGGTGACTGGGGGGGCCTGCAGTAAGGTTTATGGTTTGAACAATAACCTTCCTTGTAGGGATAGATTTGAATTCCTTCTCCCTTGTGATTAACAGCAAGCCTTTGCAAAATAGCCAGCCATAATTACGAGTGTAGACTCACTTGGAACACAGAAAAATATAATAATCAAAGAAGGTTAGAAATTGGATTTTATCTCCTTTATTTCATACATGCAGTGTTACTGAGTATTAGATGTTCTTTCAGATAACTCTTCTGAATCATTCATTCACTGCTTTCTGTAGTAATACCATCCTAATGATTTCTTACTTTGAAAGGTTGAGAAGAAGAAGAGGTCATTATTCTGTGTCTGACTGCCTAAGAGTATATAAAAATATAGTAAATTTTACACCTGGAAAGAACTTTGAACTAGTAATTAGAAACTTGAGTTTGCATCCTGCTTTACCGCTTAGCTGTGGAATTGTGAGCAAGTGTTTTAAACTCTTTGAACCCTGGTTTTTCTCATATGTAAAATAAGCAGCATAATACCTGCTCTGTTCTGCGTTTGTCACAGGGTTATTGTCAGGATCAAATTCATGTATTCATTCAACTAATATTTTGTCCCTACTTTGTACCAGCCAGGTGTTGCAGATACAGCAGTGAATAAAACAAAAGTGAGATGTAATGAAAATAATACTTGTGAAAATGTTCTGAAAATTGTGAAGCAATTTAGGAATTTTAGTTCTTATACCATCCAACATCCGTAATTTTAGGATTGAGGAAGCTAAGGTCCAGAAAGATTGAGTGTTTAGTCCAGGATGATCCAGTGAGTTGAGGGCAGAGTAAGAATTAGAATCAGATTGCTCTTAATAGTCCAGAGTTCATTCCTTTTGCCTCTTCCCTACCAGATATGTTATGATCTAGATTATGTTAATTTCTCTACCTTTCTTTCCCCTCATTGCACTCTTTTCCTTGTTTTTGATCCCCTAACCACCTTTTCTTTAAACTTCATGTCATAAGTTTTTTTCCTTTCTATGCTATGAAGCTAATATTTGGCTGATTACAGGAAGAGCCAGGTTTCTTCCATCCTAGACTTATCTAAATTTCTATCTTTGCCTTGCCATTTGGCCTTAAGTTTTTGAGCAAATTAATCAGCTTCTCTTGAGCCTTGGTTTCCTTGCTTGTAAAAGGCTGATGATTAGAGGCTGCTTTCAGGCTAAAAACTATGTGAAGTACAGCCCCTAGCATACGGTAAGGCTCAATAATTGTTTGTTTGTGCCTTCTCTGTGAATGACTTTATTTTTTGTCCTATGTTAACTTTTTCTATTACTACTAAAATGTGCATCTTAACAGAGGTACTGTGAGTGTTTCCAATGCCAATATCAAGAAAATTAGGTCTGTTTGCAATCATTTAAATACTTCTATAATCCTTGTTCTGTGCTGTCTGCTGTGCACTATGAAGCATATAACAGGAGCATAAGTTATTGCTCCTATCCTTCAAGTTGCAATCTTGTATAGAGTTCTTAGTGGGGCCCATGAAGCCCTGAAAATGTATGAAAACTGTCTGTGTATTTTTTTCTGTTGAATGGTTCCATAGATTTCATTTTTAAAAAAGGCCTATGAACCCAGAAATGATTTAGAACCACCGAATTCTAGTGTTCATATTTATTCATCACCTTGGGGAAACAATTACAGAATATCAGCCTAAAGCAAAATGCTAATTTTGAGAATAAGAGGAAGAAAAGGACGTAATTAGAGTCTCAAGTCCTGGTTTTGAGGTTTTAAATTCTTTGAGTTGGGGATAACTATCTGCTTATCAGGTTGTTCTTAGGAATAAATGACATCACATGTGAGAGGATACTTTGTAATCATAACACCTGTGTTCATTACGTGTTACTGTTGCTCTAGTACTTGTTACTCTGGTAGCAGTTTGGGGCAGGAACCCTTCCTAGAGCACTCTTGGCTTCTCCTGTCTGGAACCTGGGCATGAATTAGGCAGGAGCCTGAAGGGATGAATCTTTGAAAACCCACATTTTTAAAAATTCCGCCTTCACATAATGTATTATGACATAGGACAGAAAGCCCTGGGAGATCTGTATTATAACTCTGCTGTACCATCAAGTTTCAGTGTACTTAAAAGAAAATTTCTTAACATCTCTGTGAAGCAGTAATACTAATGCTGGTAGCAAACTTAGAGTTGTGAGGTGTGAATAAGATGATGTACATGAAATATTTCGTCAAGTATTTGTCAACCAAAAAATGACATTTTGAGCAAATCAGTTGACTTTCTGTGCCTCAATCTCTGCATTGGTAAAATGGGTTAATTATCCCATAGGGTTGTGGTAATGATTATGTGGGGAAAAGTGCATGTAAAACACCACTCGATCTGGCACATAGTAAGTGTTCAGTAAATGTTAACTTTGTTGTTGTTGTTGTTCTTATTTTTGTTACTATGTTTCTAGAATATATATAGAGATTTGACCTTGTCTTAGCTTTTTTGGGGGAGAGAGAGTGGGGAGACAAAATTAAAGCACATAAAATGGAGAGAAATAAAGTAGTCATTCATATGGTACTGAGAGCAGTTTTCATCTAGAGATAGAATGGACCCCAGTAACTGAAGAAGACCTCGTGTGGATTGAGGCCAAAATTCGTCTTGAAGAATGGGTATATTGAGACAGAGAGAGAGTGATGAAAGATATGTTAGGAAAGAGGAATAATATGAGCAAAGTTCTAAGAAGGGGGATAAGGTTAGTGTGGTAGAAACCATAAGATACAAGTGAACAGGGAGTCTTATTACTCTGGAAAGTGAAATGTGGTTACTAACTCCCTCCATTTCTGTTCCCTTTAACCCCAAGATTAGCAGAAAGAAGATATATTTTAATGCCACTGTGTTCCTTCCTGAAGGGTTTCCCATGGGTGGAGGAGATATGGATATGTAGGTCCCAAGATTCAATGGTTATGATGCTAATGGTATCACTGTTTCTGGAATGACAAGAGGTGTGTTCTGAAAGTTTTGCCATTTTTCTCACTACCTTTTGCCATAGAAATAATAAATTATTAGGTTCCTAGACTTGTCCAAAAGGCAAGCACAACTCAAATAATGGACATTTGCAACAGTAAAGTTTTACACTCTTTTGCCATATTATATTCTTGCCATTTGAAAACTTAGCTCAGAACAGACATTAATCAGAAAGATGATTATGGTCCTATTTACTACAGTAGAGTAAAAATGATTAGGAACCATCTAAATATTTAAAAGAAGAGGACATAAGTTATTGTTTTTTATATCTGTGTAATAGACCAAGGATTGTTAATTGTATATTTGTATAATTCACATAGCATACAATTCACCCACTTCAAGTCAGTGGCTTCTAGCATATTCACAAGAGTAGAGCAACCTTCATCACAATCAATTCAAGAACATTTTAATGACCCCATGAATAAATCTTGTATCCACTATCAGTTACTTCCTATATCCCCCCCAAAGCTTCTAGCTCTAGACAACCACTTGTCTACTTTTTATTTCTATGGATTTGCCTATTCTGGATATTTTATATAAATGAAATAATATAATATGTAGTCTTTTGTGACTGGCTTCTTTTACTAGCATACTATTTTCAAGGTTCATCCATGTTGTAGCAATTCGTACTTATTTCTTCTTATTGCTGAATAATATTCCCTTGTATGTATAGACTACATTTTGTTTATCCATTCATCAGTTGGTGGACATTTGGGTTGTTTCCATCTTTTGCTTATTATGAAGACTGCTACTATGAGCATTCATGTACAAGTTTCTGTGTGGACTTTACATTTTCATTTCTCTCGGATGTATACCTAGGAGTGGAATTTATGGGTCATGTAGTAACTCTCTTTAACCTTTTGAGGAACTGCAAACTGTTTTTCAAAGTGGCTGCATTGTGTTATTTTCCCACCAACAATGTATGAGGGTTCTGATTTCTCTACATCCTCGCTTACACTTATTGTCTGTCTTTTTGATTATAGCCATCCTAGTGGGTGTGAAGTGATATTTCATTATGGTTTTGATTTGCATTTCCTTGATAGCTAATGATATTGAACATCTTTTCTTATGCTTGTTAGTAGTTTCTGTATCTTCTTTGGAGAATGTCTATTCAGATCTCTTCCCTATTTTTAAATTAGGTTATTTGTCACTTTATTATTGAGTGTACTGCTGCCTGTTTTTTAAAATACAGGTTTATTGGACAGTTATGCTCATTTGTTTGTGTTTTGTCCATGACTGCTTTTGTGCTACAATGGCAGAATTGACTAGTTGTGACCGAGATGATGTGACTTGCAAAGCCTAAAACAATTCTATTTGGCTCTTTAGAGAAAAAAATTGATGACCCCTGAAATAGATAGTTTTACAGTCATTAATATATTTAAGAAGTGTTATTAAACAAATAGGACATATATTAGAATAAAAATCATACAAAATAGTGTATATTATATGATTTCAGCTCTGTAAAACATTGCAAAGAGAACAAAAGGAAATATGCTAAAATATTAACAGTGATCTTTAGATTGTGGATTTATGGCTGATTATAGCTGATGCACAAAATTACGTTTTACAAAATGGGCATATATAGCTAGAGACAGATAGAAAATTTGGTAATCAGCAATAAGGACATCTAGGATGACTTTTTTTTAAACTAAATTCACTTTCCTGCTTCTCTGTTTTTTATGTTTTTATGAACACATAAATATGAGTAATTTTTTTCAACCATAGATGACGTGTTTTATATAGGCAGCCACTATTTCTTTATGTTTTTGGAAAGTGATCTTGAAACTAATGCTTAATAAAGTGTTTTGTAATGATGGAACAGTGAATCCTCAATAAATTCTTGTTAATCAAGTTCCCATTTATGACTTCCATGTTAATTATTTTCCCACAAAATTCTAATATATTTTTCCCTTGGGTCTAGGAATGTCTCATTTATCAGGGAAATCTTACTAAAAATCTTGTTTATTAAAATAGTTAGTAGCATGAATTTAATTTTTTAATACTTAACATTATACTTAAGAAGATGCATTCTTATCCTTAGATTATTTTTTTCCTTTCCTGTAGCTTGGTTAAGGCTTTCAGCTCTGTGTTCTTTATAAAAATAGGTGAGTGAACTTCGTGTGTGTTCCTCCATCTAAGTTGTTCATTATATTCTGAGATCCAAATTCTTTAGAACTGGTTCTTTGGCCTCTTTGAAGCATTGGGATGCAGGATGTAGAACTGGACTTCTTATGTGGTGGTGTAGTTCACTAAATGCCATTTTCTTTAATATGGTTATGTAAAACTGCATGCTTAAGTTTTCCTCTATTTCCACCAATTTGTTTATAACTTTTACAAGTCAGGAGGTTTAATGTTGTTAAGGTGTAGTAGAGAAAACACTGAAGTGAAAATTAAGAACCCTGATTTTATTTTTTAACAAAGTCTCGATCTCACTAGCTGTATAATCTAGAAAAAGTAATTGGTAGTTCTGGCTCTGTAATTATAGGGGCTTGTGGTAATTATTTCAGATCCCTTTCAGTTCTAAAATACTGATTCCCTGGTCAGATTGGTACTAATCTTGATTTGTTTGTTTTTAATCATACCTCCCCCTCAAAACACTCACTCACATACTCTTCACACTCTACATTTTGAATACCATTTGGGGAGATTTTTTTTTAATAGTATGTTGGGTTGCTAGTGAGATTTAATTTACTTTGGGATTAGAGTATTCCTCTGGTCTATTGTACTAGCAGGACATCTTAGAATAGGATGATAATAAAGTTTATTTAAACCTCTTATTGTATTTCTATGTGGTCAGAAATGATGCTTTACTTCAAACATTACTAGACTAATCTTTTCTTGATGATTAAAAGTCTTGTATCAACAAAACTTTAGAAAAATTTTATTTGATATCCAAACTACTGCTATTCTTTATAGAATGCTGAAAACACAATAAATTTTTAGTTTTATAAGTCTACTGCTATAAGCTTTGGGAAGTGTAAATACTCCCACCATGGTTGATTTTAAGCTATCAGCATGAAGTCTCTGAATATGGAGTTAGGAAAGAGATGTGCACATTTCACTCTCCCACTTCAGCACACAACTTGGGGAGGTGCAGCCAAGTGAAGGGAGCATACAGATTTGTCACCATGAAGTCATGAGACTTGTTTCCTTCGGTGGTTGCTAATTTAGCTCCTATGAAAGAGGAATCTCCACATGTTTTTGAGGATTATGGTAGAGGATAATGGTAAATTTAATGTAAGTTCAAGAATGTTGTGAAAAATTATTTTCATTACTTTATACTCAGTCTTTGTAACTAAAAAAAGTAGATTCTGAAAGGGAAACAAAGGTACTCTAGAGAGATGGTTATGGTAACGTAGTATTTATGAGTGAAATGAGATTTGGAAGAAGGGGAATTCTTTTACTGGATTTAGGAGCAAACTTACAATTCTGTGCCTTTAAAATTTTGCTCAAAGTCATTGTTGGGCTGAAGCTTTCGACACTGTAACAAAGTAGTCTGTCAGGGACTCTGGAAGGAGTCTTTTTCTGAAGATTTGTCCTGTTACCTTATTTGGAACATATTCCTTTGTCTCCTCGTTTTGCCTACTTCTCTGTTTATTTATATGTATTAGATAGATTGGCTACATCTCCAGAACTTGGAAACGTGGCCTTATGTAAAAGATGCCTTATGGGGCTCAGCAGCTTGCTCCCCCCTCATCACCTGCCAGATGCTCCACTGGTGTCCCCTGTATGGGCTGTGTGTTTCCATCTGTTCTAGCGAGGTTGCTGTTTCTGCAGGCGCACAGGTAGGTGAGGCTGGCTCCTTGGCTGGCTAGTTGTGAGGCTCGGGTGCTTGTGGTGCTTCATGGTGCAGTGCTAGCCCCTGGCATAGCTTGCTATGAGTTTGAGTTTGGTGACACATAACTACTGCAGTTTTGCTGGTGAGTGAGTCAGGGCCCCAGCGTAACTGGTTGCTTGGTCCTCGGGCTCACAAATGCTGCAGGCCCCTGGTAAGGCTTGCTGGGTAGCTCTTGGCCATTTTTACTTAGCTTTTGGGTGGGGCAGGCCTCAGGTGCAGCAGTGCACAACTCTTTCAAGCATTGGAAAGCAGCTAAGCTCTTGCTGGTGGGCTGTACCAGTCCCTGGGGTAGACTGTCTCCTGCCTGGTTGTGCTCAGTTGCCTTGGGTGCTCTAGTGGGCAGGGTAGGCACTATCAGGCTAGCTTCTGTGTCAACAGGACCAAGCTTGGTCGTAATAATGGCTTCCTCCAGTGGCTCTGTCCCTGGGGGTTGGGCACAGCTGCTGCCTGTCTCTCTGCAATGTGATTGAGCTTAATAAGTGAGTCTCTTTTGCCAATGGACTATGCACTTTTCTATCTGGTGTTTTTGTGATGGTTTCTGGGTTGAGTGAGTCTGTGCCTGGGCCATTTAAGGGCAAATTTTTCTTTCCCTGAAGTTCTGTAGTTTTCCTAGGTGTATTCCCTGTTAGTTTTCAAAGCCAACAAAGCCAGGAATTATGGGATCTGGTTTCTCTTGTGCTGGATCTAAGGGCTGCGCTACCTGATGTGGAGCTCAAAACTCCCTCAGACTTACTGTTTTATACGATGTATTAGTAGTCATTTCTGTGAAAAAATAATGTAGCATCAGGAACATAATATTTATTATAGGATTGTTTCTGCGAGAAGATCAGTTTTTACTTTTATTGTTTTGACATGATGGACCTTTTCCAGCAAAGTATTCTACCAAGAATGTGGAGATTGCCTTAATGCTAAACAGTCACCCACTTCTCTAGTCAGGCGGGTCTACATGATGACTCTTGCGTATACCATACTCATTCCCATCTTTTGTTCTTTCCTATATCCTTTCTTTCCTCATTTAAATACTAATTCATCAAGATGTTTTAAGTGTAGCCTCTTTAGTCCTTTTTAAATTACAACATATCACTTAATTAACCTGTATTTATTTTGTGATTATTGTCACCAAAATTTTAAGCTATTTTTGGGATGGTACCAATTCTGTACTAATGTAGTAGAAATTCTCTTAACTGATCTTTCTTACCAATTCTGTGCTACTGTAGTAGAAATCCTTTTAACTTACCTTTACTTAGCCAGTATTCTCCATTCCCTGTGTAAGACATACTGACTCATGCTCCTAGCATTAAAGCTAGGCTAATAGACCACTTTCTGGCACTTCTGTGCACCTCTCTTCCCACCTTTTGTGTTTTAACCTTATCAAAAGTCAGTTGTGTGATGCCTGGGCCCTGCCCCCAGGAAATCTGATACAATTAGTCTGTGGTGTGACCTGAACATGGTTATGTAGAGCAGAAAGATAATCAACCATGTTATAAAAAAAAAAGTTGTGTTTGTTTCTAAACCCATGTATCCCAGTTATATTTTTTATTATAGTTATATAATTTAATTTACTCCTACATAGATTGAGAAATACGAGTATGGTAAGGTAGTTCCTATGAAAACTAGGAACTTAGTCACTTGCTTTGGAATATTACTCAAAGCTAGTTGCTAAATAGATTGCAGTTGAATTAGGTCTGCAAAAGACAGCTATGAAATATTGGTGAAAAGTCTTGAAGGACTCTTCATTCACATTTGTTCACAAATGTCTTTAGTTGTAACGCTATTTAAAAGAAACTAGAAACTGTAACTTGCGCAGTGTAGGAATGGTTTAAGAGAAAGGCCGCATTACTGTCGCTCAGTCAAATAAAAGCTCTTAGTCTTACATTGAAAAATTTATATGATTTAAGTTAAAATGAAATATATTCATGACTCCCTTTTTTGATCAAATATTTTGATGTACTTACCAATTACCAGTTTTCCATGTACTCTGTCCCTGTGTGTGTGTTCAGTTGGGTATTTAGTTAATATAATATACATTCTTAAAGTTGTAAGTGTCCTTAGAGAAAACAAACCCTGGGAAGTGATATGACTTGCTGAATTTCACAACTAATGAAATGGTGAGTCTTTTACTTGAATCAAGGACATATATGCCAGTCCAGTGCTCTTTACAGAAATTAATTGATGTTGGTGTGTTTTTCTTGTTACTGATGATGAGCTATACACAGCTTAGAATAGATGGAACCAGTGAAACAATTTATATAATCTCAGTCTCAGCCCACATATTTGGGACCTTCACTGCTCTTTTTAGGCATTAATATTAAGTAGCTTTTGGGTTTAGAGAGGCAAAAGAGCTTCTCAGTGTATGTTCTATTTTAGAACTTAAGGAGTGAAGAATCAGCTGTTATATGTGGCTCATGTAGTCATTCTCCAAGCACCTGTTAACAATGCTTTGACCCTGAAAGAGGAGTCAGTAAATCAATATGTACCGAGTGCTTCCAGTGTTTAACACATTATTTATCTATCTGGGATAGCACTGTAAATAAAATGAACACAGTAGAATAAAACAAAGTCCCTGACTTCCTAAGGTTTTTATCTCAGCAATTGAATTTGTCTCTAGCAATTGAATTATTTAACTGCAGATTGTAAGTGCTATAAAAAGTGAAAAATTTGGTGCTGTGAAAATTTGTAACTGGAAATCCGGACCTAGTCTGAAGGAATAAGGCAGAGGGTGAGGGTCAACAAAGGCTGCCATGTGGAATTGACATTTTGGATGAAGTCTAAAGTATAAGTGGAAACTGTCAAGTGAATGTAGGGGAGAGAAGGGAAATTTGTGGAGAGTGGGCAGGGGCGAGCAAACTGGGCAGAGGGAATAGTCTGTACAGAGGTACTGAGATAAGAAGAAGCCTATTTGAGTTTGAGAAATAGAAAGAAAGCCTGTGAGTTTGCAGAACAGAAAGGAAGGAAGAGGGTGGAACATGGTGATGAGGAAGTAAGCAAGGGCCTGGGTATGCGAGATCTTAGAGAAAGTATTTGTGCTTAGCCCTAAGATCAATGGGGAGTCATTGAAGGTTTTTTAAAGCTCTTATTTTGTTCTATCATATCTGTGTTTTTAAAAAGATCACTCTGGCTGCTGTATGGAAAATAGAACAGAGGAGAGACAAGGGTAACTGTGGAGACCAATTAAAAGGACAAGGATAGGATGCTGGTGTTAGAGGTGAAGATAAAGGCATGCAAGATACATGTTCAGAGAGACACATTTTATAGTTTGGCTTTTGCTTTTATGCTTTAATTAAAACTTCTTTGCTTGTTTGCATTGATAGTTAACCTTCATAATTGTGGCAATGATTTTGTCAAGATGTGTAAGCTTCAGGGACCTACTATAAATTTTGTATTTTCAGGGTAGGGTTGAATATATCACTTATTCTCTTGGTCATTTAGGAAATATGCTCTCTTATTTTTAAATTCAAGAACTGAAAGGTTATAGGTAATAATAAAATGAAAGGTAATAGGATTCATTGTGTAATAATCTGGTATTTTTAATAGACTAGGAATCATATGGGGGAATATTTTAAACAACTTGAAAAAGAGCCTTCTGTGGGCATGATATAAAAAGAATTGATATTAAGAGCTCTAATAGAAAGTTACATATGGATCAATAGAAGGAAGCATGGCTATTACATAAATTGAATGATTTTTTAAATTTATATTCACATTCCATTTTTACCTACACCACAATTTTAGAAAGTACTTCACTGTCTCCAAAATATTTTCAAATTTTGTTAAGACAAATACTACTAGAAATTATTAGTAGATATTTTCTTAATTTATAAGTGGAAGCAATGTACTACTGTTGTTCTCATCTTCCTAAACCAGAAAAGTTCCTTTAGAGGTGATATTTCTATTAGATTTGCGTGTGTTCCGTGAAAATGAGTTGAGCAGAGGGAAAATAATGACCTTGGATAGAGATATAGAATAGTATGTTCTCTGTCCCCCACCAGCATACTTGTATATTGAAAGTAGAAATCTATATTTAAAACTTAAAATAATTTTTATATATTTGTATTGCTTGTTAATTTTCTCTCATTTTAAATGTCATTACATCCTCTATAATGAATTGAGATGGGTTTAAAATACCTTCTAAAATTAGTAAATATTTTGTTTGAAAATTTCAGTAAGTTATATAAATAGCATTTTGCCATGAAGCAGAACAGATGTAACTTGAAAGATTATGTATTCTGCTTTTTTCTAAATTTGTAAGAATGAACCTTTTATGGATTAAGTAAGCTAATGGCCTATACCAAATAAATTGTTTTTATAAAATTGTTAGGTATGAATGATTTTGTGCAAATATTCATGTAAAGATTTTTGAAAGATGCTGACAGAGATTGTGATTTTTTTTTAAAATAAGAAAAAAAGAGACTCTAGGGACTGCTAGGTTTAAGTTTTTCTCTTAGGTTTTATCTTGAGGCTGAGTATTGTTACCAAGTTTATTATATGCTTATATACATGGCTCTTATATTCTAAATAATGTTAATCCCTCTTCAGACCCCTGAGCTCACGTTACCTTTTTGATGTTAATTTGTTTTTGTGTTAATGTACTTATAGTTTATATCTATGTTTATAATAAAATCACAGTTGTGCATTTTAAAAAACAATTAGTATATGAGTATTAATAATTTATGTTTTTATTTGAAAACAGCCATCTCTTATATTCCTTAATGCCATTGCCACCTTTAAAAGTTTTCTCTCAAAAGGTGACAGTAATCCAGTCAGCTTCTTCACTAACTTCTTTATTATGCATATGTGAGTAATTAACGTAATAAATTATGGTGTACTTTTTTTGGCTCCCCCATTGCCCAGCATCTTCATGAGTAGACTTTGGCTTCTGTCTACTTGGTATGTTCCTAAAAGTGAATTAATTTTACTGCTAACTTAAGGAAAACAGCATTAAAAAAATGTTTGTTTAAAAATATCACTTAATCCAAAGGAGAGGTGTGAACTGTTTATGGCTTATCTGTTGTATTTGTTATCTGTTTCACTGGTGTACTAAATTAGCTATGTTTCTTCAAGTCTGTTGCTTTTGAAATAGGGTAGTACTAGGTAATTTACTTAATAAAATTAGTAATCACCTCTTTTGTGGGTAGATGTGGTATTTTACTCAATCTTTAGACCATTTCTTTGTGATGATAGTTATTTCAAATGGTCAAGTTTTTAAGTGCTAGTATATGCAAACTACTTGGGCTCATAGCAAAGGTATTTGTTTCAGAACTTGGACTATATAACTGAAAAGAAGAATGTGGAGAATTTAGAAAGGGTTCAGAAGAAACCAAGAAATGTCTCAAATGCTCTTTTAAAGGCAAGCAAAAACATTGAGTCCCTGATGTCTTCTTATGTCTGAGTTGAGAAATTGCATAATATACCTGTTGTCAGACTCATTTCAGATTTAACTGGAAAGAAATTAATTTCTTTTCCTATTTATTTTAAGCACTTGGTACTTTTAAGCTTTAGCATGTAAAACACTTCAAGCAGTATTGTTCGAAGACTTAGTCAAATAGATTTAATATACTGTGGGTGTTGTGAAAGGGAGTGCTAAGATGTAATAGTAGTTAAATGAACAAAATCTCAGTATAAATAAATCCAGTACCTGTGATAATCATGTTGTCTTTCGGTAGTCATTAAAATTTATACTTTGTGATTAAAAAAACATTTATATAATGCTTTTATGTAATATGTTTTTTTATAAGGTCGAAAGAAATAGACTGGCAACCTTATTTTACTACACGCATTGTAGATGATTTTGGCACACACCTGCGAGTATTCAGAAAGGCTCAACAGAAGATAACAGAGAAAGATGATCAAGTAAAAGGTAATATCTTTATTCTATTTGAAAATTAGGATTTTAAAATTTGTTTATCATTCTGTATATCTTAAGTTGTTCCTTTCTTTGTCTAGGTTCAGCAGAAGATCTTGTAGACACCTTCTTTGAAGTTGAAGTTGAAATGGAGAAGAACGTTTGCCGTGATCTAGTGTGCACTTCTCCCAAAGATGAAGAAGGTTTTCTTTTCAATTTAACTTTTTGAGAACAGTAACTGTTCAAACTGGTTAGGGACAAGTTAGCAGAATGAGTGAACAAATATAAGGGTAAACTCTAAGGATGAAATTATTTTTACAGGACAAGTAGCACACTAAAGACATTTTTACTATTTATTTCATTTTATTTTTTAACTCTTAAAAGTAGTTTCCAGATTCTTTTTTCTTTTTTAAAGGTCATATTTAAAATTTAAAAATGGTAATTAAAGATTACCTCTCTTGTCTTCTTTTAAAATATAGTAATCACAAACAGTTTATAATTATAAATTTACTTTTTTTTGATCTATAGTAATTTATCTTTCCTCTTGAATTTATTATGTCCATTTCAAGAGTACACCTGTTACCCTAAAATATTTTTCAAGGGAATGATTATAGTGATTTCAAATAAAATTTATAGAGTTGATTTGTCTTTTGGACAGTGGATTTGTCTTTTTTTTTGTAGAAAGTTAGACCAGATAAGCTTTAGCTTACGGGGTTGTCTTTTCCCAGTTTTGCAATGACTAACAGTCTTTACTACTTGGCACATTTTTTGATTAAGAGAATCAGCTATATAATTATATTCCCAGGAAATGTCAGCATATAAGCAACTAGAGAGGACATTTCTCACTGTCGAAATTTTCTTAGATTTTTAAAATGCTCAACTCTTTTATTTCTGTACTTTGCCTCTCCTTTCTTGTTTTTCCCTTTCTTCTCCTTTCCTTTTTTATATTTATTGTGCAATTCAATTTTTAATTGCCATTTCATTAGCACTGATATGAAATAACTAAATGTGAGAAATAGATACAATGATGTGCTGTACTTTTATGTAAATCGAGCCCATGTAAATGAGTAAAACAGAAGAGCATACTTTTTTTCTTTTATTATTGCCTGCCAAGATAGTTGTGGTGCTTTATTGAAAGAATTACAGATATATTTTTAAATGTGCAAATAACTTTTAAGTATGCAAACATAATTAACGTGTGGTAGAAGTGCAGTCTATATGGCACAACTAAAAATTGTTTTGGGAAGAACACATTTGTAATTGAAATCTCTCCATGATTCAAAAAGCAGGGTAAAACTGAGCAGAATAAAAAAGACATTAGCTTGATTAATGAATAGCTACTATTTGGAGAATAATGAAGGAATTTTTAATGAATACCAATATGTACCAATTAATTACTAAAGTAATAAGCCAGTATAATCAGGAAACTGCTTATTTCTACCTTTGTGTGTTTTATATCAAGAGTAGGTTGAGATTTCATATTTTCTAATGTTATTACAGCTACCTTTTTTGTTTCTAGGATTCCTGAGGGATTTGTGTGAGGTCTTATTATATTTATTGCTACCTCCTGGAGATTTCCAGAACAAGATCATGCGATACTTTGTCAGGGTAAGCTTAAACTTGTATCAAATAAATGGCTGTAAAGAAATTTAGAGTAGTAATTCTCAAAATTTTTGCTCTCAGGACCCTGTTATGCTCTTATAAATTACTGAGGACTCCAAAGAGCTTTTGTATATGTGGGTGTTATCTATCAATATTTACTGAATTATAAATTAAAGCTAAGAAAATTCTTTTTTATTTTTGAGGAAGATTAGCCCTGAGCTAACATCTGCTGCCAATCCTCCTCTTTTTGCTGAGGAAGACTGGCCCTGAGCTAACGTCGGTGCCCGTCTTCCTCTACTTTATATGTGGGACACCTACCACAGCATGGCTTGCCAAGCTGTGCCATGTCTGCACCTGGGATCTGAACTGGCGAACCCCAGGCCACCAAAGCAGAATGTGCACACTTAACCGCTAAGCCACTGGGCTGACCCCAAAACTAAGAAAGTTTGAAACACAAGACTACGTAAGCACACATTCCATTAGTTGATTGATGATATCATCATACCATCATGTTTTCTGGAAATATCACTATATGCTTCTCTATCCCCACCCTTCAGAGGTTCCTGGATAATACTCTGAGAACTGGCTGATTGAGACTTAGGTGCTGGATTTTTGGTCGTAACAAAGATATGTTTTAAATTTTCTTTAATATAGCTTTGCCTATAAATTTACCGAAATTAGGCTAATTAAAATAACACTTCTGGAGGGGCCGGCCTGGTGGCCAAGTGGTTAAGTTCGTGCGCTCCGCTGCAGTGGCCCAGTGTTTCGCCAGTTCGAATCCTGGGTGCGGACATGGTACTGTTCATCAAGCCATGCTGAGGCAGCATCCCACATGCCACAACTAGAAGGACCCACAAATAAGAATATACAACTGTGTGCCAGGGGGCTTTGGGGAGAAAAAGGAAAAAATAAAATCTTTAAAAAAAAAAAATAATAACGCTTCCAGATAGAAACTTTCAAAAAAATCAGGCAGCTTCTTGTGGGGTGGGCCTGGCGGCATAGCAGTTCAGTTTGCAAGTTCCACTTTGGTGGCCCAGGGTTCCTTAGTTTGGATCCCAGGCATGGACCTGTGCACCGCTTATCAAGCCATGCTGTGGCAGGCGTCCCACATATAAAGTAGAGGAAGATGGGCACAGATAGTAGCTCAGGGCCAATCTTCCTCAGCAAAAAAAGAGGAGGATTGGCGGCAGATGTTAGCTCAGGGCTAATATTCCTCCAAAAAAAAAATGGGAAGCTTCTTGTAATTGGAAAATGAATAAGTCAGATGAGAACAGTACAGTAAGTAGTCTTGGACTTTTTATTCCCTGGTTATACACCTTTGGAGTAAAATTTTGTGTGCAAGTGGTAAAGAATAAAATTTTAGCTTTGGCTGCTAGTTATGATTGAGAAATGCTGGCTGCATAAGCCCTTATCCTGGTTGAATGGGTAGAATGAAAGTTTCCGATTTTTATAAAAATGAAAGCTTATGATCTCTTTAGTTTACCATCTTGCAAAAAAGATACCAATTTCTGGAGCATGCTTTATGCTTGTATGTTATTATTTCAGCAATATCACACGGTTTCTTAATAACAACCTAGTTTGAGTTCAGTGCACTTCTCAGGTAGGGTAATGGTACTGTGAAGTGAGTAGAAAATGCTTGGTTTTGATGGGAAGACTCTGATAGATTATATATTGTTAAGACCAATTGTTTGGACTAGTCATTATGAAGGGTGGTAAATACCTGGCATGTCTATCACTAAATTCACATCTACCACGGAAAGAAGATACTGTTAATCAGTTTTAGCACTCATGCTGAGTATCTATTTGGCATTAGAGTCTTTGTCTATCTGGTAATCCAGACAGTCACTGTTAGGCAGTGTCTCAGCATGATTTCACGTGGCTGGCCATCTTTTCTTCTTGAAACTATGTCTTTTCTTGAGTTCCATGTCATTGTTTTCTCTGATTTTTCTCCTCCTAGGTCTCCTTTTTAGTCACCTTTATACACTTTAGCATCTCCTCATCTCAGCTTTTAAGTGTCCAAGTTCTTCAGGCCGGGGCCCTCTTCTTGCTCATCCATCCCTGTGGCTTTAAACACCATCCAAATGCTAATGACTTCCAAATTTATATTTTTAATCCAGACTTCTCTTCTGAACTCCAGGCTACTCTGACCAGTTGCCCACTGAAATCACCATTTGATTAACTCGCAGCTCTTTTAAACTTTCTGTCCAAAATAGAAATCTTACTGTTGCCTCCATACCTTGTCTACCCTTTGGTCTTTTCTGCATCCCAGTAAATGATATGATCATTCAGCAGATTTTTCAGATCTTGAGACCTTCCAGAGGCTTACAAAGCCCTGCATGAGTTGGCTTTGTTTACCTCTGGCTTTCATGCCATACAGTCACTGTATTCCAGCCACACCGGCTTTCTTCATAAGTGCCATTTTCTCCCCACCATGGGGCTGTCTCATACTCTTTTTCCTCTGTTCAGAATGATTCCCCTTATTCTCTTGGCTAAATTGTATTCATCTCTCATTTCTCACTTCCTCAGAAATGTGTCCCCTGACCACCCAATCTAAAGTCCCCTCTTAATTCCCTATTATTTTTGGTAAGTACCCAGTTGTTTTGCTTCATAGCATTTACAATATTTTAAAATGATAATTTGGTTGTTGTGTTTACTTACTTGATGCCTATTTCCCCCAATAGAACTGAAAGTCTCATGGGAACAGGGGCTGTCCGTATTTATCATCATTATGTATTTAGTGGCTATCACAGTGCCTGGCACATCAGAGAATCAGTGTTAATGCAAGAGGAAACCTGTTTGTCCTTCTTGCTCACTATGGTGCACATGCTACTGCAGCTCCTGGAAGGTTAAGCTGACTCTTAGGAGACGTGAATGAAGATCTACCTTCTTACGTGACCTTATAGTTTAAAATAAGTAGAATTGTTTAAAGAGCAGCTTTGTTTTGTTATAGATTGCTCTTTTAGACCTATATTTCATTTCATTTTGGTTAAATCCAATTGAGTGAGTGTAATTATAGAGGACTGCCATCAGCAAATCAGTTTTTTTTTCTTTTAACTTGATAGTTCTTTATCAGTTTTCTTTTGTTGGTAATTAAATTCAAATTTTCCCCAAAGACATTTTTGTTCAGGTTAAATAACAGATCAAAGAGTTCTTACTTCTTGCCTTTATATGGATCCTTTGTGTGGATTGTACAAATCATAGTATTTGACTGAGATAATTGGTATTTAATTGCCTCTACTTTCTTTTCATTACCGCATTTTATTTATTTAAAGATTCATGGCGTCAATGACTTTGTATCTTTTAAGCCTTCATATTTGACAGCTGATGCTTGTCTTCAAGTAGAAATTATACAGAAATGGCTACTTATTTTGGAATATTTAGAGCTCTCATGAGAACCTATATAGGAATTGTTGAGTCATGTGATTACATCTTGACTAACCAAACCCTTTATGAGGCAAATTAGAAGATCAAAGTACTTTTCTAAGACAGATTGGCTAATTGCATTAAGTAATAAGAAGCACAAAATTTATTAAAAATTCTTCCCTGTGTTTTTTTCTCATTTTGAAAAGAAATTTGCAAAAAACATTTTTTTGTTTGTGAATTTTCTTCTTACGAAGCACATTTTAAAATTTGAGCATGTGGGGCCAGAAACATAATTATGAAGGAAGGAATTATATAAATAAATACAATTTTTAAGATGTTAGAGTCTAAAGCTAACGTTGAAAAAATGAGCAGCAATTCCTTCTAATTTGAGACTGTAAGATGTTTCAAAAGACTTTTCAGAAAGCTACTGGAGCCTCCAGCAGTGACTTCTGGAAATATTAATTCATCATGCAGTAATAGTTGTCAGAGACTTGGACAGCTTACAAAAGTAGAATTTATATGAAATATTTCTCTAGAAGAAAATAAAGTGAAAACTATTTTCACTAAACTTATACCAGAAAATGGCCCAGACAAATTAGAGATCTGGAAAGAAGGAATAAATAAATTGGTCCTTTACTTAGAAAAGTGAAAATGTCCTGTTAATCTTGTAGTTATTTAACTTCTCCAGTATTCTTAAGAAATGATATTTCATAAATTTAGATATCACAGCCATAAAGGAGTGAAGATTAATAACAGGTGAAAATGTTGTATTAATAGAATCAGCATTAAATTCTTAGTTTCTTTATTTCGATTCATTTAATATTTATCAAATGCCTGCCGTGTTTAAGACAATGACCTTGAGAAGATGAGGGGTAAATATTTTTGAAGGTAGATAAAAGAATAGAACAATTGATTAATCTCACTCATATACAAAAGGTTCCTAGATAGTTGTAATGTATTGGAAAAGTAGAAGATACACAATTACATAGAGAATGGTAAGATAAATGCCATAAATACCAGACATGAGTTTGTTTTAAACGTATAAGTAAAAAAGTATTCAGCTGGAGTGATCAGGATTTATTTAATTGAAGAATTGATTCTGTGGTCAGTTCTTGAAAGAAGGGCAGAATTTTAATAGGTAGGAGAATAAACAGCTACAGAGAATGGGAAGATGTATTCTAGAGAATGGTGAATAATTGTATTAACATGTTGATTATTATTTTAGGAAAAATTTCAAACAGACAAGTATAGAAAAAAATACAATAGACATTTATGAACCAACTACCTAGATTTAACCAATGTTAATATTTTACTGTAGTTGCTCTGTTCCTCCCTTGAAGGTAACCACTATTCTAAAATTGGTGTGTATCTTTTACTTTTCCTCTGTTTTTATACTTTTAATATAGATGTAGGAATCCATAAACACATCTAGTGCCGTGTTTTGCCTTTTAAAAACTGATGTAAATGCTAATACACAAGAGGTATGGTTTTTCTTTTTTCCGCTCAACTCTAGTTGTCCTTGTGGAGATGTATTCAAGTTGATACAGGCAGCTTTATCTCATTTATTTTAACTGGTTCGTCTTTTTATAAGATTGTGTTGGTTATCAAGTTTTATTTTTACATATATTATAACTTTCTTAAGTAACAGCATTGTATTAGGAAATTTATGCTATTGATTTGAGAAGCATATTAGATTAAATTTGTTTTTGTTTTCTAAAATTTTTGTCCAGGAAATCCTTGCACGAGGAGTTCTTCTTCCATTAATAAATCAACTCAGTGATCCTGATTATATTAATCAATATATCATATGGATGGTATGTACTTTCTGAAATTACAAGTCTTTCTAAAGCAATGTTTTAAAACGTATAAATACAATTTGGAGATCAGGATGATTAAGCAATAATTTATTAAAGAAGTTAAATAAAAATATATTTAAAGGTAATATTTATATTTTTAGCATTTCTATTTGCTAATATGTTGAATGTTCTAGCCAAATTCTCTTTACAAGTTTGTCGATAAGATAATCTTTCTTGCAATTATAGTGCTGTTACTGCTTATTTAAATTAAAATTATTTTACTACCTGTGTGTATAAATGATGAGTATTTTGAAAAAAGCTGCTATTTGATTTTAAATACAACATGTGATCTCAACTACTTAAATAGTATGTACTTTACATTTTATACTGTATAGTGGAGGAAAATATGGAGAAAAGAACACTAGACTGAGAATGAGAAGATCTGTGTTCTAGATCTGTTTCCATAAGTTGCTTAGTGTGTCTATAAGCACATAACTCATAGCTTTCTTGTCTGTCAGACATATCAAAGGGTTAGTGATTACTAAGTTTACTAGCTCTACTTGTTTTTCTTTTCTGATTATGTATGCTTTTCTTCAATAAACTTATAGTTAAAGAAGAGCTATAAATGGGCTATTGCTGGGAATACTTTGATATATATTTTTAGGTATTTGATTCATTTTCTTGAATCTGGAATTTCTTCTCTGCAGTTGTCTTCTATTAACTCAGTCTAGCTTTCTTAGGAAGGAACTACTTGATTGTTCTTTGTTTCCCCGTAATATTATCAAACTTGCCATTGTTGTTGTTGCTGCTGCAAAGTTTTTCTCTCCCACCGGATTGTGGGTTACCTGCAGGCAGAAATTGCCTTATTAGCTTTGTGTTCCTGGAGCCTTTCCTGGAGGTCACAGAACTTGATTCTTCTTTTCCTTTGTCAGCTTTTTTTGAGTCCTACTAGGCTCTACCAAGAACTTAAAAAATATGCATATCTGCATAATTAAAATTTTTAAAACTGCATATCCTTTGGTTAAGAATTCTACTCCTGAAATTTATTCTAAAGTGATAATAAGCAAATTTCCAACCATCTGTATTTAAGGCCATTAATGGCGGCATTGCTTATAATACTAAAAAAGTGAAAGCAATTTAAGTTTCTCACATAAACAATTATTTTAATAAATTATGGCATATGTTACAATAGAATATTATGAAGCCATTCTAAAAAGAATATGGTAGTGTATCTTGGTGAATATGAAAAGATGTTTATATTTTTATATAAAAAGGATAATTAAAAATGACATGTGTAGATATATAACATTTAAAAAATAAGTATATAAACATGAATGACTATAATTCTGATACAATGTATATTGACTGAAATGTTAATAGAGAGGATTATGAAAGTTAATTTTTATTATGTTTCACTTTACAAGGAGTATGGATTATGTAATAAAAAGTTTTTCAGAAGTAGGAAAACGCAGGTAAAATTTAAAAATACTTAAGTAATAAAGTAAGGTTAACTTCTCTTAAAAAATTTTTTTGTAACACACGAAAAAGGGATGTTGTATACTAACCTTAAATAATCAGGATACCATACTGTATAATCTTACCTGTGGTATAGAAAAGGATGCATGTTCACAGAGTGTTATGGTTATCTTTCACGCATAGGATTAGGAGTTATTTTTATTGCTATTTATAATTTTCTTTAGTTTTCAGTTTTTCTTTTGCTGAGCTTGTATTAAATGACTAATTAGTTAGATGGAGAAAACCTTTTGGGGGGACTTAACACATACTCTAAAAAGAATTCAAACCACCAAATTTTTACTTGTTCTCCCCATAGCTAGTCTAGTAACTACTATTGCGTATGATGCTTGAGTCTTTTTTATTTAATGAACAGCAGTTGATCACTATTGTACTTTGCGATAAAATACTAGAAAATATATTTAAAAGAGAATTTATCAATAAAGGATCTTTAGCCTATTTTGTTGTCTGGTTTATGCTCTTTTGATATTATTTCTGTGGAAAACTATGCATATTTATATATGCATATAATAATAGAGATTAAAATGAGCTCAGTTCTTATTATTTCACTCAGTTAAATTATCATAGTAATAACATCTAACTGTATGGTTCATTTCTAGTTGAAAGGAAAAGTTTAGAGCAGTGTGATAGTAACATATGTTCTCTCTAAAGTATTAGTGTTACCCAACAATAGTTTTAAGTTTTTATGTCATTTCTAAAAATAGGATGGATGGATTTGCATTATTCATCTCTAAATATGTATTTTATTTCTTTTTAAGACAAACCAGTTGATGTTAAGTCCTGTCTCTGACTGTGGAATAGATTATGTAATTGTTTCATATTGTTATCTCCAACTAGAGCAGATAAATGAACGGCTATTTACTTGGTTTTTTAAATATATTCTTAGAAAAATCAGGTCTTTAGTGACCTTCTCTTTCTTTTATTATTGAAGTAAAATTTACATAAAGTGAAAAAAACTGCCAAGTAGTCTTCCTAAGTTGTGTTACAATTTTGTATTTCCGCTAGCACTGTTTGAGAATTCTGGTCTCTCTACATTCTGATCAACATTTGGCATTGTCATTTTGTTGTGATTAACTTTCATATCCCTGATGACTAATGATATTGAGCATCTTTTCATGTGCTTATTGGCCAGTTTTTTTCCATAGTTCTGCACTTATATAATCCCCAGTTCTTTGACTCCTTGTTGAGAATGGACAATATCCTATCTGCTACTTTTCATACCTCTCCTTACTGCTTTACTTAGCTTAACTTTTATTGGCAGTCATAATAATTAGCCCCTTCACAACATCCTCAACTACCTTTTCTCTCTGTCTCTCATTTTGTTATTTGCCTGGTGAAACTGCACTCTGGTTAAATCCAACTTAACCATCTACTCCATTCCTGTTTTTAAAGAGCGAGTGGCTGGAGAGAAAGACAAAATAACAGTTATATCATCACAGTGATTCTGTTAAATTTAGGTCAGAGAATGCCACTCTTCTGTTTAAAACCCTCCAGTAACTTTTCATTCCACTCAAAGTGAAATCCAAGACATTTGCTGTACCCTACCAGGTTTCTCCTGTATTACCACTGATCTCATCTTCTCCTCCTCTACCTTTCTTTGGTTTATCTCCATCCCATCATGATGTTCTTGCTATCATCAAACATTCTGAGCATGCTTCTGTACTTTCTAGCAGGCTATATATTTTATTTACTTTGTTTATAGTCTGTGATCCACGAGAATGTAAGTGCCGTGAGTACAGAGATTTCATTTTGTTTTGTTATAAACGCTGAGGATATGACAAGTTGTGCCTGGCACATGGTAGGCACTCAAGATTCTGTTTTCCCTTAATAAGTGAGACCTCCTCCCACCTGTTTTTTAAACTTTATTTTCAGATCCGTGATTCTAATTGCAACTATGAGGCCTTTATGAACATTATTAAATTGAGTGACAATATTGGAGAGCTAGAAGCAGTCAGAGATAAGGCAGCAGAAGAATTACAGTATCTTCGATCTCTAGATACAGCTGGTGATGGTAAGTAATTTAAGTAAAAGAATGTTTTACTTGTGTAATGATTACTTTATCTTCAAACAAAACTTACTTTATCAGAATGTCATTTTATGCTATTAGTCATTTTCACCTTAATTAAATCTTCTTTATTATGTTAACATGTTCTAAGAATAAGGCATTATAATTTTCTGAATGTGAGATTATTATTATCACAATCATCTCTAAAGTAAAGATAATTGGCATGGTTTAGTTATTAGTTTTTTTTTAAGATTTTACTTTTTCCTTTTACTCCCCAAAGCCCCTTGATACATAGTTGTGTATTTTTAGTTGTGAGTCCTTCCAGTTGTGGCATGTGGGCTGCCACCTCAGCATGGCCTGATGAGCGGTGCCATGTCTGTGTGCAGGATTCGAACTGGTGAAACCCTGGGCTGCCGAAGTGGAGTGCACAAACTTAACCACTCCACCAAGGGGCCGGCCCCATGGCATGGTTTAATTTTAAATAATTTTACTATAAAATTTCAGATTATTTCTTTAAGTAAAATAGTTGCTCTTTTCATTGGTTATGATGTTAAATTACAGTAAGTGCGTGTTTAAAGTATTTTACAAATAACATCACCACTTTCTAGCTCATAATCAATTTGTTTGTTTTTAGATATCAACACTATCAAAAATCAAATAAATAGCTTATTATTTGTAAAGAAAGTATGTGACTCAAGAATACAGCGGTTGCAGTCAGGCAAGGTAAGTAAAGTACTTTTGAATTAATGTTTAGTTATAAATAATCTATATTCATTAAAATGTCTAGCAAATGACAAAAAGTAGGATATTAACCAGCATAGCACTCCACAGTGGAACTTTGAGAAAAAATTTCTCTTATACAATGTAGTATGATAAATAGTTGTTAAACCAAGCTAAAGAGATTAAAACACTGCCTGAAAAATGCTAAAGTAAATAAAGCTTTCTTATTTCTTGATTTATTTATTCATCTACTCTTTTATAATTTATTCAAAATTCAACATTTATTGAATTTTGTACATTGGGCACCATTTTAGATGGACCTAATAGACAAAATCTCTCTCTTCATGGAGCTTACATTTTAGTTGCAGAGTCAGAAAATAAACCAATAAGTAAATTGATATATAATGTCAAAAAATCTATAAAAAATGAAAAAAAATAAAGCAGAGTGGTAGAGAATGTCTAGGAGTATTTTAGATAGGTGCTGAGAGATTTGGTGACATTTGAGCAGAGAAATCTCTCTGCGTGAGAAAGTGCTGTGGAATTTTTTTTTTAAAAGAATCTTTCAGGCACAGGTGAGAGCAAAGGTAGAGGCCCTGAGACAGGAAAGTGCTTGGTGAGTGAGAGGAGGTCACTGAGGCTGGTATGGAATGAATGAGAAGGATTGTAGTAGGCATGAAATTGGAGAAGAACCTTGGAGGTTAGAACATATATGGTTTTACCTGCCGTAGTAAGAATTTTTAAAATTCTAATTGTGATGGGAATCCATTAGAGATTTGCCCTGGCGAGTGACATGATCTGACTTATAAGTTAAAATGATTACTATGGCTCTTTGTGATGAATAGATTGTGGCAGAGTGATTGGTGCAAGAATGGAAACTGAGAGATTGTTTACAAGACTAATGCTTTTGTCCAGTAAGAGATGTCTTTGGAGGCTGTGAGCAGTAATTAGCAACTGGATATATGATAGTGCTACCAAGCTTTCCTAATGGATTAAATATGGAGTGAGAAAGAAAAAAAGGACTCATGGGTGATTCCTAGGTATTTTGGCCTGAGCAACTGCATGAATAGTGTTGCTGTTTATCAAAATGGATAAAACTGAGGAAGGAGGAGGTTTGAAAGAGAGAATCAAATTTAGGATATTTTAGTTTGAGATCCCTGTTCTACATTCAAGCAGACATGCTAATTGGTAAACTTGAGTTCAAAGAAAAGTTTAGTGAAGGAGATGAACTTTGAGAATCCTCAAGGTTGTCAGATGTTTATTTAAAGTTAACAGATTGGATGAGGTTACCTGAAAGAGTGAGTCTAAGTACAAAGATACCAAAGACTTAGTCCTGAGGCACTTCAGTTACTAGAGTTTAAGACAAAGTAGAAGATCTAGCTAAAGAAACAGAGTAAGTGGCTGGTGAGATTGAAGGAAAGCCTGGGAGCGTGTATGCCAGGAGCCAAGTGTAGAAAGTGTTTAAAGAAGAAATGAGAGATCAGGTATGTCAGAGGCTACTAATCAGTTGAGTAAGATGAAGATTTAAGATTGACCATTGGGTTTGCCACGAGGGGGATTATTGGTCCTCTGGTGATAGCATGGTGGAGTGGTGGAGAGAAACTCTAATTGGAGTCAGTCTAGGAGAAAATGAGGAGAGATGAATTAGGAAGAGTGATTAGGAGTTTTACTATAAAGGAGAGCAGAGATTTGGGGCTTTAAAAGACAAAAAAACGTTTTTTCTTTTGCTACTTTTAGTTTTTAGTGTAGTTGCCTTTTTTGTGCTGGTTTTCTATTTTGAAAGTTTATTTATGACTTTCTAGTATTGTAATTTTGTAGTGTATTTAAAGTCCTTAAGGGAGGCTGGCCCGGTGGTGCAGCAGTTAAGCTCACGTGTTCCGCTTTGGTGGCCCATGGTTCTCCAGTTCAGATCCTGGGTGCACACATGGCACCACTTGCCAAGCCATGCTGTGGTAGGCATCCCACATATAAAGTGGAGGAAGATGGGCACAGATGTTACCTCAGGGCCAGTCTTCCTCAGTAAAAAGGGGAGGATTGGCAGCAGATGTTAGCTCAGGGCTAATCTTCCTCAAAAAAGATAAAATAAAAAAAAATAAATTCCGTAGGGAATGGAAGACTTACTTTTAAAAATCTTGAGTTTAGTTTGCTAGATTAAGTATAACTCACATTACTTGAAGCCCACATTTGTTGTATTTGTGTCTGTATGTATATGTCTGTCTTTGTTTCAGTTAACTAATTTTAAAACTAGTTTATATACCCATGCAAATTCAGAATAGAAGAATCATGTAGTTTCACTTGTGCTGATTCTTTCTTTAATTAGTTGCCTTATGTAGCTCTTAGAGTTAGTGATCCTTCAGCATCATTAGTTAAAGTCTCTTTGCCCAGACACTTGCTGATATTGCATCCTTTTAAAATTTAGATACCTTGTTTGGAAGCCTGTCAATTCTGCTTTGAATATCAAGCTTTGCCTTTTCAATAGGGGTCATACAGTGTTTTCCTTTGGAAGAAAACTCAGAATCCCCACAGAGATGTAGTTTTTTAACCATGCTACTCATCTTGAAATTTTAGAAGACCGTTTATCCTTTTTATTAGAAATAAAGTTATAGTGAATGCTCTTCTCCATCTAGTATCTGTGGAGCTGCTGCTGAGCGGGAGAAAGAGGTGATAAATTTGAAGAGGGAAAACTTAGCTAGGAGAAATCATGTGCTGGCACTAGATTGCTTTATGCCAGACATGTTAAGTCAGTTATCTGTTGTTATTCGGTACTTATATGAAGGCAGATACTAATTACAAAGGAAGTTTCTCCTTCTTCTTTCGAGTTATCTTCCTTCTCCGTTATGTACCACCTATACCTAATTTAGTATCTGCCCCTGAATAAGGCAGCCTATCTAACTTTTAGAAAACCTGCCTATTTTTTTTTTTTTTAATACGGTAGGAGGTAGTGAGATATGGACTTGGGAGTACAGAGAAGCTGGTGAAAGCAGTTCACAGAAACATCATGTTTTGTAGTGGAAAAGGCAGCAGGCTTTGACAACATTGACTCATTCTTACCAGCTTTGTGATCATAGGCAACCTTTCTGATCTTCAGCTTTCTTATTTGTTAAGTGGGATTGGTGATATTTAGCCAATAGGATTGCTGTGGAGATTAAATGAAGTTATGGTGTGTAATGTACCTAGTACAGTGCTTAACTTACATTCTCTAAATTTTTAACCCATTTTTTTATATGTAGGTAGTTACCTTGCTGTATTGCTTTGAAAAGATATATATAATTTACTGTTTAGGTAGTCTGAAAAGAGAGAGATTTTCTATAAAGACTATAGAGATTTTTATTCTGTTAGGGGCAAAATTACTCTTTGGAAATATTTTCTGTTTTCACAGTAGACAGACTTCAATCTATTCCTGAAAGTGTTGGGGTTTCTTTATTCTTGGACATATTAAGCATTTCAAACATCCCCTTTGCCTCTAAAATGTTCATTTTCGTTTGGAAAATTTAGCGACAGAGAATACTTGAAAATACAGTCATTTAGATTTATTTTGTATTGGAAAAAATGAACACTTATCATACTTTTAATATATATTTACCAAGCAACTCTTAAAATAACTCTAGGAGATTCACTGAGCTGAGACTATTTTATTAGGAACTCACATGTCCGAGAAGGTGAAAACTTTGTTATTATTCCACTTTAATTTTTTATGACTATGTAAAGTTCTTTAACCCAATGAGTGAATAGATAAAATATTAACCTACATTCACTTTTATTTGTAGGAAATAAATACTGTGAAACTGGCAGCAAACTTTGGGAAACTTTGCACAGTCCCCCTGGACAGCATTCTTGTAGACAATGTTGCACTACAATTTTTTATGGGTAGGTAAAACCATTTTATGAAAATAACATAGCCCTTGAAATTTTTAATACTTGTTAATATTATTAAATTTTAAATACTTAACATTAAGTACGCCAAATATGTCTCACCTCCATCCCCATTCTCTGAAATGTTTCTTTTTCTTTGGAAACCATAGAGGTAGAGCTTTATTTTGTTTTGAAGGAAATAAATGCTTATTGTAACTCCAATGTGCATTTGCTAAACTGCTTTTAAAATAAACCCTAGGAGATTCCACTACGAATTTAAATTATTTGAGAAAAGAGTACTTTATTAGACATCCATAGTGTATATAACCTGTTTGTATCATTTTTGTGCATGAATGGGGGAGGGACTTTGTTTTTATACTATTTTAATTGATATCAGTATTCATTAACTTTATTAATATTACATCAAAATTGCTTTCATCTGGAGGACATTTTTAGCAAGACTCCCTCATTCCTCATTTTCATGACCACAAACATAAATGCATGGCTTGTTGAAAAGCCCAATCCTTGTTTTTAATATTTATGAAAATATTAATATTATGATTAATAATCTTTATTGAAAACAAAAGCTGCATGTTGGTGAAGTAATTTATTTCTGATGAAGCCTTCTGTATTAATTTTATCCCCTAGAGATTTTATCTTGACAAATGAGATGTTTTTCTAAAATATGTCCTTCCGTTTGTGTATCCTATATAACTGGTCTTTTTAGCTTAACCACTTTATGATATAAATATTTATTCACCTCAAGCATTCGCTGAACATTTTGAAAATGTAGGTTTTAAGTATTTGAAACTCTAATCCTTCTTAACTTACTTGTCATACAGCTATATGCACCCAAAAATGTATGACATTAATATCTATGTTGTTTTGGATTTTGTTTGGTAGATTACATGCAGCAAACTGGAGGTCAGGCACATCTCTTCTTCTGGATGACAGTGGAAGGATACCGGGTTACAGCCCAGCAGCAGCTAGAAGTTTTATTAAGTCGTCAGAAGGATGGGAAACATCAAACCAACCAAACCAAAGGTCTTTTAAGAGCAGCTGCTGTTGGAATTTATGAACAGTATTTATCAGAAAAGGTGAGGATGTATTTTGATTACTGTTTTCTTATCTTGTTTGGCAATATCATTAATAATAATTTTTGTAATACTTGGAAATATTCATGCTAGGCACAACTACCTTGCAAACATTATTTCATTTAATCCTAATAACAGTCTTATTGTGTATTATTGTCTTCATTCATAGGTAAAGAAACTAACTTTTAGAAAATTGAATTAACTTGGCCAAGGTTATGTAAATACTAAATGAGAAACTCAAGATTTAAGGTCATACACACTTTAGATTCAAAAACACGATAGGTTGAAAGAAAAAAGATGGAAAAAGATAAAACATGCAAACGGTAACCAAAACGGAGCTGGCGAGGCTATACCGATTTTAGACAAAAGATATTAAGACAAAAATTGTTACTAGAGAAAAGAAGAACATTTTATAATGATAAAAGAGTCAGTTGATTAGGATGATAAAACAGTTGTAAACTTAACAACAAAGCCCCAACGTACGTGAAACGAACTGACAGAACTGAAGGGAAAACAGACAACTCCCCAATAACAGTTGGAGGCTTCAATACCCACTCTCAATAATTGATAGAACAATTAGATAGAAAATCACCAAGGATATATAAGAATTGAAGAACACTGTAAACCAATTAAACCTAATACATCAATGGAATGTTTCTCCTAACAACAACAGCGGAATAAACATTATTTTCAAGCACATATGGAACATTCTCCGAGGTAGACCATAGGCTATGCCATAAAACAATTCTCAACTTTAAATTATTGAAGTCCTATAATACCCTTTTCTCATAATAGAATTAATTAGAAATCAACAGCAGAAGGAATTTTGTGAAATAGTAAATGTTTGAGCATTAAACACCACATTTCTAAATAGCCTCTGGGTCAAAAAGAAATCAGAAGGAAATTAGAAAGTATTTTGAACTGAATAAAAATGAAAACGCAATATATCAAAATTTATGGGGTGCAACAAAACAGTTTTTAGAGGGAAATGTGTAGCTTTAAGTGCCTAGTTAGAAGAAAAATCTCAAGTCAACATTCTACATTTCACCTTAAAAATTTAGAAAAAGAAAAACAAAATGAACCCAAGGCAAACAGAAGAAAGGAAACAGTAAAGATCAAAATGGAAATCAGTGAAATAGAAAACAGAAAAACAATAGTGAAAATCAATAAAACCAGAAGTTCGTTCTTTGAAAAGAACAACAAAGTTGACAGACCTTTAGCTAGATTGGCCAAGAGTAGAAGAAAGACACAGATTACCAAAATCATGATTGAAAGAGGGGGCATCACCACCAACCCTATAGCAATTAAAAGGACTATAAGCAAATATTATCAACAACTTTGTGACAACAAATTAGACAATTTATATGAAATGGGCAAATTCCTGGAAAGATAAATTGCCAAACTGACTGAGAAAGAAATAGAACATATAATAAATAAAGAAATTTAATTAGTAATTAAAAATCATCTCACAAAGAAAAGCCTAGGTCTAGAGGGTTTCACTGGTAAATTCTATCAAACATCTCAAGAAAGAATAATACCAATATTTCACAAACTCTTCCAAAAAATATAGAAAAAAGAAACAGTTTCCAACTCATTTTATGAGGCTAGTGTCATTCTGGTACCAAAGCCAGACAAAGACATTATTTAGAAAATTACAAACCAATATTCCTCATGAATGTGGACAGAAAAATCCTCAAGATTCAAGGTTCCTCATGCTGCAGTACTTTTAATGGCTCTACTAGAACAGCTTTTAATTTATACTTAGTCGTGCAAAAATTGTATTTGAATTTTAAATAATGAATTTTATTTGAAAACTGACTGTTAGTGCATTTGCTTACATTTTTGCCTGATGAAATATACTCAAGAGCATAGTTTTAAGAGTAATACAACAAACACCTTTATTCACGTTTTCCAGCTTAAGAAATAGAACATTCACTATGCTTTTGAAGATCCCTAAATATGCTTTACCCATCCTCACCTATCATGTTCACCTGCTTCCTTACTTCCTGGTGAAGCCAGTTTCTGTAATTATTCACTTGCTTTCCCATACAGCTTTACTATTTATTTATTTATTTATTTATTTATTTATGATGAGGAAGATTGGCCCTGAGCTAACATCTCTTGCCAGTCTTCCTCTGTTTTTTGTATATGGGATGACACCACAGCATGGCTTGATGAGCAGTGTAGTGGTCCCCTCCTGGGATCTGAGCCCACAATCCCTGGACCGCCGAAGTGGAGCACACGAACTTAACCAGTGAACTGCTGGGCTGGCCCCCTATACATATATATTTTAAACAATATATTGCTTAGCTTTGTTTTTAACCTTTATATAAATGGAATGATACTATGAGTATCGCTTTTTTCCCTCTCACCATTATATTGAAATCCATGCTTGTTGATGTATGCAGGTGTAGTTCATTTTCACTGAATTATCTCATTCCAGAGATATACAAGAGTTTATTTACATTTGATAATGTTTATGAGCATTTGGTTTTTTTCCATTTCTTTTCTGTTACACTGCTGCTCTGAATATTGTTCATGTTTCTTCATGCACATGTTCAAGCGTTTCTGCTATTTGAAAACAGTGCTTCAGGGTGTGAAGTCTAAGTCTTTTGCATGTTAATTCTTAAGGTAAGTTAGAGAGTAAATTCTGTTGTAGTCCAATAATATGGACTACAATTATAATGGAAAAATGAAAAAATTAACAGTTATTTAAGTCAGTTTCTTTCAGCATTTTAAAGATATCATTTCATTATTTTCTGGCTCTCATTGTTTCTGCTCATAAATCAGTTATGAGTTTGTTGTTCTTTTGAAGGTAATCTCTCTTTTTAGCATTGAAAGACATCCTGTATCTCAAGAAACCCTTCCTTGGGACACAAACAGTCCCAGATTTTAGCAATGAATGCAGAAGGTTGAGAGAAGGTACAAAATCCATACTATTATTTGAATTATGAGGGCTGAAAGCAACATGTTTTTAGTGTCAGATGACTCCGGCATGGATTATTCATGTTTTGTAGTCATTGCTGTGTTTTCCCCTTGACCTCTAATGTTGGCAGTCATTATTTGCTCTTCACAATAATGGATCCTGCATTGTGTATCACTCCAAGTACAATCTAAGTGCATTGTTATCATGAGTGTTAAGGTCCGTCTTTCACTTTTCATGTCCTGTGCTTTGTATTGTGATAGGACTTGTTTAATTTTTACATTATGAATGTTGTAGCCATATTTTATAAAATTTCAGATAATGAAAATGAGAATGATTGCAATACTAACACCAACATAATCCAGACACTGCCCAAAAAGAAGACTAAACGACTGGGTTATTTTAATGACAGATAGAAAGAACCATATAACTGGATTAGGGAGAGTAAATAACCAAAATAGAGCATACTGCATAATGTACAAAAAATATTTTGGGATTGATCTTGGTGGATAGGGGATATGAAAAGCAACTATGGAGACTGAATATTGCAGGTACTTTTAGGTCAATAAAATTTTTTTTTCATCTCCCCAAAAGACCCCATGATCACTTGAAAATAGTGGCTAAGTTAACTTAGGTATACTGCACAAATGAACACACATTGGCCTATCTTTCCCTTCATTGCTTTGTAAAACTGAGTAGAATTACGTTTTATGATTCAGAGCTTTGAACTGAAATATCCTGTGGGTAAATGAGAAGGGAAATTTGATAGCATGTTTTGGCCCTTTAAAGTTTACAGCTTATTCTATCAGATCTTACAGCAATCATGCTTTCTCTAGTATGTTGTGTTACATCAAATTGTAGCAACAAGAGTATATTTCCCATAGTGTCTAGGTACTTTGATTTGAAAAAAATGCAGTTTTAGATACCTTCCTGATTTCTAAGATTTTAATAAACTACAGGAAAAATGAGACAAACTTTGCTCATCTGTCTGCATATTTGGCAGACAGTGCCAACCTAAATTTTAGCAAATCACATTCAGTCCATAAACTTCTTACCAAAGAGAATGAAAAGCTCTTACCTGCTAAATATCATGTATTCTTACTATATAACACTGCTAAAAGCAGATATCATTTGCTTACTTGTAGTATTGAGGTTTTCATAATAAAATTTTTTGGTCCACTTTCAGTTTCTTCAAAAAATGTAGAAACTGATATTTTTCACATTGTAAAAATGTCAACAGATCTTTAGAATTTGCCTTTAAGATGACTATCTATCATTGTTGCCAGCCATAGAAAAGATGCTGAAATGTTGGCCTGCAGTAAAATCATATTTTCAAAGAATGGGACAAGAATAATGCCCTTCCCTAATTGGAAAATATATCAAAAATGAGTATGGGAAAAGGAATTATGGTAAACTGAAATTTATATGCTTTTTCTGCAAAACTGTTGAATAATCTTTGAAAAAGCTGAAAGGAAACTTGAAAAGGATGGACTGACCTGAAGTATTTATGTGTAGGCTATAACAAAAACTCATAATAACAAACATGACTCATTTTTTGGAAATATTGCTGTGGTGAACTCAAAAAAATATCCCAGAAAGGGAAAGCCAGTTTAAACAGGATTTTCTCAGTGTCTTTACTAACACTGTAATTTATTTGGAATCCAGCTTCACGCTCACAAGTTTAAATGATATGTGTATTTTAAAACCATTTTCCTTGAGGAGGAGAGATTTAATTTATGATGACATCTGTTATGCTTTAAAGTGTTTAAAAATGGATGTTTTAGGGGCCGGCCTGGTAGTGGAGCAGTTAAGTTTGCACGTTCTGCTTCTGCGGCCTGGGGTTTGCTGGTTCGGATCCCAGGTGCAGACCTATGCACTGCTTGTCAAGCTATGCTGTGGCAGGTGTACCACATAAAATAGAGAAAGATGGGCATGGATGTTAGCTCAGGGCTAGTCTTCCTCAGCAAAAAGAGGAAGATTGGCAGTGGATGTTAGATCAGGGCTAATCTTCCTCAAAAAAAAAAAAGTATTTAAAAGTATTTAAAAATGGACATTTTAGATGTGGATAGCCTATATGATGAGTTCACAGATGCAAAGGACCCGATTGACAAACAACTGGTCTACTAAACAAGCCTGTAGATACAAAGTCTATGGACATTTTTTGGAGAGCTGGTAGCAAATTCCTACAGGTCTGAAAACCTGCTGTCTTTGTCAGTAAAATTCCATTATTCTCTACCTAAATGATTTTATTAAAAAGATATTTAACTTGATGTCACATTAGACTGATAAGAGAAGAAGTGTGATGTAGGCTTTAAGAGCAGAGCTGAAAGTCAAAGTGAATTTTACATTTGGTTGTATTCAGTTATACCACTGTGTAAAAGAAAAGGATGTCCTAAATAAAGGCTGCAGGCAGATCAGAGAAGTATTGTTGAAAAAGGAAACACAGAGTAAAAATACCTCATGGGATCATGAAATAAGAAGAAAAGTAATTGTTTATTTTTTATTAAATATAGACATTTTCTGTTAAATTACTCCTATTATATGTATACTCTTCTTTTAAAGTCTTACATTTATGTATTTTAAGAATACACAATAATATAGCCTACAATATTTAAGTATCTGATAAAGAGTTTTAAAAAGTTAAAATAAATCGCTCTATCAGATGATAGAAACATTATAAATATATTTAAAATTTTTCTTAAACATTTATTTAATCAATCCTATTAATTACTAGTTGCCACTAACTAATCCTATTGTTTTGTTTAAATAACCACATTTGTGTAATAGAAAAGTAAAAAATACAGATTAACAGATAATTTTGGAAAAACACCCATTTTTGTATTTTTAAGTTAAAATAGTAACAAATGTGTATACATACTTCTATGTTACTTTTTTTGAGTGGAAAGGTCTGGTTAGTTGTGTCCCATGATACCTCTCCAAAAGTGTTGGTCACCCTGTACTAAGGATGAGGCTTAATCTAATTCTGCGTACCTGAGATTATAGGCAAAATTTAAATAATTGTAAAATGTTATTATTTTCAAATTTGCCTTTTCTTATTTCCTAGAAACTGAGTTTAGTGAGCTTAGAGGACAAATGAAAGGACAAAACTAACATCATGTTCTTCTCTAATCTTTGTCACATAAAGTTGTTTAGTTTTCCTGTTCCTTGGGAAAACACATACACACACACCACACCACACCCTCTCATATACAATCAAACAGTAAATACGCATCCTTTTCCTCCCTCTTCAAAAAGGAAAACCACCACCACACGACCTATTCAAATTTACTAACAAGAGATGAATTAACAAGGGAGCAGTAGAAGTTGTATAGCTCTTTTCCTATATGCATTTATACCCTGCTGTTTACTTACTTGTACTTTTTCTCCTCTTCTTGATTTATCCATTCTCTTCCTTAGATATTCTATTGGATAGCATAGAGAAATTATTTAAGCATTGCATTCTTTTGCTAGTTTCTCTAAAAGTTACCTTCCTCATCACTCATTTACTTTCCAGAGCCTTCTGAACTAAAAACTCCAAAGTTGACATGCCAAAATGGCCATATTCCTAGCTTTTCAGCATTATTTTCTTTCAATAAAGTGATTTTTTACATTGGACATCAGATTTTATATTTCTGTGTAATGTCTGTCACATTATGCACTTTGAAATGGGAGTTGTTGGAACAAATGAACTTTTCAGATTTTTTTCCCTCCCATATCACTCTGGAACTTTGTTGCAGCATTATAAAACCAAATTTAGGATAAGAATAGTCTCTCTTAAAGGCCATCTAGGAGGATTGTTTCTAGTGTTAATGATAAGTAACAAATGGCTTATTCTTTTGGGAATTTTATTAAATACACATGCAGGACTACTGAATGCTAAACATAACTCCTAATGACAGTGTTTCTTTCCTATCTGCCAGTGACTGTGCTTGTATGCCTTTACATAAATCTTTTTTAATCCTTATAATAATCTCATGTAGTATTATCTCCATTTTGCAGATTGAATAAATGAAACCTAGTGAGAAGTAACTTGCTCAGCAAAAGTCAAGATTTAAAATCCATGTTTGTCTTCTAGTCTACTACGATCATGAGATGGTCCTATTTTATTTCAGCCTTAAACATCAAGGTGTCATTTACAAAGCAAAGGCTTTGTGCCAATTACTTTCAGTAATGTGATTCCATTTTTTAATTCTCCTACTATCAAGGGTTAACTTATATTTAGAAACTCCAAAGATCATTACTACTATTATTTTTCTCTGTTAGGCATCTCCAAGAGTTACTGTTGATGATTACTTGGTAGCAAAATTAGCAGATACTTTGAATCATGAAGATCCAACCCCTGAAATCTTTGATGACATTCAAAGGAAGGTATTATATACATTTATCATATCTTTCTTGAAAAAAATGTATATTTCTATATGCATGTAGTTCATTTTTAAAAAGGTTATTGAAACATAAAATTAGAGTGGTAACTAAAAAGATTAGTTATAGTATAATACTTCTCAGTTACAAAAAGATAGGCCAGTGTTTTTTATTTGCTTATTTAATTGACAAATGAGGAAAATTCTTATGTTGCTTTTTTTAATTTGAATCTGACTGAAGAGCCAGATATATAGTTTTAGAATTTCATGAATTGATGATGTATAAATAATATGACTCAAATTTATTTAAATATGTGCCTTGAGCCTGTATGTGGACTTGTTTTTAAAGAACACTGCCTCCTAGAGCATTGTATATAACCTGCTCTCATGTGACTTTTGTTGCACTAGGACCCTTTTCAGTGCAATTTAGGTGGTAGAGGGACCAGAGGAAATCATTAGTTGTAATATAGTCTTATTGCTGACATCTTATAAATATGGAGCCTATGATTTATTATAGAAGATCTCAATCTAGTTTTTGGTGAAATCTTATTAGTGAAAATTAGTACATTATCTGTATTAATGATTGACTATCTTGATTTATTTCAATAAGGTATATGAATTGATGCTACGAGATGAAAGATTTTATCCTTCCTTCAGACAGAATGCACTTTATGTGCGCATGTTAGCTGAGCTGGATATGTTAAAAGATCCTAGTTTCAGAGGATCAGATGATGGTGATGGAGGTAAGGTGCCAGACATTGTACATTTATTGTGTGTGTGTGTATATATGTATATATTCTGCTTACCAAAATAATGACCTTTTAAATAAGATAAAAATGTTCTTGAAGCTCAAATATAAATTGTAATGTATTTAAAAATCTATAAATGTAGGACAAAGTTTAGTTAGTATACTAAATTACAATGTTGAAAATTTAATAACAGATTAGAATGTAAATATAGAATCCTTAACTTTTTTTTTTGCTGAGGAAGATTTACCCTGAGCTAACATCCACTGACAATCTTCCTCTTTTTTCTTTTTTATATGAACCACCACCACAGCATGGCCACTAATAGACGAGTGGTGTAGGTTCGTGCCTGGGAACCCAACTTGGGCCTCCAAAGCAGCATGCGCCAAACTTAACCACTAGGTCACAAGGGCTGGCCCCTTGAATTCTTAAAGAATGTTTTTTTGAGTTGTGTCATCCAAATATTTCTATGGTAATTTCCCTTTTGCTAGTAAGTGATAATACTCATGACTAACAATGGGATTATTGAGATTAAATGAGATAACAAGTAATTGTTAGCTCAATTGAATCAAAAAATGATTCTGAGACTGTACCATAAACTTTTTATAATGTTTTATAATGCTTTTTATAAAGCAGTATTAAAGAAAGTGTAGTCTTTTCTCTTTTTAATTATACTCTTTTCCACATGCTACACAGTGTAAGTTGGGAGAAGCTATAAGAAGCATTTATTGCAATCTTTTGTTTTTTTCAAATGAGGGTACTGTTAGCATGGTATAGTGAAAAAAGCAGACTTTAAGTGTCAGAGTATTTAGATTTTACTCCCGTTCTACTACTTATTATCTGTGTGATGTTGGCCAAACACTTAATTTTTTTAAGCCTTATTTTTTTCATTTGTAAATCTGGGATAATATTCTTCTCATGGTAATATCTTGCCTCAGAGTTATTGTCAGATTTAAATGGAATTATGTATATGAAAATGATTTATAAACTAGAGCACAAGTATCAGTTTTTAATTAGTAATAAATAATCAGTTATTTGAAGTCTCCAGATTCTTAGGCCCAGTGACCATTTAACTTGTGATCCAATTTAGAAGTACTTATTAAACTCTAATTAAATGTCTAGAGTTTGATGCACTTTCTGCTGTATTCTACCAAGCAAATAAGCAATATAAATAAAAAGTATACAGGAAGATTTGACTCTGTAATTATTTTTTATTTTTATTTATTTATTTACTTATTTACTTATTTTTTTGAGGAAGATTAGCCCTGAGCTAACTACTGCCAATCTTCCTCTATTTTATACGTGGGACACCTACCACAGCATGGCTTTTCCCAAGCAGTGCCGTGTCTGCACCAGGGATAAGAACTGGTGAACCCCGGGCGCTGAAGCGGAACGTGCAAACTTAACCGCTGTGCCACCGGGCCGGCCCCCTGACTCTGTAATTATTTTAAGAGAGTGTTTTAATTATAATCATTTACTTATGCTTTTAGGTTTACTTCGGTTTTATGGACAGGACCTCTTGGGGTTGGAGATATAATAGATCTATTAGATAGCACTGCTTCTAAAAGGTCCTCTATTATGGAGGCATCCATGCCTCCCCTCTTCTCTTCCCCCTCTTCCCTACTCCCTAGTTGACATTAGTGAGATTTTACTTATTTTTAAATATTCTAAGCATTCTGGTTACAGAAGTTTGCTTTTGAGTTTTAGTAACTTTTATATTGATTGTTGATCTAATATCTTGGGTTTTTAAATTAATACTCTTTCTGGTTTATTTATTTGTAAAATTGGAATGATATTCTATTAGCTGGATTTGATTGCATAGTTAAGGAAGTTTTTTAAAGAGTGCTTCTATGAGAGCTGAATAGTAAAACTCAGTGTACATCAAGTTCATTATATAGTATATCTGTATTTACTGTCTCTTTTGAAACATTTTTTACAGAGCTGCTATGAAATTTGTAGTAGCAACTCTGTTTCTAGAAAGGACTATTATAAGTGTTCTTATTTATTTTAGTTTAACTGCTTTAGAAATTTCTTAGTATTATGAAATGGATTTGCTATATGGCCTGGAATGAAAGAAGGTAAATTGAATCATAATCTGCTAGTTGTATGAGTTTATAAGTAATATGTAATTTAAAATGATGATAGCAATATATTCTCTGGGAGTGTTTTTGACACTATAGTGTAAGAGCTCTTCCAGGGTCTTCTAAATTGACCTTTAGCTTCCATTCACATCTTTCTGGCCAGTCTGTCTTCTTGTATGCAACTAAGGGAAGCAAATTATTTATGTCATCTCAAACTCCCAAAAACCTCACACTTACTTAAAACGTAAGTCGATTAAAGAAATTTCTTTCTGCAACTTGTTTGATCTGAAGTAAATGTACTTCTCTTTTATATCAGTCATTGAGTAATCCCTCACATTGGAATTGTTGACTGTAGTTTTGAATTACCTACATATGTATCTCTTGTCTCTCCAGGACATTGCTTTTTAACATTCTTTGTCTTAATTGATGAGCTTCTGTACATTCTATAACTAAAAAATTGCCTAATCCTAAATCAGTTGAGAAAAGTATGTGGAATGATGGGTATAATATGAAATATTGTTATTAAAAATAGCTAGTAGGTTTATTGTCTTTGTTAGTGTTTAGGTTTTAGGCAATCACTGCAACTTTTTCAAATAGTAATGCTTATGATTTTCTTGTCTTTATAAGATTGTTTAATCACAAATAGACCTTCCCCACATTTTTTGTTATAAATTTGTTTTCTTAGTTTTAAAATTAAGCTTCTTGACATTGTGTATTTTTTTAGATGTGAGATTTTGGCTACTTTTTAGACATTTTGAAATAATTATCTAATCCTGTGTTTAATGTGCATCTGATTTTTAAAAAATAGAGGGTACAGTTGAGCCTAAAATTAATGGGTCAAGTCGTATGTGTGCTAGTATCCTCTGTGATTTTTCTTTGCTGGGGAAGAAATTTCATTCCCTATTTAACCAAACTTCAGCAGGTAGGTAGGTAATGGATGGCTTGCTTATGCATGCTCTCTCTGCTCTCTCTCCTCTCCTCCCTTTTTTCCCTTTCTTCCCTCTCTCTCTCTTTATTTGTGATTGCTTTCTTTAGTTGAGTTCAACTTTAAATTATTTTAAAAGCAGATGTTTTCTCCTTTATTAAAAACTTGGTGTCATAGTCTTTTAAAAAATATTTAAATTATGCTTTCTGTTTTAAATGTTAATTTCAACCACATTATTTTTCTCACCAGGTCAAACAATACTTTCTTTTATTCTCTAATGTTTATAGGCATTTATCAAATTCTTGATTAAATGTGGACCTAGATTGATTTTAGACTATATTTCTGGATCTTATTGTTAAGAAAGTAAACTATGCCTTGTTTTGCTTTTGATTTCTCTTTTAACCTGTCTTTGGTGGGAAGATTTAAGAGGTGGTAGATCACAGAAGGAGGTATGAGGCATATAATTGAATAAGGAGGATAAGAACTATTTGTTTACTCATTTTAATTATCGCCTTGCTGTTAACCAAGAGGTAATCTTAGGAGGAAATTCCTGTTTACCTTTTGAAACTAAAGGTCTGAGGAACCAAGGAGTGTTCTCTGGCATTTAGACTTATTGAAGTTGGAAAGCAACACCAGCTACCTTTTTGTAAAAGAAGTAGAAATTTGCTTTGAAGACCCATTTAGAGATCCAGATTCATAAATAATCTCTTAAGTGCTAGAAACCATACATTAACTTTAATTTGTATATGAATATTGCTTCACCATATATTTATTTGTGTTTTTAACAGAGGAGCATCTTAATTGGTACCTTAATTTGCTCAGATATAGAATAAAATCCTGAGGGAAAATACGTTAATTTTAATAATGTATAATTGACTTTCTAACATTACTTTTTAAAAATAATTTTTAGTTGCTTTTTAATTAAATGGCATTGCATATTGAGTTTTACATATCTTTTGTTCTATTAGTTATATATTGATTCAAGAATCTACACTTCCAATGTCTTTGAGCCAAATCTGCTGAGAATAAGTGGACTTAATAGATATATTAAAAATCACTCTATTTATCCTTCACACTAAAGTATAGTTTTATTTGTAACATTTCTTAATCCAGTGAGACAGAAATAACAAAGTACCTCTAACATTTCCTAACAGACTTCACTGTGCAGTGTTGTTCTCATGTTTACATTGTGTTAGGGAACTTAATATGATACTGTAAGGATAAAATATTTAATAATTGCTCTCCTGTACATGAATGCCCTTTTTTGCAGGGGAGGGCAACTTAGGTACATACATATTTTCACTAAAATACCTGGCTTGGAAAACCATGGGGCTTAAGGGAACAGGTATTTGGAAGTAATGTACCACAATTTTCTATACTGTTTTGTTATGTCTTGGCTCATGTGACTTTCATTCTTGATGTTTGAACCTTAGATAAAGCAACTGTTTCAGAAGTTGTTTACTATTACTAAGTTGAATTTCTTCTCCTACAGAATCTTTTAATGGTTCTCCTACAGGAAGCATAAATTTGGTAAGTACTATTATGGGTACTGTAATTATTAAAGTGGCTTGAAAATAACATAAAAGGTGGGCCTTAATATATGTAAATAAATGCTATATTAGAAGCCCCTAAATCATCCTTTAGTATCGTAAGAAGTTATTATGCTCTTAAAGAAATGTTAAATTCACATATAAGGCAACTGTGAATTAGAATTTAAAAATGAAACTTATTTTCATTTTTAAAAATGGGCTTAGGTCACACCTGTGTAATTCTGTTGCATTTGATTAAAAAATTGATTTTATTATTGCAATCCCAATATTTAGTATTTTAAAATGACTCTGGTTAGTGCTATGATAGGCAGTAAATTTGTAACTTAAATGTTTACATTGGAATTAGTTTTTTCTTCTCTTGTATTTAGAAAAGAAATATAAAATTGAGATATCTGAAAACTTCTAGATGTTTCTTAAAGTCTACACTATAACACATTCAGGTGGTTATAAAAAACATTTTTTTAAGCTTAGAGAATTTTACAGTGAAGTAAGCAACTATATCCTATGGTTATAAACTTAAGAATGACAAAGTTTTTTTTTATTGCACTAACATTGGTTTATAACATTATATAAATTTCAGGTGTACATCGTAGTATATTTTGAATTCTGTGTAGATTACATCATGTTCACCACCCAAAGGCTAATTACAATCCATCACCACACACATGTACCTAATTACCCCTTTTGCCTTCCTGCCTCCCCTCTTCCCCTCTGGTTACCACTAATCCAATCTCTGTTGCTATCTGTGTGTTTGTCATTTTTATTTTCTACTTATGAGTGAGATCATACGGTGTTTGACTTTCTCCCTCTGACTTATATCACTTAGTATAGTACCCTGAAGGTCCATCCATGTTGATAATGACATAGGTTTTTAGCATATAAGCTATCATTCATATTTCATACATTCAAGGAGAAGTGTGAAATAATGAACATTTCAGTTCTTTTATATATCTGTTCTTGCCATTGAATAACTTATTTCATAAAATGCTGCTGGGAAGAAATATTAGGGTTCTATGAAAGTTTCGGTCCAGATTCCTTCTGGATTACATTACTACATTACTTTTTCTTTCAGACTTTTTGAAATAGCTAAGTGGTTTGGAGGTCCGTTACCTTGTGTGTTGTCTTCTATGTTATTACACTTATTTCTAAAATAACCTTATTGAGTAAATGTTCTATTACTGTACAAAGTATAACCTTTAACAAAACATTAAAGCCAGTCATAGTATTATGTCAGATATTTTGTAACATTTATGTTTTCCTAAATCATTTGATGATACTTTTCCTTGGTTTGAAATTTTCTAGTGTTCACATTTGTAGTGCTTGTACACGTGTTTGAACACTAGTAAAAAATAAATTTTTTTCTTTATTTCATATCTGGAATAAATGCTTTTTCAAATAAGAGAGATCCCTTTTGTCACATAATGCTACAAACCAGAACAGTCTCTGGATTGAAAAAGGTCACATTGAGGTCAGTGACTTGCAGTATTTTATTCTTCACAGAAATCAGTTAAATTCAGGGTTTTAAGTAGGCAGTCTTTGGATTTCTTTTGAATACAGAGACAAATTTTAGTGGGTAGCTGGATTTTTAAAATAGTTTAAGGTTATAAATGAGGTCATAATAGTTTATTCCAATATACTAAGCAAAGTGAATATTTAATGTGTGGAATTTTACTTATTTTGCAATTGAGATCGACAGGTAAATTATAAGCGTTTCTAGCATTGCTACTGTAGTTGTGTTTGCTGAGTTGATTATCACAATTAAGTTGAATGTTCGTTTTTTGTCTTAGCATAATGTTGTTAAAAACACTCTTTTTTTGCAAGGAGTTCAGAATCAAGCTACAGGACTACTTTACAAACTATATTTTATTTCAGGACAACATTAATGCACTTGTTTTGAAATCACAGTTTTCTTTTACTAATCAATATTTATAGTTCTAAATCAGAGTAAATTTCTGTAGTTAACATTATTTCACCAATTGTAACTTTATATAGTGTACTTGATATTTACTGTGCATAACTGTGAGACATTTCGTCAGATTTTCCCATCATATTTAATGAGAATAATGTTAATTGTATGCTTTAAATGTGCTAAAAAGACATTTATATTCAGCATTGTCTAGCAACTTCTGAGTTGCATAGTATAAGATGCTAATGTGTTTAAAATAATAAGTAGTATTTAGCTTTTTAAATGTTACCTATAAGGGAAGGTTACTGCTACTACTACTAATAATAATGCTTTTTTGAAAAGTTAATTGTTTTATGTTCCCTGTGCTAGCTTATAATGGGAAGAAGATCACAGTAAATAACATTCTAAATTTTGTAGAATAAACCATTTCCTCTGAGATTTCTGTCTTTCACATAAAAACAAAGCAAAGATTGTGCTGTTTCTATCAAAGTGTTTTATTATAGGTCACATGAGCACTTAGAAATAAGTGCATTCTGTTTCTTTTCAAAGTATTTTCATTCACATTTATATCCTGACAGAGTTGTAGAGCAGATACTACGCCATTATGACCGTTGGGAAAACTGAGATATGAGAAAGACTAATTGATATGGCTAAAGTCTCTTATGGTATTGGTAGTGAAGCCTGTTCTAGGCCTAATTTAATTTAATGATTCTCCCACTTGATTTGACCCGGGAATGATCTGTATGGAATTATCACATTTTGCTTCTCTTAATAATCAGTCTTTAGTAGATACCCTTTAGGCTTTCTTCTTGGAATGCAGTAGCCTTAATTTAAATGACTTTATGTCATATATATGGCTACACCGAAGTCATTTAGATGACTCTTTTAGCAATAATTGGGACTCCAAAGTTCATTCAGATCCTATGGTTTTTAAAGTGTAAAATATGTCTGAATCATATAATGTCTGGGTGTCAGAGCTCCCCAAGACCACTCCTATGTTCAGTGATTTACTAAGAAGACTCATAGGCCTCAGCAGTCATACTCATGGCTAGGATTTATTATAGTGAAAGGACGAAAAGCAAAATCAGCAAAAGGAAAAGGTGCATGGGGCAAAGTCCGGAGGAAACCATGACAAGTTTCCAAGAATCCTCTCCCATAGTAGTTACATAGCACAAGCTTAATTCCCCCAGCAATGAATATGACAACACATGTGAAACGTTCACACCAGGAAAGCTCATGTGAGGCTAGTTATAAAAGCTTCATTCCAGGTCAATCAGTAATAATTTTTGTTTGTGGAATGATTTTTGAAAATTAATTATTTAAAATCTGTCAGGCTACAGACTCAGTTTATTTAGTAAGTAATCATAGTAATAGCTAATATTTTTTGTGTTAGACAGCCTTCTAAATGTTTTACATGTCTTCTCGTTTAATCCTCACATAACCCTATGATGTAGGTACTATTATTGTTTTCATTTTATAATAAGGAATCTAAATTAACTGAAATTATTTCTAATTTAACCAAAGTGTTAAGTTAAGGATTACAAAGTTGGCTCCAGTATATTTCAACTATAAAAATATTGAAATGTTAAGAATTTTTATTCACGTTTTTTTCTTGCCATGTATTGAATATAATTGAGAAATAGCACATTATAATATATGGCCAAGCAATGAGGGAAGAAATAATATGATGTATTAAGTTGGTTTCTAAATTACTTTGATTTATAATTTCTTAATCTTGGCATTTCTCTCTTCTGTTAGTATAAATAAGGAGGATTATTGTTGGAGGGGAGGATACAAATAATATAAAGCTTACATGAGGCAAAGATGAGTAATGCATACATGATGTAGAAGTCTTTAACACTTTTTTTCTATAAAATTTAAAAATTTTGTTTCTTGATTTTTTTTTCCCCCTAGTCTTTAGATGACCTTTCAAATGTATCTTCTGATGACTTGGTACAACTTCATGCTTACATTTCAGATACTGGTAAGAGTCTTTGTGGTTTAATTGTTGTTTAAAAACTATTGATTATTATTATCCCTACATTATTTTCACATTTATTTTTACACTCCGTTTTTCTTTTCAGTAGTCATATTTTTAAGTTACTTTATTTTCTGCAGCATGTTCTTCATTAAATTCTATGATGTTTATTTACTTATGTATATGGTATTTGAAGGTTGTCACTGTTAACATTTGGAAAAGCTTAAATTCTAAGCGTATTGTCAGTGCTAATAAACTCTGAAACCGATCTTTTCCTCTTTTTGTTTGTGTCTAGCTGATAATTGTCTTCATAATTCTTATTAAATCATTTTAGGGCAGATTTTAGTTCATTTTTTTTCATTCATGCAAAGGCAGAGTAGATAATTGAGTAAATGAAGCTTTTGGGTATGAGAGTTTACAGAATTTCAAGAAATGCTTGGATGAGGCGAGAAACCTCTAAGATTTTGTGACTCAATCAGCATACATGCAAAATAGTAAACTAAGAAAAAAAAATTTCCATTGTTGCTATTGGGTTATTAGATAATGCCAATGAATAGTAGACATTGATTTTCTTATCTAGCCTCTCACTATTCCTACAAAATGGGAGTGTGTTTGTTAGATAACATACTGAAGTATAAACATACTGAGGTATACCTCAGTTCAATTTCATGTTTACATTTTAAATACTGAAAAGAGATTTTACAGTATAAGTGTAGTTTAAAAGATAATTTGCATCTGCTTTTTCCTAAGATCTCTGTTTTCTTTTGCTTCACACTGGAGCTGGAGTCTCATTTTGCATTCTGTCCTCTGCTAAATTTCTAGAATAAGTTATGTTAATTACTGTCTCAATTGTTCCTTTATCTTTTACAAATAGATGATGCATAAGTTACTCCTTTCTTAAAGCTCATTAGATAACACCCTTGTCAGTAAAACCAGAGGTCTTGTTGCTTTTCTGTCTAGCTTTTGATACAGTTGTCTTATTTTTTCCTTTCTTAAAATTTTTAAATTCTTTTAAAAATCTCTATTTTCTTTGTTGGCTTGTCTTCCAAATGTGAAAGCCTTTGTTAAAGTGCATATGTTTAGTATTTGTCTTTTTATTTCTTTATTGAAGATCTTAAATTTTTATGTCTAGAGGAAGACACTCATGTCTGTATTTCTTATGTGGATCTTTCTCTTCTCTGAGGGTTCTGATTTTCTAGCTGCTTTGTCCGTTTATTCAATAAATATTTTTTAGCTTCTTAAAATGCATGGAAGTAGTATGGTAAGCATTTTTAATAAGTTATTTCTGTTAGACAAACCTTTCATAAATACTAAAGAGGCAGCCTAGTGTAGTGGCTAAGAGCACAACTTTTTGTCCATATTGCTTGAATTCAAACCTCAGCTCTGACACATAATAGGTGGGTAAACTTGAGTACATTCCTTAATTTCTCTATACCTCAGTTCCCTCATCTGTAAAATGAGATAATAATGATAATACCTCATAAAGTTGTTATAGACTAATTAATTACATTAGTAATTACATGGTGGGCATTATATATTAGTATTTGTTCAATAAATAGTTATTTTACCAATTGGACTCCATAGTGTCTTTGAGTCTAGATCCTGTGCCTTTAACATCTTTATTACAGGAAGTAGAACTTAGAGTCTAGTGCAGTGCTACTCAAGGAGTGGTCCGTGGACTAGTGTGTACCGCTTCATTGAGGAATCTTGCTTTAAAAAATATTGGCTAAATTATACAATGTGCATGCTTAGTGATGAGATTGATTTATATTTTGATCCTAGTTCCTTATCTGGTTATGGATTAGTAACAAATAGTTTCCACATCACCTGCTATGAGTAACATTCTCCTAATGAAAACAAAACCTACTGTTTCTGTTATAATATCTTACCATCATCTCAAAATCAATATATGTAACCTCATTATCTTCTTTTAAAATCAAATTACCTTTCAGTTTTCTGTACTTCTCTTATAACAACCTCATTATTCTTCCCATTGTGCATGCACCGTGGTCGTGATCTCTCCTGCCTATCAATTTGTGACAAATCTGGTTATTCTTTTTTATAATGCTTTCTTATATTCCTCTCTTCTTTCTTTTTCTACTCCTTGCTAGTCTCATTACTCTTGTTAACTTCCAGTTCGGTTGTGGTTTGCTGCCTAATTGGCTTCTGCTTTCTATTTTTCTTTCGCAAATCTATCTTGAACTCCACAGATAAAGCCATTCCCTTGTTGCCATGCTAACTTACTTGAGTCGTGGTGTTTCTCTAATGTGATGAAAAAGTGTTGTGCAGTTTACTCTGCTAAGTCTCTGAGAGAAGGATGCTTAGAAGAGGTCAACGGTGAATAATAGTGTTACCTATAGTTAAAGCCTCTGAGAACAAGATGACCAAAGGCTGTCCTTAGTCTTATCTTTTGTCAAATGAGGAACACTGATATTAGACGGAAAGGGAATGAAGGGCAGTTTTCAGTAGAAAGTACAAATCTTAGAAAAATTTTGATGAAAGTCCAAGAGAGGTTTCTGTACAACTACATTTGCCCATATAGATTCTAGCTTTTGTGATTAAAATAAATTACTAAGAAACTACTACTAAGACCCTATTTGCTTAATTATATACAAAATACAAAATATTTAGTCAGATCCAAAACTTGGCCACTTCTTTTTCATAATTATGGATCAATGTAATCTGTTTATTAGGAGAGCAGTTTATACTTCTGGTCAATATGGTAGTATAAACTGCTATGGGGAATCCTTCATCCCACTCATAGAAAGGCTGAAAACAATAAAATAAAAATAGCCAAGGGGAAAATCTACAGGTGCTATAGACCATGAGGAAAAACAAATTTAGGGAAGTGAACAAACAGTTGAAGCCAAGGAGCTCTTAGAAGCATGAAGATAGCTGTCTTGATATTGACAGCATTTTCTTGCCCTCAAGTTTAGAAGAGGCTGGATGGGCTAAAGCCATGGGAATCTGGAATCTAGTCCTTTGCATAAAGCCCAGAGTCACAAAGGGTGGCTTGATGTGAAAAAGGAACTAGAAAAACTTAGCCTGCTGTTAGGGGAAAGAACAAAGAACGTGAAGATCATGGCTGGAAATGATAGTTATCACCCACAAGAAATTGAAAGCCTATCTTATATCCCAACATGGATATGTCTAGATTCGGCCATCCTCAAGTGATTGTGTGGAGAATATGAGAGTATGTTAAGGATATTTAGAGATAAAAACCTAAGGCAAGAATACAACACTATGAAAAACAACCAAATAAAATTATAGAAATTAAAAAATGTAGTGATTGAAATTGAGGTCAGTGAATGGATTAAGAAATAGACCGAATACAGATGAGTGTAGACTCAGTAAACTTTTGGAGACCTAAGAATAGAATATAATACAGAGATAAGAAGACGACAAATAGGAAAGACAAAGAAAGTGATTCAAAGTGCATCTTTTTACTTCAGATTAGTACAAAACGGGAACAGGTTTTGATTTTAGAGACTACCTGACTTGGATGCTTAGTGGCAGATCTGTAGGAAAATGCCTTTTAAAAAAAAATCTCCAGAATAAACTACACTTGTAAATTGTTGAATATTATAAGTGAGAAAGAGACTTGCCAAAAGAGTAGATAAATCTTATTGCGTGGCTTTTGCTTTCTATTTAGTTGAAGAGATTTTAATTGAAATGAAACTGAATAGTGAAGGCTAGTACAAAAGGTTATTACTTAGTTTTTGTTATTTTTCCTGTATTAAATTTAAGAGATTCACATGCTATGTGCTGTGAGGTGGTTCTGGGAAGAGAGTCCAAAGTAGACATCACTGTGTGGTTGGTAGTGTCATCATAAACTTGTAGTTTATTATGTAATGTAGCCATCATATGGAACACCTTGTAGATGTGAGTACAGAGGATGAGAATCTGTTTTATCCTTTGGTGACATCCTTTTGTCTCAGTCTGTCGTTTCAGATTCTTCTTCATTTCGTGTCATCCTTTTTGTTTGTTTTTGTTCTTCATCTTCCTCCTTTTTGTGTCTTTTGTTCCTCTTCATTTTGTTTTAAATGACTAGTATATGCTGACTATGACCCATATGCCGTGGCAGGCGTTTGTAATGATCATGGCAAGACATATGCACTATATGCCATCACTGTACACCGGCGCAATCTAAACAGTGAGGAGATGTGGAAAACCTATCGTCGTTATAGTGACTTCCATGACTTCCACATGAGAATCACTGAACAGGTAATAAGGTTTTTAAAGTTTGTGTACTTTACATTGATTCGATGTTTGATTCTGAATAGTTCTGAGGATGCTAAGTGTTGACCAAAGCTAATGAAAGAAAATAAGGTAAGAATTTTGAATACACAGCATAAATGTTAGAATCATTTTGAGCATTTAACCAATAAATCAAATTTCAGCCAGTCTAACCATTGTGGACTAGTGACAAAATATCAGTGGTATACCTCAGAAAGTTAAAATGAGTATATATTTGTGATTTTAAGAGTTGTATTTATGTGTACGTTGTGTTTTGCAGAGGTGTTTGGGTTTGGTTTGAAATAGGAAGTGGGATGACCGGAGCATAGTTTGTGCTTTTGTTTTTGGCAGCATAATTCAGATCTATAGTTATTTTAAATGACATCCTTATCCAACATTGCAACGTTTAAATCCTTGATTCGTTATTTTAAGAACCAAAACCTAAATTAAAGTTCACATTAACCAAATACTGTTTTTAATTCTTACTAAATACAACCCTCTTGTTATGCAGAAGTATAAAAAGTCAAAGATGACAAATGTAAACAAATTATTTCTCTGTTCTACTTTTTATTAAATATTTTTTCTTCTTCTTAGAAAAAAAATAAACCATCACAAGATGAATTGGAATAGGTGATATGTGAAATTTACTTTGAGTCTTTGATTTCATTCCCAGTTTTTAAATGTACAACTGGTAGTAAACCAATAAAAATAATAATTAATAGTGATATTTGATTGGATGGACTAAAGCTTTGAAATGACATTGTACTACTTTAGTATTCAGAAAATATCTTTTTCAGTTAAGATAGTGGAAAAAATATGGTTGGCACCATGATAATTTCATTAAAATATTTTGCTAACAGAGTGAGGTAAACTAGTAATAGTTTAAAAGTGATTAAAAGCAGGTTAATGGTGACTCTAGAAGCCCATATTAAAAGGACTATTTTGAATTCTGTTTATAAGGAAATTAATAACTTGGGACATACCTGTTTTTCTGTTTTTGTTGTAGAATAGATCTTTTCTTCATTTTTAGTTGATTTGTTTGCAGAGATGAAAGAATTTTCTGCCCCACATTGAAGAAATAATTGCCTTACTTTTTCAAATATTACCTGTTTGATATTGTTTTAAATTGCATAGCTCATATATCTCTTCTTCCCATCCTCACACTTTAACCAAACATGACAAATTTTAAGATAATTTGAATTGCTGAGAGTAGTTTTATTTACTTGAAAATTAATAGGAATTTGGTATAATACAAAACTTTCTTTGTGTGAATAATTATAATTTTCTTTCTGCTATTAAGAGGAATAATCATTGCCTAATTTAAATGTTCTAGGCTCGGACTGTAAATATTATGTTTCTGTATTGACAAATATAAGTGAAGAACACACATTTCAAAAACTTTATTAGTAGAGCAGTCCATACAGAAATTTCCCTTTTCAACACAGCACCAAAAGTAAATGAAATTGATAAAGCACATTTCATTTTTGAAAGTGCTCAGTGCAGGTGAAGTGAATGTGTTTTGACTTTGTGTTTCCTATAAAGTCACAGTAGCGTGTGGTTACTTAAGTATTTAGATTGCTCACAGAGCTTAAGAAATTAAAAACTAAGCTTATAATTGAAAATTTAGGTTTAAGCAAAACACTAAGCATTTGTAAATAAGACTCAGGCTGTTTGCCTTATAGCTCTGCCCTATCTATATTTTTTAAACTCAAATCCCCTGTAAAATAGTGGAAGAAAAATGCAGTGACTTGTAATTCACCAGTTGATAATAGTACAACCTGTTGACACAAGTAAATTTTAACTTCATAGTGTTCTTAAAGTATTAAAGTTGTTTTAAAACATTTTATTTTGTTTACTTAGCTTTGTGATGTAACCTTGTTTCTAATCTAAATATATGAACTATCATTAATTTTCTTTAAAGATTTTTTAATAGTCTAATTTGATGTTTTATAGATAAGTATTTATAAAATTAAAAGAAAATAATTAAAATGTGTCATATTATTTTACAAATGACCTGAACTACACATTCATTTATTCAACAAATATTTATTGAGTTTTTCTTGTGTGGCTGGCACTGTTCTCAGTGCTAGGAGTGTAACAGTAAACAAGACAGACCAAGTCCTTGCCTCTCGGAGCTTACATTCTGCTAGATACTGTGCATTTCTGTTTTATTGGGCGAACTGAATATAAGTATAGATAAGATACTAGTGATTTAAAAGATGCTAAATATACATTAAGGTAACCGAGTAAAAGTATTTATGTACCTGGATATAAACAAATTTTGAATCCTTCTAATATAAAAATTTCAAGCGTGCTTTTTAAATTTTCCAGTAGTGTGTTAGGAATCTAAGCCTGACATATTCCATGTGGAAAGATAAATCTTTGATTTTGCAATGTCTATAATTTATGTATAATATTTAAGTTCTTTGTGAACATTGAAATACTCTTTGTTTTAATTTGTGTGAGTTCTTTAGGCAAATTTCTCATTTCTTTTACATGTCTTTTAAAAATATTTTAGCCATAACTAGAGGGACCCACAACTAAAATATACAGCTATGTACTGGGGGGATTTGGGAAGGAAAAAGCAGAAAGGAAAAAAAAAAGATTGGCAACAGTTGTTAGCTCAGATGCCAATCTTTATGTAAAAAAAATATTTTAATCAACTTTCGGCAGAGGGAATTATATTACTTGTCAGAGAATGGGCTATCTTTTACTTAAACTTGTAGATAATCTTTTAAATACCAAGCTTATAATGAGTTAATATAGAATATAAAACTTCCCCATTTTTTTCTTACTTTTATAATAGCGTTTGAGAAAACTATTAGTCATATATGCTTCTGTTTCAAACAGATAATTTAAAGAGTTTGATCATTTAGGCTTTAAGAAAATAACTGCTAATTGTGACATTTAACTTTTTATTAATGTTTCAGTATTTTAAAGGTTCTGAAATAAAGGTATGTTTTGCTGGATACTATATTCCCTTGGGGTATTAGTTTGCTAGGGCCGCCATAACAAAATACCACAGAGTAGGTGGCTTAAACAACAGAAATTTATTTTCTCACGGTTCTGGAAGCCAGAAGTCCAAGATAGAGGTGTTGGCAAGTTTGATTTCTCCAGAGATAGCTCTCCTTTGCTTTCACACGGCCACCCTTCTTGTTTGGCCTCACATGGCTTTTTCTTTGTATACTTGCATCCCTAGTGTCTCTTTGCATGTCCAAATTTCCTCTTCTTGTGAAGACACCAGTCAGATTAGGGCTCACCCTAAGGGCTTCGTTTTAATTTAGCCACCTCTATTAAGGCTCTATCTCCATATACAGTCACATTCTGAAGTACTGGAGGTTAGCACTTGAACATACGAATTTTGTGGGGAATACAGTTCAGCATATAACATATTGGTAGTGCTGGAGTAAACTATGCATTCTGTAAAATGGAGTTAATAGTTTCAGATAATGTAGATAAGTAATATTCCAGGAAATTAAATATCTTGAAAAAGTAAATTTACTAATGTAGGGTGAGATTTTAAAAAAAGCTAATTCTTAAAACCACGTACCCTCCATTGAACATTTGATATTCAATGAAGACCCCTTCTAATACTTTTGTGAACCACCAGTTTTGTGAATATTACTACAGCATAACATTTTCACTGTCTAAGTTGCCTCTCTTCTTTTTTGTTTTTCTTGCTTCGGGCCAAAAGAGCTGCTTTTACTTTTCAGATATAACATACAGTGAATTTGTTCACATTATAGCTCCAAGCAACCATCTGATATGCCATTCCATTTAATAATCAGAATCTTACAGTTTGGAGATGAAAATTCTCCTACACCTTTTCGTTTTCTCCTCTCTAGTCTCTGCACCAGGGCTGAGTTTTCTTTACAGAGATGATATTGTTGCTGTTGTTTTTAAGCAAAGAATGGTTTTAGAAAGTTTGTTTCACTTCAGGATATGTATCATGTGGGAAAAGCAGTGAGGCTGCTTAAGTTTCAGATATTAGGCTGTTGGCCAGGCACAGTCACTAGCGAAATGACTTTGCTCTTACACTATGTTAGCAGGTAGGATGGTTAAAATGTGTACCTTAACAAGGCACGGCAGATTACTACATATCTGGACCTTTGAAGGTGTACCCAAATGTTAAGTCGTTAAATGCTAAACTTATAGTATGTATGCTTACTTTGGGTTTGTGGCTATACAAAGATAAAATGCGAGCGATGTCTCTTAGTTTTTTTTCTTAGTAACCTATGAGTTTATTTTTCATATGGTTGGTGGGGAAGAGTATCAGTATTGTATACATACAGAGTTGTAATATAGCTATACTTTTTATTTGCCTTTTCTGCTTATAATAATTAGCTGTTACAATGATTAATTGATTTGAAATCAATATAAAAATATTTCTTTATGAATTTTTATAAGCCAGGAACTCATAACTTTGATCATTAAAAAAGTTTATTTGCTAATACTTTATTCCAAAGCCAAAGGGTTGTTAAGGAAAATATTTTTTAAAACCTTTTATTATGAAAATTTTGAGTAATCTCAAAATTAGAGTATTAAAATGAAACCTCATGTGGACATCATCTGTCTTCTTCACTTAGCCGCATTTGTCATTCTTACTTGAAAATACTTCTTTGTAATAAATAACATTAGAACTGTGGTTTGGACATATCTGGACAATATTTTTTATTTTCTGATTTTTGCTTAATATAATAAAATATATTGCAAAATGACCTGCTCAAGATGCTTTTGATATGTAAAGAAATTGTCACTTGGAAAATGCTTTTCTCTTTTTGTGAAAAACTAAGATTATTGAATATATTTTGTCTTCTAGTTTGAAAATCTGTCAAGCATATTGAAGCTTCCTGGTAAAAAGACTTTTAATAATATGGATAGAGATTTTTTAGAAAAGAGAAAAAAGGATCTAAATGCATATTTGCAAGTAAGTCCATTTTTATTATTATTCATAGAAGTTTCATTTTAATATAGCACACAGAGCAGATCTCTCCATCAAAGAATGTTTTTACTATAATAGCGAGATAGCAACTACTTTTGAGTAGCATGTGATGTGACATGCAAACTGCCCAGTAATTTATAAATGTTATTTTTCTGTTTGTTGATGAACTTAGAAGTTTTGTGGACACTCAGTAGTAGAGATTTTGCTTCTTCAATTTTAGATAAGTAGACCCACACAGGCACATATATATCCATTCTACGTTACTGTAAATCTAGGTGTTTTATGGTAGACTAAACAGTTAAATGTTTCCATTTCAGTAGTTAGTTGCTCTTCATGATATAGCCAAAGTTAGCAGATTTTTATTCTCAGATAATGTGTGTAGATGCCTCCCAGGCTTCAGAGTGAGTCTAAGGCTTCCAAAATTACAGGGAAATTCAAGAGAGGAATAGATCTGAGGGACTGTTTTCTAACATGTAGGTTTCTCTCGTGGAGTAATAAAACATGTCTCACAAGTTACTTATTGCATAAGCAGTTCGGATTCCCGGAAATAACTTTGTTTTAGACCTGGATCCCAGATGCCAGATATAGTAATAATAATATCACGTTATAGTTTTTTACTACTGAATAGTTTAGGAAGTTTTCTCATCTGTTAGACAAAGCTTTGGCCCAGGTATACAGTGTTCCATTATTTAGCTCCCCTTTCCACTGTCCAGAAGAGAGGTCAGCAAATTACAGCCTGCCAGACCAAATCCAGCCCACCACTTGTTTTATTAAGAGTCTTATTGGAGCACAGACACCTGTTAGTTTACTCTTACCTGTGACTGCCTTTGCACTACTACAGCAGAGTTGAGTAGTTTCAGCAGAGACTCTGTGGACCTCAAAACCTAAAATAATTACTATCTGGACCTTTACAGAAAAAGTTTGATATCTTTTTCTGTGAGATATCATGTCTGATATCATTTATATGACTCTTGTCAAACATTTTTTTTTTAATGTACTACCTTCAGTTGTGTTAAAATCTGAATCAGTTATTTATAGGATTTAGAAAATAACCATCTTTTTCCAAATTTGTTGCCATAATGTATCTTTTAAATAGGCTGTGCTTATAGTTATTAGCTAATGAACTCAATATGTCAAAACATGTTCCATTAAAGGAAGTAAGCTAGAATGTTAGGTTATATCATTAACAGCTATGAAAGCAGTATTTTCTTTTGGGCCTTCTTTATAACACTTAAAAGTTTTTCTTTGGATTATTCTATGAATATTAAACTGTAGAATTAGAATGTGACTGACATAACAGTTTACTAAGGTGGATTTTCTTAGTATAAGCTAAAAACCTGAAGTGGAATAGTAAAGATATTTGGACAACTTTCACATTAGATGCACCCAAAGTCAAAATAGCAGATGAGAAGAAGGTACACTAAATTGTTAATGGTCGTAGAATTGTTGATGACTTTTTTTAACTGTATAATTGGTTTTTGAAATATAAAATTAGAACAGTTTACTATACTTAACTTTCTAGCAGTTATAGCAGAAATTATAAAATTATAGTAGTAGTTAATTTCCAGTACCCTATCAATGCAAGATACCTCCTTTTTTCCTCTTAGTTACTGTTAACTCCTGAAATGATGAAAGCATCCCCAGCTTTGGCTCACTATGTGTATGATTTCCTTGAAAACAAAGCCTACAGTAAAGGGAAAGGGGATTTTGCTCGCAAGGTAAGTAGACCATTGCATTGGTTTTCTTGATAGATCTGTTTTCATACTTTGTTGTTAATAAAAGAAAATAAATTTATATTTGTATGTATGTTTTAAAACTAAAAAATTTTATTAAATGCTCCTTGGCATGTTTATCTTCTATGCATTTTTTTTTTTCTTTTTTTGAGGAAGATTAGCCCTGAGCTAACTACTGCCAGTCCTCCTCTTTTTTTGCTGAGGAAGCCTGGCCCTGAGCTAACTTGCTTGCCCATCTTCCTCTACTTTATATGTGGGACGCCTGCCACAGCATGGCGTGCCAAGCTGTGCCATGTCCACACCGGGATCCGAACCAGCAAACCCTGGGCCGCTGAGAAGCGGAATGTGCGAACTTAACCGCTGCACCATCAGGCTGGCCCCTCTTCTATGCTTTATTAAGGCTATTATTGATAGGTATATCTAGCAAGTATAAACTCCTGTCTTTACATGTAAATTAAAATCCAGCAGAAGCTTAAAAGAAAGAAAAAAACCTTGAAATGATGCAATAAGAAAATTTTGCTTAAGACAGGTCACAAGCTTTTCATTAGCTTGAGAAGGAACTATTTCTTACTGGAAGGAAGTGTCTTTTACTTGGAGTAAGGATAAAAAAAAATGTTAAATAGGATGTGTTCCTGAAAATATTAATGCCTCTTGAGTGAAATCTTTATTATTTAAAATTCCTTGGGGGATACAAGACCTATACTTGGAATAAGATGCTAGTTTAAGACAGAATGATTAAGCGGGATTAAATGGGTGAAAACACAATCTTTGGAATCGGACAGCCTTTTGTTCAAATCCCTGCTCTGCCATTTACTAGCTGTGACCTGCAACATGTTACTTTTTTGATCCGTCAGGAACTTAAGGTGTTAATCATCATTTTAGAGCTTTGCATGAATCAAATGAGATAATCTATGTATAACAGTGCCTGGCTATGTGTTACATAACCTTTGAATAAATACTGGCTCATAGTGGTAGTAGCAGTAGTAACAGGAGCAGTAACAGCAGTTGGGCAAGCTGAGTGAAGGGTATGTGGGAACCCTGTATATTATTTTTGCAACCTTTTAAAAGTCTGTAATTATCTCAAAATGAAAATTAAAAAGAAAGAAGATTCCCCACCACTCCTCTTCCCTAAAAAGACTAACTTTTTAAAAAAAGGATGAAGGATGCTATCCCAATCAGAATCCCAAGAACATTCTTCACAGAAATTGAACAAACAATCCTAAAATTCATATGGGGCAACAAAAGACCACGAATTGCTAAAGCAATCCTGAGCAAGAAAAACAAAGCCGGCGGAATCACAATCCCCGATTTCAAAACATACTACAAAGCTACAGTGATCAAAACAGCATGGTACTGGTACAAAAACAGGTCCACAGATCAATGGAACAGAATTGAAAGCCCAGAGATAAAACCACACATCTATGGACAGCTAATCTTCGACAAAGGAGCAGAGGGCCTACAATGGAGAAAAGAAAGTCTCTTCAACAAATGGTGCTGGGAAAACTGGACAGCCACATGCAAAAGATTGAAAATTGACCATTCTTTTTCACCACACACCAAAATAAACTCAAAATGGATCAAAGACCTAAAGATTAGGCCTGAGACAATAAGTCTTTTGGAAGAGAATATAGGCAGTACACTCTTTGACATCAGTTTCAAAAGAATCTTTTCGGACACTGTAACTCCTCAGTTGAGGGAAACAATAGAAAGAATAAACAAATGGGACTTCATCAGACTAAAGAGCTTCTTCAAGGCAAGGGAAAACAGGATTGAAACAAAAAAACAGCTCACTAATTGGGAAAAAATATTTACAAGCCACTTATCCAACAAAGGGTTAATCTCCATAATATACAAAGGACTCACACTGCTTAACAACAAAAAAACAAACAACCCGATCAAAAAATGGGCAGAGGACATGAACAGACATTTCTCAAAAGAAGATATGAATATGGCCAATAGACACATGAAAAGATGTTCATCATCGCTAATCATCAGGGAAATGCAAATCAAAACTACACTAAGATATCACCTTACACCTGTTAGATTGGCAAAAACATCCAAAACCAAGAGTGACAAATGTTGGAGAGGTTGTGGAGAAAAAGGAACCCTCATACACTGTTGGTGGGAATGCAAACTGGTACAGCCACTATGGAAAACAGTATGGAGATTTCTCAAAAAGTTAAAAATAGAAATACCCTATGACCCAGCCATCCCATTACTGGGTATCTATCCTAAGAACCTGATATGAGAAATCTCAAGAGTCCGTTGCACCCCTATGTTCATCGCAGCATTATTTACAATAGCCAAGACGTGGAACCAGCCTACATGCCCAGAAACTGACGATTGGATAAAGAAGATGTGGTATATATACACAATGGAATACTACTCAGCCATAAAAAAAGACAAAATTGGCCCATTCACAATAACGTGGATGGACCTCGAGGGTATTATGTTAAGCGAAATAAGCCAGTCAGAGAAAGACGAACTCTATATGACTCCACTCATAGGTGGAAATTAGTATAGTGATAAAGAGATCTGATCGGTGGTTACCAGAGAAAAGGGGGGGTGGGGGGAGGGCACAGAGGGGGAAGTGGTGTACCCACAACATGACTAACAAAAATGTACAACTGAAATCTCACAAGGTTGTAATCTATCATAACATTAATAAAAAAAAAAAATTTATTAAAAAAAAAAAGGATGAAGGAATTGATACAAAATAAGAATTAGCAACTGTAAGCATAAGAACTTCATATGATTGCTCTAGGATGTTAACATTTCTAAGTGGAATGTTTTGTTTTAATAACAAGTTCCAGGTTATGTAGCTGGTGATGGTGGGGGAAAAATGTGGTGGTCTTATCTTTGTATTTCATGATAGGAATGATTGAGTTTAAATTCCAACTCTAAATGGTTTTATTGTTAATAGAGATGCATTCCAGTGATTCCATCTTTTTGATGTTTACTTTAGTTTCTCTCAAGATGGCATCAATTGTAAGGTAAACTAATAAATTGATAACAGTTTTTGAGATAAAAAAGCATTATATTAAATGTACATAATTCTTTTTACCAACCAACAGTAACTTACACATATCCAAACAGTTATATCCAGTTTTTTAAAAATTTACTACTGGAGTCTAAAGATCTTTCTGAATCATTTCTGGAAATCCACAGTAACATACTTTTTTCTTGAATTATATTGGTAATTATTAAGGTCATCTTGATCTCTTTTAGATTGTCAGAATAATTTTTATGCGTGTCAAGAATTAGGAGTTTTCCACTACTTTTCCTTTTTTGGCTAAATTATAGTTTAATATTTTTTTCTTAATTATATTCTACTGGAAATTAAATAGCTATTAGGGAAAATCATCTGCAAACATTTTATCAGTGGCTATTCAGAGCTTGAGAAATAGTACTTTATAACACATTAACTTGGTCACATAATTTGGCTAGCTTTGCAAAAATCTGTGGGCTAATTCCTGGAAAGAGTAACTGACAAGCAATCTTCCTCTATGCACACATACCTTTCTATCCAGCTTTATATCATGGTGTGAAGGTATTTTAAGCTATAGTTAGGGACCTAAATTTAAGTTAAAATTCCTTTATTTGTGTTGTTACCAAAACCAGTAACTCGACTGAGGTGATGATTGAATGAGTAGACAACATCTGTGTAAATCAGGTTAAGTGTACACTTGTTCTGGCAATCCATAATTTACTCTTCTGCTTGGTAATTTGCAAGTTTCTTTCTTTCCTTTTTTTTCCCCAAACCTCTGTTTTAAGACAAATCCTGTTTTTGGAAATGTTATCATATAGTGATGGACTCTGCTTTGATGCTTCTAAAATTCTGCTTCAGAGATAGGCATCAGAATCACCTGTGGAGGTTTTTCCATTTCCCCCCCTGGCTCCCTCATTTCCCCACCCACAATACAGATGCTTGGGCTTTACCCTCAGAATTTGAAAAACAAAAAAAAAGAAGGAAAGAAAAAGTAAAAGAAGTAGATTCTGTAGGTCTGGGATGCTACGTAGGCTACTGTTTTTAATTATTATCTAATTCACGATGTAGATTTAGATTCTCTTGAGTATCAGTGGTAGTTTAGCCCCATGCCTAGATAACATGTGAGGTGGCATTCACTGAACCAGTTCTAAACCTTGTATTTGCTGCACCTACGTTTCTACTGTGAAGTGTAAGATACGTAAGATTCTAAAACATTTTTGAGAATGTTCAGACAATTTTTAATGTGGTTGTGGATAAAAGTGAAATTTATGCCTTGATGTTTCTGAAACTCTGCCTCTTCTGGAACATTATAATTTAGTAGAGAAGGGGCAGTTTTGCTTCAAGCTGTACATTTTAAATATGGTATTCTCATGTTCATCTCTCTTAAGAATTCTACTTATGTTCTTACAAAATAGCTTATTTATAATGTTTTTATAATTAAAAAAACACTTGGCAATAATGTCAGTGTTGGAAATAACGTCCTAATTGATTTGAACACACTCTTCTCATTAACGGAAAACTACTGTATATAGAATTAGAATTACACACATACACAAACATGTATATGTAGTTTTACACCCGCACAAGCATGTGCGCACACACGTGAGAGTTAGCTTCATCTTTTTATCCTTTTTATCTCCATATCTGTCTTCACCAGTGGAAGTGTTTTTCACACCCTCCTTCGTCCCTCATTTCTGTCCTTGGGTTCTACTCCAAATTATTGAAATGTGACGGTGTCCCTCCTGAAGGTCCCATGTCCATCAAGCATATCTATAGCTCTGCTGGCTCAGTTTAAGCCAGAGAGTAACTGAAACTTTCAACCCTTTACAGTTATCTTGAAATTCACTTTTTGTTGTTTATTTACTTTACCTTTTCTGGTTTTGCTTGATGGAAAGCATATTAGAGTGAAGGAGTTTTATGTTCTTGATATTGTCTATTAACATTGTGCTATGTTCGCTAAGCAGTGGGGTTTGGTTTTTTTACTATTATTTTGTTTTTTTCTTTTTACGTGGAACATAATTTGTTTCTGCGGTAGTTTTTATGAGACTCAACTCTTTCTAGAAAATATTTTTGTAGTTTTGTATGACTTTGGTTTTGGTTTTGTGTCCCTTTTTTCTTTCTTTCTTTTTCTTTTTGTTTGTTTGTTTCTCTCTGTTAAAAATCTCAGAGAGTTCCATATGAAGCTACTTTATTTTCTTTAGGCGTCTCTCCCTTTCTTAACCGAAATTATCTGACATTTAGATAGTCAGAATGTCAATTTTAAAGCCTCTGGAGGTTATCCTTTTTTATATCTCTGATCATATTTTCTTTTATGGTTTTTCTGTTCTGCCTTACTAAAATATGGTCTCCATGTCTTATTTGCAACTTATTTTTCTTCTTTGTAATGTATTCCAAATTCCCTCCAGAGATTCTAATTGAGCATATATTACTCAAATTGAGTAATATATCCTAAAAGTTGCTTAAAAAATATCTTAGTTACTTCTTAGTTATTTGAACTTTCTATTTGTTTATTTTATCTGCTTGTTTACTTTTCAGTGTCTCCTCAAAATATCTGTGTCAGTGTTGCCTTGAATGTGGCACAAGGATGTTGTGGCTAAATCCACTTGCATCAGTTTCTGTTTTGGAAAACTTTTCAATTTTTTCAGAATTTTTTAAATAAGAAGACAGCCAAAGCATATATTCATTTTCTAACAATAACCTTATCACTCAAATTTTTAAATCATATATTTGAGTGTGAAAATACATTTTTAAGACTCACTGAAGACAAGAGTTCTACACTTTTAAAGTGCAATGAGATATTATAGATTGGAAAATTATTACATCTTTCATGTGTTGCACTCTGTATTTTCTGAGGCTTCTCAGTTTAATTCCAAATCTGATGCAATGAAGTCATGGTATAATATTTTTTCCCCTTTAGATGGACACTTTTGTAAATCCACTTCGAAATTCTATGAGGAATGTTTCAAATGCAGTTAAATCCCTTCCTGATAGCTTGGCAGAGGGAATGACTAAAATGTCAGACAACATGGGCAAAATGTCAGAAAGATTAGGTCAAGACATAAAGCAATCATTTTTCAAGGTAAGAAGATGTTTTCAGTAATGTCTAAAGCAAACTATTTTTAAGTCAACTAAGATTTATTGAGCTCCTGCTTAGATTTACCTTATTTCCTTTCAGAAGTCTAAAGCCCTCTAGACACAGACTCATAAAGAATAAAAATAAAAAAATTCTCTAAAGAGAATAACTTCTGATCAGAAATAGATTCTATAAAAACCAGTCACTATGGTAAACTTTTAAAATTCACTTAAACAAGTATTTAATATTACTAAAGTTAACATTCTTTGTACTGTTTTATTCCATTATGCCATTTTTATCCTATAATGCTAAGTTTTATAATAAAATGTCAGTGCTGTTGTGAAAATTAGTTATGCTAGTATTCATCAGGAAACATAAAGTCTATTTTCTCCTGATTCACATGATCGAGTGACTATGAGATCAAAAGGAGGAAAAGTCTTCTACCATCATCTGTCTCTTGGGCCATACTTTACTGTGTGTATACCTGCAAGAGGCATAGAAGTTTCCTGGGAATCTTTTTCATTACATTAGCAGACACAGGCAGTGGACCAAGGAGTTTGTTGCTTCCTAATTTACACTTTTTATAATTTTGACCTAGTTCTTCAAGGTTATAATCAAGATCTAAAAGGAAACATGTAGCTATTAGAGTTTTCTATTTGTTAGATCATGTTTGAATGAAGAGAAAATATACATAAACACAGATGGAAGTTCTTTACTGTAAAAGACAACTCCCAAAACAGTGTGTCAATCATACATTTCTATTAATTCTCATACTTTCTCTGGTGTTTCATCTTTATTTCTAATCATGGGAAGTACATCAACACTTAAATGAGCATTATCCATGCTTCTGCCTATAACTACCCATATGACTTTGTACAAAAGTCACAAAATTTTTCCAGGCTTCTTTTTTCTCACCAATAACATGAGGAAATTAGAATAGATGATTTTGTTGGTCTTTCCCCTGCTAAAAAATGATTATCAGCTAGTGCTGGTCTTTCTGTCCCTTTTTTCCCTGTAACTTATGTTATCTAACAATTTGGTTCCTTAAGTGTGTTAACATACTGTCAGGCTCTTTATGGTAAAAGAAAGAAGTATGGAGTTCTGTTTCCCAGCTGTGCTACTAACTTTTGATCTTTAAATCATTTAACCTTTCTTAGCTTTAAATTCTTCTAAAAATATAGAGTTTGACTAAGTAATCACCCCCTCCAACTCAAAAGCCAATCTTTTTTTAAAGGAAAGAAAACATTTGGTAATGAAATAATTGCCCTTTTATATTTGGTTTCTAATTTTAGATTCATTAATACTTTGTTAATACTATATAAACTTTGTTTATATGTTGTCCCCAAAATCGCATCAAATCCTATTTGTTATGGTTGATACTCACTTTAGTTTATTATTGTATTGTCTGCTCTAGTGCATTTACTTTGTTCTGTTTTTCCATTTTTTTTTTTTAATGTTAGGTGCCTCCTTTAATTCCAAAGGCTGATTCAGATCCTGAACATTGTCGTGTCTCAGCTCAACTTGATGATACTGTGAGTTAATTTTATTTTTTGTGGTCTTCAGTTGTAATTCAAATCACATTTTGCAGATCTTTTTAACTTTTTAATCAAGTATAATATGTATATATAACATTAATGTGCATATATTGTAAGTGTTAAGTTTGATGAATTTTTAAAAACTGAACATGCCCATGTAATCAGCACTCTTAAACAAGAAACAGAACATTACCAGTACCCCAGAAAGCCCCTAATGCTCTCTTCCTGTCACTATCCTCTCCCCTACCAAGGATAATCACTATCCTGACTTCTACCCTGCTTTTATACTTTATATAAATGAAACTGTCAGGTATGTATTCCTTTAAGTCTGGCTTTTTTTGCTCAACATTGTGATATTCTTCCGTGTTGTTTTGTGTGATTTTGGTTTCTTCATTCTTGTGGCCTTACAGTACTCCATTTTGTAAATATAATACAATTTAGTTGATGTATTATGAATCATACTCGTATGAACATTTTGATACATGTCTTTTGATTAAAAAAAGAAGTACATGTTTCTGTTGGATCTATACCTAGGAATGGAATTGCTTGGTCAGAGGGTATGCCTAAGTTCAGTTTTAGTAGATACTGTCAAATAGTTTTCCAAAGTGTTTGTACCTCTTACACTGCCACCAGCAATGCATGAGAATTCCCGTGCTCTGCAGCCTGCCAACAGTCAATATGTTGTATCTTATTAATTTTAGCCATTCTGATTATTATATCTCATGTAGATTTCCATTTCTCTGATGACTGTTGAAATGGTGAACCCTTTTTCATATGTTTATTGGTCATTTGGGTGTCTTGTCTTGTGTGTCTAGCTCTTTCCCTCATTTTTCTGTTGGCTGGCTGTCATTGTCTTTTTGATTAGTAAGAGTGCGTTATATAATCTGAATATTGGTTCCTTTGCAGATATAAATATTTGTGTATTGTGACTATCTTCTACTTTGTGTGCTTTTATGCACTGTATATATAATCTGTGCCTATTGCAAGATCACAAAGATATTCTCCCATGACTTTCTTTAAAAGTTTTTTTGTTTTACCATGCCAAAATTTAGATTTACCATTCATCTAGGATTGATTTTTGTGTATGGAATGAGGTAAGGGTCCACTTGACCCAAGCACCGTTTACTGAGAAGGCCCTCTTTTCCTCAGTGTACTATGTTTCTCCCTTGTCACAGATCAGATTAGCGTATATGTTTGGTTCTGGGCTCTTTATTGTGTTCTATTAGGCAGATTTATTTTAAAGTTAATAATTATCTCCTTTCAGAGAAATTCTCATTGAATTTCTTTATAATAAACTGGCTTAAACAAAGATAACGTTTTCATTTGCTTTTTCAAGAATATTTTAGAATGTTTTATTATGACTTGTGCTGGTATACATGACATCATACCTTTTGTTAAGGGTTTTTACAGTTTCACTGTTTATTAGAATTGCCATGTGGCACCAAACTCATGAATATACTTAATCAGAGAATAGAGCAGTATTTATTTTGCCTCCATAATGGGTCTCTCCCTCCTCCCTCACTCTCATTTAAGCTGTGAGCTTTCGATATGTGAAAGGGAAGCTGCACTAAGAAAATGTTTACAACATGACAGTGAAAAATGTGTAACTCATGTTGTTTTCTCAATATTTAAATTACAACACTGATGAGGAAATAGTTGGAAAGAGTATCTTAGTGATGAAAGAATTGTAAAATTACTGGCAATTATAGACAGTTTTGCAGTTCTAAATCTCACCAATTTTTTCCTTTATATATGTATATATTTTTTCCCACATCAAAGCATTCTAGTTGTCTGTCTTTATTTTTTACAATTGAATATTCCCATAATAAAAGTGTACAAAAAATGTGTTAAAAGAAAATTCTAATAATTTAATGAAATATGCCTTTTGTAACGTTAGCTGTGTACTGGATTTTATTTTCAGCTTCTTTTTTCCTGAAAATACCTAAATACATATAACTCACTAACCAAGCAAAACACATAATTCTGTGTTTTGTTCTATGAAATAAGAAGAAACGTTGTGAATATTTTGTACTTTTGAAAAAGATGCCCGAGAAAATAGAGTGGCTAGCATTTGCCTTATCAACTAGTATAGACTCTACTAAAAGTGTAAAAGGGCCAAATCATCTTTTCCTAAGACGGTCATCAGTTTGAGAAGTTTTTCTCACTACAGCCTTGAAGTTTACTCATCATTGTAGGGTTGTAAAATTCTGTATTCTGTCAAATGACTGTTAAAAATACTTTTTCTAAATTAGAATGAAATGTCAGGTTGTGAAAGCTATAGTGTAACTGGTTCTCTGACCTGTGAAGTAGTAGTGATTGTTTTGTAAAAGCAGCAAAAGTAGCCATTCAGACTAGGTGTAGATAGGTAACTAAAATAAACATATCCTTATTTCTTCCCATATTTTGTCAGGTGGATGACAATATTCCACTTAGGGTGATGCTGCTTCTCATGGATGAAGTATTCGACTTAAAAGAGAGAAATCAGTGGTTGCGAAGGAATATCAAAAACCTACTTCAACAGCTTATTAGAGCCACATATGGTGATACTATTAATAGGTACCACTTTTTTTTTTCATCACTGATCTTACTCAGCTTTTTAAACTTTTACTTCTGGAAGTAGATTGCTCAACTTTTATAGGAGAATTTTCTTCTCTGAGCCTTTTAAGAATATCATAAAGCAGTCTGTTACTATCAGAGATAATTTACATGCAAATTGAGTTGCTTACTCCATGAAAGTAGTGCTTCTTTATTTTATTCACCTTCTAAAATTTTGACCTTACTCATTTAAATTTCTTTACTTTCAGAAAAATAGTTGACCATGTTGATTGGATGACCTCACCTGAGCAAGTAGCAGACTTAGTGAAACGTTTCAGGTATATCTTAAGACACAGTCACTTCTTTCAGGTAGTACAGAGTTTAGCATTGTTATCACTATTTAACTTTCATTGCACTTCTTTTCTTCCTGGCCATAAAGTTTGGCCATCGATGAGCAAAAAGACTTCTAAGAATTATAATAAACATTTGTCCCATGGACCTGTTGATCTTTGTTTCTTTAAACTCAGAATACAGAAAATTGTCAAAGAAAAATCTTTAAGATGTTAGGCTATATTTTATCACAGTAATGTGGCTTTAAAATAATTAAAGTATTAGTGTAGACGTAGCATATGGTCATATAATCGAATACATAATTTTGGGGATGAATTTTTCTCAGTTGTGTTTGCTAACCTTCATTTTAAATGAAAATTTAAAAAAATATTTGTCTCTGGCCATGGTCCAATTTTTCATTAACTGTTTGAAACTCTGAAAAGAATACAAATTAAGAGCAGTGGTACTCCAATAATCTTATGTTCATTCTACAAAAGTATTCTGAGGCCTCTCCTCTGTGTCTAGCATTTAGCCAATCACTGGGGACTGAGAGAGAAGATGCAGTCCCTTCAAGGAAAGCACGGCATAGCAGAAAAACAAACCTCTTTTCTAAAAGTAAAAGATAAGCAAGGCATAAATATTCATGCCATTACGCACTTTGAAGTAACAGAAGCAAGAAGGGAGCTATCAATATTGAACACTGTTTGCTTTGCACTGTGCCAACTATTTTATGTACACTTTCTGATTTTACCTTTTTACAAGATAGGGATTTTTGTCTCCATTTTGTCATGAGTAAGTTGAAGATTAGAGAAGTTAAGCAACTTGCCCAAAGACTCACGTGGTGGAAAGTGGGGAAGTAGCTTTCTTTAATCTGAAGCTGAGTTTCTTCTCACTATACCATACTGTTTCCGAAAGTCGGTCCACCTGGCACATTCATTCTATTTCAGGGCAGGTGAATGTTGTTCCTCTGAAGCCATGATTCTCAACCATGGCTGCACTTTGGAATCACTCAGAGAGTTTTAAAAAGTACTGATGCTTGGGTCTCATCTCCAGAGAGTCTCACGTAATTAAGCTCGTGGAAGGCCTAGACATTAAGATTTTTTTAAAGTTCCCAGGTGTTTCTAATGTGCAGTCCCCCAGGTGTGCAGTCGAGGTTAAGAATGACTACACTAGGGAGTCTCTCTCCCTCAGACAAAATTCTGAGCTGGAAGCTTAGTAGTTGTGCTAGTTCCTGCTTTTGACCTGAGAACTAGGAAGCAGGAATTAAGCAGACTGTGAAAGTGGAGAAGTGGTTATATGTGAAAGGAACATTGTAATCAATCCAGCTATCAGATGTGGGTGCAGAATTTGTTTTATATTGGCTTAACTGGGGGAGACTAACCTGAAGCTGTCCAAATTCTCTGAATATTGTGGAGTTGTATTTGGATGAGCTATTCAGTCTCAATGAGGTGAAAGCCTGCTTTGAGTTTAAGTGGTTGTGATGTGGTCATTTATATATTTCTGTTTGCTGTCTTTATCATTCATTAGTGTGTATAAGTTACTCCAGGGCAGAATTCATCTATTTTTCTTATGTATATCCTTTTACACCTAAAATTGAACTCTACGTTTAATTATGTTTGTTGAATATCATACCTATGTAGTCATATGTTGCTTAACAACAGGGATTTGTCCTGACAAATTCGTCATATGATTTCTTTCATTGTTGTGTGAATGTTGTAGAGTGTACTTACACAAACCTAGATGGTACAGCCTACTACACTCCTAGGCTGAGTGGTACTAATCTTATGGGACCACCGTCATATATGCAGTCCATCATTGACCAAAATGTCATTATGCAGGGCATGACTCTATAAAATTTCAGAAATGTTTCCTCTTTCTGTTGTTTACATTTGTGTTTTCTGTAGAAAATTAGAATAATTTTACCAACTTGTATGATTAGAAAATGAAAATGTTTACAAAATTTGTTTACTCTTCTTAAATAGAGATGCCTTTTGGCCTAATGGCATTTTAGCAGAGACTGTTCCGTGCAGAGATAAAGCCATTCGAATGAGAACAAGAGTTGCAGGAAAAACTAAATTACTTTCAATTATGCCAGGTGAGTGAGAATGTTTGGTAAACAACATTTTTGGCGTTGAGCATTCTAGCTTAGCTGCCTTTTGATTATAATAACTGCCATTTGATGGCTTACCATATACTAGGTACTGTGCTAGGCATTTCTCGTATGTTCTTAACTAATCCTCATAACAATATTATGAATCCAGCCACTGTTAACATCACAGCTTTATATGAGGAGACAGAAGCTTGAAAAGGGTAAGTAAGCCTCCCAAGGTTTATAGCTGCTAGTAAGTGACTCGGGATTCTGACTCAGCTCTGAGTGACTTGAAAGCCACTGCTGTCAACCACTTTAAAAAATAGTGATGTACATTTCACTTTGCTGCCTTGAAACATTTTGAGAATAAAGTCAATGATAAATAAAATATGTGACAGATGAAACGGCTGATAAAAAATATGAAGTGTGAGGTTTCTGGAGCCATATTTGCTCTACTTAAGAGAAAAACAGATTCTTTCAAAGAATCCCTTTGCATGGAAACAACTGATTGGTCCATTATTAATCTTTATTAAAACATAATCCCAAAGAAAGTATACATGGTGGCATTTAGTTGGTCTAATTTGAGTTGCTTCTTTGGAACACTGCTATCTCGCTAACTTAGATTCACTTTGTCTCTTGTCTTCTCTCAGTGGGAGACGCTATATAATAGGAAAAGCAGTTTTGTGTGGCTGGATGGTTGTTTTGTCCTTTCTTTGGTTATGAGTATCTTTGACAATACTTAGATATCTCTTTTCTACATTTTAATTATGCATGTAGATACTGGAAAAGAAATGTTTATTAAGTTCTTTAATATCATGCAATACTTATTTCTTTTCCTATAATTTGTTTTCCTTTAATTTAAAACTGTATTTTCATCATAGATTTCATCATCAACTTTCTCTTCTGTCAAAGTAGAAATTTACTAGACGGCTATTAATTTGGCTCTGTAGACTATACTGTTACATTTGGAGATAAAAAGCAAATTATAGAAATATCATTTCAGAAAAATAAAAAGAAACAATAACATAGGATATTACTTAATATACTATTAAAATAAACCAGATCTTGCTATACATTAACTCAATTGTGCAGCTGGAAGAAACCTTAATGGATTTATTCAGTAAATATTTGTTGAGAGCATGTTGTGTGCCAGACACTATTCTTTGCACCAATCTTTGCCTTCTTGAAGCTTACATTCTATTAGGGGATCACCAAACAGACAAAACAAATAAAGCACAGTGCATTAGATAGTGGTAAGTGCTGAGAGAACAAATGGGGCAGGAAAAGGGCAGTATCAGGTGAGTTGCACTTGTAGATAGAGTGGTCAGGGAAGGCCTCCTTGAGAAGATGACACTTGTGTGAAGACTTAAAGGAAGTGAGGGTAGATATAAAAGTATGTATCTTTACAGATGCAGAATCCCTTGCCTGTGTTTTAGGCGGTTCACAAACTATTTGCTTTAAATTGTATTGTATCCCTATTTAGAAACATACCTTTTGAAAGTTGCACATTTCTTTTGAAAGCAATAAAATAGTATTTACTGCCATTGAGGCCCGATTATAAATAATTAAGAATAATCATACATGTTGTTCGCATACTCAAGTATCTCCAGTAACTTCATGTTGCCTATGAGTAAATTCCAAACTTGCTCACCCTGACCGTCACAGCACTGTCAGTTTTTCATTCTTTTCTCCACCTCTTCTTACGGGAATCCTAAAATTCAACCAAACTGTACTACCCCCATTTCTTGAACCTGTCTTGGTTTTTTTTCACTCAGTGCTCATTTGCTCATTGATTGCTCATTCTCTCCACCAAAACTAATCCATCATCTATTTGAGCCTGTCAGAATCCTGCCCAGGTAGCAAAGTCTACTTCACTGGTCACTTCCTTGAGGGGAGTCTTTCCTTATTATCTCATATGGAATTCGCCCTGTAAACAGGTTTATACTTTTATTATTTTAATGACACTATTACTGTGTCACAAGTTTTTTAAGATCATAGATCAACTTTCACATATTGTTTCCTTGTAGCATTTCTCACTGTGCATTAGATGTAGTAAGAATATTTATATAGTGTTTTAGAGTTTACAGATCACTTTTCACATTATCTCATTAAAGCCTTATAAATTCTTGCAGTTATAAGGATATTGGTTATTATAATGCTCATTTTACAGATTAGGAAATACTCAGGGTGGGTAAGTCTTACATACAGGTATTAAAGGACAGGCTTATAACTCTAATTTGGGGTTTCTGAGTCTGAATCTACTTCTTTCTTCTGTGCTGTATTGTCTCTCAGTGTCTATTTCATAAGTATGGATGCATGCCTGCATGCAGACATGGGTAATTTTTAAATCTCAATTATAATATATAGCCGAAACACATTAACAGTACTTACTATTTATCACTTATTCTGCCGTGTACTTTACATACTTTATTTAACTTAGAGTATACTTTAGGCCTGTGTTTCCTTTATTTGGGTAATGAATTATGTTTATTTTTCCTCCTCTTCATTTAGATGAACTGAAGCACATTATCGGGGCTGAGACAACGCGGAAAGGTATTCTTCGGGTTTTTGAAATGTTTCAGCACAACCAGTTAAATAGGAGAATGGTTTATGTCTTCTTGGAAGGCTTTTTGGAAACCTTATTTCCACAGTATAAATTCCGTGAACTTTTCAACAAACTGCATTCACGGTCAAAGCAGATGCAGAAATATAAACAGAAACTTCAGACTACTCAAGCGCCTTCTTTACAGAAAAGGTGACACTCCAATCTATGAAGCTGGTGTTCATTTTGTCCAGGACTAATGGTATGGACAGATCTTCCGGGGCTTAACTCATATACTGTTGTGTCTGCACCAGTCTTTTAGTGTCTCAAAATAGGTTATTAATACATCCATAAGACTGTGGTTCTTCTCATCCTTGTCTATAATCCAGCCACTACCAAGAGAGATTTCCGTGTCTCACATGATTTGGTGCATATTTTTGCAACATTGAGAGGATACTGTCCCCATCTCAAGCAGGAATGACATTGGTCTCTTCCTTTTCAAACTAATCAGCATTCTCCAGCAATGACAAAGTGCCAGTGTGTATATATGAGAGCTAAGGAAAGCACAAAACAATGGTTAACAGATAAATTGGTTAATTTGTTTAATAGTGGGAGACTGTGCAATGTGTGATTTGGAGGGATTTGTTTTGCATAATGATTTTATAGGTCTTTGTTGGAATTTTGACATAGTGTGGATTAGCCAGGTGAATGATCTTTGGAACCTCTGTTTCAGGTCTGGGGAAAATGACAGAATGCCCTTAAAGTATGACATAACCTTATACCCAAATTACAGTTTTGTGACATAAAATAAAACCTAGTATAAAATAAAACCAATCAAAAACAGAATTTGATTGGATTTGTTATTCATTGGTAAAACACGTTTTAACTGATTCTTATGTGCTTTAAGAGCTCTATTTTGCTCTTATGGTACTCAATCATAAGTTTTCTTTTGGCATTCTGTGTGCAAAAAGAAGCATATGATGGCTCTCATTTAAGTTTCAAAATTATTACAGTTTTCTTTGTCTTTAAGAGATTATTGATTAAACAGTAGGGGTATAATTTGTTGAAAGAACTGCCAAATACATTTTGTCCTTCTAAAACTATGGAAATTTAAAAAAACAGTACTCTCTTGAAAGTTACCATACGATAATTTTAAATTGTGTGATCTAGACATACCTTAGGTGGTAACAAAAATAGCAAATCAGAGAATCAAATGAGCTTACTAGTCATATATAAACATACAAATTCTTAATTCTATTACAGTGTACATATATGAACATAAATAATGAAAACAACTGTAATATTTTTTAAAATATGCTTTTATTTATATTTTGCATAATGTAAAATTCTACTAAATAAAGCAAGTTAGCAAAACCCCTCAGTGTATACGTTTAAGTCCCTAAAATAGTTTTATACCAACAACAACAAAATACCTTTTCCAGTTTTAGAGCCTCTGCATTTCCTATAGTTTTCTCATTCTCCATTTGTCCATCTTGGAAGTCTCATATAACTGGTATGCAGGATTTCTACGTAGTTTTTAAATACTTCCACTGACTAAGGGTTTGGGTGTGTCGGCATTTTTTGTTTTAAAAATATTTAACACTAAAACCTTAAAATAGTGAAGCTATTTATCAGACCACTGAGCCAAGATCCTGGTATTAAAAGAACGTCCGGGTGCTTAAGATGAAGGGGCAGCGTATTGGTATCCCAGTTATTTGGGAGCTTTAAGATTGGAACAAGATAGTATTGTCTTGTTTTTACCGAGATCCTTATTGCAAAGTGAAGCCTAATAACAGACTAAAGCCTTCCTTTAAAGCTTTATAATAATCATATTTATTCATAATGCTGTTGTGCATACTTTCAGTATGCATATATTCAGCATGTGTTGCATGTCTTCAGAATTACATAAATTTCTTTTATTGCAACTTGCAAACGAGAAAAGATCTTTATTGATTCTGATGGAAGAAATAATAATTTTTCTCAGTGTGTCTCCCTGCCCTGGTTCCTCCCCAGGCCCCAAGCTTTAAAAGTGAGGATATGTGAAACATGTCTGTAGGAAGCATCAGCACAGCCATAGTGCAATGATTTTCAAATATACCCCTGCCCATTTCAAGTATATTTTTGACATAAATAAATCTAAGGTTAACAGAATTCATGTGAGAACCTAGTGTGTACATGTATAAAAGCATTTCTAGATAATGTGAGGAAGGCTGACCATCAACCAGGGAAAGAAAGGTCATGCAAGATAGCAAATTTTCATTATTGCAAGCTAATTGCAGTCATACCAAAAACTCTTTGAGTAAATAGGTTTTTAAAATAATTTTTGTTTAAGAGAGTTTATATTTCAAAAGCAGAAATGGTAGTCTATGTAAACGGTTGTGCATCTTCTCTGTGCACATCTCTGTTTTACATCAGAGAGAACTGTGGTCATGCTAAAATTAGAGATACTTTTTGAATGACTTGGTCAAGCTGTGTGTAAAATATTTAACCCATAAGTCAAGTACAGTGTACTATGTTTAATAAAGTTATTACATTTAATGCATTTACTGCATATATAAATATATACATGAAGAGGCTTTATGTCTTCTGATATTTGATTTTTGAATGTGTTTTTAAGTCAGTGGTGCCTTTAGGCAAGAACCTTCAAAATTAATCATTTTTTGTTTGGGTTTTCTGATTTTTCAGGCAACATACAAACTTTAGAAACCATCACTACTAACTTATAGTTCATTCACCTAAAAAATTGATTGTATTATTTAAAGATAGCCCTTAGATGGGCATTTCCTATTATTAGGGTGTTCTGAATAGTTGCTGAAAACAATTGTGCCATTGATGAATGAATGCACTTGGTTAGCCTTAATTTTTTTTAAAAAAAATAATTAAAAACTTTCTTGAAGTTTTGGTTTGCTCCTTTTAAGTTTGTGCTGCTGGTGTTTGGAAAAAAACAGTTAAGTGCTACCAGAAAGTGTACCAATTTTTTAAAAATTAAGAACAATATAAATTTCACAATCTAAAATTTTAATTTTGTGCAATATTTTCATTTATGCATGTGTATTTGAGTAATTGTAAAATAAATGAATTTTTAATGTTTTGAGATCTAGTTTAAACTGTCTTCTTAACCCAACAACTTACATTCCGTTGTTGCTGCATCCTTTTATTTAAGGACTTGTTTTAAAAGTCTTTTTTTGTCACTCCTTGTAAAATTCTTTTGTTATTAGTAAATTTTGCTGATAGGAGCATGGCTCCTGTATTACAAGGGAAAAAATAAAGAGCACATTTTAGGATTATAATTGTTCAAAGATAACTTGTGTATATCATTGTACAGTAAGTGTCAACTGTGTGCCTAACTATTCTATCAATACTTTTCCTTCTTTAACAAAGAAGAAACAACAATCAGAATGTTGGTTATTTTTATTGAACTAAAAAGAAGAATAAAATTTTTATTTGGTTTGCATTATGTTGTCCATTAGAAAATACTAATAAAGTATTAACAAACCTTTTTGTTGAATTTATTTAGTAGTGATGTATTTTTATTACTTTAAAAAATGCTTGCTCAGTGGTCTTGTTTTAGTTTGTGTGTATATTTTCCTAATTCTTTTCATTTTAGAAGTCAAGCAATTCAAGTTCCAGGTTAGTAGATGTGCTACTGAGTGGTTACTGGCTTACAACTAACTGAATTTAGTTTTTCTTTTTATAGGACAAGTCATTTACTACCATAGTGTTAAAGAAACTTTGTACTTCACTGTCATACAAAATTATAAAGTAGTTTTCCATTAGAGAGAAAGACCTGTAATAAGTGATCTATTAGCAATTTTTATTTGATCTCATTTTTAATTCATAGTCTGCCTAATATTTTAGACATTTCAGTTTTCAAGGCAACTGAGTCAGAACTCAGCTATGTAGCTCTGTTTGATTAGCCATAATATTTATAGCCTTCTTGGACCTGATCCACAGATTTCTCAGACATCAGATGTGATTACCGCCATCTTACCAAGGATAGGCATAGTATTTCTCAAAATGCATACTGTAACATATTGGTCCCTTTAAGATATTCCTGAGGGGAATAATTTTATATTTTTATGTAACTTACCAAAAACCGTAAAATGTTTCTTTACAATTCAAATGATATCAAAGTTTCTGAAAAGTTCTATAATAAATAAATCTGTTTAACTTTGTGTACCTAACTTCCCAAACTTGATTAACCACCGAATCTTTCATCATAAACACCTATTAACAGCTTTAGGATAATGTTCTCAAGGAACATGGTTTGAAAAATCTAAAGGTGAAGCATCTTTAATTAGAGAATACAAATTCTAGACAGAAAAACCCATGGATTTGGGACACGAAGATTTACTTTTTTTTTTTAAGCCTACTATTCCAATGGAAAATTTAGTCTTTGGAAGAAAAAGGAGAGTAGGAAAAATTAACAGCTGATTATTTAGCAGAAATTACGGTTGAATTTGGCCCTGGGTACCTGAATAATGAACTCAGGGATGACAGAGTACGTCTCATGAGAAGTGAGAAAGATATTTGCCAAAAATCTTGCTCATGTGATCAAAAGAGGAGTAACTTGGAAACACAGAGGGGAGAGAGAAATGTAATACAGTTCCATTTTTACAATGTTGTGTGCCAGGCATTGATCTGTATATAATGGCAGATATTATGTTTGATCTAGGAAAAATTGTAGCAGCTGAGAACCTAGTACCTCACAAGAAAAAAATTAATAGAATGAAAATTATACTTAACTCTGTCTACCAATGTGCAGTGTGTGAGAAATATATGAAATGTGATATTTTAAGTTGGTAACGTGACCTTTTACATATCATTGAGTGGAATAAAACAGTCGGACTATGTGTTGAAAGTCCCCAAGACCACACCCTGGTGATTCACTAGGAGGGCTCCCAGGACTCAGCCTACAGTCATACTCACAGCTAAGATTTAGTATAGCAAAAGGACGTGAAACAACATCAAAGAGAAAAGGTACATGGGGTGTGGTCTGAGGAAAACCCAGCTCAAGCTTCCAAGGTCCTCTCCCAATGAAGTCTCGCAGGATGTACTTAATTCCCCCCAGCAATGAGTTGTGACAACACATGTGAAATGTTGCCAATCAGGGAAGCTCATTCAAGACTCTGCTTATGATTTTTATTGTGGGCAGGTCATGTAGGCACCTGCCTGGCATGCACCTAAATTCTGGACTCCTGGAAGGAAAGCACATATTCTGCATAAACCATCTATTTTGTATGAACAGTTTAGGAATAGTGAGCCACTTTTATCAGTTTTGGGAATGGTAGGAATACTCTGGAAATCTAAGTTCTCAGATACCTGAGAATAAGGTCCAACCTTGTAAGCAGGCCTTTCAAAAGATAGCAGTCATACCTGCTATGGTAACTTTTCTGCACAATTGTCCAAAGAAATGGGTAATAAAAAGTGAGGAGTCATCTCACCGAAGGTCAGTAGGATTTATTCTTGTGTAGAAGCCTCCACACCTAAAGGTGGAAACACAGCAGAGACTTTAGATGTAGATAAAAGGGAAAAAAGGTCAGGTGATATTGATATGGATATATATTGCAATCCAAGAAGCTGGAGGAACAGATTTATGTATTTCCAATAAAGATTCCCATAGCAAACAGTTATATCGCACTTACTAATCACAGCAGCCTTTTGAGATGTAGGTACTGTTATCTTCTCCAGTTTATAGATGGGAAAACTCAGGCATTGAGTCAATTATCTAATGTTCCACAACAGGTAACTGATGAGGCTGAAATCTCAGCCTAGGTGGTCTGACTCAAGAGCCAGTTTCTCAACAGTGGTGCTATTGATGTTTGGGGCTGCATAATTCTCTGTTGTGAGAGCTGTCCTGTGCATTATAGGATGTGCATCCTTGGGCTCTACTCACTAGATAATGCCAGTAGCACTATCTCGCACTCCTAGTTGTGACAACCAAAAATGTCTTCAGGCATTGCCAAATGATGTCTGGGAGCAAAATTGCCACCAGTTGAGAATCGGGGATCTATGCCCTCGGTCATTGAAACAAGATCAGGTGGGGACTGCAGACTTCAGTTCTGGCTGTGTCTTTTCTCTATTAGCAAACACCTGGCAAATTTGTGACTTTCGTTGTAGGGAATGTAAATGAATGCCTAACTCTGCCTTAATAGGAGGAGAAGGCTAGGGGCAGTAAAACCAAATATTTTACGTTGTTTTTATTTAAGTAAGCCTTCCATAGTTGAGGAGGGGAGGAGGGGAAGAGAGACATTGCAAGTGAGATAAACAAGAAAAATGGTTTTCGTGAAAACGTTTGAAGATGTGAGATAAATGATTATATGAGAAAATTGTTGTTTTACTCCATGACGAGGCTATTAACTCAGTAACATTGATATTTGTGAGATATTTTTCTTTCAAGTAACTGTTTTTGTTTGTTTCGGAGCCAGTCCTTCTAGAGCCTGAAAATTCCCTTTCCGTCTTTGTAAGTAAGCCCCTTTGGAAATGTTTTTGTGTCTGAGTTTTCCTTTGACAGGTGGAAGTTCCACTGGGATGCCCAGGTGACTCACCTTCTGCACTGACTTTGTCTCCAGGGGTGAGCCTCATTCAACAATTAGAGCTTTTATCCCTGACTCTTTTCTGCTTTCTTCCCTCTGGTTCTTTTTCTGGGTCTTAGTCAAGTCTGGTTCTGGTTTTGATTAGTGCACAGCTGCTTTATTTCTCCATTGGTGGAAGCAATGTTGGGAAGCTAATTTTGTGGTCTGACCTGATTCTCTATCAAGCAGCCATTTGTCTTTTTTGTTTGTCTGCTTGTCTTCAGATTTCTTAATACCTACTGGCATTTCAGATGTAAGTTTTGTCAGGCCAATAGCTGGTCTCACCTGTGGGATTAAGAAGTTGTTCGTGTTGCAGCCTATGTGAGTAGTGGTGTTTCTTCTGCCAGAGGTTCCTCTCTGTTGTTTTTCTTATTTACACAGTACTATAAGCTAAAAAAAAAAAATTCCAGAAAGAGCTTTTGTGCCTGCTGGAAAGAAAGTGGCTCCCTGCAATTCTTTGTATCTCTGACCTCCCTCCTTTTAAAGAGGCTACAACAAATTGGTGAGTTTTGTTCTTTAGTTTTGATTCATGGATGAAGTTGTAAAGGTGGCCCGGGTAGTTGTCTTTGAGTGTGTGTGTGTGTGCGCGCGTAAATAGAAAAAAAAAAGTCTTTTCTCTCCTTGTAAAAGAAAATTAGTTAGCCTTTTACAAAAGATCTTTTTATAACTCTAATACTGTATTTGCAGCTGGCATTCACCCACCTTATTGTCTCTCAAAATTCTGGAAATTAATTGGGCATAAAAATTGATCATTTATATGCATAGTGGAGTAATCTAATTCAAAAGTACAGATTAACTATCAAATAGAAGAGAATGAAGATTTAAGAAAAAAATTGAAATTAGTTTCATATGGTTTCAAAGAATTGAGAGAATTTTCCTTGGTCTTTATAACAGTTATGTCAGTGTGTGTTTGTGTGATGGAATGGGACTGCAAATTGAATGGGAAAGATTACTTCAGGTTTGTTGAGAGCTTCATGACTTCCTAAGCAACCTAAAGATGCTGAATAGCCTGATTTTTCTTTTTCACTTTTTTAAAGACAAAAAGAAAAGGAAAAAACCCCCGCAATGAACCAGATGAAGACATGAGAAAGAGCTTTGTGTTAAAAACAAAGAAAACAAAATGTACACAAATATACTATACTGAAATAGAAAAAAACCCGGTGCTATACTTCTCCAGAGATTCCTAGTTTGCCCAAGAGTTGAATAAAATTCTTTTATTACATGAGTAAGAAATACGTTCTAAATGTGTTTGTTGATAGGCTTGTGTGCCTTTGCTTATCTCCATAGATAATTAATAAAATAGATTATAAAGTCTCTTAGATGTAGTGGAGCTCCTAGTTTGATTGCATAGACTAAGTAGGACTTACATAAATTAAAAATAAAAGAGCCAAATAATTTTCAGAAATTAAAAAAAAAATCTAATGGGTAAGTTTGCTGGCTCTTTAAAGAACTCAAATACTTGCTAAAGAAATTGGGCAGAAAAAGTTAGCCCTTCTGTAAATTAATTGCCTTGATTGCTAGGATACTAGATAAGAAACAAAGGCATATATATGTTGTCAAATAACAGGAAGGAAAATGCTCAGACCTTATTTTAATAATTTGCTATGTAAATGTGGAAAAACTTCAGATAATATTACTAAACAAAGTGAATACTGGACAAATTAGGTTTAATAATTTTGGTTTGGAACAACTACATATCTTTGCCCTAAGGTGAAAAGTAATATTGCACTAAAGTTTCTGATTTATACAAAACTTGGATATATCTTCCTTTGGAAAGCCTAATTTGAATGTCATAAATTTCCTACACTGATTTAATGGTTTGAATAGGTTATCTTTGTCTCGAAAAAACACTTAAGATTATGAAAATGTAAAAGTTGTGTTCGACCAAATTAGTAATTTTCAACTGGGGGTGAGTTTTCCCCTTGTGGAACATTTGGGAATGTCCAGAGACATTTTTGATTGTCAAGACTTGAGAAGTTGCTACTAGCATCTTAATGAGTAGAAGCCCGGGATGCTGCACCCCACAAGAAAGAACTATTTGGTCCAAAATGTCAATAGCACTGGGGTTGTAAAAACTTGGACTAAATGAAATTATTATGGCTTTATAAAAAAGGATTTATTTGTCTGATGTTACAGATCATAAGATGATGCTATATGGTTATTTATTGCATTTACAATTCCTGTGTAAAAATAGTCATTATTTTTGAAATTCATCTGTCTTGTTGCATGTATCAATAGCTCATCCTTTTTCTTGTCATAATATTCCATTATATAATACCACAATTGTTTTATCCACTCATTTGTTAAAGGACATTTGGGTTATTTCAAGATTTTGTTAATTGTGAATAAAGCTGCTATAAACATTGTTGTATAATAAAGAATGTGACTGGCCTCTCTTCCTGGTTCCTGTGAGGTGACTCTAAATGCTTGGAATTTCCCAAGTAATAGGAGTATCTTTGCTATTTGTGAGCCCCTAGCATTACCTAAGTTTATACTGAGGAGATGAATTGATTTAGGATGGGGGCTGGTCATGAGAAAGATCAACTGTTTGATTGGAGATTTGTGACTTTGAGCCAGCCAACCTCTGGGGAGGGGAGGAGAATTAGAGATTGAGTTCAATCACATGGCCAATGATTCAATCAATCATTTCTCTCTGTAATGAAACCCCAATAAGAATTCTGAATACCAAAGCTCTGTAGAGCTTCCTGGTTGGAGAATACATTGCTGTGCCAGTAGGGTGACCAACCCTAACTCCTGGGAAGAGGGCATGGAAGCTCTGCACTGTGGAACCTTCCAGACCGCCCTCTGTGTGTCTCTTCATTTGACTGGTCTGATTTTTATCCTTACAGTAAAACTAATCATAATTATAGTGCTTTTCTGAATTCTGTGAGTAGTTTTAGCAAATTTTTGAACCTGAGGAGGTTATGGGAACCTCTGGATTTGTAGGCAGTTACTGTCTAAAGTACAGGTGGCCTGGCCACCCCCATGGGTAGCTGGCATCAGGAGTAAGGGCAGTCTTGTTGGAGACTGTGCCTTTAAACCTGTGGCATGTGATGCTAACTCTTGAGTGGTTAGTGTCAGAATTGTATTGCTGTACGCTAGGTGGTGTCAGAATAAGCATTCATGTATGTACATGTCTGTGTGTGGACATATGCTTTCATTCTCTTGCAGTCTTTTGGGTAAATGCCTAGGCAAGGGATTGCTGGGTTATATGATAAGTATCTATTTAATTTTATTAGAAACTGCCAAACTGTTTTCCAAAGTGGTTGTAGCATTTTGTGTTCCCACTAACAATTTGTGAGAGTTTCAGTTGCTCTGCATCCTTGCCAGCACCTGGTATTATAAAGCTTTTTTTCCCCCAAGTTCAGCCATTCTAATGGGTGTGTGGTTGTCCCTTATTGTGGCTTTATTTTACACTTCCCTGGCGACTAATATGTTACGCAATTTTCAGATATTTGCCATCCTGTCTCTTCTTTGGTGAAGTTTGTGCTCAAATTTTTTGCTCATTTCTTTTTAATTGAGTTTGTTTTCTTATTAGTGAGTTCGGAGGGTTCTTTATATATTCTGGAAAACGTTCTTTATCAGATGTGTGTTTTGTAAAGGTTTTCTCCCAGTCTGTGACTTATCTTTAATTTTCTTAACAGTATCTTTTGAAGAACAGTAGTTTTTAATTTTGACTAAAAATCAAAGTGTAATTTATGAATTTTTCCCTTTTTTTGTTTTTTTCAAATAAGTATATCAGATTTTTTTTTTTTTTAAAGATTGGCCCTGAGCTAATATCTGTTGCCAATCTTCCTCTTTTTTTTTTTTCTTCTCCTCAAAGACCCCAGGACGTAGTTGTGTATTCTAGTTGTATGTCCTTCTCATTCTGCTATGTGGGATGCTGCCTCAGCATGGCTTGATGAGCGGTGCTAGCTCCATGACCAGGATCCCAACTGGTGAAACCCTGGGCTGCCAAAGCAGAGCATTCGAACTTAACCACTCGGCCATGGGGCCAGCCCCCAATTTTTTCTTTTTGACTCTTCTGTTTTGTCTAAGAAAACTTTGTTTAACTCAATACCACAAAGATATTCTCTTATATTTTCTTTCAGAAGTTCTTTGGTTTTAGGTTTTTTGTTTAAGTCTGCAGTCCATCTCAAATTGAGTTTTAAGTATAGAGTGAGATATGAGCTGAAGCTCCTTTTTCCCCCCACGTATTAATACCCAATTATTCCTGCACCATTGTTACAATGATAATCTTTGGCACCTTTGTTGAATATCAATTGGTCATACATGTGTGGTTCTATTTCTGGATTTCTGTTCCATGGGATTGATAGATCTATCCTTTTGTCAGTACCATACTTTCTATTTGTACTAAGTCTTGAAATTAGGTAAGTATGAGTTCTCGAACTTGATTTTTTTGCTTCTTCAAAATAGTTTGAGCTGCTTGGGCTCCTGTGCTTCTCCATATAAATTTTGGAATCAGCCTATCTACAAAACAAAACAGCAACAAAAACAAAACCTACTGGAGTTTTGATTGGGATTGCATTTAATCTGTAGCTCAACGTGGTGAGAACTGACTTCTTACTATTGAATCTTAGAATCCATGAATATGGTATGATTTCTCTCCTCAGTGTTTTCTAGTTTCAGTGAACAAATCTTTTACATTTTGTTGGATTTAGTCAGTTTCATGGTTTTTAAATGTTATTGCAACAGGTACTGTATTTTAATTCTAACTTACTTTCATTGCTACCTGTAGAAATGTCATGCTTTATACTGACCTTATATTCTGTGACCTTGCCAAACTCACTTAAAGATTCTTTGGGATTTTCTACGTAGACAATCATATCATCTTATTAGGTAGTTTTAAATCTTCATTTTCAGTCTGTGTGCTTTTTTCCTCTCTCTCTTACTTTACTTCATTGGCTAGGAATCCCAGTATATTGCTGAATAGGAATGATGAGAGAGGGGATATCCTTACCTTGTTCTTTCACCATTAAGTTTGGAGGTGAGCTGTAGGCTTCTTGTAAATATCGTAATCAGACTGAGAGAGTTCCCTTTTATTCCTGTTTGCTGACAGCTTTGATCACAAATGGATTTTGGTTTTTTCAGAAGCTTTGCATCATTTTCAGTGATTATATGGTTATTGATTATTAGTCTGTTAATATGGTG